>NC_090266.1:926869223-927495265 GCF_040414725.1 Anabrus simplex
TAAATTCATTTGTATTTTATATTGCGTTAATTTTCTTTCTTAAGCGATACTTAATGGTTAATTATTTAAAATCCTACCCCTGTGATTTAAGTGTAAGTCTCTATGCTAGTAAAAATAAATTTTGGTTTACAGTTTTATCTAAAACTGTAACCATGGCGCCCAAACATTACATAGAGAAATGGGGAACCATGGAATGTTAATTGTTTCTATTTGCGTGGCAATTTGCGGGCAAGCCACAAATAGTTTATTTAATATTCATGTGTCCCAAGATAATAACTTTCATCTCCGTCAAGTGTTTTGATGAGAGGGAACAGTTACAAGGTCCATTGATTGTGTTGAAGTGGTATACGCCATGCAAAACTTCCATAGTCAATGTACAGTATCTCCCTCGGTATTTTGTGTGTACAGATCTTACATTTATTTTTGTACTCTGTTCTTAATCGGCACAGTACAAAATAATAATAATAATAATAATAATAATAATAATAATAATAATAATAATAATAATAATAATAATAATAATATGTTAACGTCCCTTGATGTGTTCTAGATTGTAATATATATTTAATGCTCATTTGTCCAATACACACTTCGCTAATAAACAAAGGTAGTTCTATCATGTTAAGAAAGTGGCAACTAGTGTTCAGGGTAATTTGTAGCAAATTCTTTCTGAAGGCATAGAAGTGCGCTCTTTTTATTAGTAAAGTGCAGATTGTTCTTCGTGTATTAACTTGTCGAGAAATCTCCATGACATTTGCTTCTTCCATTGGGTCGTGCTTTTACTGTCGGACGGAAAAATATTTAGTCGATCACCTTCTTACATCATCGATATAAGTGGTGATGGTGACTAGTTTATTTACAGATTAGCAAAGGTAACTCCCATAAAAGTATATAAATGAAGCCTTCTTCTTCATCTTCTTCCTGGCCTTTTCCCTGTTACCGACTGTCGACACTTTGTATGGATCCAGACCAATTTTACAGCCAGTTGCCTTTCCTTACACCAACCCTACTGCACGTGGAGGAAGGATGTACGGTGAGTCACAGTGAAACACATATGTCACTTGTAACTAGTATGTGTTCATTTATGAATAGAAATGTGGACAATAATATATGTTCGCATTTTGTGTGTTGAGCAATAAACGTATTAATTGAATTATGTTGCCACAGGCTAGGTAGCATATCTCTAAGCTTACCAAGATATAACCGATTCTTTGTCGATGTGTTGCTGGGGCACGTCAAAATGAAACTCGTTCAGTTCTAGATGGGCAGGTAAGAGGATAGTATAAATACTGCATATCCATGTTTTGACCCACATACAATTTGTTGTGGAAAGTTGTGAAGTTCAGACTACTTCTTCCATGGGATGTGAACGAGAACAATCTTCAAAAGAATAAAGAGAACTGATGATTTTTCATTTTATGAGAGGAAAAATACTTCCATAAAATCGTAAACAGCAGTCGTGCAACCAGTGACGTAGCCAAGAGAGTTTAGAACCCCCCAATGGAAATTTTACAAAAAGAAAATAAGGAGAAACAGACAAACAGTAAACTAAACAAACAATCAGAGACATAATTGTAGAACCAAGAGATCTGTGAATATATATTTTCTAAGAAGCTTCGAAAATTGGATTTTAGATTGTAATCTGAACATACCATTCGCTGTAAAACTGTTGACTTTGATCGTATTGTTCTTGCTCTGTATTTTAATGTAATATTATGTAGTGTCAAAAGTCAGGGTCACCTCTGTACAGGCCATGAAGGCCGGTGGAGGAGTGGAAGGTAATGGCTTCCACCATTGTTAACCGCGGCACGTAATGGGGTAGAGTGGTTAGCTCTACGCCCGGCCGCCTTTGTCCCCAGGAATTAACCTGGTACTCATTTTTGGTGTAGGCTGAGTGAACATCAGGTTAGTGTACTGCAATCTAAATATCAATATAATTCATTTGTATCAGTGTCCTTATAATAACAAGTTTTGCGTGTGGACACGACACGCGCACAACCACCTTCAGTGTGCTCCATCATCATTTTGGAACTATAACCCCTCCCCCCGCCCCATCAGCAGATCCTAGCTACGCTACTGCATACAACTGTACAGTGCGTCTTAAATATACATAAAATTGCGCGTAGAATTAGAAACAAAGAAAAACTTAGTAGGAGGAAAATTTTCAATTGCAGTGATGGACGTTTGATAGCCAAGACACGAAATTTTCTGTGATGGCTGAGGATCATGCCAGCAAGAGAGAACGTCCAGAAACTATTCGACTTATCCTAAGTTAAAGTAACAGGAGTGGAAGAATAGCTAGGAGCAAGCCATTTGTTTGCAAGATTAATAGAAAGAGAAGGTTGAGCTTTGTTAAGGAACATATCGAGAGGATAAAGAAGTCTGCTTCCGGAAGACCGTTATGTTCGCAAATTAAAGTAAGTACAATCTCTTCGGATAATACGGGAAGGTATGTGGAGGAAACCAAATGAGGAGATGAAACCTAGCAACTTACGTTCCAAGTGTCAAAAACATGGTGGAGGTAGTGTAACTGTCTAGGTAGGATGAAATGAAATGGCGTATGGCTTTTAGTGCCGGAAGTGTCCCAGGACAAGTTCGGCTCACCAGATGTAGGTCTTTTGATTTGACTCCCGTAGGCGACCTGCGCGACGTGGTGAGGATGAAATGATAAAGACGACACATACACCCAGCCCCCGTGCCTGAGAAATTAACCAATTAAGGTTAAAATTCCCGACCCTGCCAGGAATCGAATCCGGGACCACTGTGACCAAAGGCCAGCGCGCTAACCATTTAGCCATGGAGCCGGACTAGGTAGGTTGAATGTCAGCTAATGAATCACGAGAGTTGACTTACTGATGGGACAATGTATCAAAATGTGTATCCAAATATACTGAAAAATATTTACGACCTATGGCTCTAATGTTTCGCACATTTGATCGATTTCAATATTAAAACGATAACGACACGAAGCACAGAGTTCATAAAGTAAGAATGTGGCTGCTGTGTAATTGCCAATAACAAATCGAGACACCTCGACAGTCATAATACTTACATTTGATAGAAAATCTACGGCATTACTTGAGAGTAGCCATAAGAAAACACCAGGTTTCGAACAAAGATGATCTGAGGACAGCTATATACGAAGAATGTTAGAAAAATAGAGCCATCTTATTGTGAAAAGTTGGTACAACCCATGCCTGTTTAAGAGATACAAAAAGTGCTAAAGGGTATCCTACAAATTACTCACTATTAAAAACATTGTGTTACTAGAGATTGCTAAGGAATCACCGGAAGTTATCAGTTTACCTTTGACCTGTTTCAGGCATGTTTAAGAATAACTTATTAATTTTCTTCGTAAGTATAAGAAATAGAAGTTAATTCGTTTTTGACCTTACTAGAGCAACCTGCATTTGTTAAGCCAGAGCCAAAACCAAAATAAAGTAACATTTTTTTTATTTTGTTGTTGAATCTAAATGAACAAGCCTCCCCCTAGTGTAGGGTTTTATTTTAACTCAATGTATTCACTATTGTGTAATTCTGTGATGGTTTGTAGCGTAACATGTTGTGTGTAGATGAAGATATGTATTAAGACGAACACAACTCACACTCCCATAACCAGAGGAATTATCTATAAGCAGTTAAAATCTCCAAGCCAGCTGTGAATCGAACCCGGGGTCCTCTGAATCAAAGACCAGTAGCTGACCATTCAGCCATAGATCCGGACATGTAAACGGCTAAAATATTTTCCTCTTTTTCAACAAAGTGAATTTTAAATAGACATCGTTTCCCTAAATATGTTCCCTACTCAGTCTGAGACAAGTTAGACTTGTAATTAATAATTCCAGGTCATTATTATTGATTCATTCTCTACCTAGAAATTATGATACTCTTCATGAATTACTTATAAAGTATAGTAAAGGTAGGCCTTCCAAGTGAACTGGCTATGCGATATACGTCATATACCTATAATCTTGCATTCGGAAGGCGGTGGGTTCAAACCCCATCGTCGGAAGCTATTAAAATGATTTTCCTTAGTTTCCCATTTTCACACCAGACAAACATAACGGTCGTATCCTATTTATGTTTCCCAGTCCTAAGCCTTTCTCACCCTACTGTCGCCAAAAACTTCCATGTGTTAGTGCGATTATAAAACCGCTACCAAGAGAAATTCATACTACAGTATTCTCACTCGCTCGCGTAAATATCGTCACATTGAGGGCTTAATGGGGCTGTACAGAAAAAGAAAGTAGTAGTCCACTTCCTCAGCGCCCGCACGCTACGTGCGTTACTAAGTACGGTGAACTGAACTCTTCTCACAGGCACCCCGAGAGTCAACAGAAAACTGTACAGAGTCGTTCCCTTTCCTTGTACAACGTTCTAGACGAGCTTATATCGAGCTTCAAACACGCCTTTTCCTTTATAAAATCTCCCTGTAATAATAAAGCGAGCGGACTTGCGAGGGGAGGCTGTGGAAGTAAGTACGCTAACAAGTGATTAACGAATGAAAAGCATTTTTTTGACAAGCTAGGCTTCCAATGTCCTAAACTTTTATTTTACCCTTCATGCTTGAAAAATGTGAAATCATATAGTAACCTCCTTTGAAGCTCATGGCCACGTACAAAGTCTTTCTAAAGCTAACCGAAATCTGAAATACTGTAAACATATCGTCATGGTCGTTTCGATTCGCCCTACAATCCACTCCGGCTGAAGGTTCACTACAGTGCCTAGGGTCGTTTATGTTTTCAGTAGTCCACTTTTCTTGCTGTTGTGTGTGTGGCCTTAAACAGATTGCAAGGAAACCAGTTTAACTTCCCACGAACTCAGGATTTTGGCAATAATGGAATAGGTAAGGGCTCGGAATGGGAAGGAAGTAGTCATGGTCCTAAGGTACAATTGTACCTGGAATGAAAACGAAAAACCACAGAAAACCACTCACCAGGAGGGCTGAAAATGGTCGGGGTTTGAACCTACTACCTACAGAATGCCAACTTACAGCTAAACGACCCATACCACGCAACCATCTCGCTCGGTGGGAAAAACCATCTTTTAAACTGTTTTATTATAGGATCCGTACAATATCTGCACCTATAATTATTTGGACTAGCATTGGATAAGTGGTTACGAATTAGGAACGAAGTACCAACACAACAATGAGAAACCCCCACTCAAGATCGCCACTACCGAGCGAATGGCTGCGCGATTTATTTATTTAACTGTAAAGTTTTTGACATATAATGTAGATATACCGGTACTCATTTTAAAAATTCACCCGCTTTTCCTATTCTTGTCAGCACCTTAACTGGATTTTCCGAAAACAAAAATATACAAAATTATAAAAGTATTTATAGTACAGGGACGTCAAAAATTATTATGATTGTTATCATCATCATCATAATCATCATTATCTCCTACTCAACCTCAAACTCTGGTACTGATTCCTGACCCGTCCCAAGATTTTAATCTTGGTCTAAAAGTTTGAATGGTGTTTACATAGCCTCGTGAGGTTAGCTAAGGCTCTGTATGAAATGATTTATAGCAAACCGTATCAGGAAAGCCAAGCATTGCAGCCTATCACATGGCACTCCAATATCTGCAAGCTATCTGTCTGAATATCAGTGGTTCAGACCCTTAAAGGACTGCACAAGCCACTAAGTTTAAATGAAAGAAGACAGTACCCTAGCGCTCACATTAAGGAACCAGGGAGAGCGTTGCATTCGCAAGTCTGTCAGCGCTAAGATTCAAACCTCGAATACACATACATTACAGCTTGCTATTCCTTTCATAAACTGAAATGCAGAACTGAAGAAAATCCAACCCAATGGTTGCCGCCCGTACCGAGCAAGTCGGCCATGCGGTTAGTGGCGCACAGCTGTGAGCTTTCATTCGGGAGATAGTGAGTTCGAACCCCTTTCTGTCGGCAGCACTGAAGATGGTTTTGCGTGGTTTCCCATTTTCACACCAGTGAAATGCTGGGACTATAATTAAGATAACGGCCGCTTCCTTTCCACTCCTAACCCTTTCCTTTCCCATCGTCGCCATAAGACCTATCTGTATCGGTACGACGTGAAGCAGATTGTTAAAGAAAAGTTGCATCCCGTAGCAAAGGTTTTTGGACACTACATTCCACGCCTTTATACTTTTTTCTGCTAGTGGCTTTACGTCGCACCGACACAGATAGGTCTTATGGCGACGATGGGATAGGAAAGGCCTAGGAGTTGGAAGGAAGCGGCCGTGGCCTTAATTAAGGTACAGCCCCAGCATTTCCCTCATGTGAAATTGGGAAACAACGGAAAACCATCTTCAGGGCTGCCGACAGTGGGATTCGAACCCACTACCTCCCGGATGCAAATTCACAGCCGCGCGCCTCTAAGCGCACCGCCAACTCGGCGGCTCGCCCTTATACTTGCGGAATAAATTGATAAGTTATTATACTATATTAATATGTCTCTAACACCTTTGTTTCATTAGATATATAATATTTCTACAGTGTGCTTTACGTCGCACCAACACAGGTTTTTTGGTGACAACGGCATAGGAAAGGACTAGGAGTGGGAAGGAAGCGACCGTGTCCTTAATTAGGGTACAGACCCAGAATTAGCCTGGTGTGAGAACGGGGAGGGATTTTCCAGACCATTTACCAAGCATATTGATGGGAGATCTTAATAGAAGAAACGAGATTTTTTAAATTACTACTAATTGCGTTAGGCCTCGGAAGACTATGCAGCCAGCATTTACAGAGTGAGAGAGCATACATTTATGGTGCGAACATTTATGGTACATACATTTCGTGGTTTAATAAAGTCATAACTTATAAATTAATACTACAGTCTGATATATATTGACAAATTACAGCGCATAAATGTGGAGTTAGGTTTGATACCAGGATGGCAATTGAAGTTGGCAGTGGGGTATTTAACTTCACTAAAGAAGAGTAGGCCTACAGATGGTTCTGCAGTTGGGAGTAGAACTTACATGGCACTGAGGGGTGTCTAAGACCTTGAAAGGTGTCTGCGACTTAGTTTCAATTTCTTGAACCAGATTTCCGTTGTTATGGTGGGCTGAATTTTAGCACAGTGCTTTCCTCTTGTAAGTTGTAACATTTTCCAGTACTCAGACCATTCCATTTAGACCTGTTGTTTGATTCTGGGTAGGAAATCGGAATATGGTAACTGTTTGAAAAGGCGGAGTTCCCATGTTCACATGTTCTTTCGCTAGCTCGTCTACAATCTCATTCATAGTTATACCAGCGTGGTCTTTAATCTATAAACGAGATTTTAAGTTGTCATGCAAAAACTCTTAGTGGTATACAATCGTTAGGAAAGACTGGCTGGGGCTGTACCTTAATTAAGGCCACGGGTGCTTCCTTCCCACTCCTAGGCCTTTCCTATCCCATCGTCGCCATAAGACCTATCTGTGTCGGTGCGACGTAAAGCAAATAGCAAAAAAAAAGAGGAAAGACTAAGCATAACGTCATCCATATCGTTGGTCCAGAAGTATAGACTCACTACTCATAAATTAAACCAGCAGCCAATATCCTCGACATCGCCCTAATCAAAAATGTGTCACTCCAGCTTTACACGAGATCTATAGCCGAAATTGACTTGAATTACTGCCCCATTAATTACACATTTTCTGCTAAAACGTTCGTTCAACAGCCTCAATTTCTCACACATGGCTATGTTAAACAGCTTGATTCTCATCTTCGACCAAGCATGTCACTATATACCTGTGGAGATAATGTGACATTGCTATTCACCGCCATACATACCTCAATGCAGCAACAATATCCCATAGGTATCAACAACACTCAATGCACCAGGGAAATTAAATGCCATTCTTCACGTATTTCCTACCCAGTCTTCAAAATAGAGCACCTGGGCGAAGGAACAATGGAACCAATGAAAAACATATTTAATTGATGTTCATATCCCAGGTATTGTTGAAAAGTAAAAGTTATATATATAAACGCACATGTAACTAATAATGAAATAAAAGAAAGTTACCAACCCTTTAGATAAGTGGCCAAACCCTCTCCCATCTTCTCCTTCTTCATATCTTTTACCCGCCTCCTTCTTCCATCGTATCTCCCCAACATTCCCGCATCTCTGGGCCAGAGAGAGGGCGTAACCCTCTAGGTGGCCAGCCCCACCCCTTCAGGGTGGGGAATGAAAACATTGCTAGAGATATACTCAACTACCCATGCCGCTTTTCCTCTCAGAATTATAATGACTTCTCGACGCCAAACGTTAAATGCGACGTTTATGGCAGTCTCAGAACAAAAACGACGTTGTCGTGGATATTTTTGAAGTTACCGTCACTCCAAATCCACCAGTCAACCACGGAAAACAACAGTGAATTTGAAGAAGTTCCAACATTCCACTCCCACAGATTCGAGAGGAGCCAACCAAGATTTGATGAAGAACTTGTTCATAAGAAAAGCTGGTCATGATCTGTATCCCTAACACAGCCTTGAAGCAACTCACCAGCAAAACATTCTCGTTCCTTGCGTCTAGAGAATATTCAGTTCACTTCTTCGTCTAGGCTACTTTTTGAAATAATAGCAATTCACAAACCTGGAAAAACTTCGTCAGTAACAGACAGCTACCGACCGATAAATTTATTAAACAATATTATCCAAATTATTTGCGTCATCAACAAACGTTTAAAGAAATTGTTAGAGCAAATATCCGTCAGCGCCAGCTATGGCTAATATCACTCGGTTACCTGACAAACTGAATTATGCTAACATGGTTACGTTTTGTATTATGCATCTAACATACACTTTCAATAATAATAATAATAATAATAATAATAATAATAATAATAATAATAATAATAATAATAATAATAATAATAATAATAATAATAATAATAATGACCTGGGAACAGGTGGACAGAAGAGCGGAAGAGGAAGCATTCAGAGAGGATGACGAGATTTTGGGAAGAAAAGAGGAAAAACGCCCGAAGATGATATTATGTATTCAAGTTCAATCGCTCTCCGTAAGGGGAACAATCGTGTGTAAATAAAAACTATTAACAACTCAAACTGGAGCACTTCAGGGGGTACGTTTATCTTATAAATAAAATTATATGGGATCTTTTGTCTGTAATGTCATTTATTTCGCCAAATTTTCAGATATTTAACGGTTTCGGGTCAATTCAAGATCGTATTAGTAGTTTTTGACTTTCGCGTCTGTTCTTTTGTCAGTATGCGTGTTTGTTCCACCATCACGGGTAAACGGCTGAATACATCTCGGCCAAACTTCACATTTGGAGTCTAGTCATCCAGGAGCAGGTTTCAATATGCATATCATTCAAAAATCACTGATAGACTGGGGGTTTATGGGAAGAGTAGAAGAGTTTTTTAATTTAATCTTGTACTGTTTATTATATCTCGACCAAACTTCATGTTTAGATTCTACTAATCCTGGAGAGAGTTTTCATATGCATATCACTTGAAAATCACTTAATAGACTGGGGGCTTATACGAAGACCAAAAGTGTTTTCTTCAATGTATCCTTTACCCTATTGATTATCTCTCGATCACAATTCATATTTAGAGTCTACTCATCGAAGCGCAGGTTTCGATATGCATATCATTAAAAAATCTTTGAATAGACTGGGGGTTTATACGAAGACCAGAAGAGGTTTCTTCCTTTTCTTATACACTATTGATTATATCTCCACCAAACTTCATATTTAGAGTCTTTTCATCCAGGAGCAGGTTTCAATATGCATATCATTTAAAAATCACTAAATAGTTTGGGGATTTAAAGGAAGACCTCAAGAGTTTTTTCCAATTTTCTCTTATACTATCGGTTATATCCCAACCAAACTTCATATCTAGAGTCTACTCATCCAGGAGCAGGTTTCGATACGCTTATCTATTTAAAAATCGCTGAATAGACAGAGTTTATAGGAAGACCAGAAGAGTCTTTTCAGTTTTCTCTTACACTATTCATTATAAGTAACATGTGTGGACTATATGTGAAAGTTCTCCTTATTGCAAATAATTTTTGTTAGGTACATACTTTCGCTTACTTTTCAAATGACGGAGTAAATACCTATTTTCTGCAAGCTTCATGCTCTGCAGCCAGTGAGGGCACCCTCGCAGACCTACAGTTATTTGAAGGATCCATAACGCGAGAAAATCAGAGGATGAATTATATTTCTCACAGCTTTAAAATTGTCTCCACCTAATGTATCTGAACACAGAGGTAACATGAGGTAGAACTTTTCCCTTTGGTGTCCATCTGGTTATCTATCTGTATATTCCTAAAAGTGGAAAACTGCTGGACTTACGTCAACCAAACTACGTATTTGGATACTATTCACTCAGGATTGTGTTATCAGGTGCATATAATATCACCGTAATCACATGGAGCTGGTATTTCTAGCAAATATTTTCGTTAATATTAGGTCTATCAACAGACTGTATACAACAAATGTTTAAGAATATGTTGTTTCCATTCCTTTATGTAGTGTACGTATTTATCGTACGATGGATAATAATGCAGGTGATTACGAAAAATTAGTCCAACTCCCGTGAGACATATGATGCATGTCACTTCAGGTTGGGCATCGGGAAAATCTAAAGAGCTAATTTACTCTTCGATAGGACAGGTATTAAGGGTGGTACCATCAATGTCGGAGCGCCACGCCAGTGATCAAGAATACAGTATGCAACCTGAGAACTATGGAACATTTCGCACAGCTTCGTACCAGGAACAATACCGTACAAGAAATTCAGAAACCGTCGTCATTCTCTCTTGACTTCGTTCAGATTCATCATATTTCACGTTACTGCCACGCGCTTTCGTAGGAAAATATTACTTTAACCTGTCGCAATTAACGTGTGAATAAAGCCATGTTACTTCGCATAAATTACTGAAGGAAACATGTAATCCACTGCTAACTTCAGTGCGAAGAACGGGTACAAATTTTATTAGGACATATTGTCCTTGTATTGGTGTGAGTAATCTACCTCGGCCGTTGATGCATGTATTTCTGATACACACTGTGTTTCATTGAAAGTTCGTCTTCCTAGTGCCCAACATTTATTTTGTACCTTGCACGGTCACAGCTACAGAAGAATGTAGTGCAAGCTTGTCAGTTTATTTCTGGGGATGACAAAGGAGAGAACGTCGCACGCTATCACGCATTATCCTGCACAATACAGGCGATTACTACTACATCTACCTCATCGTAAGGTAGAGATGGCCAAAATATGTTTCTCAGAACGCCGTAGAGTTTTAATCAAATCATACGCTTCACTTCGGCATTGTTCCTTGGTTTCTCGGAATCGAGTTGAATATCTTGTAGGAGTGCGGATAAGCTCTCGCTAGGACAGTTGGTGGGGATGTTCGAAGTACTGCATTCTCACATTCACCTTTCCTCTTCCTAAAGAGAGAAGTGTTATTTGCATGTCGCTTGCTTGACGGAAGTAATGAGCAGTATTCAGCTCTGTGCGCTGTGCTGTGCTGTGCTTGATGCTGATGGGAGGAATGCGCCCACTACCGATGGAAATATAATAATATGCCGCAATTTTAACGAAAGAAAGAAAACGGTATAGGATTGCTAAGTGTGAAATAGAATTTAGTTATAGGCACTATCAGGATTGTTTACTTCTAAATGGCTCGAATAAGTATGTAAATAAAAGAAGAAATACATTTTCTCTTTTATGGTAGTAGATAATGCATCTTAGTGGATAAGGACGAATGTGAAAGTCTATGACATGGTGATACCCTTGCCTAACTGAGTGATTCAGATTGTAGAAGCGGACGTGATAACCTAGTGTCATTACTAGCTTCCCGGCTCCATGACTAAATTGTTAGCGTGCTGGCCTTTGGTCATTATTGGTTAATTTCGCTGACACGGGGGCTGGGTGTGTGTGTTATCATTTCATCCTCATCACGACGCGCAGGTCACCTACTGGCGTCAAATCAAAAGACTTGCACCTGGCGATCCGAACACGTCCTCGGACACTCCCGGTACTAAAAGACCTACGACATTCATTTCATTACCAACTTCTCACCAAGGTGTCCAGTGCATGTGGGATTTTTAAAATGCAAAGTAAAGTCCCTATTCTTCGGATTCGATGTGCAACTGTAGGTCACATGGCTATGATCACGGTATCAACAGTAACGTAAACTACAAGCTTGCTTGGTAGACGGCTGAGACACTGGCCTCCTTAGTCCCAGATGGAGGGCTCGTCCTTGCTCAGTTCGATGGTATTTGAAGGTTCCCAAATATGCCAGCCTTGTGCCCGTACTCTTAACAATAACAATAATAGAAGCTAGATGCAATAGCACTAAGTTATCATACTCAAACAATTCTAGAGTCGGGGTTACACCATCGAATTTACTAATGTTGAGTTTATTGATAAGAAGCAACAGCTCGCAGTGCAGAACTTACGTACCACACAACAGAACATCCGATACCGAAAACGAGCAACCAATACCGGTTCAGGAAGTAAGGGCGTTGTGAAATAAACAAATGATTCGGACAAAAGAACTGACTGCCTAAGTAATTACTACCTTGCTAATGTCTTTATGATGGGAAATTTCGTACGTAGTCTGGAGGGACATGAAGTCCACGAAAAATTCAACAGATTCAATTATCAATTAAAACTCGCCAAACAATACTTTACTAAGAGGAGAGAATATAAATTAATGTAGGCCTAATCATGAAAAGGGAAGAATTTAGCACATATATTAAGCGCTGACACACATCTCCAACTTCAAAGATTCAGCAACAGCACAGCCGAAACAGATTAGGACAATGAATAGAGTATCTTCATGTTCCACTGAGAAAGATCACAGTCTGGCTTGAGCAACCGAGGAGTGAAGTCGCGTGGTGCAGTGCGTGCCGTGAACATGGTCGGTATTGAGCAGTACCGGGCCGCGATTGGGAAATGGCAGGTGAAGCAGAGGAAGGAGACCAAGAATAGACGAGTGTTAAGAAAAGAAGGAGTAAAAATGGGCGAAGCGGTGCTGGTAGTGACAGTGATAGCGGTGCTGCTGGTTATTGTGGGGGGTGGAATTAAACCCATGCCCAAATGCCTGCGGAAAATTCAGCATGGGGTACTTGGCAGCACTTAAGGTGGTAGTGAGCGATATAATACAGGAAAATTGTCATTGGGATAAGGTACAGGAAATAAAGGACATGATGGAAAAGCAGAGAAAGGAGATAGGGAACATGAAGAAATGGCTAGAAACGAAGACAGGGGAAATGAACAGGAGAGTGGGCAACAATGAGAAGGAAATAGAGTTATTAAGAGGGAAAGTGAAACATCTGGAAGAGGAGGTGATGATGATGAAGAGAGAAGCGGAGGGGTACAGGCAGGAGAGAATGAAGAAAGCCATATTTATATATGGTGTGGAAGAAGGTGAGAGGGAAGGCAAGATTTGTCTGATATCCAAGGTGGTAGAGGTCATACGGGATAGGATGAAGATAAACTTCAATGAAGTGGACATAGATGATGTGGAGAGAGTGGGAAAAACTAAAGGACGGAGGCCAATTAGGGTAAAAAAATTCTCAACCCTAATGGCAGAAATTGTGATAAGAAACGGTAACAATTTACAGGGACAGAAATTAGGGGTGAAAAGAGACGGGAAAGGAAGGAAGTGAAAATATCAAGATTTTGAGCAGATACCTATGGAGAGCGAGAAATCAGGGGCTAAAGGCCCGAATAAGAGGTCAGAGGTTGGTAGTGACAAACGGAAGATGGGTTAGGGAGCACTCAGTGGCTAAGCTGAAGGAGATGGACGAACGTATCAGTTTTGAGGGAGGAGAAATAACAGGGCAAGATGGAAGGAAGGAAGGAAGGAAGGAAGGAAGGAAGGAAGGAAGGAAGGAAGGAAGAAGTAACAACGAGGGGTGGAGACAAGGAATGAGAGGAGACCAACTCAGGTGAGAATGGATAGTGCGGTGTGGATACAGAAGATCAGAACAGTGAAGGGGTGAGTGAGGGTGAGAAGGAAGAAACGGCGAGAGCAGAGTGCAGTGGTTTAGTGAGCAAGAAAGGACATGAGAAGAGTGATCGACAGGAAGGTAAAGCTGTTTGAGCAAAGGAAGAAGTAGGAGTTTAAAAGACCTCTGGGGTAAAGTATGTAAAGGGATGGAGGATACGGAGAGCATGGAACGGAATAGGTTAGTAAAAAAGGAGGAATGGAGATAAGGAATGAGGGGGCAAGAACTACAAGGAGTAAGATTAGGGGAGGAAACTTAGAAGGGAGGGAGGGAAGTTATAACTATATTGGAAAATAGGATGTGTGAATATTGAGGGACTAATAAGCAAATTAGGAAATAAGAAAGTTCGGGAAGTAATAAAGTTTCGATATTGTGGCACTCCTGGAGACGTGGTTGGAAACAGGGAGGGAGATCTCATGGAAGGGGTTTGTGATTAAATATAAATATAGAAGAAAGGAGAGGACTAAGGGACGCACCCCAGGAGGTATGGTAGTACTAATTAGGGAAGAAATTAGAGAACTGGTGGAGGATATAGAGACAGATATGAATGAAACCATATGGTTGAGATTAAATATGGGATGGGTAGAGGGGAGGGTGAAGAAAAATCTTGCGTTCGTATGTTGCCATCCTAGTAGTTCAGCATATGCAAATAAGTATCTTTTTGAAGAGCTATTGGTGGATATTAGTATGATATGGGAGAAGTTTGCAGGAGAAGAGGACATGTTGCTATTCGGAGATTGGAACGCGAGAATAGGGGAACAGAGCCCATTATATAGTAGGGAAGATGAAAAGCAGAAGTAGTGAGGATAAAATTATAAACAGATATGGGGAGAAGCTCCTAGAGATGTGCGCTGCGGGAAATTTGTATATTCTGAATGGTTGGATGGAGGGTGACAGGGCGGGGAAATTCACATATGTTACAGAGAAGGGAGGTAGTGTGACAGATATAGTTTTAAGCTCGGAAGGAGTGTTGGGGGATATTGTAAGGATGGAAGTAGGCGACTGGATTGAATCACACTATTTCCCAGTGTGGGTTATGTTTAAAAGGGGGGAGAAGAGACGCATATAAGGAAGGAAGTTGAGATGAAGGATAAATTAAGCAGTGGATATAACAAGTACAAATGGTCAGAGAAAGTGGGACGGGATTGGGAAAGGGTAGCAAAAGAGGAATTACAATTTCTGAAATATGGTTGGGAGGGTGCGTTAGAGGAGAATAATATTGATAAAGCCTTGGAATTGCTGCTACATCCAATAAAGATGATAGCACAGAAGGTAGAATGTAGAAGGAGGAAAAAGAAAGAGGGTGAAGAATGGTTTAATAGAGAGTGTGAACGAATGCGGAGGAGGGTGCTGGGTGCGTTAGAAGAGTATAGAAAGAAAGGTGGGAGTGCAGAGAGGGAGGTTTTCTGTAAGTTGAGGAAGGAGTATAAAAAGAAAATTTGTGAGGTAAGAAAAGGCGTGGTTAGAGGAACAAATTGAAGCCATAAATAAAGATTGTAAGACTAACAGCATTGAAAAAGTTTGGGAAAGGATTAATAGAATAATTAAGGGTGGAAGGAGTACAGAGAGAACGAGCATTGAGGAAGTTCAGTGGGTGAGGTATTTTGGCCAATTACTTGGGGGTAAGGGGGAAGAATGGTGGAGGGGGACGGGGGAAGAAGTAATTTGGAGGAATCGAAGAGTGGCAAGTTATGAATTGGAGAAGGAACTTAAAAGGGAAGAAATCTTGAGAGTGATAAGAAGAATCAGGGGTAAATCGGCCAGGGAATGTAATGGGATCAATAACAAGTATTGGAAAGAAATTAGCAAAAATGTGACAATGATGGAGGGCATAGTTAAACTATTCAATAAGATCTATGATGGGGGGAAGTACCCGAAGGAGTGGGAAATAGGAATTGTATGTCCAATATATAAGGGAAAGGGTGGTAAGAATAGTGTGAACAATTATAGAGGAATATCTCTGTTAGACTCCTTAAGTAAAATTTACACGTGGGTGTTGGCGAACATGTTAAGTGAATGGGCCGAAAGAAACGAAATATTGACAGGTTACCAAGGAGGATTTAGAAAAAGAAAAGGACAGTGGATAATATAATGAGAGTAAGGACAGCCTTAGAGAAGTATAAAAGCCTGTATAGAAATAAGGTGTATGTGGCAGCGATTGATTTTGGAAACGCGTTTGATAAGGTGAATAGAGAGGCTCTATTGGAGAAATTGGGTAGGTTGGGGGTTTCGGAAAAGATGAGGGCAGTGGAGGGAATATATAGGATGGTCAGGTTTTGTGTAAAATTGGGAGACGATGGATTGAGCAGACCCTTAGAGTCTAAGGTGGGTTTGAAGCAAGGGTGCAAATTATAGCCAATATTGTTTATTTTATTTATCAACGATATCTTGGATGGGCATGGGGATAGAAATTGGGCCGTGCCGGTAATTAACGGGTTGGAGGTACCGGGATTGAATTTTGCTGACGATGTAATGTTAATGTCTAACTGCAGGAGGGATGCAGAAAGCTTAAAATGCAGTGTCGGTTTTCGCAAAGAAATGGGACCTGAGAATTAATGGGAATAAATCTAAAATGCTAGTAGCCCAGGTAAACAAAGGAAGAGGGGAGGACAGAAATGGGTCTTGCAGGGAGAAAGGTTGGAACAAGTAAGGAAGTTGGAATATTTAGGAGTCATTATTAACAGTAAAGGAACTTGGAATGATCAGATTAGTAGGGCGAAAAGCAGAGGTTTTGCAGCCGTAGCCTCAGTCAAAAACTTGTTAGTTAAATATCCGGGTATCAGTTATAAAACCTTGAGGTTAGTGTTAAGATCGATAATCTTCGGTAGGGTATTGTATGGCGCGGAAGTATGGGGGTTGGATGAGAAAAGAGGTGAATTAAGAAGAATTATAAGTAACTTCGGTAAGATGGTGATGGGGCTGCCGCTGTGCACAGCTAATGCAGGGGCAGAACTAATGTGTGGGGAGGATTTGGAATCTGAATGTGTGAAAAGAATAGTTACACTGACTGACAGAGCAAATGCAACACCAAGAAGGAGTGGTCAGAACTTTATGCCAATTGCAGGGTAGACTGACGTCACTGAGGTATGCTCATGATGTGAAATGCGCCGCTGTGCTGCGCACGTAGCGAACGATAAATGGGACACGGCGTTGGCGAATGGCCCACTTCGTACCGTGATTTCTCAGCCGACAGTCATTGTAGAACGTGTAGTCGTGTGCCACAGGACACGTGTATAGCTAAGAATGCCAGGCCGCCGTCAACGGAGGCATTTCCAGCAGACAGACGACTTTACGAGGGGTATGGTGATCGGGCTGAGAAGGGCAGGTTGGTCGCTTCGTCAAATCGCAGCCGATACCCATAGGGATGTGTCCACGGTGCAGCGCCTGTGGCGAAGATGGTTGGCGCAGGGACATGTGGCACGTGCGAGGGGTCCAGGCGCAGCCCGAGTGACGGCAGCACGCGAGGATCGGCGCATCCGCCGCCAAGCGGTGGCAGCCCCGCACGCCACGTCAACCGCCATTCTTCAGCATGTGCAAGACACCCTGGCTGTTCCAATATCGACCAGAACAATTTCCCGTCGAATGGTTGAAGGAGGCCTGCACTCCCGGCGTCCGCTCAGAAGACTACCATTGACTCCACAGCATAGACGTGCACGCCTGGCATGGTGCCGGGCTAGAGCGACTTGGATGAGGGAATGGCGGAACGTCGTGTTCTCCGATGAGTCACGCTTCTGTTCTGTCAGTGATAGTCACCGCAGACGAGTGTGGCGTCGGCGTGGAGAAAGGTCAAATCCGGCAGTAACTGTGGAGCGCCCTACCGCTAGACAACGCGGCATCATGGTTTGGGGCGCTATTGCGTATGATTCCACGTCACCTCTAGTGCGTATTCAAGGCACGTTAAATGCCCACCGCTACGTGCAGCATGTGCTGCGGCCGGTGGCACTCCCGTACCTTCAGGGGCTGCCCAATGCTCTGTTTCAGCAGGATAATGCCCGCTCACACACTGCTCGCATCTCCCAACAGGCTCTACGAGGTGTACAGATGATTCCGTGGCCAGCGTACTCTCCGGATCTCTCACCAATCGAACACGTGTGGGATCTCATTGGACGCCGTTTGCAAACTCTGCCCCAGCCTCGTACGGACGACCAACTGTGGCAAATGGTTGACAGAGAATGGAGAACCATCCCTCAGGACACCATCCGCATTCTTATTGACTCTGTACCTCGACGTGTTTCTGCGTGCATCGCCGCTCGCGGTGGTCCTACATCCTACTGAGTCGATGCCGTGCGCATTGTGTAACCTGCATATCGGTTTGAAATAAACATCAATTATTCATCCGTGCCGTCTCTGTTTTTTCCCCAACTTTCATCCCTTTCGAACCACTCCTCCTTGGTGTTGCATTTGCTCTGTCAGTCAGTGTATTTCTTGCTTTATTTTGTTATCCGTTATTGTTCATTTTATTTTGTGTCTTAATATTATGTGAGTTGTCCATGTGAACATGTATCGGGGCAAATTCGCCTGTTATATTCAATAAATATCTATAAAACAAAAAACAATGAGAAAGATGGACAAAAAAGAGACATGTTTCTGATAATATACTCCCTAGGTACAGAAGCACAGAAGGAAATTCAGATTGTTCGCAAATAACACAGGTAATCTGAAATGATAACTCGAACACATGCGACACGTATCACTCCCTGGAATTTATCATACGAATCATTTGTCACAGGGGATTATACATTGGGAAAAGAGAATCGGGGGTTTGAAAGTCGATCTTGTCCAGTCCTCGGCCTGGAGAAAAAAAGGAGAAGCGCCTTTTCTGCTTCTTCAGATACGGAAGAAAGCTTACCAGTTAAGGTGCGTCCACTCTTGTATCAGATCACCGTATCTGCTTCATGATCGCCCTTGTGAAAACAGAGTTCTGTATCAGATCGTGTATCAAGTATGGTACAATGATCGGATCGGGGATGTTCCCACCGAGAGTGTCTTTTACCGTCGCATGAAAGGGGAGATACTTGTTACAGATACGGACAGTGTGGACGGAGCGTTTCCCCAGTCAACACTCCGTATCATCTCCTCGTGTGCTGCGCTTGCCCAGAGCCCTCGTCACTCTTCCCTTCGCCCCTACGCTATTCACCGTCCTTCAGACTTCGTTTAGTTTTGCATCAACCATTTTTGTGGATCTTCCGATCTGAAGAGAAATGGATCGGAGTGGCCCATGGAAATGTTCAACCGTTGATAAGTTATTAACAACAAAATACCTTTTTTCCGGACCCAAAAGATCCGCACCGTTGTAATCTGTTGAAAGAGAATGAAGCATTGGAGGAAATCGTGAAAAGACATTGGGAGCCCTATCGAAACGTGAAAAAGAGGAGTATTTGATCGCGGCTCTTAGATGAGCTGGCAGCAGTCAACTCTAGCTGGAGAACCAACACTCAACAGATGATACAAGACCGATGGGTGTAAAACTAACAGATACGCATTGATGATACAGATACGTGATACTGATCGGGCAGCCTTGTCAAAGGACGGCTATATCTTGATCGCGTATCAATTTCGATACAGATACACTAATCTGATGAAAATGTGGACGCACCTTTAGAGTTCCGTCCGAGCAACGGTAGGAGAAGGTAGTGTTCATACAGCACAGTGAAGTATAGACAGACATGTACACTGACTGACAGTGACAATGCAACACCAAGGAGGAGTGGTTCGAAAGGGATGAAAGTTGGGGAAAAAACAGAGACGGCACGGATGAATAATTGATGTTTATTTCAAACCGATATGCAGGTTACACAATGCGCACGGCATCGACTCAGTAGGATGTAGGACCACCGCGAGCGGCGATGCACGCAGAAACACGTCGAGGTACAGAGTCAATAAGAGTGCGGATGGTGTCCTGAGGGATGGTTCTCCATTCTCTGTCAACCATTTGCCACAGTTGGTCGTCCGTACGAGGCTGGGGCAGAGTTTGCAAACGGCGTCCAATGAGATCCCACACGTGTTCGATTGGTGAGAGATCCGGAGAGTACGCTGGCCACGGAATCATCTGTACACCTCGTAGAGCCTGTTGGGAGATGCGAGCAGTGTGTGAGCGGGCATTATCCTGCTGAAACAGAGCATTGGGCAGCCCCTGAAGGTACGGGAGTGCCACCGGCCGCAGCACATGCTGCACGTAGCGGTGGGCATTTAACGTGCCTTGAATACGCACTAGAGGTGACGTGGAATCATACGCAATAGCGCCCCAAACCATGATGCCGCGTTGTCTAGCGGTAGGGCGCTCCACAGTTACTGCCGGATTTGACCTTTCTCCACGCCGACGCCACACTCGTCTGCGGTGACTATCACTGACAGAACAGAAGCGTGACTCATCGGAGAACACGACGTTCCGCCATTCCCTCATCCAAGTCGCTCTAGCCCGGCACCATGCCAGGCGTGCACGTCTATGCTGTGGAGTCAATGGTAGTCTTCTGAGCGGACGCCGGGAGTGCAGGCCTCCTTCAACCAATCGACGGGAAATTGTTCTGGTCGATATTGGAACAGCCAGGGTGTCTTGCACATGCTGAAGAATGGCGGTTGACGTGGCGTGCGGGGCTGCCACCGCTTGGCGGCGGATGCGCCGATCCTCGAGTGCTCACGTCAGTCGGGCTACGCCCGGACCCCTCGCACGTGCCACATGTCCCTGCGCCAACCATCTTCGCCACAGGCGCTGCACCGTGGACACATCCCTATGGGTATCGGCTGCGATTTGACGAAGCGACCAACCTGCCCTTCTCAGCCCGATCACCATACCCCTCGTAAAGTCGTCTGTCTGCTGGAAATGCCTCCGTTGACGGCGGCCTGGCATTCTTAGCTATACACGTGTCCTGTGGCACACGACAACACGTTCTACAATGACTGTCGGCTGAGAAATCACGGTACGAAGTGGGCCATTCGCCAACGCCGTGTCCCATTTATCGGTCGCTACGTGCGCAGCACAGCGGCGCATTTCACATCATGAGCATACCTCAGTGACGTCAGTCTACCCTGCAATTGGCATAAAGTTCTGACCACTCCTTCTTGGTGTTGCATTTGCTCTGTCAGTCAGTGTAAGTGAAGACAAGGACAGTCGAGTGTTTTATGAATTTGAAAGTGGTGTGAGTGCTGTTTTAAGGAAGAAGTAAAACATAGGAAGCGAAAATGCAATAAATCATAAAAATGACTTTGAAATGCTCTTTTCAATGCTCTCTGCAGCCAGAATACACGTATGGGTAGCGGAAACAATGAAGACCAAAATGGACCATTTGGAAGAGCTGCAGCTAGATTCGAAAACCAACTCCGTTTTTATAAAGGTTAGATAACGAAATATTTTAGATAGACATTTGGACAAATTTGAGGGAAAAAGCAATTTTACGTCGTTTTCTGGTAAACAGGTCCTAGGTGAAACAATGGCAGCTGGAATCAAAGTTATTATATTCCCCCAGAAATACCGAATGATAAGATACAAAACTACTTTTCGAAATATGGCTTGGTAAGATGTGTAACGAATTAATATTGGTCACAGGTGAACAAATTCCTCGTTCTCAATGGAATAAGGCATGTATATATATGTAATGTTTATCATAGGTCCCGTCCTTTGTTATGATAGAAGGATACCGTGATCAGAATTTATGATGAGCAAGGAAAACACGTGTGCAGTCTGTAATGCAATTAGCCACTTGTGTAGAACACACCCGCACAGTGCGCGGACCTATGATGCCTTTGGAATACATCCGTACATTACATCCGACATCCCACAACCCGGTCACACAACAGAAGAGCAAAACAAGCAGTAAAACACAGACTTTTCCTCAGTCGATTAGTTACTCCTCGTCAGACAACAACCAAGCGCAAGCCCAATCAGTATGAACCAGTATGAACTCAAATCAACAAACAGAGCTGTCTGTTCATACCTTGGAAGCTGAACATAAACAAAGCGGTGATGAACTGTCTGCTACAACAGATACCTCACCACAGGAACAGCAGGAAAGACAACAAAACCAGACTCTAAACACACAAGAGCACTCACTAGGATCAAATAATTCTACACCAGGTCAAGTTTTAAACAGTACTGCAATCAACCAGGAGGTTTGAAAATGTATCAATATAAGATAAACAAGTAGCAGGAGTTCAGACGCAGTCGGAAGATGAATATGTCAATCAATTACATTACAGGTCACACGCAGAAATACAGGATATTTCACCAATATATCTCAAGGAAGAAGCAATAGAACCAAATACACATCGAATGCAATGGTTGGACAAGCTAGATGAAATATCAGTGGAAATTCAAAGGACTGAACTAATAGAACCCATGCATCACACACAATCCCAGGATAGCACGCAGTCACAGAAAAAAAGCCGGTAAACTGAAAAGTACACGGTCTTCAAAGGACGGCCTATGTAAATTTAGGCAACCTTACATAAATCCCAAGGATACAAGAACACAGTTTGATAAAACAATAGAAAAGATTGTATAGAGCGCAAAGCAATCATGTGTAAAAGAAAACAATGGTCACCCTTAGGATAATGCTACTGACTTATACGATTTTGTCTCTTAGGATATACTATATACAGTATCCAAAGCGCCAGTAAGCAGCTCCTGTTAAGGCAACTTATTCGTGACTAGGACTTAAGACATTCCCCTTCTTCAGGAATTGGCTAATGAGGATATACTACCCATATGAGAAAATGTTAAATGTTAACGAGTACAAACGTGGTACTGCCATATACATTAAGGACATCATTCAATACAGAGATACAGTTCTGCTTATAAACTTCTGTGGAATTAGTATTCGTATTAACGATAGTGAATATTTATGCACCATCGGGCTCGAACGCAAGACTCGAAAGACGAATTTTTTACAACAGAAATCTTTCTCCTAATTCAACAATTCAAAAGCATCATGATCGTTGGAGTATATTTTAATGCCGTAATTTCACCAAGAGAGCACACTGGTCAATTTCAGAGCAAGCCTGCCTTAAAGGCCGTACAAACGACCTGATCTGTCTGCCCGACAGTCAACCTGACCGAATCAGGTGTTGACAACTAAGCGTCGAATCTCATCAGTTGGCTTTGGCTCCACAACAGAACACACACATCATGCCTCCCCTCTTTTGTAAACGCAAAAAGGTTGGGATCGCGCTTGTAGCATCGTTAACCAATGTGAGAAAAAGAAAGAAAATGTGTGCAAAGATATGGCTAGTGGTACGAAAGAGTTCAACCATATCATGTTACTATAAGAAGTGGATTCTGATGACTTCCGTAATTATTTGAGAATTGACTACGAAAGTTTCAGTATAATATTCTCCTCTGTACGCAGCCCTCATATTTTCTATTTTGTTCCTCACTGTCGCAATCCTTGCGTCGCTTTCTATAACCTTTAATTTCTCCAGCAGGATCTCAAGAGCCGGATTACTGGCATCCTTCTTGCTGTATCTACTGCTTACTCGACGTATCTCACAAACAAGTACATTCTTTATATAGCTCCAAAAACTCCACAATAACTTCCAGACGGTCTGATTTGATAAGGTGGCCAGGCAGTCGGATGGCGCGACCACCTGACTTCACCTGACATGAGTTTCGTCGGATGACAACTACACGCAACCTGATTTGGCGCCTGATCTGACCAAATCCAGCAGACTGCCTGACCAAATCAGGTCATCGGTTGGGCCTTTTAGTTGCGCTGATACAAGGTTCACATTTGAAAGATACATGGGAAGTGAAGGGATCACACAAGCCCCCGGTACACGCATTTTCACAATTCGCGAGCATCTCACTTGGATAGAATTTACATAAGAAAACACCGGGTGACTTGGCTGTGTGGTCAGGTGCGCGCAGCTGTGAGCTTGCATCCGGCAGATAATGGGTTTGAACACCACTATCGGCAGCCTTGAAGATGGTTTTCTGTTGGTTCCCATCTTCACACCAAGCAAATGCTGGGGCTGTACCTTAATTAAGGCCACGGCTGCTTCCTTCCCACTCCTAGGTCTTCCCTATCCCATCATCGCCGTTAGACCTTTCTGTGTCGGTGAGACGTAAAGCAAATTGTAAAAAAACAACACATAAGTAAACATTTACAAGAAAAGCTACGTGAAGTTGATCTTTGTCCATTGGAATTCTCGAACCACTTTGCCTACGTAAGATAAGACAACCGGCTATGGGGCTAGCGCGCGGAAGAGGTACTTGGAAATTAAACTGCACTATTTTGCAAGGAGTTACGAGAGCAATTCTCAGCTGAATGGAAACTAGAGAAACGGCATCCCGATACCAAGATACGTTAGATTGGTGTTTGTAATATGACAAACCTCGAACAATAGGGTTACTGAAAATATACTGTTCCCAGTCGCCGTCTGCTAAACCAAACGAATCGAAACCAAACCAAATCCCATGGTGTAACAGCCCCGAAGTACCATTGCCTACCAAGTGACCGCTGCTCAGCCCGAAGGTCTGCAGGTTACGAGGTGTCGTGTGGTCTGCAGGACGAATCCACTCGGCCGTTATTCTTGGCTTTCTAAACCGGGGCCGCTATCTCACCGTCAGATATCTACTTAACTGTAATCACGTAGGCTGAGTGCACCTCGAATCAGCCCTCAGATCCAGGTAAAAATCCATCAACTGACCAGGAATCGAACCCGGGGTCTCCGCTTAAGCGGCAGGCGCACTACTCCTACTCCTAGGGGCCGGCTGACCACCTGCTAAACCAGACCACGAAATTTTATTACCAATGTTGACGTTAATTATATATAGCCTATTGCTATTTGCTTTACGTCGCACCGACACAAATAGGTCTTATGGCGACGATGGGACAGGAGAGTGCTAGGAGTGGGAAGGAAGCGGCCGTGGCCTTAAGGTACAGTCCCAGCATTTGCCTGGTGTGAAAATGGGAAACCACGTTAAATTATAATGAAGATCCTACCGACCCGAGAACTTACCAACGAACAAAGCAAGTACGAGCCCAACTACTAACATTGCATAGGAGACAACAAGGAGAATACAAATTCACGCTAGAGACAAGCAGTGCAACAGCGAAGAGACTCCTTCCATTTATCACCTTATTCGACAATGTCGCAGGGGACGAGAGAAATGCTGTATTTACATCAGCTTACCACCCATGAAGGACAAATTGTCAAAGACCACCTACATACAAGAAATACTTGAGAATTACTTTGAAGACTAGTATGGAGAAGGAGCAGTAACATACAATGATTATCGAGACCAATTCCTTGTTGGAATACATCGAAGGATTCAGTAGCGTGAACAAGATAGGCTGACGGCTGAGTTAACAGAAGACTAAATATATCAAGCAATCAAGCAGAGCGCATCAAATGAATAAGCAGGAATACATGGACAGCTGTGGCCAGTCATCAAGGAAGAAACTGCCTTGGTATTAAACAACGCCCTGAAACGTGGAAGAAATATCGAAAAGACGAATTAAACCCAAATAGTTCTGATCCAAAAGAAACTAAAACCAAAGACAACAGCTGATTTTAGACTTATCACACTAGTTAATTTTGATTATAAATTATTCACTCGATGATTGAAACAAATCTCACCAATTTCTTAGAAGACGTAACATCCAGCCAACAGCTGTTCGGAGTGGAAGAATTCTGAACATAGTCTGTGCCATCCGAGATATGATTAGTAGGTCATCATTAGAGAATAAAAGGAGACAGCTGATCACCTTGGACTTTAATTACATATTTGGTAAAGTCAACCATAGTTACCTGCGCGAAGTGTTGAAAGCACTAGGATTCAAAATGCTTTTTACAACCTTGATAGGCAAGATACTTACTGTAGGATCTTCCAAATTAAACTGTGAACGGTTACCTTTCAAACTCTATCAATGATGCTTTTTATGAAATCCTTGGAACATTTTATTAGCAATTTATCATGAATATTCCACATCGGTATGATAGACATATTTACCTACGTTGACGATATCACCTTAATTGTGTATCGCAGAGCTCAATGCCAGCGTCTTAACCAAACTAGAGAACTATGGAAGATATTCCGGTGCAAACCTCAACTTACAGAAAACTAAAACTACGTGGAGAGGGAACCGAAGCAGGGACCGCGAAAATGTTCCCCATGGGTGAAGATAACTGACGAGATTAAGATACTAGAAATGATGTTCAATAACAGTAAACATAAGATGATACAGAAAGGTGGTCCGCTGCACTTGCATCAGTAAAATGTGTCCTGGAGCTAGTCAAATATAACTTCATGATGTTACACCAAAGAGTGCAACATGTCAGTATGTATGGGCAAAGCAATATCTGGTATTTAAGAAAAGTTTTACCAATGCCAAGAATAGTTAGAATCCGGATAGCTTCAACAGTAGGTTGGTATATACCGCAAGGATCACTTTTTCCAATCCCAAGATCTACACTCACGCTAGCTAACATCCGAAGGAGGTCTTGGTCTTATTGATGTAAGATTAAAAGCAAAGTGCTCTTTTTATTACGGAATCTGTGAATGACGCAAGAGGCAGAAAACTGTAGATCAAACAATTTCTTAATGAAAATGTGTAACCCTAAAGAGATTAAGAAACTGCTAGCATTTTATGATATTCACCATCACGCACCACACGCACGATACATGCTATGAGATGAGTTGTATTCCCCAAGATTTGCTATTATCCTCAGATATAACAACGAAGAAATTTTATAAATATGTATTCACACAGCAGTACCAAGCCTCTAAAATAGTGAATAAAGCGATGTTAATGGACTGGTATCGAGTCTGGAAGAACATCTCAAATCGCATTCTCACTCAAATAATAGGTCATACTTGGCATAAAGTAATTCACGATATCATTCCTACAAATATCAAACTCCATCGCATCCATATGCAAGATAATTAAATGTTCGGGTTTTGCCGAACACCTAGTGATACAATTCTGCATAGACTGGCGCAGTGAGATGCCTCGTAACAGGTGTTGAGTGAATCTAAAGTGAAATTACACCATATTAGAAATTAAGCCAACTTCTACATTGTACCCGTGTGGACTATTCGACCTACATTTTGCTTGAGGCCATCTCAGATAAACAACACTGCAGTGCTCCTTTAGGCAGGAATGTAAGCATATCGTACACATGTTATGGGTTTGCAAAGTGTGTATGACAGGCGAACTCATGACAAGACAGGACGTTGACTTCAAAAGAACATAACGAAAGCTATAATTGTCACTGTTTTGAGTGTACAGTACATACTACTGTATGAATTGGGATATAAACATAATGGAGGACACCGGAAGAGCTCCTTCTAGATAAGAAAATGAATAATGTCCGAATAATCTCCCTTCCCCGTTGTGTGTTCGCCAGTCAAACAATAACGTTACACACCCAGGGTATGTTATCGTACATCACATTATGTAAAGAGAGAGAATTTTAACATAAAATATACACTAACCTCATACAAAATCACAGTATGCAATGTAAACTGACCGAAATGAATGAATGATGCAACATATAAGGATAGTTTACAGTTGGTTAATTTCACGTATTATAATAAATATTTTTACATTTGTTTGCTTAGAAAGAAAATGGAATATTATTTAACACAATGAGTAACAGTTGCTTTGTTAAGACTTCTACAATTTCATTACCGGTAATATACTGCCCAACATTTAACTTTTTCTTGGGAAATTCGAGGGATTTTTACACACTGACACTGATGTCTGCAGATATTTCTTGTTTAGTGTGGGGTATTTTGACTTGTAACATACAACGTACATAGCTTAGCACCGAAATAATATGGGTTTACAGTTTTCGTTTAATATGAGTTCGAATACGGCAATCACCAAAACTAAGTTAAACTTTCCTTCCTCGTAGCAGTTAGACAAAACGTTTTGCATCAGGTTATTTTAGGGTTACGTAATATTTTAACAGGCCCATGCTGCAAACGGAAAAATTTAACCTCTCCCTTTGTGATTTCTTTGCTATTTGCTTTACGTCGCACCGACACAGATAGGTCTTATGGCGATGATGAGATAGGAAAGGCCTAGGAAGTGGAAGGAAGCGTCCGTGGCTTTAATTGGTACAGCCTTAATGTGACAATGCCTGGTGTCAAAATGGGAAAGCACGGAAAACCATCCTCAGGGCTGCCGACAGTGGGGCTCGAACCCACTATCTCCCGATTACTGGATACTGGCCGCACTTAAGCGACTGCAGCTATCGAGCTCAGTGTGATTATTCCACTAATTGAAAAATGTTAAACTGAATTCAAATATTCAATATTAAAAAATATTCACGAAATAAAATACTCAATCGTCGGACTATGTACTCTCACTTAGTACTTGCCTGATTACTTACACATACAATTGTTGATGGGCGCCAGCTAAAAATGAATGTAACGATAGTAGAATGAGAGTCTTGAATATCTCTAGGATGTGAGGTAATAAGCTTACTTTGACAGTATAACATGCAGGTTATGTGAAAAGGACATTGAAGTTTGATTTCCCCATTAAAATGTGGGGTTATCCGATCTACTATTGAAATTAAACAATTATTTGTATTTGATACTAAACAAAATATATTCTTTAAATATTGACTTTAACGGGCGAGGCCTGCTGCGATAATATCAATGATAATATAAAACTCTGAACTAACAACTGAAAGAAACTCTAGGCATTAAATTTGAAATCCTCTTGACTGTATATTTAAAAGTTGTACAAGAAATTTATCCCTCACTGGTTCACATAACAGTACTTTCAACACATTGAGTGTTATTACGACGTATTCCTTTGAGTTGGCATCAGCTGTAGGTATCTCAAACCTAATTCGGTGGTGTATGCTTTTACTCGTAGTTTCACAAACGAGGTATAACATGACTTGAAATTATATTCACACTTCACAATCAACTTTACAAGTAATTCACTGATAACTGTTAGTCTGCATTACAATGACTCAGTATTCGACTGTCACCGAATTGACACAAGAACTCGACCGAAAAGATACACGAAACACACTCTGAACATATAATCCATTTGGTCACTGATGATTACGTATCCGTATCACTGTTCACCATCCGTCTCCTTCCAAGTGACTCAAATTGACTTCATGGCAAGTCTCACCATTCTACTCCTTCCAACCAACTGAACTATCCAACTGACTTGACGCGTATGGATACAGCCCTTTATATAGACACAAGGTGTCACACCTACGTCATGTCTTAAAGAGTATATGACTTCACTCCCACCCAGCTACATATGTTACATATTGTGTTGAAATAGCCTCAGGCAAATTTGGAATTCCCTAAATATTATCTCATCGCTAAAAGCATGCAATAACAGAGCGATGAGTCGACAGTTACTGTAACAGTATTGCACCCTGTGTTGCAATATTTTAAAAGGTAGGATCATAAAGAATATATCCATATCTAATATTAGCCAGCAATTCTCACACTACATGGTTTAATTCTAATACACACACACACACACACATATATATATATATATATATATATATATATATATATATATATATATATATATATATACAATATATTAACTACGATGAAGCAAGTGATAATTAATACATAGGGAAATAAAATTATAGAACTGAATCAAACGATAATAATAATAATAATAATAATAATAATAATAATAATAATAATAATAATAATAATAATAATAATAATAATAATAATAATAATAATAAAATTAAATAATAATAATACAGATGAATGCTCGTAACTGGATTTGAACCGTTACAACTTTTATTAAAAAAGTAACCAGTAATGTCCGTTGGATGGAAAAATAAAACTGGCTCTGGGAAATATATGTTCTTGGCAATGTCGTTAACTGAAGACCGAGCATAGATGGTGTTGAATGACCTTTCCAGCTTTCTTCCTTTCCAATTTTTCATTTTTTTAAAGTACAGGTAATTTACATGATTTTTCATGGACTAAGGCGTTTTATTTTTTCCCAACTCTTGCAAATCGTATCCTCTGCTAAGCACAACTCAAACTATACTGACTGAACAGAGTTACAAATACTTCATGTCACACGGCAATTCTGTGATATTACGTCACTTGATATGGCCTTTGTGATTCTCGGTTTCGCTGCCAACTGACCACAGAGGAAACTCTTTCAGTAGCGTCTATCAAATCGCACGTTATTGATTCAAGATACTTAATGTGAGGCTAAGTTTACGTAATTAACGTTTTGACTAAAAACGTTTCCAGTTTTTGGGACGGGGAATCAAATAAAAAAGTCTCCAACTGGATATCCTTTACGGTTAAGAATTTACTGGTTTATCCATTTTTCCAATTGGTTTTAAGACATTGTATTTTGGAATTTGATCAGTAAGAGCTTTCTAACAACATAGAAATGGTGAAAATCGGCTCAGAAGAACTTTATAAACAAGCGGTAACGTATGAAATTTTAGTCTTTTTTCTATATAGGGCGTTCCCAAACATAAGGGAATCAATCGAGAGTGGAGGGTGACGTTTAGTACACCTCGAAACAACACAAATCGTCCCTATGGACATATGCACTACGGCAGATCGTTAATGAGCTACTGACTTTATAACGTTGTACGGAAATTATTGATAACAAATAGCCTTGCCCGGCACATCTCATATCGAGCAGCTGTCACCATGTTGGTGCATCAGCAGGGATACAAGAAGTGCTCAAAATATCCACCATGATCCTAAATGCCCGCCTGAACATGCCAGGTCATTGAATGTCGGATAGGTTCTAATAATCCAGGCATTGCACGTATTCGATAGCAACATTGTTCCACACACTGCAATGTCTATAACGACACGCCTGGCCCCAAACTTAATCCTAAACGCGAAGTGTCCGCCTCATTCTAGCTAGTAACTAAAACCGTAGGGCATATGTTCATAGAAACTTCTTGTGTTGTTTTGAGACCTACTACCCACTCCGGATTACATTCCACGTGTTTGCGAACACTCCGTATAGTGATAGGAGAATGAAGCCCCCCCCTCCTAAATAGCAGGTCCCCCATCACTACATACTGAACTCTTTCTAGTGATTACCGCGTACAGCATCTTACTACCCAGAATGTTTCACTACAATATCCTATTAGCTACAAACTTTTCTGAAAATGAATATTCATTCTCACATAGCATCACCTGAAAACCTGTCATTCTTCCTGTTGTGAATCTTTTTTCTACGTTCATGGCGTCTCCTCCATTTCACTTCTGTCATTTATTGTGAGTGCACCTATTCAGCAAAATTTTTACAGTGTAGTAAACGAATGCCACCAGTCGCGATTCGTTACGAAATGCAGTGCAGATCTGCAGCCTGATTGCTCGATATATTCATTTAGCACCGGTCCATTGACTGCTCACTTCCCTCCAATACAGAACAATACTCTGGACGTCACATTAAATCTCTCCCAGTAAGCTGAGTTTGAAACACGGGATGGGGTCGTTATTAATAGAATTTGCTGGATTTATCAAGTGACTACAGGATTAGCAGAAACTCACAGGTAGGGATTTCCAGTAATATGTCAATGGAGTTTCATTTGACAGAGCTTCTATTCATTGTGGACCTAAGCTGCTTAAGATCTGTGTCACGTTTCTGTCATACAAAAGACAAACTTGTGCACTAAATGTTAGTTGCTTAGATGTGGTCTGTAGAAACCAAGTCTGGAATAATGGGGATACAGATTCAAGCCCTCACAGTGCATTCCAATCAGGAGTAAAGCACACCATCACAAAGCTCAACAAGTTTATTTAACCAAGGAATTAACGTTGCCCTCGCAGGTAAACAACTTACAACAACGCTGTCGGAGACGTGGTGTACAAATGATCTTGAAGTCAGATGCGTTTCATTCCCGGTACTGTATAGATAATACTCGAATCATATGGTTCACTGATGAATAATTGCCGCAAAATGAACACTCAATACATTTACAGCACGAACACAGGGAGGTGCGGTGTTAAAGTATTCACTATGTAAATAAAACCAATATTATTACGGTTTCTCATTATCAATTTGCTTTGAGTTTACTTCATTGATATTTCACTTCCCAAAATGTTGTGAGTTATACTAAACCAAAATGCCTTTCTCTCGTAAAATATACTATCCTAATTAAAAATAATAGCCTAGAATACATAAAAAACAAGTTTTCAGTTTTACGTGATTGCCGATATCGTGATGAAAGCCACAGGACCTCCAGTTTTATGGATTCAGAACCAAAGGGGCGTGACAAAAAGTCCACGTACACTTATCTGGATATAAATCACAAACACCTAGGGGAGAAGCTATTGACGGTGAACAATGTACAGGCTGCGTACTTTTTACGAAAGTATGGTTAACTGTACAATATTTGTTTCAGAAGACTTATAAAACCTTTCTACTTTCTGAATAAGGTAAATTGCACACGGAAGATAACACAAATGGCACCGAAGGACTTATGTTAATCTTCAGATAGACTGAGGAATTCATATTTGCTTAGAATTTTCCTAAGTGGATAATCATCAATAGGGACATGAGCAGGTTAACGAGTTTCAACCCAAGCCTTGGTAAATTGAAGTTCCGGATAAAAATATCCTTCTTAGTAAATTTGCAAATTTATCGCTTGTTAAAAAACAAATGGATCTTTAGAACCTAAACACTAATTTTATTAACCTATTTTACATGGAGGACTGATAACAGCTAAAGTACATTAACTGGCGGTTTGTCGTAAGGAGTTCAGTCAGTTCATGGTAGTTATCTGTAGATCATTGTTAACCATCACATGAATCCTGCGTTGTTGACTCATTGAAGAAAGTAGTATCTAGTTATACCTTCAAGGTTGCCCAGTTGTGAGTTTGCTAAGCAGTACGGATCGTAAAGCTGTGTACTGTCATTCGGATGATAGTGGCTTCGAACCTCTCCGCTGCACCGGCAGACCTGAAGATGGTCATCCTTGGCTTACAAATGTTACTCCGGATGAATTCCGGTATTGTGCTTTAAATAAAGCTACAGACACTATCTCCCAGTCCTGAAACTTCCCTATCCTACTGTCACCGAAAACTTGTCTATGTTGGTGTGACGTTAAAGAGTTAATAAATTTGTTATTGTCTATAGCAAAATAATGGACCTGACTTTCTAAAAGTTTCAATTACGAAAACATGGCATGAGCACCTTGACTGATAACATCATCATACTTCAAGGATTATATGATAAGCCCATTTCGACTTAACATTACCATCATTGTATAGGACATCCTGCATCTCTCTTACCTTTAGGATGGTAGTTGTAGACCATTTTCGAAAAAAATTGTATATTCGATTTAAAAGCATGTTCACCCCAACACCATTTACAACCATTTACAACTTTGAATCATGTCCATAAGAGATGTTCCACCGATTCTTCATGCACTTCTTAAATGTTTTTTGAAATTCTATTACCCAAGCTACCGCATCGTAGAAGTTCCTTTGCTAATATAATTTCCAATGAAATGAAATGTCGTATGGCTTTTAGTGCCGGGATATCCCAGGAAGGGTTCGGCTCGCCAGGTGCAGGTCTTTCTATGACTCCCGTAGGCGACCTGCGCGTCGTAATGAGGATGAAATGATGATGAAGACAGCACATACACCCAGCCCCCGTGCCGTAGGAATTAACCAATTAGGTTAAAATTACCGACCCGGCCGGAAATCGAACCCGAGACCCTCTGAACCGAAGGCCAGTACGCTGACCGTTCAGCCAACGAGTCGGACATAATTTCCAATAAATCACTGTAACAAGCTGACTTCAACAACTCTGTCCGATTTTCTTTCTAAGTTGAACACTTCCACCATTCTAGTAACAGTCCAGGAATCGAACTCAACGTCCTGCGGCCCGAGGGGGAAAACCTAACTAGTCAGCACAGAACGGGACGAAATCAGGCGATATCGTGAAGATTTTGTATGCTTTCGTCTGAGAGAGTGTTTCAATATTCTAAAGTGTTTATACCGGCCATGGCACCATTATCATCTTCATATTATTATTATTATTATTATTATTATTATTATTATTATTATTATTATTATTATTATTATTATTATTATTATTATTATTATTATTATTTTCCTGACGCCAACTATGTGGAGTGAAGTATTCATAATTACGTGTGTCAGTGATGGTTGGTAGTGTGTGTGTGTGTGTGTGTGTGTGTGTGTGTGTGTGTGTGTGTGTGTGTGTGTGTGTGTGTGTGAACATGAGAGTGGAGGGGGAACATAAACACCCAGTCCTCGAGTAAGAGAAGTTGAACAAACGTGGTTAAAATAAACGACCCGGCAGGGGTTCGAACGTGGGACTCTCTGAACCGAAGGCGAATGAGCCGGAACATGGCAGAAGTCAAGTATAAATAATGAAATATATTTAGCCCTTCCAAGTGTCAATCTCACCAAGTGAGTTGGCAGCGTGTTCAGGGTCGGTAGCTGTGAGCTTGCATTCGGGATTTGGTGGGTTCGATAGCCCTGAAGTTGGTTTTTCGTGGTTCCCCGTTTTCACAATAGACACATGCTGGCGCTGTATCCTAGCCAAGTTCACGGCCGCTACATTCCCAGTCCTAGCACTTTTCCAATCTCACGTCACCGAAAACCTTTGATGTGTTAGTGCGACGTTAAACCACTAGCAAAAAAGAAAGTTTCGATCTCATTATTGTCGTACTTCAGAAATGAGAGTGTTACTTTTTTTCCTCAATCATCAATCTCTCTGGGTGAATTCATAAAAATATTTCGATTCTATGTTTTGCTGTTCTCACGAACCTTTAAATAGATTCTTATTAGTACTTCTATTGTCATATGTCTTAAATTTGGAACCTAATTCGCTGCATTTAAATGGTGATGAAATCTCAGAAAAATTATCTAATTATTTGCAATTTATTAAATGTGCTATGTGAATCCAGGTCTGTGGCTCCCAGCAACATAATTCTGTTCCCCGGCGAGTTGTTGCCATTGTAGAACTGGAAGTAGGCCTACACTAAACATTGGAATCCCGGAAGTTTTCAAAGCTACCCGTGATATTCTCAATGGTGTTAGGAATTTTGTGAGAAGTCCTAAATGTCAATTAATTGAACGAATTAGGCTGTTGATGGTCGGTTGAAAGACCAAGCGATTCCGTCATTCAAAAAAAGGCTATCGACATACATTTGTAAATCTGTATCTGCAACATGCCTACATGACAAGACCTTTATTTTAAATTAGTTTTATAATTGGCATTAGCAGAAGGGAGATGGCAATTGTAAGTACAAGATGGAAGATGAAATTTAGACGGGCAAAGTCTATTAGCAAGACTAACAAATTTATTGGCTGTCTTGTTCAGTTTGATAAAGAAAATGGTTGTTTGCCTGTAAGCTGCACCCATTGGCTGCAAGTTAATGTAAAGATGTTAACACACAGTCTATGCTCTTGTTGGAAGTTAGATGTACATAATGAAGGTAAGGCCAAGTTCAAACACACACTTTATTTTTATATTTTTCACTTACAATTAAAATGTTATTCTGCGTGGATTGAAGCGGTCACAATTACCGCAACCTGCTCCACGAATGCTAGACCAAATCTGAACCATCATATCTAGTGTATGAAACAGTCTCTCGGACATAATTTTGGAACCTAGCAGAATCATTAAAAGAATTTTCTAACACTGTTGGTATCCATATTGACACCTTCCTCTGAAGAACAGCTATTTTGACGACTACCTTTTACGCAAAGACCATCAGTTAAATATCATTCGAGTTCTAAAAAGAGTCCTGTAAGCGTAGTAGTTGATCGTCAGTCTCTGTGCAATGATGATGTTGATGATGATTGTTGTTTAAAGGGGCCCAACAGCTAGATCATCGGCCCAGATCATATGTTTACCCCTGCACTATACATGAGACATGTTTATAGTTACGGTAGACAACAACACTGATCAACAACAACAACAAAAAAGGGACTTTCGGCGGATATCTTGGTATCCAACACGTGTTCAAAGACAACTGAAACATGTTGATTCAAAATATGCTAACCGGGCGAGTTGGCCGCGCGCGTAGAGGCGCGCGGCTGTGAGTTTGCATCCGGGAGATAGTGGGCTCGAATCCCACTGTCGGCAGCCCAGAAGATGGTTTTCCGTGGTTTCCCATTTCCACACCAGGCAAATGCTTGGGCTTTACCTCAATTAAGGCCACGGCCGCTTCCTTCCAACTCCTAGGCCGTTCCTCTCCCATCGTCGCCATAAGACCTATCTGTGTCGGTGCGACGTAAAGCCAGTAGCAAAAAAAATATGCTAACCATTTTTCTCCGTCACCCACCGTTTTGAGATACACAACATCAACCATTTACATACGTTTAACATTGTATCAAGAAAACCAACTCACAGATAGTAGTTTAACTAAAGCACTGATTACCGGGCGAGTTGGCCGTGCGGTTAGGAGCGCGCAGCTGTGAGCTTGCATCCGGGAGATAGTGGATTCGAATTCCACTGTCGGTAGCCCAGAAGATGGTTTTCCGTGGTTTCCCACTTTCACACCAGGCAAATGCTAAGGCTGTACCTTAATTAAGGCCACGGCCGCTTCCTTCCCGTTCCTAGGCCTTTCCTATTCCATCGTCGCTATAAGACCTATCTGTGTCGGTGCGACGTAAACCAAACCAGCAAAAAAAAAAAAAAACACACTGATTGCTACATGAAGTATTAGTGAACACGGCTTTAGCTAAGATAGTGCAAATGCAACACATGAAACTTATTGGATTTGTTTGTTACATAGCTGCACACATAGCAAAACAGATCTGGTGAATTTATGCAACTTCTGGATGCCATAATGTCCACTGTCACTGATAATAAAAAGGAGCAAATGAAAATGTTCGGCTTTGTATGAAAAAATAATGAATGACAATCTAAACAATTATCGGTGAACGCTTTTCTATGAAAAATTAAACTATTTCAACACCTTCAAAAGCTGACGTGGTGGAGCAAAACGGTTTACAGATTTCAAATCAGCATGAAAAACCACTAGAAACAGTAAACATAATATCAGATATCTACCCCTTGTAAATCCGTGCAATTAATATTATTGGATTTATGTCCCACTAACTACTTTGATGGTTTTCGGAGGTACAATTACGGAAGATGCAGGATATATGAACATTTTTTACTTGCTCACCTGTTATGTCTCATTCTAATCATGACTATACGCAGATGTTGTGAAGTGTAAAAGTTTATGAATAGAAATACAAAGTGTAGTCATTTTTCTGACAGTGGGACCTGATATAACGAGATCATTAAAAGTCTTCGTTAGTAAACTTTGGAGTCTGCACATGTTCAGAAGAGAGGAATTTATTAACAGATCCCATTCAAGCAGCAAAGTTTTATCTAACATAACCAGCTGCGTGTTACAGTAATTCAAATCAAATCAAACCAAATCAAAATCTCTTTATTTGCAAATGGGGTGTCTTCCTCGGTGGCAAATGGTACACTAAAATATATTGTCAAACACTAAATATTAAATTAACAACAGAAGAAAATTTTCCTATAATACAATATTATACAATTTACACTAACATTTTTTTCTATTAAACACACAGCTCATCCTTAATAGATTTATATTGTTTACAAAATTCTATTTATAATATCTCCTGTACTACTTACAAATATAGTCAACTGATATACAGTTTGTGGAATTACTTCAAATGATACTATACAACTGGTATAAGATTAAAATTTACATTGCATTTATTTACTTACTTTTTTACCCATTCTGGAACCTAAGTAGCATAACGACCTGCTGCGTCTTAACCAGAGCCCCTTTTGCCACCACATTTCAGAGTTCCTGAAGGGCCTTCACAGCTACCGTAGTGGTTCCAGGGACCTCGAAGTCCCCACTGTACTTGACCCCTACAGGCAGTCCCCTACTTTGGCTGTCCAAACTCCTTAGTCCAGGGGATGGAAGTAATTTATTTACACACGTTTTTTATTTACATTAACCTGCACTGGTCGAATGCCCTCTAACATTTCATTTATTTTCTCTATTGCTGTTTATTCTCTTCTTGATTATCTGTACAGATTTTGGAAAAGGATCAAACACTACAACTGGTAAACTGTTCCACTCCTTCACACCCTACCCAATGATTGAAAATTTACCCCAATCGCTTCTGCTAAAATTCCTACTAATTTTATATTTGTGGTAAGTCCTGCCGATATAATTATTTTCCAACTGAAGCCTCTCACGGATATCTCCCCATGCTTCTTCTCCTGTATAGGCTCTATATAATCCTATAAGTCTAGTTTTCTCCCTTCTCTTACTTAAAGTTTCCCACCCAAGTTCCTTTAACATTTCTGATACACTACTCTTTCTCCTGAAATCCCCTGTTACAAATCTTGCTGCTTTCCTCTGCACACTATCTATTTCTTTTATTAGGTATTCTTGGTGAGGATCCCAAACACTGTTTGCATATTCCAATAATGGACGAACCGTACTTAAGTAACTTTTCTCTTTTAATTCTTTGTTGCATCCTTTAAGTAGCCTCATTATGACATGTAACGTTCTGTATGCTTTCCCAACAATGTCATCCGCACGACCATTCCAGTGCAAATTACTTTCAAATCTCACACCTAAGTATTTGCACTTGCCATCTTTTGGGTTAACTACCTCATCCAAAATATATTCAAATTCAGTTCTAAAACTTCCGTTTGTAAATGTCGTAACAGTTGATTTGCCTCCATTAACCTTCATATTATTCCCTTCAACCCATTGTTGGATAATATCAATGTCCCTTTGTAATTCTGAACAATCCTAAATGTTATTTACTTCCCTATAATCAATTATGTCATCTGCATACAATCTTATTTTTGATGTTATATTATTCCCTAACTCATTTACGTATATTAAGAAAAGTTACGGACCGATTATACTACCCTGTGCAATTCCCTTCCAAAATTTCTCTTCCTGCGGTACATTATTTCCTATTTTGACTTTCTGAACCCTTGAATTTAGAAGTGTTTTTATCCAACGTGTAACCCTTACGTCCAATCCAATTCCCTCCAATTTCTTTAATAATATTCCATGTTCCACTCTATCAAAGGCTTTGGAAAGATCTATGGCTATGCAACCTCACTGGCCTCCTGAATGCAATTGATCTGATATGTCCTGCTGAAATCCCACCAGTTGTGCCTCACAAGAAAATTTCTTTCTAAATCCATGCTGGCTCCTCATGAACCAATTTTTATCATCACATATCCCTAGGATGTACTTTGATATTAAATTATCCAGTATTTTACAAACTATATTGGTCAGGCTGATTGATCTGTAGTTCTTTGGTTTCCTTTTATCACCCTTTCCTTTATAAATTGGTATTATTATAGATTCCTTCCATTCCTTTGGTATTACACTATTATTTATGACATAGTCAGAGAGAAATTTTAAATAAGGCACTATGTACTACCCCATTGTCTTTAACACCTTCCCAGTAATTTGATCACTTCCTGCTGCTTTTCCTTGCCGAAGCAGTTGGATTTCTCTGAAAATATCTTCATTTGTGAATGAGAAGCTTCTTGTTACCCTCTGTGTCTCTCCCTCTCTAGCTTCTCTTTTGGTTTCCAACTCCTGACAATCATCTACTGAATCTCTGAATTCCCTACTAAAGAGGTTTGCTTTCTCAGTATCTGTTAAATAGTGTTCACCCCCTTCTCCCACCATTGTAGGAATTTGGATTCCTTTTCCTTTTTGATTCCTGATATATGAATATAGCTTTTTCCATTTCCCTTTGTGGTCATTACACTCTTGAAGTATGCCATTCATATAATTTCTTTTGCTTCCTTTTTCACTCTATTCAGTTCCCTCATTAGCTATTTTCTAGTTTCTCTACTCTCCCTACCCTCTTTGATTTTCCTGTTTACTATTCTACATTTTCTTTTTAATTTTCTTATTTCCCTTGTATAATAAACAGGGTCTGAGGTCATTTTACTCTTCTTAACAGGTACAAATCTCTTCTCTCCTTCCCAAATGATTCCTTTAAATTTAGCCCAAAGTGTATCCACATTACTCCCTTCACTTATCCAACAATTGAACTGTGATTTAAGGTGAGTCCCAAATTCATCAACTTTAGTTTTTCTGTACAATTTGTCTTGTGTGACCCTCTTATTAAGCCTTTTTGGTACCAGTCCTGCATCCATTATTACAGCCTTATGGTCACCTATTCCTTCAATTACCTCAGTTTTATCAACAATTTCCCATGGTTTAACCAAGAATACATCTAGTAAGTTATTGAGACGAGTCGGTTCTTGTACTACTTGTGTAAATCCTCCCTCCAAAATTAACTTATTTGCCAGTTTCTGTTCATGGGCTTCACTTGCAGCTCCATTCCATTCAACTTCAGGCAAGTTTAGATCTCCCCCATTTATTACCATATCATTATTATTGTTTTTATGAGTATAATCTATTATTTTCTCAAATATTTCCACGTCTCTTTCCTCTCTTCCAGGCCTGTATGTTCCTATAATTCCCACCTCCTTCATATTATCACAAACTAATTTTATCCCTAATATTTCATCCCTTTCATCGGTAAACCATTCATGTGAACAATAAGTTTCCTTCACCAGAATAAACACCCCCCCCCGTCCCTTCTTATCTCCTCGGTCTCTACGATAGACTGTGTACCCTTCTGGAAATACTTCTCTATTAACCACCCCTTCTCTCAACCACGATTCCACTCCTATCACCACATCAGTCTAAGAATTCATGAAATAAATATTATAACCTCTGTTGCAATGCATGTGAGTCGTAAAGGACGTACTGGATAACAGAGGAGAGACCAAATACTAAGAAGACATTCTTCTTTTTAACAGAATTAGTAAAACCGTAACTGTGATTGACGTAACTTTGTTACTTTAGATTCCCCGTCAGGAAGTCGTAAAATTTAAAAAACGAGATTTCCACTTCCGGAGGTGCACATGGCCCTGTGGTTCACTCAGCCTACAGCAAAAATGAGTACCAGGTTAATTCCTGGGGGCAAAGGCGGCCAGGCGTAGAGCTAACCACTCTACCCAACAAGAGCCGAGGTTACGGATGGTGGAAGCCTTTACCTTCCACCCCTCCAGGGGCCCTCATGGCCTGTACGGAGATGACTTTGCTTTTTATTATGATGATGGCGACGTCGAAGATGATATTGTTGTTCAAAGAACTAAACATAGAAGTAATCAAACCTATTAGTTGCCTGGGAGACTCATTTTCCTCTATTCGGCCTGACGTAATCTGTCTCCCAGGCATCTATTGAGTCTGATGACCACGATGATTGGACCCTTAAACAACCACATCGTCGTCGCCAATTATCGGAAACGTCACGGCACGGGAAATTTTGTCTCACGTGAATTCTTCTTCATTATGTTAAATGTATTGACACGAGACTGCAGTATATGAGCATCTTCAAAACCCACTGGACTGAGCAGGGATCGAACCCGGCACCTTGAGATAACAAAACTAGCGCTATATCATACGAACTAATCAACCTGGCACTACTGTAAATATGTAATAGTACTTCTGTAGTAATGGCAGAGTGCGAAAAATAAGTGTGAAATAAAGCAAATTTCAGCAGTTCGTAAATTTCTGCTTACTGTTCAGTGCTGTCAGTATTAAGTTCTAATGTGATACATAACCTTCTTCCATAACTATCGACTGAATTTACTTTTTTCTTTTTTTGTGGCTGGAAAATGCTTTTTAATTACACTTATCTAAGAAGATAATGTTTCTCTGACGCATAAAGGCCGCCAATGTATGAAATAGGAAGCCTTCTTCTTCTTCTTCTTCTTCTCCTTCCCTAGCCGTATATGCACCCATAAACGGGTACTCCCAAGTTCACTCAGGGTCGGCTCGTCTGACTCAGAGAGTATGTCCGACGTTCACTTCACTTTTCCTTAAAGCAGCCTCAGTAGTTTGTTTCCAAGTTGCCTTAGAACACCCTGCTCCTCTCTTCGGCTCTTCGATGGAAAGAGTTTTCTGTACTAAATGGTGTTCATTTCTTCTTCTGACGTGACCATACCAACGAAGCTAATTTTCCTCCATCTTGTCGCTGATGGGCACAACTTTTAAGGATCCTCGCACATGTTCATTGCGCACTTTGTCATGCAGAGTGACTCCCACCGACCATCGCAACATCAGCATCTCTGCGACATGCATTCGCTGGTCATGCTTTTTCTACCTTGCCCGAAATTAGGAGCCGTCCATGTGGACAGGCCGAACAGTGGTTTTGTACACCTTTCCCTTTAATTCGACTGGCATTCGCTTATCACACAGAACACCAGTAAATGACCGTCATTTCATTCAACCAACACTGATGCAGTGTTTGACATCTGCATCCATATTACCATCAGTTGTAATGAGTGATCCAACATTTTCTTTTTTGCTAGGGGCTTTACGTCGCACCGACACAGATAGGTCTTATGGCGACGACGGGATAGGAAAGGTCTAGGAGTTGGAAGGAAGCGGCCGTGGCCTTAATTAAGGTACAGCCCCAGCATTTGCCTGGTGTGGAAATGGGAAACCGCGGAAAACCATCTTCAGGGCTGCCGATAGTGGGATTCGAACCTACTATCTCCCGGATGCAAGCTCACAGCCGCGCGCCTCTACACGCACGGCCAACTCGCCCGGTCCAAGATATTTTAACTTGTCGGTCATCATCAGTGGTACTCCAGCAAGGAAAACAGTGTTGTGTGGGCCCGCATGCCCTGGCTGCGCAAAGTTAAAGAACATGTAACCTGTCTTCTTGCGACTTATTCTTAATCCACTTGCCTCTAGTATTACTCGCCACCGTTCCGAGACTGCCTCAACCTCCTGAAATGACTCACCAACCAAAACAATATCGTCTGCATAAGGAATGGTCCACGGCAGATCTGGCATCAGCTGCTCCGTCAGGTAGTTGACAATATTGACCGGTCTCTCAAGGGAACATCGGCAATGGTTAAGTCGCTGATCGCGATGAAACTTGGAAAACACATTGAGGTACACGTAAAAAAGATGTCAGCATCAATTTTGGGTGCCGACATTCATTAGGGCGTTAACTAAAGGGCCTAAAATTTGCGACATTTCAAGTTTCCCGCGATAAGCGATGAATACCTGCTGGCCAATGCTAAGCCGGCACACTGCCTGCCTGGAGACACACCTCTGCACCTCCTCGCCTCCCCACTCCAAATGGTTCGCCACCACACGTTTCCCTTCTCCCCGCGCTTGCCGGCTGCTTAGCTGTTGAACGGGACCGGCTCTATACTTTGCTTCTTTACGTACTATAATTATTGAAATCCTTTAAATAACGTTCCGTTTCACACATAATGATGATAAATAACCTAAACTAATATACCCATATTTTATTCAAATGTTATATTTTCATTCCTGCTAATTCCAGTGAGTTGTCACATTCGTGGGTACAACTCCGAGTTAAGTACCACCGGGCGTGGTCAAACGTGGATTGGGGTACCGCGTCCTACCTACGCTTAAATTATTATTTACTTATAAAACGCATTAAAGCTGTCGGTAGTGTCCTTTAGAGTGGACATACTTATGGAATTAATTAAATTAAATCACCAACCACTAAATAAATCTCCCACGTTTAAACAACGTTAAATACCTTTTTATTTAAAGAAATTACGTGCCCGGGTAGAGGATCCCAATGAATGTAACGAGATTCGGGACCTCGGAATATCAAAACCTGGTTACAGGTCCAGATTTTCTTATGTCCCCTTCCCCCCACCCATTTTGTGTACGCTATCAGTTGTGTCATAACGAAACCACATCGCAGACGACAACAACAACAGTTATAAACTCCGAGTTTTAAACTACTGGTATTTTCCGTATTGCGTACTCTGGTAGAAGGAATAGGCCTATAGGTAGAATGTTATTATTTGTGCTTGTACTGAACGATTTGTGTTTTGCAGTGACAGACACAACACATTTCAATTGCAGCAATGGTTGTTGAATATAAATCAATTTAATGCATAGGAAACTTTGATATGAGTATGACATGGAATATAGTGAAGTTTAACGTAATAAGAAAAGCCTTGAAAACTAAAAATTTATATATGCAGTAGATGTACAGTAATCACAGGCAGACCTGTAGTCTTACTTTACCGGTACTTCTGCGTTATAAGCTGACGAAGGTCTACATTGACTCACATAATTATTCGGACACGTTAAGTATAGCCTTTTCTACACACTGGCCCTATGTTTCGGAGAAAATACTGGACATGCAAACTAGTTTCTGACAAAACCCAGTTGAACACATTCAACACGGCGATTAAATGTGTACTTTTAGAAAACAGGAGATAACCAGTGACCCTGGAACCTCAGAACGCAGTTAATGTGCTTCAACAAAATTATTCGGACACAAGTCAGTTGCCATGCAGAGGTTGTGTACAGAAGAGCCACGGACAGTATGAACGTAAACATTCAGTGAGTTAGAGTACTGTGTACAACTTAAGAGAAAATGGGCCGCAGAGCAAGAGAGAGCACAATCGAACAGCGGAAGCCAGTAAGTTTTCACCATGCTAAAGGTAAAAGTTGTCATCAAATTGCTGAAATGTTACAAATTAAGAAAAGTACATTCTCTGATATTATCACAAGACTCCGGCAAGAAGATAGGATTGACGATTATCACATTATCCAAGAACTTTTTCTGTGAGAGAAGAGTGTTTATCACCCGAAAAACAAAAAAGGAACCCAAGTTTAGTGCTCCAAAACTCGTTACGGAGATTGCCGCACACACCGGAGAGAAACAGCATCCCGAAACAATACAGAGAGTGCTCAGAAGAGGTAACTTTCCCAACCGTATTGCAAGAAGGAAGCCCTTCATAAATCAAAAAATATCCAAGAAAGAGAATGCTGTTTGCCAAAGAGCATGCTAGAGCACACAATGAGTGGTGGTATGACGTTATGTTTGCTGTTGAGAGAAAATTTAACATATTTCAGTCTGATGAGAGGATAACAGTTTGACGTCGTCTTAATACCAAGCTTCAAGAGAAAATCTGAAAGCAACTGTGAAGGATGGCGGTGGACATGTAGTAGTGTGGGGGTGCAATATCGACGAATGGAGTTGGTGAATTGGTTTTTATTGAAGGTAAAATGGGCCACTTTCAACACCTTAGAATACTGAGGGACAATATGGAAAAGAGTGCCGAAAATATGGGGATTGGTGAACATTTTAAGTTTTATCAAGATAATGGCCGAAAGCATATGGCCTGGAATGTAAGGATGTGGGTATTGTTCAATTACCCAAAGGTGCTTCATCCTCCCCGTTAATCAGCAGACTTGAATGTGATTGAGAATCTTTGGGACAAACTTGATAAAGAAATAAGAAAAAGAACAATCACATCTAGAGAACAGCTGAAAAACATACTTCAAGAAGAGGGGCAGAAGATATCTCCCTATTACAACCGAAAATTAGTGGAGAGCATGCCAAGTCGACTCAGGGAGGTAATTAAAATGAAAGGAAAGCGCACCAGACGCTGAACCTTTAGGATCATAAGTAAAAAAGGAACGTGTCCGAATAACTTTGTGCAATATTGGTTTTGATTTTGTTTTTTAATTATTATATTTTAATTGACAGTGTTCATCAGAAGAATGATGGACGTTTAGTTTTTATATTCCGTACAGAAACTTGTATTTAATTTATATCAGTGATTTATGATTTCGGAAATCACTAATACAAAGGAAAATATAATAAATCACGTCTGTCCGAATAATTATGCGAGTCACTGTATGTATTCAACAAGTACCGACATTAAAGTATCACACTACAGTATTCTGGGTATAATGGCAGTTACATACGCAAAAAGTTAAATGGCTATTGTACTAACTGGTACAACAACAAACAATTACAAGGCAACACAATAAATGACTCCATATACATTACATCGGGCAAACTCCCCGTCAATAACTGATAGTAAACAAAAACAATCTTTGGTCTATTTAAAACATTAAAAAATAGTGAAAAGAAAACCGAAACAAAACACGATTAACAACAGGCACCATACTTTCTTTTTGCTAATTGCTTTACGTCGCACCGACACAGATAGGTTTATGGCGACGATGGAGTAGGAAAGGCCTAGGAGTTGGAAGTAGCCGTGGCCTTAAGGTACAACCCCAGCATATGCCTGGTGTGAAAATGGGAAACCACGGGAAACCATCTTCAGGGTCGCCGACAGTAGGATTCGAACCGACTATCCCCCGGATGCAAGCTCACAACCACGCGCCTCTAACCGCACGGCCAACTCGCCCGGTGCAAACGTTTTCATGAACATTTCAGAAAATGTAAACTGACTAATACAATGTGGAAATTACAAAGGACACATATGAGGAAGGCTGATAGAGTACGCAAAGTGTGGCACCGGTTCTCCTCGACAGCTAAGCAGACGGGCAGGCGCGGGGAGAAGGGAAACGTGCGGTGGCGAACCAGAAGGTGGGGCGGAGGTGTGTAGGGGAGGACGTACAGATGTGTGGCACAAAGCAGACAGTGTGCCGGCTAAGCATTGTCCAGCAGGTATTCATCGCTGTTCGCGCGAAACTTGAAATGTCGCAACCTTTAGGCACCTTAATTAACGCCCTGATGAATGTCGGCACCAAAAATTGACGCTGTCATCATTTTTACTTGTACCTCAATGTGTTTTCCAAGTTTCATCGCGATCGGCGACTTAACCATTGCCGATGTTTCCTTGTCAATGCCGACCTCTGATGTACACCAAAATCAACACGGGAACTATCTGAAACTCCTGCAGTGGCTTTTATCATAGTAGATGGACGTAGTTGCATAATCTTGGACCATCTCCACATACACCTCAGGAACTTTTTGATGTTGTAGTGCTAGCAAGACAGTATCTCTAGGAATGCGATCGAAGGCTTTATCCAGATCGACGAGTACCATATGGAGGGTTTTTTTTTGCTAGGGGCTTCACGTCGCACCGACACAGATAGGTCTTATGGCGACGATGGGATAGGAAAGGCCTAGGAGTTGGAAGGAAGCGGCCGTGGCCTTAAGGTACAGCCCCAGCATCTGCCTGGTGTGAAAATGGGAAACCACGAAAAACCATTTTCAGGGCTGCCGATAGTGGGATTTGAACCTACTGTCTCCCGGATGCAAGCTCACAGCCGCGCGCCTCTACACGCACGGCCAACTCGCCCGGTTATGGAGGTCTTTAAGTAGCTCAAGGTGTTTCTCAGTCAAGATCCGCAGAGTCTGAATGCGTCACTTGTTGACATACCTGGTGTGAAACCACACTGGTTCCGGTGGACGTTAATCAAACCCTTGATGCAGTCTCCTATGGCGCGCTCCCAGATTTTGAGTGTGTGTAAAGTGAGTTTGATGCCTTGGTAATTCTCAGATTCTCGGACATCACCATTTTGCTTGTAGATGAGCACAAGGAAGCTTTGACGGAAATGTTCTGGCACTGGAAATCCAGCGAGAATTTTGTTGAACAATTTCGTCAACCATTCATTTCCTTCGGTCCCTAGGACTTTCCATAGTTCAGCTGGAATATCAGCAGGGCCAACCGCTTTGCCGTTCACCTTTTACGCAGCTACTGCAGTATTAGAAGGGGTGACTTCAGGCACAGGCCCCTCATCAACTGCACACTGCTAAACTGCTCTGTCTCATGGAAACTCCTCAGTTAGTAACCTTTTGAAATACTTCTTCAAGCGATTGTTAATAGCTTTATCATTGGTCAGTAATGTTCCCCGATCATCATGGATATATCTGGTGACGACAATATCCCTGGATTTTCTTTCGCGCTGAGCAGCGACCTTGTAGATCCGCTGCACAACCTCTGGTGTCTCCAAGTCGTCATAGAGGCCTTGCTGGGCTCCACTTTTAGCTATTGCTACGACTCTCTTGGCCTGCTTTTTGATGATCGTATATTCTTCCTTTAGGTCTTGCCCATTCTGGTTGTCTTTCTCTCTCCGCCATGCATTAAACTCAGTCTTTTCCTTCTTCAGTGCCGCCTGGACGTCATATTTTCAGCACCAGGTTTCCTTGTCTACGTTCAGTCTGCCATTAGAAACTCCAAGGTGATGCCTTGACCTGCTGGTACAGTACTTCTGGAATCTCGTCTACATTTGATCTGGAGTGTCGTTTTTCTCCTGCATGCCCTGGACGATATTGGCCCCAATATCATCAATGAGTGGTTGTGCTGTCTCTTTATCTCGCAGCTTAAACCACTTAATCTTCGCAGTTGGTCTGAATCTGTTATTTAACGTACACCGTAGGTACAAAAGTACCCGTGCCTTTACGATACAAAGGACCAAGAATTCAAAAACAGACACGTGAGGAGAGATGTGTGGTTAGCAGTAAGAGGCCCTGTGTTGGGAAAGACGTTGCGTTTCCTTTGCTAACAGCACTTTTCAACAAACAGGAAAACATTTCAAATGAGTTCACGGACATTCTGCAATACTAAAAAAAAGTCTTTGTTGGCTTTTAGTTTATTGTCCACTTGATGAGTTGTCACTTATTATAGGATGGACCCAATATTTTCTTTGGCGATGATGAAGAACAACCAACGCAGCAAATAACGCAACAACGGTGATATCATTTAACGGAATTCCTTCTATATGCCTAGCAATGGCGATGCTTTAATATATTACAATATGCAACACACTAATGTAATCTCGCCGTGCAAACACGCTAGTGTGGCCACGCGCCTTGTCCAGCTGCGTGAAAAATACGCAGAAATCCAACGTGAAAAACCGCAAGTATGGCAACCCGCCTTGCAGGTGGTCCAGCTGCGTGAAAAATACGCAGTAACGCAGCTTGAAATCACGCAAGAGTAGACCTGGCCTAAGTCAGCGATACACACGATATGGCCTTCAGAAAATTTTCTTTAATACTGAGAAAGCTTCCAGAGTTGAAGAGCACTACAGCCGCAGAAAGGATCGTGGCTGTGCTCCAGATAGTCTCACAGTTCTTAAGGATGTGGCTTCGAAATTCACTGACGATTTGGCGGAGAGTTTCTGAAGATAGCGTTTTGGACATTCACTTTGTACGAAAGAAGTCATTTACGTTTCATCTACAGTCACCATTAATTTTACAAAGTATTTTATTTAATTATATCACGAATACTTCCCTTATAAAGCTGGGAAGTCTGTAACTCGCAAACGATAGACTGCAGACCGTATGTTCACAGAGACTATTTCTGTTCTTTTGAGATGTACTATTCAGCACCCCCCCCCCCCAACACTCTCCCCCGCGCTCGATTAATTCCATCATGCTTGGGGACGCCCTATATATAAAAGGCTAAAGTTTCTTATGTTAACGCTTGTTTATTAACCCTTTGAGCGCCGCGTGCTATTACGGTTTAAAGTTTCTTATGTTAACGCTTGTTTATTAACCCTTTGAGCGCCGCGTGCTATTACAGTTTTCCTACCGCCGAGCGCCAAGGCCAGGTTCCGTTTTTTTTTTTTTTTTTTTTTTTTTTTTTTTTTTTTTTGCAAGCTCTTTTGTTTGATCATTCACATTTCAGCTGTTATTGTAGGTAGAAACTTGAAATTTTCGTCATTTTTTACTAATATGATTGCCTATACGAATAAAGACTTACTCAGTTCATTTCTGACCATTAGTTAATATTTGGCAACTAAAATCAAAAAATATTACAAATATTAAAAATAAAACAAAAACAAAAGTTTAGCAAAAAATTTATGTAGAACAATTTTTTTACACATCGCGAACATATTTATTGAATAGTACAACCTATTATGAAGCTATATTGAAAATTTAATATATTTTGTGCCTAAAACAAATCTGTAGTAAAAATAATTTATATATCCAAATTAGCCAAAAATACAAGCCTAATTACACTCGTTTCGTTTATACATCAGTACTTACTAAATACTGTATAAACATATTTTACATAACACTTACATAACATACTACAAATAATATTTTTTTTTGCTAGGGGCTTTACGTCGCACCGACACAGATAGGTCTTATGGCGACGATGGGATAGGAAAGGCCTAGGAGTTGGAAGGAAGCGGCCGTGGCCTTAAGGTACAGCCCCAGCATTTGCCTGGTGTGAAAATAGGAAACCACGGAAAACCATCTTCAGGGCTGCCGATAGTGGGATTCAAACCTACTATCTCCCGGATGCAAGCTCACAGCCGCGCGCCTCTATGCGCACGGCCAACTCGCCCGGTACAAATAATAATAATAATAATAATAATAATAATAATAATAATAATAATAATAATAATAATAATAATAATAATAATAATAATAATAATAAAAAATACAGTACAAGCATATTTTCCAAGACCTCTCAAACACACTTATGTTTTGTCAAGCACAATGGATATATAGTCATTTTCACAGCAATAAATGAATAAGTAAAATATGAATAAGTAAAATACCGAGAGCAACTAGACACAAAACGGACAAGTTGCACAGCCGCGCCAAGTAAAGCGCGCTAATAAACATGCCTGCTGATTGGACTAATATACTGAAAGAATGGCTTCCAAAATAAACGAGGCTCTTTATTGCAAAAATAGTAAGCCTTTAACTAACTATATTGGGAAATTCTCAAAGGAAATGACTGTTACTTTTAATAATAAAAAATAAATACTGAACGTCCTTTCCAAAGGACGTTGGCATTTTTTATAACAACCCCAGGGGCTTTCAAAAGGACGTTGGCGCTTAGAGGGTTAAGTTCTACTTAGCCGATTTTCACCACTTCAATGTTGTTCGAAAACTCTTACGGAGCGGATTCCAAAATAAGTATTAAACTCATCGGAAAACTGGGTAAAACAGTAAATCCTTAACCGTAAAAGATATCGAGTTAGGCCAGTTTTTATTTGAATCCCCTTCCTTCCCACTTGTAGCCCTTTCCTGTCCCATCATCGCCTTAAGACCTACCAGTGTTGGTGTGACGTAAATCCAATTGAAAAAACAGTAACATGCAATAGTAAATGCACCCCTCAACTTAGATTGGCGTTAGTAAAGGCATCTGGCCATAAAACTGGGCTTCACCCATATGTAGTACCTACCCCATACACTTCGGAAAAGGCCAGGTAGTAAATCATCCGATAACTCAGCTAAACATATTTCCTGGAACTCACGATAGATTGCTTCATTTAAATCACCCAGTAAAATTATCTGCTGTCCATCTTCTCATATTGACGGCAAAAATATGCTGGAAGTGGTAGCGAAAGGGAAATGTCGACACTTTTACATCTGCGTGTTGTGAAATTTGAGTAATCAGTTGCGAATAAAATATGCATCATCCGTTTCTGTAACTTGATGAAAGATGGTTAGATAACGCGACAAAAGGTCATATCACAAGTAGATGGACAACCTTTCGACGTTAAACGGAGCATCTTAAATATTGTATGGGAGATTCAGTTCCGATGTTTAACATTCCGAGCATTAAATATAGAACCATACACAATCTCTTGTGTCTCTTGATTGGGATCTCCATCAACTTCGTCTAGAATTGTTTCTCTATACCCACTATCCCATGTGACCTATCAGGCCATCGATGTTCGATGCGAAAAATCACTCTACCTGAATCGATAATCCGCTGCGCTACTGATATAAACAGCCATGGATTTAGTGTTCTCGAAGTCTGATATCTGTTCCAATACAGGTATTGTACTCTTTATACACTTCGCTGCGCTCTGCCATGAAGATATATAAAAATTGGCTTGTTTGGTAACTGCGCAGTATTCGTACGATCGCGGACAAGCAAGAACTAACTCACCTCTCCACAGTACCCTGTAAGGGTTTACTTCCATTTGCTGTTTGTTTTATTTCACACCGACACACAGATCTTATGGTTACGATAGGAGAGGATAGAGTTAGGATTGTGAAGGAAGTCACCGTGTTCTTAATAAAAATACAGCCTCAGCATTCGCCTGATGACAAAATAGGGAAACCACGGAAAAATTCTTCATAACTCCCGACGGTTCAATCAATCAATCAATCAATCAATCAATCAATCAATCAATCAATCAATCAATCAATCAATCAATCAATCAATCAATCAATCAATCAATCAATCAATCAATCAATCAATCAATCACTACTGATCTGCATTTGGGGCAATCGCCCAGGTGGCAGATTCCCTATCAGTCGTTTTACTAGACTTTTCTTAAATGATTTCAAAGAAACTGGAATTTCATTGAACATCTCCCTTGGTAAGTTATTCCACTGCCTAACTCCCCTTCCTATAAACGAATATTTGCCCCAATTTGTCCTCTTGAATTCCAACTTTATCTTCATCTTGTGATCTTTCCTACTTTCGAAGACACCACTCAAACTTATTCTTCTACCAATGTCATTCCACGCCTTCTCTCCACTGACAGCTTGGAACATACCACCTCGTCGAGCAGCTCGTCTCCTTTCTCCCAAATCTTCCCAGCCTAAATTTTGAAACATTTTGTAGCACTAATCTTTTGTCAGAAATCACCCAGAACAAATCGAGCTGCTTTCTTTGGGTTTTTTTTCAGTTCTTGAATCTGGTAATCCTGGTGAGGGTCCCATACACTGGAACCATACTCTAGTTGGGGTCTTACCAGAGACTTATATGCTCTCTCCTTTACATCCTTACTACAACCCCTAAACACCCTTATAACCATGTGCAGAGATATGTACCCTTTATTTACAATCCCATTTATGTGATTACCCCAATGAAGATCTTTCCTTATATAAACAACTAGGTACTTAAAGTGATCCCCATAAGGAACACCACCCCATCAACGCTCTAATTTAAACTGAGAGGACTTTTCTTATTTGTGAAACTCACAACCTGACTTTAAAGCCCGTTTATCATCATACCATCGCCTGCTGTCCATCTCACAACAGTATCAAGGTCATTTTTCAGTTGCCCACAATCTTGTAACTTATTTATTACTCTGTACAGAATAACATCATCCACAAAAAGCCTTATCTCAGATTCCACTTCTTTACCCATTTCATTGGTATATGTAAGAAAACATGAAGGTCCAACAATACTGCCTTGCGGAATTCCCCTCTTAATTATTACAGCGTCAGAGAAAAGCTTCGCCTACTATAATTCTCTGAGTTCTATTTTCTAAAAATATAGCCACCCATTCAGTCACTCTTTTTTTCTAGTCCAATTGCACTCATTTTTGCCAGTAGTCTCCCACGATCCACCCTCTCAAATGTCTTATACAGGTCAATTGCGATACAATCTATTTGACCTCCTGAATCCAAGATATCTGCTATATCTTGCTGGAATCTACAAGTTGAGCTTCAGTGGAACAACCATTCCTAAACCCGAACTGCCTTCTATCGAACCAGTTATTAATTTTTGTTAACATGTCTAATATAATCAGAAGGAATGAATTCCCAAAGATTATATGGAATGCATGTCAAACTGACTGGCCTGTAATGTTCAGATTGATGTCTACCAAGAATAATCAGATAAGTACTTCAGATATGGTACTATATCCCAAACCGAACCCACTAGGGATTTTTGGTCACTTAACATGGTCTTTCCGTCATTCCTCTCCTTCAGTTTCCTGCCTCTGCAAGCGTACGTCCAGGGTGAGGAACGCACTATTACCTTCGAGTGAGGCCATACTTCTACTATTTTGTCTAAGAATTACATCTATTAACTTTCTCTAATATTCAGCGTGGAAATCGAAATAATGCAGACAGGAATTTAACTTGAGAAATCAGTTGGTACCAAATACTCTCTCCCTGTTCATTAAAACATTGTTAAATGAATCAGAAAACAAGAGTAACTTTTTCACTTACTCTTAGAGAATAGCTGGACCAACAGTTTACTGAAGTAATTCAAGATTCTTGTTTTCACTGAAGGCAACATTTATAAAACGCGAAGCAATAATCTAATGACTAGAGGCACGAATAGGTTAGAGGAGCCTCCGTGGCTCAGACGGCAGCGCGTCGGCCTCTCATCGCTGGATACCGTGGTTCAAATCCCGGTCACTCCATGTGAGATTTGTGCTGGACAAAGCGGAGGCGGGACAGGTTTTTCTCCGGGTACACCGGTTTTCCCCGTCAGATTTCATTCCAGCAACACTCTCCATTCTAATTTCATAGCATCTATCAGTCATTAATAAATCACTTTGGGAGTTGCGACCCCATCGTACTAATAGCCTATATATGCTTCATTCATCACATCCCTGACCCGGTCAATGACTGGAAAACAGGTTGTAGGTTTTCAATAGGTTAGAATGTAAACTATTGACCAAGGCGCTAGTGTCTGCTACCCGCACAACGGTTCTGCAGTGAGGTTTGCATAAATATTAGCGATCTGAACTAACAGAACCCCTAAAATGTATGTAACTCACCGGAATAGGTGTAGAACGCCTAGACTACACTTGCGCCTTGTTCACATACATTTTCATCCTAAACTAGCCATGCCTATAATTCCCATCTGAACTGATGACCTAGAATCCCAACCGTAAGTTGCAACATTTATTTTTCTCTAGTATTGTAAGTAAAAATATATGTGTTACTGTTTTATTCAAATTCATTTTTATCTGTAAAAATAATGAAATTTTATTTTTTCCTTTCAAACGAACAGGGAGTGTATTTGAGAAAAGCTGATTTCCCGCGCTAAATTCCTACGGCCAGAAGCTTCATTTCCACCATATAGATTTTTTTGCAAAAGAACTCCTTACAGTGAATCCAAAGCTCGTTTCCAGTCATTCGACCGGGTCAGAAATATAATTAATGAAGCCTCCATCTAGTAGTAAGGATAGGAATTGTGCCGGCTGCTGAAGTCTGTCGCACTCCTTTGGGGCAATGATTAATGACTGACAAATGAAATGAAATTGTATTGGAGAGTGGTGCTGGAATGAAAGATGACAGGGAAAACTAGAGTACACGGAGTAAAACCTGCACGACCTCCCCTCCTCCCCGACCCGCCAAGGCTTTGTCCAGTACATTTCCTTTCTTTTTGTTCTGTTTTTATTTTTTGACAATCTGATTTTTACATCGCACCGACGATGGGATAGAAAAGACCTAGGAGCGGGAAGGAAGCGACCGTGGCCTCAATTAAGTGTCCAAAGGGTGCGGGGTTCCATTCCCGGTCCGGCCGGTGATTTTAGCCGTGTTTGGTAAATTCCTCTAGCTAGGAGTCCTAGTATTTGAACTCTCCTTAATACACCTCTTCATCTACATACAGTACATCACACTACCAGCCACCTCAGAAACACGCAATAATGAATACATCCCGCCACGCAGAGTTCGCGTCAACAAAGGCATCCGACCGTAAAACTGGGCTTACTGCCGAAAGCCCCCTCCCCAAATAATTGAATAAAGGCCAAGAAAGAAAGAAAGAAAGAAAGAATAATCTATTTTGTGTTTTGCTATTACACTGCAAAAAATATTGTGACACAGATACATAGAAAGCAGTACTTCCACAATCGTGTCGCACTTGTTTTCCTCATTACAATTAGTTTGTCTATTACTACGTTAAATATTATAATGAAGCATAAAATGTTTATACATATTCTTAACATTTTTACAGTTTCTTTTGTCCTAGATCTTAAACAGTGTTGTATAATCTAGGACAACATATATCCTACATTTGATTAGTTGAATTAGTTCTTATTTTATTTTGTCAGATATTTTTAATATACAAAAGTTTGCTGCCCTACCCGTTGCGATCCACTTTTTGTTTAATAATTTTACTATTGATGAAATTGTTTCTCTCTTTCTATTTTTGCTTTGGAATCACTACCCAGCTATTGAACTGTAAGCGAGTCTGTCCACCTACATACTCTCAACAGATGTGCCTCTTCCATTATTTCTCTACATAAGAAACAACAATTCTCTTCATACCTCTCCCCTTCAACCTTATTATTATAGACACCCATTAGCCACCACACCATACTACTCCATTCGTAAGAATTTTCTTCTTTATCGACAATTTTTGCTAATTTCACATAATTCCAGTAATGTTCTTTCGGTCCTATAATCTGACATGATCATCTGCTTCTCAATATCCTTCATTCGAATAGTTACTTCCTGAATCAGAGGTTCTTTTCTTCATTCTGAATCTCTTTATCCCAGTAAAACCCCATTCCTATTCTATCTAAAATCCTTTTCACCTTTGATACCCAGTAATCTACGTGTAGATGATTTTGTTAATATATAAAGCCAAAGATAAGAATTTGTACAAGTGGATGTACATACTTCCCATAGTGCATCGTCATTGCATTTTCTAACATGGGAGGCTTCCAGTGGTATCTCAATGGTGTATTGGCCCCCAAGCGTCTTGGAAAGTATGGCAATATGAGCCCACTGAAAAACTGGGGTGAAACGCTGCTAATTTCACGATTGAAAAGGCCTAAAGGGCTTGAATGTTTTTAACATTGTGTAGATATTTCATCTGATGTTGGTATACCACATTTAATATTCCCCCCCCCCCCCATTTCCTCTCTCTAATGTTAACTAATATGTTGTTACCTATTTAGCTATATCTGCTTGTATGCTTACATTTACACATAGAATTCGAACTACACTACTATCTGTATATTGTGGTAGCCCCAATATTATTTTACAAAATTTGTTACCTGTTACATCTAGTTCCTTACTGCCTTTTCCAATGACCCATATTTCCTTACAAGGACTTTACAAGGGAATTAATAATATTTTTCTGCAGTTCATATTCAGTATTTGGCATCTTTCTGTCCAAACATCTCGTGCCAGATAAAGCTGTTAGTCCTTTCACTTTTGCTCGGCTTATATTTTCTTTCCACTTATCGTCAGATGCTATTATAATAAATTCCTAAATATTCCATTTTATTGACTATCTCTAATTCTACACCTTCTATTTACCGCCCCTCTTTTTTCTTTAGTTTATTTACCATTACTTTGGTTTTCTTAATGCTAATTTTTAAATTTCATTTTGTACAATATTCATCAATTTGTGTGATGCTTCTTTTCATACCAACTGATGTTAGAGACAGTGGAATGTCGTCTGGGAAAACAAGGCCAGGAATTTCTTTGTTATTAGAAAATGGGATTTTCATGCTCTCATTCCCTTCAGTTTTCAAAATATCGTCAGTAAAAGGTATTAACAATATAGGTGATAATTTCCACCCCTTCTTTAGTCTAATATTTGAACAGATCTCTTCTACCGCCAACTCTTATTTTGCTTTAATTCTGTATGTAACTATGAATACAATTTCTCTATGGCATAAAAAATTTTAATTGTCACCCATATTCTAGCCAGCTTCGCAGCGATCACCGTTCTGCTGACAGAATCAAAAGCGTTTTGTAAAATCTATACCTGTAATATATAATTTACCATTTTTTCACTTTAATACTTATCTATTATTGTTTTAATGGCCAATATATTGTCTGAAGTTCTCATTCCTTTCCTAAATCCGGACTGGTACACCGAGAATACAGCCGTAATGCTTCACCCATTTTATGAGCTTTTGCTAATATTCCAGTATAAATCTTGCTCACTATTATTATTATTATTATTATTATTATTATTATTATTATTATTATTATTATTATTATTATTATTATTATTATTATTATTGGCTCCACGACTGAGCTGTCAGCGTCTTGGCCTTCAGTCCTCCGCAGATGCCGCCCAACATGCGTTTACGAAACTTTGGGGGTGCGATTTCCACTATTGTATGAAAGTGAATTTATTTGCTCGGTTTTCGAAACTCGCTGGGTCGAAGGATGTAAAGCTTGAAATGGTTAATACCCTTGTAAAGAAATTAATGTCATGTTTTAATAGTCTATTCATAATATTTCTGTAAAAATCTGTATGTCAGAAAAATTACATTGCATTCAGCATTTAATATAATGAAGACTATTGAAAAGAGGAATCTGATACTGAGTAGAAATGAGTATCTTCAACCACTTTAATTTTCTTAGACATTATTTTAAAATTTAAAATATACTCATTTTTTTCTGTCCTATTTCACATGGAAAGTCCCGCCTGTGAAATGTACTCCAATCGGAACTAACAGGAGCATTCTTTCCCTCACTGGTTGATCTAAACAACGTGAATTGGTGTGCAAATGCTTAAATAACATTGAGACTTGTGTGGAAGTCGTGTTAGCAGAACGTTTGAAGTCAAGTATGTGAATTGGTTTTGTTGGGTTGGTATTTGGCATGCATCTGTTGCAGTCTTCTTCTTCTTCTTCTTCGCAGTGTTTTGTTTTATGATGGCAGCTTATTAGTTTATGCGTGTGAATTTGTGTAAGTAATTTGTAAACATAACAGTGTATACAAGTGATAGCATTTTGTGTGCGTCTTTGTGGGTACATCAATTTGAAGGTGATGGTGTATTGTTTTGGACTGAGATTATACATGGGCACCAATTCGAGGGATATTAACTGTTCAACGGTATACCGATTACATTCTTCAACTGTTTGTACAACAGTTTAAGGTTGAGTATGGAGCTGAATTTATTTTCGTCGACGGCAATGCTCACCCTCATCGGTTAAGAACTTCATAATAAAAGCGGGTATGAACGATATGAAATCGAAAGATAATCCACCGGACATGAAGTGCAGTGAGCATACACATGCCTGTCTATGATAGTCCTCAACCTTTGGAAACACTTCCGTACCTCATTTAAGTTGCCCGGATATAATGAGACTTTCTTCCTCATGATGTCAATGTACTCATCACAAACTGCCACTGCGTGTCAGATCTGAACAATGCCAGGGGAGGCCATACGCACTTCCAAGGCAGAGACGAGAATGGACAACTTTCACTAAACAAAACAAATTGTAACATTTTGATTATTACTGCTTATTTGCATAAGATAATGGAAGAAAAACATTTGAGTTTGTGAAAGTTTACATTTCCAGATTGAGTGTCTCTGTGATACAATAAACAATATTCTGTAACTTTATTATTGCATTGCATCCTTTATATTCCAAACTCTTCTGCGGTGTATATGTTGATTTAGTCACCGCATAAGTTATGACATATTTCGGTAATTACGACCTGATATAAATTAGGACACGTCGAAGGAAATGATGTGCGAGATTTCTCTCTTTTTTGAAGCCTCCGTGTTTCAAGCGGCAGCGCGCCGGCGCACCGGTCTCTTACCGCTGTGTTCCGCGGTTAAAATCCCGGCTACTCCATGTGAGATCTGTCGAGGACAAAGTGGGGGCGAGACAGGTTTTCCTCCGAGCACCCCGGTTTTCCCTGTCAACTTTCATTCCAGCAACACACTTCAATTTCACTTCATTTCATCTGTCAATCGTTCATCATTGCCCCAGAGGAGTGTGACAGGCTCCGACAGGCGGCACTATCCCTATCCTCGCTCCTAGATGGGGCTTCATTTCATTCCTGACCCGGTTGAAACTGGAAACTGACTGTGGATTTTCATTTTTTATTCCCTCCTTTTTAATTGTTGTCACCCCTTTGAACTGTCTTTGAGACTTAAGAAAGGCATCATCAGACGAGTGTTTTGGTTTTGTAATATGATATACTCACCCCATTTCGATTTCGAGTAAGTATGTTTGGGAGCGGGGTGCGAAAAGACAAGTACAACGGTAATGGTACAGTACGTGTATTTGAAAGAGGAACTGGGTGTCCATTAAACTGCATACTTCAGTCTAAGGTAAAGAGAGACGCGCTATGACTGGAAAATATACGAGTTCAGTTTCCTGTTAAGAAGTAAAAAAAAAATTGCGTTTGAGACGTCTACTCTTGGAGATGCACATTATTCTAGGGATTTTCTGTGATGAGCCCCATATATATATATATATATATAACTTATATATTTCTGGAGGCGAACTTTATGACGAGGGGCATGTTAACCGAGTCACCGGCTTTTCACTGACACGATCGCTGTTCGACTTCTGATTGATGCATATAGAATTTCTGAAATGAAAAGTCATGTCTCTGTGGTTCAAATTCCACGCAGAACTGGACGCCGTTTAGTTACAGTCACGTTGTCAACAGTCATATAACACTATAACCTTCCATGCTTGATTGATTTTCAAAGCCACTGAGTTACCAAAAGAGAAACATTTTACTAATTACTCCTTAATTGGCTTTGTAAATGTTCATTTGCGAAAATATCAGATGCTGTTGTTCCATTTAGGAAGTTTGGGCAATTTTATTGAAGTCGATGTGTGCGTGAATCATGTCTGATAACACTCGTTACGAAAACTGTCAAAGTACAGCAGCACGATTTGTTCTGGGTGATTTCGTAAATGTTGCAAACAATGGGCTGGGAAGACTTGAGAGTAAATGAAATGAAATGGCGAATGGCTAAAGTGCCGGGAGTGTTCGAAGACAAGTTCGGCTCGCCAGATGCAGGTCTTTTGATCTGACGCCCGTAGGCGACCTTCGCGTCGTGATGAGGATGAATTGATGATGAAGACGACACATACACCCAGCCCCCGCGCCAGTGCAATTAACCAATTATAGTTAAAACTCCCGACCCTGCCGCGAATCGAGCCCGGGAACCTTGTGACCAAAGGCCAGCACGCTAACCATTTAGTCATGGGGCTGGACGACTTGGGAGTTAGGAGACGAGATACTCGACTATGTGGTATGTTTCGAGCTGTCAGTGGTGAGTTGGCGTGGAATGACATAAGTAGAAGAATAAACTTGTGTGGAGCTTTTAAATGTAGGAAGATATGAAGATAAAGTTGAAATTCAAAGGGGCAGTTTGGAGCAAGTATTCTTGTATAGGACGAGGAGTAAAGGATTGGAATAAATTCTCAAGGGAAATGTTCCATAAATTTCCATGTTTGTTGAAATTATTTAAGGAAAAGCTATGCATACAATTATAAATAAATGTAAGAATGAGGTGAACAATTGATAGGGAATCTACTACCTGGGGACCGTCCTAAATGCAGATCATTGATTGAATTGAATTGAACTGAATTGAATTGATTGATGCGTCCATTCGCATGTTTGTAGCAATCAGGACTAGGAGCTGCAATAAAGCAACCGTGGCGATCAGAAAAGTATCAATCCTAGAACTAATAATTGGGGAATCATGGGCATCCAATTGAAGGATACCAAACCACCACCTTTTCAGAACACTTCCCAAATTAGCTGGGGGTCAGCAATAATGTGAACTAAGCCCAGTTTTACGTTCGGATGCCCTTTCTTGCGCCAAGCATGTGTGGAGAGATGTATTCACTACTGCGTAGTTCTGTGGTCATTAGAAGTGTTACGTGCCGTATGTAAAGGAAGACGTATACTAAGAACTTTTCTTTGCTAGTGGCTTTACGTCGCACCGACACAGATAGGTCTTATGGCGACGATGGGATAGGAAAGGTCTAGGAGTGTGCCTGGTGTGAAAATGGGAAACCACGGAAAACCATCTTCAGGGCTGCCGACAGTGGGATTCGAACCCACTATCTCCCGGATGCAAGCTTACAGCCGCGCGCCTCTAACAGCTCGGCCAACTCGCCCGGTCTAAGATCAAAATTACCCAACTCACACATTGAAAAATATGGACATGAAAATAAGAAATTCTTGTTTGTCAGAAAATATTGTGTCACTGATAACAATGTGGTATATCTATCGGAAGGATTACTTGAATTAATTTAATTTCAACTTGATATTCATAAATTAAAACAATTAAGAATTCAGCTTCCATTGGGGGATAGTGTGTTCGAACCCCACTGTCGGCAGCCTTGAAGATGATTTTCCATGGTTTCCCATTTTCACACTAGGCAATTGCTAGGGCTGTACCTTAATCAACGCCACTGACGCTTACTTACTACTTCTATCCCTTTCCTATCCCGTCGTTGCCAGCCATAAAACCTAGCGGTAAAGTAAACAGAAAATAATATTAATAATATTTAGGTGTAGCAAGTATGGCAAGATTAGATGCACAAAGAGACAAATGCAGTGTGTTCTCAGGAGGCTTGCGTGGGTCTGGAAGTACTTTTCTTTGTTCTGGGGTAAAGCCAATGACAGACAACTACAAAGCTGTGGAACTGTGCAAGCGTCACCCGCAACGGATCGCTGAGTAGTTGCAGACTGTATAGGAATGTACTTGCTACATACGTTTAACATTCTTGTACATGTGGGCGCAAAAGAGCTAAAGCGCTATGAATTTAGTTTTTGTACATGTTTTCTTAAAAGAATTCGGCACGAGGATGTTCTCAATTTCTTCGTAAGTTTCTTCACTACACCAGTGGTACATACATCCCATAAATGGCTTAGGCCTGCCAAGATATCTGTCGCACAGAAGATGGCCAGAAGATACTGGAGTGCCATGTGGTCAGTGCGACGACTTTCCTCAGCCGCACTGTTCGGCGTTCCTGATCAAGCCCGCTGATTCTTATACAAGACAGCTCCGAAGTTTACCTCACGAGGATGAATAAACCAGTCCTCAGTCGAGGATTAAAGTAATTGGGTGAGCTGTGTATCAAACCTGAGGCCTCGGGGTAAGAGGAGGACATGCTACCACTGCAGCATGGGGCTGGCCCCATATCTGGTAAATATATTTTTTTTCAAGCCTTTGCAGATTTAATGTTACAGGAAGAATAGCCTATATACAACCCTATTATATAACTTCCACTTACAGTATGGTCAGTTAACTATAAGAACATAGTTCTTCATTTACACAGCCACGATACTACTATTGACGTCGACAACACACGAAAAATGACGGGAACGTATTAATTATAACCATTCAAGTGCTCCACCTTACCATCATGAATTACGGCTACACAACTCTCTTTTAGGGCAGTACTTACCATAACCACTGAGTGTTAAGAAACACATAGCATAACCCAGTCATCTGCAACTTACCTGAAACAAACAAAAACATTCATAGTTATATTAATGATATACAATTTTCCAAAAAAAATGTGTCTACAGTTTATTAGTAATTGTAAGATTTCGTAACATTACACGAAGATACATGAAAAATGGGAAATATTTAATTTACTCTAAATGAATACGGACTAAGGCCCATCGATTGTTTTCAGGTTTGACTTTCAATAGAAGTATGCGATGAATTATGGAACAACAAAGGGCACTAGGAAAGTTTTGCAATACGCAAAAGCGGTTGGCTGGACACCCCTGTTATGGTGAGGGATGAAAATAGGGGTGAAAACCGGTCTAGAAGACACCAAGGTGCGGTGCGACCTTCACACCAGTTGTTACCAAGCAGTGGGACTGAAAACAAGTTAAGATGTCAGTGTGGTCTAAAGGTGAATATCGCGCAATAATCCGCTACAATTTTGCTCGTGGATTAACTGTTGACCAGTGCCTGGAGGAAATGACTCCTGTGCTGGGGAAAGATTGTCAACATCGGACAATAATTTTCTGCTGGTACAAAGAGTTCCAGAGGGAAATTTTGGGTTTGAAGATGATCCTCGTTCTGGGCGACCGTCTGAATCAGTGACTGAGGAAAACATTGAATCTGTGAGGAAAATGTTGGAGCAAGTGAGGCGGTTGACATATCGGCAGGTAGAAGAGACTCTCCATATCCCTGCACCAGCTATTCATTCAATTCTACACGACCATCTCCATGTTGGAAAGGTTTGTCCCCTTCGGGTGCCCCATTCACTTTCAGAGGAACAAAGGGCACATCGAGTGAAATGCTAAAACAATTTGAAAATGGGACATCGCGTAACCAATAGCATCGTTACAGGTCACGAAACTTGGCTTTATTATTACGATGTCCCAACAAAATCCCAGAACAAGGTGCGGCTGTTTGAAGATGAGGGTACTCCTGTGACTGTGTGAAAGTCAAGGTCAGTAAAGAAAAGGATGATTGCAGTATTCTTCACTAAACGGAGCATCCTGACTTGGGTTGTGCTAGACACACAAAGGACAGTTACTGCGAAGTGGTACATTGAGACTTGTCTGCCTCAGGCCATCCAGGCTATCAAGCAGCTCCGTCCAAGGTCACGGCTCAACACTTGGCTCTTGCATCACGACATTGTTCCAGCAATGGATTTTCTTGCCAGATCAGGGTTCACTGTGCTTGATCACCCTCCATACAGTCCTGATCTTGCCCCATGTAACTTCGCACTCTTCCCAGAAGTGAAGATGAAGCTGAAAGGGCGGCGTTATGCATCCGACGAGGAGCTTCTGGCAGCATGGCATCAAGAGTGTGAAAATGTAACCGAAGAAAAGTGGCAAAGTTGGTTCAGTGACTGGTTTCGACGTATGGAGAAGTGTATTGAATGTGATGGAAATTATTTTGAAAAAATCTAAAGCGTTCACTCACATTGCAAAACTTCCCTAGTGCCCTTTCTAAATTGCTGAGTAGTAATACTACAGAAGTACTAAAGAAGAAATTAAAAAGGCGATAGTACGTGTCAGTATTTATGACTTGTTTTAAACACCACGAAACGATGCAGAAAGTGTGTCATTGACAAGATTTTCCAAGAACGCATGGTACAAAAGCACCAGTATAGCAATCTTTCCTTTTTCCCTTCAATTAGTTTTACGTCGCACTGACGTAGGTAGGTCGTACGATGTCGATGAGAGAGGAAAGGGCTGGGGGAGGGGGGGGGGGGGAAGAAGGCGACCATGGCTTTAATCAAGGTACAGCCTGGTATGAAAAAGGGAAATTTCAGAAAAGCCTCTTCAGGGCTGTCGGAAGTGCGGTTCGAACACAAAGTCTCCCAAACGCAAGGTAACAACTATGTGATTCAAACCGCGCAACCATTAGCTCGGTGTAACGATACTGACGATCTCCGAAAGGCTGCAGATCCTTTCAGTGATTTACGGAAAGGTCCTTTATATGCCCTGCAGCTTATCTGCTATCTGCTGAATAATAATAATAATAATAATAATAATAATAATAATAATAATAATAATAATAATAATAATAATAATAATATAGTAATGACATAATAATATCCGCCTTTGTGGTGTAGGCCTAGTGGTTAATGTGATTAGCTGCACCCCAAGAGGCCCGGGTTCACTTCCCGGCTCTGCTACAAAATTTGAAAAGTGGTCCGAGGGCTGGAACCGGGTCCACTCAGCCTCGGGAGATCAACTGAGTAGAAGGGGGTTCGATTCCCTCCTCAGCCATCCTCGAAGTGGTTTTCCGTGGGTTCCCACTTCCCCTCCAGGCAAATGCCGGGATGGTATCTAACATAAGGCCACGGCCACGGCCACCTCCTTCCTTCTTCTTTGTCTATCCCGTCTAATCTTCCCATCCCCACACAAGGCCCCTGTTCAGCATAGCAGGTGAAGCCGCCTGGAGTGGTACTGGTCCTCTTGCCCAGTTTCATCCCCGACCCAGAGACTGAAGCTCCAGGACACTCCCTGCCCTTGAGGTGGTAGAGGGTGGATCCCTTGCCGAGTCCGAGGGAAAACCAACCCTGGAGGGTAAGCGGATTAAGAAAAGAAGAGAAAAAGAAATATAATAATAATAATAATAATAATAATAATAATAATAATAATAATAATAATAATAATAATAATAATAATAGGGTCCCAGGAATCAACCTGGGAAGAGTCCTTGTGACTCTGGGCAAATGGTAGTGAAATGCGTCGTTGCCAAACTCCTGCAACAATAATATATTGGGTTCAGCAAGAGAACCCAACTAGCCTCTTTCACTACAACTCCAGCGCGTAACCTACACGAGGTGCCCCCTGTTAAGCTGAGCAACCCAGTGGAAGGTTGGGTAACCAATCCCAGCGGGAAGCTGGGTCAGTGAACCGATCAGTGCTGGGGGCTTCAAGGCTTACAACCTTGATAGTTAAACACCACGTTACCTTCGGGTAACCCCTCCAAGCTTTCTCGTAACTCTGGAAACATGGAGCAAACGACAAATTGGAAATCTACCCCGGGTGGTAACAAATCCACCCCCACTCACAGTGGGGCAAGCAGGCCATCGGATTCTGGGGAGCCTGCATCTTCATGTAAGAGGAAGAAACACATCAACTATCTGGCAACAATAAACATCAATTCCCTCCTACAAACGGGAAAACTGAAATATACATTGGACGTCCTAACAAAACACAACATCCTTATAACGGCTTTACAGGAGACAAGATTTACGGACGAAGAACCTTTTGAGTCACAAGGCTTCAGGATCTACAAGGGACAGCCAGGTCAGAGAGTGATGAAGAATATGCCTCACCTGGGTACAGGCTTCATAGTCAACAACAAAATGATCAACTCTATTATCTCCATCTCATCACCAAATGGGAGAACGTCCACTATAACTTTCAGAAGTCTCAACAAAGCCTACACGATTGTTAACTTCCATGCACCTACCAATGATACTAATAAGTGTGATATTGAAAGTGTCGAATACTTTTGGGAAGAACTGGAAGAGACAATCGATAAAATTCCAGAACATCACGTGATCATCTTAATGGGTGACTTTAATGCCCAGATTGGTAAGGAGCGCAGGTTTAAGAACATAGTCGGAGAATACCCGGCCCACAAGAGAACCAATTGTAATGGTGAGAGGCTGATTAATCTGTGTAAAAATCACAACCTTGTTCTTAAATCTACAGCATTCAGACACCTCCCCCGAAAAGCCAAGACCTGGAGATGTCCCAATCCCTTGTTTGGAGAGTACCAGTTAGATCACGTTGCCATCAGTAGAAGGAATAGCAAGGAAATAATGAACGTCAAGGTATTGAGAGGTGCCAATATTGATTCAGACCACTACCTATCTTTGGTCAAAGCAAATTTCATTCCACTCACGAAGTACATGGGTAACAATTACACCAGGTCCAGAATCCCAAAATTTAATCCAGCCCAGCTGAAAGAGAACAACAACTTTACTAAGGTACTAAGCAATAATCAGAATAAAACAGATTAGCCTAACCTTCAGAAGGCACTGATAGATGCAGCAACAGAAACCATCCTTGCAACCAGAAGGAGTAAACACCCATGGTGGACACCAACATGTGATAAGGCAATAGAGGAGAGAAGACAGGCATGGGTGAAATGGAACTGCAACAAAAACACGGAAAATCATACAGCCTTCCTAACAGTCAGAAAAAACACGGCCAAGACCATTAGAAATGCTAAGAGGCAATATAACAACGACATCATAGATCAGGCAGAGAAAGACTTTCAAAGGAACAACACCAGTAACTTGTACAAAACTCTAAAATCTCAGACAAACGCTTACTCAGCCCCTACACTCCACCTTCGAGGACCAGACGGAGAACTGAAAATGAACAATGAAGATTGTACTACAGCCCTTGCAAAATATTTTGATGGCCTCCTCAATGCAGAAGAACCACAGGAAAATCTACAATTTCAACCTAAGAATGTGATTAACCCTGACTCCCTTCCTCCTACCAAAGAAGAAATCAAACAGATCATCCCTGAACTGAAATCTAACAGAGCAGCCGGCGAAGATGGCATCATTGCAGAATTATGGAAACATGCAGATGGAGAGTCCATTGACAGTATCCACAGAATCATAACTGACATCTGAACAACAGAAACACTACCAAGGGATTGGACTTCGGCTATCATCCACCCGCTGCACAAGAAAGGAGACAAGTTAGACCCTAACAACTATAGAGGGATCTCTCTCCTATCAGTGACGTACAAAATCTTCTCCAAAGCATTGCTTAAAAGAATGGAGGCACAATTAGATTCCTGCATAGGAGAGTACCAAGCTGGATTTAGGAAGTCAAGATCATGCACAGAGCAGATTCTGAACCTCAAAACTATCTTTACCTACAAAAACCTCAGCACCTCACCCTATGTAGCAATTTTCGTTGACTTCCAGAAGGCTTACGACTCGGTAAACAGACAGTCCCTCTTTGAGACGTTGACTGAAATGGGACTGGATAAGAAGACTTTGAATCTTGTGAAGGCTACTCTAATGAACACCATGTCCAAAGTCAAATTCAGAGGGGTATTATCAAAAATGTTTCGAGATCAAAACAGGTGTTAGACAGGGAGATGGTTTGTCCCCTATCCTGTTTAACTGTCTGCTGGAGAAGGTCATTCGGGAATGGACGAACACACTAGCTGACAACTCTGGATTAAAAATCGGCTACAAAAAAGACAAGTTAACAGTTACTTGCTTAGCCTTCGCAGATGACCTCACACTCTTAGCTTCAAGTATGGAAGAAGCTACGTACCAGCTATCCTCCCTAGAACGCATAGCAGCTAAAGCAGGGCTAAAGATCGCTGTCAATAAAACAACATTTCTGATCAATATCAGAGAAGCACCCAACTTCATTTCTTTGGGGGACAAAATAATACACAAGGCCAACTCATTCAAATATCTTGGAGAGTGGATAACCCCAAATGTTAATGAGGATCTTGCAATGAAGAGTAGATGCACTAAATTAGAAAGAGCTTATCATCTTTGTAAGAACATATACAAGTCTAAATCCCTCTCCTTGAATCTTAAAAATAGACACTACAACACCGTAGTAAGACCATCTGTACTGTACGCCTCAGAATGCCTAAACATGACCCGGAAAGGACAACTCAGAAAACTAGAACTGAAAGAGCGAAAGATCCTCAGAAGGATTATGGGTCCCATTAAAGAAGGAGATGGCTACAGAATCAGGCACAACAAGGAACTGTACAGTAAAATAGAGAGCATTACAACAGCTATGAGGAAGAGAAGACTAATCTTCTATGGTCACGTAGTCATGATGGACAGCCAGAGACTCACTTCAAGAATCTTCAACACTGTATCTAGAGGGAAAGCAACAAATGCCAAATGGACGAATTTAGTGCGGAAAGACCTACAATACCTAAACATTGATCACGTTGACATTTACAACCGAGATAAATTCAGAAAGTTAGTCAAGACATCTGACTCTCTCCAGTCACTAACAACTAAATCACTGCGTCCAGGAGTAGGAATGAAATGGACTCAAGAAAGAAAAGACATCCATAGCGCTAGAATGAAGGAATACTGGGCTAAGAGGAAGAAAAGGGCTCACCAGAGTTAAGAACCACGTGGTCCATCGTAGGCCTAAACGAATAATAATAATAATAATAATAATAATAATAATAATAATAATAATAATAATAATAATAATAATAATAATAATAATAATAATAATAATAGTTATTGCTAGCCTGGTGCAGCATTTTATAGGAAACCCTCTAACGAGGACGGGCAGTATCTGCTGTGTATGGGAACTGCATGTTAGCGTGGTGAAAGATTATGTTGTGTTTGTGTGAGAGATGCAGAAATTTGGAGAACAGCACAAACACCCAGTCCCCAAAAAGGAAATTACCGTCTAAAGATTAAAATCCTTCAACCCAGTAGAGAATCGAACCCGAGGTTCCGAGGAGCGAAGGCAAAACAATGATCACTCAACCATGAAGCCGGACTTAAATTTATGTTCTCTTCCCGAGGTCGTGTAACCCTTTTCAAACTCATCCTCAATGGAGGTGAGCTGCATGTCCCTTTTTAACCACATACCAGACCTCCTAACATTCTTAAATTTCTGGCAGTACCGGAAATCGAACCTGGACGTACGAGGACGGCAGCTATTAGCGCTAACCGTGCCCCCTTTGGAAATTGACATCTGCTAATTAAAAATATAGTAGTAAAGCATTAATTCGATGTATTACAAGAGACTTAGATACCGTACGCACCAAAATAGGATTGGGAGTCAGAGCCAAAGCATGGTTTTCTCTTTTTTTTTGTGCCTGTTTTTGCAGTCATTCGCCCGGTTCAGGAATGGATTGAATGAAGCCCTATCTAGCGACTAGGCTAGATATTTGTTTGTTTTTTGCTAGGGGCTTTACGTCGCACCGACACAGATAGGTCTTATGGCGACGATGGGATAGGAAAGGTCTAGGAGTTGGAAGGAAGCGGCCGTGGCCTTAATTAAGGTACAGCCCCAGCATTTGCCTGGTGTGAAAATGGGAAACCACGGAAAACCATTTTCAGGGCTGCCGACAGTGGGGTTCGAACCTACTATCTCCCGAATACTGGATACTGGCCGCACTTAAGCGACTGCAGCTATCGAGCTCGGTGTTATTTTTCTTATCTAAGCAGACTTGTGCATTCTCAAGTTTTTCATCCTCGTGGTAAATGCTAGATTAATATACTATTTAAAGAACTGGGACAGCTCATTGCCAAATTTCACTGCGACATCCTGAAGTTCGCTGTCAATTCTAATCTGCTTATAGCATGTGTATGCTGACGGAAATAACTGTCCTATAGTTTTGTTTTTTACACCACGTCGACGGCTCAGAAGCGGTGTTGTGCATGCGGCTCATTCACTGTAGTGCAGTCGGGCTCCATGGCGAAGTGGCCAGCGTGCTGCCCTTTGGTCACAGGAGTCCCGGACTCGATTCCTGGCAGGGTCGGGAATTTTAACCGTCATTGGTTAATTTCGCTGGCACGGGGGTGGGTGTATATGCCGTCTTCATCATCAATTCACCTTCATCACAGCGCGCAGGTCGCTCACGGGTGTCAAATCAAAAAGACCTGCGCCAGGTGAGCTGAACATGTCCTCGGACACTCCCTGCACTAAAAGCCATACGCCATTTCGTTTACTGTAGTGTACAGTGAAGGGTGGCTTGACAGAGCAATATATAGGTCAAAGGATGAGGTTGTTACTGGGGTAACAATTATTTTTGTGAGTTACGACTAACGGCAGTTTATTCATTTGTATTGGTTTTGACATTTTTATCTACATTAATGTAGTTTGCTTTTGTTGAAAACAAAAACATTTTCCTGTGGTATATGGGTATAAAGGCGAAAATTGAATTTCGTTTTGTGTAGGTTGATGTACAAAATATATAATTAATAATTTTATGTATTATTAAACGTGTATTAAACATAACAGTAATATGATTCAATCATACTTCCTGGTTCGATTCTTTAAGAATATGAAGATCAAAGACATTCTTAGCTTTTAAATAATTCGGTAACAAATATTATTTTATAATGCCACTGCCTGCCCCTTCAGCATCAGGCCATCCGGAAGAGTATCAAACTTGAAAATATTCAACAAAATAATTCGATAAATATTTTAAAAATCTTCGTGTAGAGTGTAGTTACGCACTCTATACAGCACAAGGAGCACTCAGGATACTAAGCATTCAATTAGAAATGTTTGTTTAATAAATAATTCAGTACGAGCTTTCGAGCTAATCCCTCCAATGGAGAAAAACACATTGAGTTCAGGAAAGCAGACGAACACTGTTATTTTATGTATTCTGTATGTGAGCGTTGACGAGTTCGAAGGAGAACACTCACTGGCTTCCTTGCAATCTTTCAACTAATAGCTGGATAATGATGTTAATTAGCCGGGCTGAGTCGCTCAGACAGTTGAGACGCTGGACTTCTGACCCCAACTTGGCAGGTTCGATCCTGGCTCAGTCCGGTGGTATTTGAAGGTGCTCAAATACGTCAGCCTCATGTCGGTAGATTTACTGCCACGTAAAGCCAATAACATTAATTATTGAAAATGACAATCCACAGCCTGTTTTTGCAGTCATTCGCCCGGGTCAGGAATGGATTGAATTAAGCCCTATCTAGCGACTGTGCCGGCTGCCGAAGCCTGTCGCACTCCTCTGGAGCAATGCTTAATGAATACCAGATGAAATGAAATTATATTGGAGAGTGTTGCTGGAATGAAATATGACAGGGAAAACCGGAGAAAAACCTGTCCCGCGTCTGCTTTGTCCAGCACAAATCTCACATGGAGTGACCGGGATTAGAACCACGGAACCCAGCGGTGAGAGGCCGGCGCGCTGCCGCCTGAGCCACGGAGGCTCTTTAACATTAATTATTAATGATATTAATTAATTCTTGCATCTCGAAAATAATTCTACCAGTGCTTTAATTTCCAAACGTATGTTCTTATCTAACTTTAAATTGATTTTAGTTCAGCAGACAACAGGCTTGTAATTTTCGTGGCTGGTGGTATCGTGATCGTACCACTGGTGCAGACGCAGGTTGAGCCCCCTACAGTCGCACTATCCGCTGTGAAACCTAGGCGTCATTGATGAGATGCACTATGTAACTGCTGCGTTAGACAATAAATACACTTATGTCGAAAATCATAAGGTAAGTGTATGGAACTTGAGATAAAGTGGTACAGTACCACCACCTCAACGCTCGCTTTAGAATGCCCAAGCGTGTTTTCATTAAGAGGAGAGGACTGTGACATTTCTCTTGAACAACCGCCAGCTATTCCGGCCTTGGCAACGTATGCTTTCCGATTTCGAAAAGGGGCATGACAGCGGGTGCTAAACGAATGTAACGTTCAATTCCTAGAATTATGGAGTAACTCGATATTGTTTGATCCAAGACGTCTCGCATGCATTGGGAAAAATGAAAGCCATTTCTATTCAGTTTCGACACAGTTAATACAGAGTGATTCGTAAGTCACTGTACACAGTTTTCTAGGTGTATTATTATTATTATTATTATTATTATTATTATTATTATTATTATTATTATTATTATTATTATTATTATTATTATTATTATTATTATTATTATTATTATTATTATAGCACTTTTCCCACAGCTGCGAGGTCGCGAGTGAGAACTGTGTTACGCATGTGTATTTGGTCCTCCTCTACGGCCGCATGGCCTTCCTGTCGCTAACCCTATATGGAGAGATGTAGTCACTATTGCGTGTTTCTGTTGTGGTTGGTAGTATGATATATTGTATGTTGGGACAAAAACGAACACCCAGTCCCCGAACTAGAAGAATTCATCAGACGTGATTAAGATTCTCGACCCGGCACAGCTTCATCCATCGAATTTATTCCTAACTTGTCCGGCTCCATAGCTAAATTATTAACGTGCTGGCCTTTGGTCACACGGGCCCCGGGTTAGATTCCCGGCAGGGTCGGAAATTTGAACTATACTTGGTTAATTTCGCTGGCACGGGGGCTGGGTGTACGTGTCGTCATCATCATTTCATCCTCAGCGGGACGCGCAGATTGCCTACGGGTGTCAAGTCAAAAGATCTGCATCTGCCGAGCCAAACTTGTTCTTGGACACTCCCGGCACTAAAAGCTACATGCCATTTCGTTTTTCATTTCTAACTTAGCCACTATCTCCTCAATGTCAATACTTTACTGTCATTGTTTCCACCTGGTTGTATCAACAATCATTCTCGCTACGTTCATGTCTGTAAATAAGATTTCAATCCAGTACAGCACTGAACAGAGCGATGTAAGGATTATTTCTCACACTTTCTCCCTACAGAATACTGTGTATCACAACTGAGTGCTCACTTCACTACCTTTGCTACACCTTAATTCAATTTCACTTAGTATTCTACCATCCTGAAAGAATGCACATTCTTAGAACTTGGAATGACCCATCTATTCTAGTTTCGTATTGCGTCTAGGACATTCAGTTCTCTTTGGTTTCATACTGACCGGCATCACTTTGGTGTTGTAAATACTAATTTCCATGTCACAATCCCATTATTTCTTTTCAAGCTCCAAGATATTAGGATTGCAATCTTTACAAAAATGTTTAATAAAAATTATGTAAATCAACACCGGACGAGTTGGCCGTGCGGTTAGAAACGCGCAGCTGTGGGCTTGCAACCGGGAGATAGTGGGTTCGAACCCCACTGTCGGTAGCCCTGAAGATGGTTTTACCTGATTTCCCATTATCACACCAGGAAAATGCTGGGGGTCTGTACGTTAATTAAGGCTACGACCGCTTCCTTCCCACTCCTAGCCATTTCCTATCTCATCGTCGCCATAAGACCTATCTGTGTCAGTGCGGCGTAAAGCCAATTATAAAAACATATTCTACGTACAAGAAGCGAACGTTTTCACACTGAAAAATATTGTAATGTGTGTCAGCAAATCCCTAAGTTCTTCATCATTAAATAATACCTGAGCTACGAGCATCAAATATTCAACTTCATTTTTAAATAGGACATTATATTGACGTGATATGTCTTCAGGGCTCTGGAAATAATACGCAGAAAAATTTCTCTTCTCCCGGACACCCTGAAGATGTAATAATAATAATAATAATAATAATAATAATAATAATAATAATAATAATAATAATAATAATAATAATAATAATAATAATAATAATAATAATAATAATAATAATAATAATAATGGCGTGTGGCCTCCGAATTCTAATGATGAACACTGTACACACGCCCAGCCCCCGAGCATTGGAATTAACCAGTGAAGGTTAAAATCCCCGACCCCGCTGGAAATGGAACCCGGGACCATCTTGGTCAAAGGCCAGCAAGCAAACTATTTAGCCGTGGAACCCAACCTAGATGTAATAATGAGGTAAGTTAATCGTCCACCTACAGCGAGTACCAGCCCCTCTGTCTGCGCCAACGTGTAAACAGTGCCTTGAATCTTTGCGCATGTACAATCTACTACCTAAGACTTCGACAAATCATATGTGGCATGGCATATTTCTAGTACTCTACAAAAAAAGGATATTGTCCATCCTGGACGAGGTACGGAATAGCAGTTCGTCAGACCGTGAGAACCGTAACTCTTAAGAACCTCTTAGGGGTATTCATATAATAATAATAATAATAATAATAATAATAATAATAATAATAATAATAATAATAATAATAATAATAATAGTTACTGTTTTTACGTATCACTACATGTTTGACGGTTTTCAGAGACGCCGAGGTGCGGGAATTTTTTCCCATAGGAGTTCTTTTACGTGGCAGTAAATCTACCGACATGTGGCTGACGTATTTGAGCATCTTCAAATACCACCCGACTGAGCCAGGATCGAACCTACCAAGTTTGGGACAGAAGGCCAGCGCCTCAACCGTCTGAGAAAATCAGCCCGACTTTCGAGGTATTTTACTAGCAAATATCAATGAACTAAAACGGAAAATCCACAGGAAATCTTAGTCATTATCATATATGTGGTCCCTGTTGGACGGCGGGAAAACACAATGTTGCTGACATGGTTTAAAGCGTCATACAGTGTCTAGTTTGCATGTACCATATTACCTGCTAATGGAAAACACTTGCCAAGAGAAAACGGTAGAATGGTGCAGAAAATATCGTCGCTGCCGGGACAAAATCTCCAATGTGAAATATTTTAGCTTAGAACTTTGGCCGATAAGGTTCTGTCATCTAAGGTGCAATATCGTGTGAATATTTTCAAGGCATTCTCGCTCTTCATCATGTATGTGCTGCGGGTCAGTATATCACCAAAAATATTATCACATCGGAGGTTCTGTCCCGGCAGCGACGATATATGCCTCTGAATATGATGATCCATTGGAGAGTTAAATTCCACACATTAATCACTGTAGAAGTTCGCAGAATGATCAATGCAGACCTGAAAGTTGCATTATTTGCCGCACAGCAAATGAAGAACAAGTCATTACACGGATCAAAAATATCCGCAATCTAAATCAAAAGAGAGCCCCTTCGGTACGGTAAACGATCAAATGTGTAATCTCCTTTGAAAGTCGCATATCGACTATTCACTCTATTCATATGTCATCGTACTGAATGTTGTGGCACGCTGAAAAAGTTCTCTTTTGATTTACATGGAATGAAATTTGCGATCAATGCAGTGACTCGTTCTGCATTTGCTACTTATGGCGCAAGTTAAAAGACTGCTTTGATCATTTTGTCCCGGTCAAGGAAACCGAGCCATTCGGATGAAGATGCTATCACGTTGGCTAAGTGCTACTCCAATATCTTCAGGGCATCTGACAGGGTAGCACACATTTTGGTAGGCCAACACTCTTAATGAGTGGTATGCACCGCAGCGTTTGGTTTGTTTGATCACTTTATGAAGTAGAACTCCTTTCTCCTATAGAGGATATTCCTATTCAGAGGAAGGGATTTATCGCTCCGCTCAAAAGCAAACATTGCGTAGTTTTCTTGCAGCCAATATTGCACATACAAACAAGACGTTATATGGCACTTTCAACGGAATCAAGAACATTGTGCTTTCTCGACCTAAATGTGTGTTGGGTTTCTTCGTGACATTATGATGTATTTATCTGAAGGAGAGATTTGTCTCCTCAATGATCGAAGTCTCAGATACATCGCCTCTCTTCTCGTGGCCATGTATGCAGGTGACACAAAAGATTCCTCCCAGCGGATAGAAACTCTCCTACATTTTATTTGAAACATTATTGCCAGAAACTCGGTGAGTGGAAAACACGCCCGTGACCGTACCTATGAAGGTGCCACGTGCAGCGCACCTTCTATGTGCTGACGGAGCGAAATAATTTTATGTTGAAATACTGTATTGAAGAGCCTTCTTTTGAAAGCCCTAAAGCAGAAATTGATGAGCTGAAATGAACACGTAGGCCCCTCTCTATGGTCAGAATAAAGTCTGAAGGAAAAAAGAGGTCTGAGGTTGACAGCACTTTCCACCAAAGAAGGAAGGACGCAGAAGATGGCGCAAGGAAGAGAGAAGACGAAGGATTTCACTGAACCAACTAGCTAGACAGGCAGGCTTGAGGTGAAGAGAATCAATGAAGAATGTTACGAGCCGTGATAGCGAGGACGACTTGTTAGCGGCATCGCTCGTAAATAGTGAGCAGTGCGCCTCGGAACACGCACCCCACGTCCTCATGTAGGCAAGAAGACAATTCCAGGAAATTAGCTTATTTTATAACTGTCTTTAAACAGCAAGAATGATTACTTCCACAAAAGAAAACTCGTTAGCGATTATCAATGAAGATAACTCTCTATTATGGATACCGTCTGAAATGAAAATATAATACTTGCTGATAAATGTACAGGGTGACGCAAAAGTCCGTTAACATTTGACGAGGCAATACTTCACGGAATGTTGGAGGCAGAGAGGTAATAATTGACACATGATAAGCATGACATGGGGTTTTGTTGACACCAAAATCAAGTACACAATTTCAGGTAACACCATAACAAATAACCACACGGATTAAGGTCGGGGTACCGGAGAGGCCAAACATGACACTCCGCGATTGCAGGCGCATCTGACGCCCTCTCTCACGAAACATCCTAATGCGGCATCACTGGCGTGTTGTTTTCCAGCGCCATCTGTTGGCGTGTTTGTTCACTCGTTGTTGGTGTCAATAAAACCCCATGCCATGTGTCAGTTATTACCTTTCTACCTCCAATATTCCGTGAAGTATTGCCTCATCAAATGTTAACGGACTTTTGGGTCACCTGTATTAAACTTCTGTCTTACCCCACTCAGACCAATTGTCCATTATAATGTATATAACCACTTCTATATTTTTAATGCTTCATCTTCACTTAATCTGCCTCGCTGGATCAGTGGTAAGATCCCCAATTTTCGGATTGAATCCCGGCTAATGTAGTCGATATTATAAGGATGGTCAGAAATCTTGGAACTCCATGTCATTGTTGATGGCGTGTTAAATATTTCTGATGGAGCACTCTCACCCGACAAAATTAAAATGAGCTGAGCCATAGTATCCGTGCAGCAGAACACTGCTTTCGTTGGTAGGTAACAGCACAATCATAATATCGAAATTGTAAGTCGGTCGCCTGGATGGCACTAATTAAGAAGGTCTGCACATCGGTAGCTGAGGTCAGAAAGTAGTTGTAGTAGCAGTAGTAGATCTCATTTTAAAATTTTTGATACACCTCGTGTGTATTCATGAACTACTTCTTCTTCTTCTGCTTCTTCTTCTTCTGCTTCTTCTTCTTCTGCTTCTTCTTCCTCTTATTCTTCTTCTTCTTCTAATATGGTGCACTGTATCAGAGTTTGGTGGAAGTTGAGGAATAAATGAAGAATAGATCGCAAACCTGGCTGAAAGGGGACCAGGTAAGGGAATGCCGACCTTTTCTAATTTATGAGTAAATAAATGTTGCTTAATGCTATAGAACAGATACCTTACAATACCTTACCCTTAATGCATTGTACAGTCGTATATGGTTAAAAATAGGTAATACAATTTAAATGGCAAATTGTACACAAAAATTAACTACCATAAATGTCGTTAAGAATATTTCCTTCAAGGATGGTGCTCAGCTTAGGTCCTTTCACGAGAAGAAACTTCAGTTAAAATAAATGTGTTCTGCTACTTGGAAGAAAATCAGGTCTGAAATGTTTAATGGAATGTTTGTAAAGCTACATCTTTGTAAGCTATCCTCCTTGAATACGTCTCAGACTAAGTGTCCCATATGTTACGTTAAAGAACGAAGATATGTATCTGAAAATTGAAACACATTGTGTTAGTGTTAAATTGGTGCTTTTTAATGGTTTATCAAATCTCTCGATTTTGGAATGATTTTAGGCATTTTTTATTTTTAAAGACAGACAATGAACGTAATTATTGACTAAATATTAAGATAAATAACAACTATGATTTGAAGCAAGTGAAGAGAAATTCGCGATTAGTAACTGAAATAAGACACAGACCATTTATCATACAACTGACCTAGTGACTGCGTGGTTCAGCTGGTTGAGCGGTGGTCTTTTGAGCTCAAGTTGGCGGAATCGATCTCGGCTCAATCTGATAGTAAATGAAGATGCTCAAATGTGCCAACCTCTTATCGGAAGATTTACTGGCACGTAAAACAACTGTGGTACAAAATTCCTTCTCCTAAGACCTTAAAATTAGCCCGACGTTACACAAAATGAGAAAAGTCATTGTTCTGTAGATAATGATGCATGCAGTATAATGTAAAATATTTATACTTTTAATTACATCATAAGACAAAGATTCAACGTCAAAGGAAGAAGAAAATATAAAAACAGAAGTCGAGGTTACAGTTTATTACCACACACACAAAACGAAGCAAACAAACTTTCAGCAATTAGACCTACAGATTTACCTGGAATCTGAGTCATAGGGTTGTGACGTTCAAATTCACCGTCACTATCCCCTTGTATATGTTTAGATATTCCGTCAAGAAACCCTATAACTTGGGGGTAGTTTTCTTTTAGTTCAAAAAATGCTGTTGCAACTGTTATGACTCCTGACTCTTTGTTGACTGATTTTTATCTCAAACAGATTTAAAGGGAAAAGGTTTATTCCTTCCACAGTCGGGCAGTGCGTGTGCCATGTGGTCAGAACATCATCTGTTGAGGCAAGCCCACAACCAAGGCTTTCCAAACTCACCTCATTGTTTCCCATGGGAATTCAGTTTCTATCTCAGGACCATACAGTCACCAGTAGCTGCTAGTTCTTTTGTATGTGGAATTTATTTTACACTGACTGACAGAGCAAATACAACACCAAGAAGGAGTGGTCAGAACTTTATGCCAATTGCAGGGTAGACTGACGTCACTGAGGTATGCTCATGATGTGAAATGCGCCGCTGTGCTGCGCACGTAGCGAACGATAAATGGGACACGGCGTTGGCGAATGGCCCACTTCGTACCGTGATTTCTCAGCCGACAGTCATTGTAGAACGTGTTGTCGTGTGCCACAGGACACGAGTATAGCTAAGAATGCCAGGCCGCCGTCAACGGAGGCATTTCCAGCAGACAGACGACTTTACGAGGGGTATGGTGATCGGGCTGAGAAGGGCAGGTTCGTCGCTTCGTCAAATCGCAGTCGATACCCATAGGGATGTGTCCACGGTGCAGCGCCTGTGGCGAAGATGGTTGGCGCAGGGACATGTGGCACGTGCGAGGGGTCCAGGCGCAGCCCGAGTGACGTCAGCACGCGAGGATCGGCGCATCCGCCGCCAAGCGGTGGCAGCCCCGCACGCCACGTCAACCGCCATTCTTCAGCATGTGCAAGACACCTTGGCTGTTCCAATATCGACCAGGACAATTTCCCGTCGATTGGTTGAAGGAGACCTGCACTCCCGGCGTCCGCTCAGAAGGCATGGTGCCGGGCTAGAGCGACTTGGATGAGGGAATGGCGGAACGTCGTGTTCTCCGATGAGTCACGCTTCTGTTCTGTCAGTGATAGTCACCGCAGACGAGTGTGGCGTCGGCGTGGAGAAAGGTCAAATCCGGCAGTAACTGTGGAGCGCCCTACCGCTAGACAACGCGGCATCATGGTTTGGGGCGCTATTGCGTATGATTCCACGTCACCTCTAGTGCGTATTCAAGGCACGTTAAATGCCCACCGCTACGTGCAGCATGTGCTGCGGCCGGTGGCACTCCCGTACCTTCAGGGGCTGCCCAATGCTCTGTTTCAGCAGGATAATGCCCGCCCATACACTGCTCGCATCTCCCAACAGGCTCTACGAGGTGTACAGATGCTTCCGTAGCCAGCGTACACTCCGGATCTCTCACCAATCGAATACGTGTGGGATCTCATTGGACGCCGTTTGCAAACTCTGCCCCAGCCTCGTACGGACGACCAACTGTGGCAAATGGTTGACAGAGAATGGAGAACCATCCCTCAGGACACCATCCGCACTCTTATTGACTCTGTACCTCGACGTGTTTCTGCGTGCATCGCCGCTCGCGGTGGTCCTACATCCTACTGAGTCGATGCCGTGCGCATTGTGTAACCTGCATATCGGTTTGAAATAAACATAAATTATTCATCAGTGCCGTCTCTGTTTTTTCCCCAACTTTCATCCCTTTCGAACCACTCCTCCTTGGTGTTGCATTGTCACTGTCAGTCAGTGTACAAGACATCCATTATCTCGGAAATATTTCAAGACAGGTTATTATAAAGTCCATTGATAGCTTTCTTATTAAGTACAGGTAAATAAACAGATTACTGATCGCCGCCGCAATGGTCTACAAGATGACGAAGTACTTCCACTCCCGATTGGCCAGAATTCGATTCCCAGCCCAGTCATATATTTAAGACCGGTCTTCAGAGTTACATTCGAATGCGCTCAGCCTCGGCAACATAACTGAGAAGATAATAATGTTATTTGCTTTACGTCCCACTAACTACTTTTACGGTCTTCGGAGACGCCGAGGTGCCGGAATTTAGTCCCGCGGGAGTTCCTTTACGTGCCAGTAAATCTAAGGACACGAGGCTGACGTATTTGAGCACCTTCAAATACCACCGGACTGAGCCAGGATCGAACCTGCAAAGTTGGAGTCAGAAGGCCAGCGCCTCAGCCGACTGAGTCACTCACCTCGGCCTTTCTCAATGACATACTAGAAATCAGACTACACACACACACACACACACACACACACACACACACACACACACACACACACACACACACTGAGTACAAGGGTCCATTGATCGTGATATGTTACGTCTGTTTGATGAACCAATAACAATGTATGATTAATCTATGAAGAATGAAGATGATAAAATGGAATTCGTAAGTGACCATGTTTACTGGCTCTATTCATAAGGATGAAGTCCTGTGAATAATGTTGTATTTCTGAAATATGCGATTATTGGGAACTTTAATCAAAACGAGCATCTGCTGAATAACTTTCCGTCTCAGTATATGGAAACTTGGAGCACTTTCAGGGTGGTAACAAGAGGGTAGATTTTGGAGTGTTTCTGGATCTGATTTCGTACAGTAAACTGATGATCGCGCAGAAAACCTGAGGAGCCTATTTGCCCAGCACAGCGTAATACATTAATTACTGTAATCCGGTTATCTGCCGGAAGAATCCTGATAATGTCATGGACAACAGTCAGTTAACAGTTTGTGGAAGTATACTGACCACACTCCTCGCAGCATTTTTTTTTTTTTTTTCCGTTCTGCATTTTGTAGAAAACTGCCTTCCCAGTATAAACTTGCAGTTTATGGGTCGCCTTTTCTGATATTGATGCGTTTTATATCCCCAATTATAATTTGCAAATTGAAATAATGACAGTACTACTGTAGGACAACATGTCACACACTGTGGGTTGTAACATTTTGTTTGTTCGATATTCTCAAAGTTAAAATTTGGTTTAGCTCCTAATGTTTTGAGGAAGACTTCTGCTTCACAAACCTTCCTGCAAGTCATTGCTTCGATAATAATAATACTAATTATTTATTATTATTATTATTATTATTATTATTATTATTATTATTATTATTATTATTATTATTATTATTATCAGGGGCTGCCTGGCCGAGGCGGTAAAGGCGTGCTCGGTTCGCCCGGAAGGACGTGGGTTCGAATCCCCGCCAGGAAGTCGTAAAATTTAAGAAACGAGATTTCCACTTCCGGAGGTGCATATGACCCTGAGGTTCACTCAGCCTACACCAAAAATGAGTACCAGGTTAATTCCTGGGGGCAAAGGCGGCCGGTCATAGAGCTAACCACTCTACCCTATCACGTCCCGCGGTTAACAATGGTGGAAGCCTTTACTTTCCACTCCGCCAAGGGCCTTCATGGCCTGTACGAAGGTGACCGTCTGCTTTATTATTATTATTATTATTATTAATATTAATATTATTTCATTTCCCACTAATTACGTTTTTCGGTTTCCGGAGACGCCGAGGTGCCGGAATTTTGTCCTACATGAGTTCTTTTACGTGCCAGTAAATCTACCGAGCACCTTCAAATATCACCGAACTGAGCTGGGATCGAACCTGCCTAGTTGGGGTCAGAAGACCAGCGCCTCAACCGTCTGAGAACATTAATGAGACCTGAATAGGAACCATTCTCCTTAGAATCATACCCCGGGTCTGAAAAGCAGCTTCAATTTTTAAGTGAAATATTTTACTGGAGGAAAGGAAAAATATCTTGTCTCCTTGGCTCATGCGGCAGTGCGCTGGCGCCTCACCACTGGGTTCCGTGCTTCAAATACCGGTCACTCCATGTGAGATCTGTGCTGGACAAAGCGGAGAAGGGGCAGGTTTTCCTCCGGGTATTCCGGTTTTCCGTTTTATCTTTCATTCTAGCAACACACTCCAATATCATACCATTTCATCTGCCAGTTATTAATCATTTTCCCAGAGGAGTGCAACAGGCTTCGACAGCCGGCACAAGTCCAATCCTCTCCGCTAGATGGGGGATTCATTCATTCCATTCCTGACGCGGTTGAAACTGGACACAGACTGCGGATTTTAATTTTAAAGACAAAAAGTAGCAAAAACCTTAATATGGAAGGACCACACATATTAATGCATATTAGATACCAAGGTACCGTTGATCACTACCTCTGTGCACTGATGCGACTAGAAAAGCTCAGGCGACCTACGAAATTGTGCGTAGCCATCATATTTATTCTGAGTAAATGTGGAAATAACCCAGCGGAAAACCAGAGTCTAAACAACCGCTTTCAATCCTGATATCAAATTCTCGAATTTTAGAATAACACAACGTCACAGGCCTACCGCAGAAGTAGTACAATACAAGGATTCGGCCGCCACCGCCACCGCAGGCTCCCAGAGGCCACCTCCACCGCCACCACAGCCAGAGGCCTCCTAGAGGCCTCCTCCACCACCACCACAGCCAGAGGCCTCCCAGAGGTCTCCTCCACCACCCGCGGGAAATTTGAATTTTTAAACAAAGCCACGTGCTTTTTGACAGCTATCATCGACAACAACGCATCGCTAACCTCAGTACTGCCATCTTGACGGGCCTAAACCTCAGTAGTACCAACTTAACCTAACTAGCGCGAGATTTGAATAGGTAAACAAATCCACGTGTTTTTTGACAGCCACGTGCTTTTTGCCAGACAACAACGTATCGCAAACCTCAGTGCAGTCATCTTGACGGACCTAAACCTCAGTGCTACCAACTTAACCTCATTAGCGCGAGATTTGAATTTGTAAACAAATCCACGTGCTTTTTGACAGCAGTCATCCGCCATCTTTAAACTACAGAGCAACGTGCTGCCCTCTTTATCGCAGTAGCTGCAAATTCGTCACCTGTCATCGGCAGTGCTGCCATCTTGGCGGGCCTAAACCTTAGTGCTACCAACTTAACCTCACTAGCGCGAGATAAACAATTCCACGTGCTTTTTTGACAGCTGTCATCCGCCATCTTTAATCTATAGAGCACAGGGCTGCCCTCCTTAGCTACTTACCTTTGAAATGTGGTGGCGGATAATTTGAAAAATGCTTTTTTGACAGCAGCCATCTTTAATCTAGAGAGCACCGTGCTGCCCTCTTAAACAAACTCACGTGCTTTTTTCAGACAGCTATCATCCGCCATCTTGCATAACAAACCTCAGTGCTACACTCTTTAGCTAGATACCTTTGAAATGTGGTGGCGGCAATTTGAAAAAATCCACATTCTCTTGTTTGGAAACAAACCCATGCGCTTTTTTGACAGCTATCATCCGCCATCTTTAATCCAAAGAGCACGGTGCTGCCCTCTTTAGCTACTTACCTTTGAAATGTGGTGGCGGCAAATTCCACGTGCTCTTGTTTGGAAACAAATTCCACGTGCTCTTGTTTGGAAACAAGCTCACGTGCTTTTTTCTGACAGCTGTCATCCGCCATCTTGCATCACAAACCTCAGTGCTGCAGTCTTTAGCTAGATACCTTTGAAATGTGGTGGCGGCAATTTGAAAAATTCTATGTGCTCTTGCTTGCAAACAAAGCCACGTGCTTTTTTGACAACTGTTATCCGCCATCTTTAATCAATAGAGCACTGTGCTGCTATCATGCGGGCAATTTCGTCAGCTGTCATCCGCCATCTTTCATCCACAGAACACCGTGCTGCCCTCTTTATGACATGTAGTAGCGGGCAATTCGAAAAGTTCTGTTAGCTGTCATCCGCCATCTTTAATCAAGAGAGCCCCGTGCTGCCATCTTTAGCTAGATACCTTTGAAATGTGGTGGCGGCAAATTCCACGTGCTCTTGTTTAGCAAACAAACTCACGCGCTTTTTTTGTCAGCTGTCATCCGCCATCTTACATCGCAAACCTCAGTGCTACACTCTTTAGGTACATACCTTTGAAATATGGTGGCGGATAATTTTAAAAGAAAAATTCTACACCAGCCATCTCTCGACGCTAATTGCATAAGGTGGTGGCTATACATGACTCCTTAAGGGTGCTTACGCAAGATGGCTGCTATACACAGGTTCTTATGAGACGCCCTTGGGATGCTTGCACAAGATGGCAGTTATACATGGCTCCTTATGAGATGCCCTAGGGATGCTTGCGCAAGATAGCGGCTGTTCTTATGGGACGGCTTAAGGGTCCTTGCACAAGATGGCTTGAGACGCCCTAAGGATGCTTGCGCAAGATGGCGGACACAAGATGGCGGCTATACACAACTCCTTATGAGACGCTTTAAGGGTGCTTGCGCAAGATGGCTGCCGCTCTTATGAAGAAAGCTAGCTTAGAGGCTAACGTGTCGTGCTAGTTCGATTCATTAAATTTGGGGCTTAGATGCAAAATGTTAAATATCTCGAAAACGGTGCACCGTAATGCAAAACGGACAAAATTTTTCTGCCCAACACCCAGGTTCGCAGTATGAGGAACATGATAGCATAAGAAAAACATAGTCTATCAACGGTTCGGTTCCTACTTAGGCCCTTTGGCATTCGCTCTGTTTTAGCTTGTATTGAAGCGAGTCTTCATAACATGATCAGCTCTAGCTATGGTAGAGAGTATAACGTACCGTGCTGATTCGATTCATTAAATTTGGGCCTTAAATGCAAAATGTTAAATATCTCGAAACCGGTGCATCGTAGAGCAAAACGGATAAAATTTTTCCACCTGATACCTAGGTTTGCAGTATCAGGAACAAGAAAAACATAGTCTAATGATGAGATCGACGGTTCGATCCCTACTTAGACCCTTTGGCATTAGCAGCTATCTAATTCTACAAGATGGCGGCTATACATAGCTTCTTATGAGGCAGCTTAAGAGCGCTTGCACAAGATGGCTGCTGCTCTTATGAGACGCCCTAGGGGTGCTTGCGCAAGGTAGCAGCGACAAGACGGCGACTATACACAGCTCCTTATGATACGGCCTAGAGGTGCTCACACAAGATGGTGGCTGCTCTGATGAAGAAAGCTAGCTTTGCATCGTGCAGGTATCCTTACAGCACTAAATCTCATACCTTTGAAATGTGTTGGCGGGTAATTTGAAAAATTCGACGTGCTTTTTCTTAACAGCAGCTATCTTTAAACAATAGCGGCTATACATAAGCTGTTAAGGCCTCCTCTTATGTCAAGGCATAGCTCTATCGAACAAGTTTAAACCTGCATCGGGATAGCTAGAGTAAGCACGTGCTGCAGTGATGACGTCATTATGCATGTTTAGACTTGCAAATCAGTAAAGAAACATAACAAGACTAGAATCGAACACTGCACTCTATGCTGTTAACTTTATCATGTGATCGGAACATTGATTGAAGTGTTTAGAACACTAAATAAGTGATCAAGACTAAAATAGAACACTGTACTCGATACAACATGTGTTTAGAACATGTCAGGGGATACCTTTGTTCTAAGAAGATTAGATTACCGCACATTCCTTGTAGGGCTAATAGGCTAAAGGGCTAATGGGCAAAAGGGCTAAAGGGCTAATGGGCTAAAGGGCTAATGGGCTAAAGGGCTAAAGGGCTAGGGTGCCTCTCCTCTCTTTATCCGGGCTTGAGACCGGCTCTACAACTAGAGGCGGAGTTAACACCCTAAGGAAGGGAGAATGTTGGGAAATAATCTATACGAATATAGCTACTCGATCGACTATATACTACAGATGGATGACTTAGGTGAGGGTAAGCGCTTACTTAATAATATCTACACGACGTAATTCATGCTCTATTTCAAAAATATCTACTTTGTACTGTGTGTAACCAGCATCATGATAGGCTCTTAGCAGTTGTAAACGTTTTACCAGTACGTTGGGGTCTTTACAGTAGCTTATATCTACATAGGGTAACGGAGGCTCGTTGTGAACATTGAGTCTATATGCAGACAGTTGATGTGTAGGGACTTGTTTTGATGTAATACGTGCTTCAGCAGTAGCGTTTCTAGGTACAAACTTAACTTGTTTTGATAGCGATGAAGCGTTGAAATTTCCTTCTTCTTTACCTTGCATCTCTTCTTGAGATGTTTGCACTGCGACAGAACGTGTAGTAGACTTAGGAAATGAAGTAAAATCTCAAGCTGTAATGGCAATGAAACATTCAGATTTTCTTCTTCTACTTTCCCTTTACTACTGTTTTGATCAACATCATTATCCTTATTATCATAATCATGATCTTGCCTCTCTTTATCTTGAAGTTTGTGCTTAGTGACAGAACTCGCAGCAGGTCTAGACAACAAGGGAGAATTAAAAATCTCTCGCAGAGGTGTACTTTTTAAACATAAATCAGTGTTCGCTGGAATATGGTTGAGCTCTTTGTATTTTGTTCCCGATGAAGCTACATTACACGCGGCTTCATGACGTTGAGCGTTGTATGCGTTCTTGAACTCTCTTCTACAATGTTTGCATTGAAAAGTTGTCCTACATGATATCACATGACGTCTCCTGTGATAGCTTCGGGAAAATGCTTTTCCACACTCTTCGCAAATATACCTAGAAGTGGGTTTTTCCATGACGGACTTTTATCTTCTGCTAACAGATTCTTCTTTAAATCTACTCGACATTTTTTACTCTCTACTTCGATGATGCGAACAGCTTAGCGATTAACAGTAAACTAACACAAAAGCGTATAACGAAGGTAGCAACAGTAAGGTTTAAGCCCATCAAGATGGCAAGAGTGAGGTTAGCGACGTTCTGTTGTTGGATTTTAAATTCCGCGCTATAACATGCATAAGGTGGCAGCCTTGAGGTTTACCGCCGTAAAGATGGCAGCAGTGAGGTTAGCGACGCTCTATTGTCCTTCAATGTGAGGTTAGGATCCGTCAAGAAGACAGCTGTCAAAAAAGCACGTGGCTTGGTTTACTAAACAAGAGCACGTGGCTGTGACGTCACGGTCGCGTAATCAATCCTTAGCTCTACGTCGTTAAGAGCAGCATTAGGATTAGCTATGTTTAAAAATCTTGGGAACAGAGCAGCAGTATGAATTGCCATGTTTCAAAACGTGTACACATCACCTATCGATTTTACACGCATCAACCCTCGTACTAAACTTCTTCCGCTAGATTCGGCTGCTATCTTAGCATAACCTATACCCATAAAATTAAAGTACAATGAATAGCCATGTTTCAAAGCGTGTACACATTACTTATTGATTTTGCATTCATCGAATCTCGTACTGAACTTCTTCCGCTAGATTGTGCTGGTATCTTAGCATAACTTATACACATGAACTTAAAGTACAAAGAATAGCCATGTTTCAAAGCGTGTACACATTACCTATCGATTTTGCATGCATCGACTCTAGTACTAAACTCCTTACGCTAGATTGTGCTGCTATCTTAGCATAACCTATACGCATGGCATTAAAGTACAAAGAATAGCCATGTTTCAAAGGGTGTACACATCACCTATCGATTTTGCATGCAACAAATATCGTACTAAACTTCTTCCGCTAGATTGTGCTGCTATATTAGCATAACCTATGTGCATGAACTTAAAATGCAAAGAATAACTATGTTTCAAAGCGTGTACACATCACCCTGAACTTCTTCCGCTAGATTGTACTGCTATCTTAGCATAACCTATACGCATAACATTAAAGTACAAAGAATAGCCATGTTTCAAAGCGTGTACACATTACCTATCGCTTTTGCATGCATCGACTCTCGTACTAAACTCCTTACGCTAGATTGTGCTGCTATCTTAGCATAACCTATACGCATTAACTTAAAGTACAATGAATAGCCATGTTTCAAAGCGTGTACACATCACCTATCGATTTCGCATGCATCGACTCTCGTACTAAAACTTCTTCCGCTAGATTATGCTGCTATCTTAGCATAACCTATGTGCATGAACTTAAAATGCAAAGAATAACTATGTTTCAAAGCGTGTACACATCACCCTGAACTTCTTCCGCTAGATTGTACTGCTATCTTAGCATAACCTATACGCGTGAACTTAAAGCACAAAAAATAACGATGTTTAACAGCGTGTACACATCACCTATTGATTTTGCATGCATCGACCATTTTTACCGTCAGAGTGTACAACGATCGCATATGTGTATTGCTAACGTATGTGTATAAAGCTAAAGCACAAAGAATAGCTATATTCCAAAGCGCGTACACATCACCAATCGATTTTGCATACATCGACTATCGTACTAAATTTCTCCCGCTAGAGTGTACAACGATCGCAATTGTGTGCTGCTACCTATGTGCGTGAATTTAAAGCATAAAGAATAGCGTGTACACATCACGTATCGATGATGCATGCGTCGACTATCGTACTAGGCTTCTTCCGCTAGAGCATGTAGCAATCGCTTTTGTGTATCCCTAACCCATGTGCATGAACTTAAAGCACAAGGAAGAGCTATACTCCAAAACGTGTACACATCACCTATTGATAATGTATGCATCGACTATCGTACTAAACTTCTTCCACAACAGCATGCGATCATCGCTTGTGTGCGCTGCAATCTTAACATAACCTATGTGCACGAAGTTAAAGCACAAAGAATACCCAAGTTCAAAGCGTGTACACATCACCTATCGATTTTGCATGCATCGACTTTCGTATTAAACTTCTTCCACTAGAGTGTGCGACGACCTTATAAGTATGCTGCTAACTTAGTATAACTTATACACATGAACTTAAAGCATAAAGAATACTGATGTATAAAAAATCTTGTGAACAAAGCAGCAGCAGTAAGAATAGCAAGGTTTTAAAAACGTGTACGCATTGCCTATCGATTATACATGCATCAACTAGAGTACAAAACCTCTCCCGCAAGAGTGTGCTGCTATCTTAGCATAACCTATGTGCACGGATTTAAAGCACGAAGAATAGTTAAGTTTCAAAGTGTGTACACAACACCTATCGATTTTGCATGCATCAACTATCGTATTAACACATCCTGCTAGAATGTATAACGTTCGCATGTGTTTGTGCTGCTATCTTAGCATAGCCTATAGGCATGAACTTAAAGTACAAAGAAAAGCGATGTTTAAAAATCTTGTGAACATGGCAGCGGTAAGAATAGCAAGGTTTAAAAGCGTGAACACACCACCTTTTGATAATGCATGCATCTTCTACTAGAGCATGTGACCATCGCTTGTATCTGCTGCTATCTTAACATAACCTATGTGCACGAACTAAAAGCGTAAAAAATAGTTATGTGTAAAAATCTTGTGAACATAGCAGAGTGTTAACTACGTAGGTGTAGACATTGAACATTGCATGCTGAAGCAGCATACTACGCGACCGTGACGTCACTGCCACGTGCTCTTGTTTAGTAAACCAAGCCACGTGCTTTTTTGACAGCTGTCTTCTTGACGGATCCCAACCTCACATTGAAGGACAACAGAGCGTCGCTAACCTCACTGCTGCCATCTTTACGGCGGTAAACCTCAAGGCTGCCACCTTATGCATGTTATAGCGCGGAATTTAAAATCCAACAACAGAACGTCGCTAACCTCACTCTTGCCATCTTGATGGGCTTAAACCTTACTGTTGCTACCTTCGTTATACGCTTTTGTGTTAGTTTACTGTTAATCGCTAAGCTGTTCGCATCATCGAAGTAGAGAGTAACAAATGTCAAGTAGATTTAAAGAAGAATCTGTTAGCAGAAGATAAAAGTCCGTCATGGAAAAACCCACTTCTAGGTATATTTGCGAAGAGTGTGGAAAAGCATTTTCCCGAAGCTATCACAGGAGACGTCATGTGATATCATGTAGGACAATTTTTCAATGCAAACATTGCAGAAGAGAGTTCAAGAACGCATACAACGCTCAACGTCATGAAGCCGCGTGTAATGTAGCTTCATCGGGAACAAAATACAAAGAGCTCAACCATATTCCAGCGAACACTGATTTATGTTTAAAAAGTACACCTCTGCGAGAGATTTTTAATTCTCCCTTATTGTCTAGACCTGCTGCGAGTATTGCTACTAAGCACAAACTTCAAGATAAAGAGAGGCAAGATCATGATTATGATAATAAGGATAATGATGTTGATCAAAACAGTAGTAAAGGGAAAGTAGAAGAAGAAAATCTGAATGATTCATTGCCATTACAGCTTGATGATTTTACTTCATTTCCTAAGCCTACTACACGTTCTGTCGCAGTGCAAACATCTCAAGAAGAGATGCAAGGTAAAGAAGAAGGAAATTTCAACGCGTCATCGCTATCGAAACAAGTTAAGTTTGTACCTAGAAACGCTACTGCTGAAGCACGTATTACATCAAAACAAGTCCCTGCACATCAACTGTCTGCATATAGACTCAATGTTCACAACGAGCCTCTGTTACCCTATGTAGATATAAGCTACTGTAAAGACCCCAACGTACTGGTAAAACGTTTACAACTGCTAAGAGCCTATCATGATGCCGGTTACACACAGTACAATGAAGATATTTTTGAAATAGAGCATGAATTACGTCGTGTAGATATTATTAAGTAAGCGCTTACCCTCACCTAAGTCATCCATCTGTAGTATATAGTCGATCGAGTAGCTATATTCGTATAGATTATTTCCCAACATTCTCCCTTCCTTAGGGTGTTAACTCCGCCTCTAGTTGTAGAGCCGGTCTCAAGCCCGGATAAAGAGAGGAGAGGCACCCTAGCCCTTTAGCCCTTTAGCCCATTAGCCCTTTAGCCCATTAGCCCTTTAGCCCTTTTGCCCATTAGCCCTTTAGCCTATTAGCCCTACAAGGAATGTGCGGTAATCTAATCTTCTTAGAACAAAGGTATCCCCTGACATGTTCTAAACACATGTTGTATCGAGTACAGTGTTCTATTTTAGTCTTGATCACTTATTTAGTGTTCTAAACACTTCAATCAATGTTCCGATCACATGATAAAGTTAACAGCATAGAGTGCAGTGTTCGATTCTAGTCTTGTTATGTTTCTTTACTGATTTGCAAGTCTAAACATGCATAATGACGTCATCACTGCAGCACGTGCTTACTCTAGCTATCCCGATGCAGGTTTAAACTTGTTCGATAGAGCTATGCCTTGACATAAGAGGAGGCCTTAACAGCTTATGTATAGCCGCTATTGTTTAAAGATAGCTGCTGTTAAGAAAAAGCACGTCGAATTTTTCAAATTACCCGCCAACACATTTCAAAGGTATGAGATTTAGTGCTGTAAGGATACCTGCACGATGCAAAGCTAGCTTTCTTCATCAGAGCAGCCACCATCTTGTGTGAGCACCTCTAGGCCGTATCATAAGGAGCTGTGTATAGTCGCCGTCTTGTCGCTGCTACCTTGCGCAAGCACCCCTAGGGCGTCTCATAAGAGCAGCAGCCATCTTGTGCAAGCGCTCTTAAGCTGCCTCATAAGAAGCTATGTATAGCCGCCATCTTGTAGAATTAGATAGCTGCTAATGCCAAAGGGTCTAAGTAGGGATCGAACCGTCGATCTCATCATTAGACTATGTTTTTCTTGTTCCTGATACTGCAAACCTAGGTATCAGGTGGAAAAATTTTATCCGTTTTGCTCTACGATGCACCGGTTTCGAGATATTTAACATTTTGCATTTAAGGCCCAAATTTAATGAATCGAATCAGCACGGTACGTTATACTCTCTACCATAGCTAGAGCTGATCATGTTATGAAGACTCGCTTCAATACAAGCTAAAACAGAGCGAATGCCAAAGGGCCTAAGTAGGAACCGAACCGTTGATAGACTATGTTTTTCTTATGCTATCATGTTCCTCATACTGCGAACCTGGGTGTTGGGCAGAAAAATTTTGTCCGTTTTGCATTACGGTGCACCGTTTTCGAGATATTTAACATTTTGCATCTAAGCCCCAAATTTAATGAATCGAACTAGCACGACACGTTAGCCTCTAAGCTAGCTTTCTTCATAAGAGCGGCAGCCATCTTGCGCAAGCACCCTTAAAGCGTCTCATAAGGAGTTGTGTATAGCCGCCATCTTGTGTCCGCCATCTTGCGCAAGCATCCTTAGGGCGTCTCAATCCATCTTGTGCAAGGACCCTCAAGCCGTCCCATAAGAACAGCCGCTATCTTGCGCAAGCATCCCTAGGGCATCTCATAAGGAGCCATGTATAACTGCCATCTTGTGCAAGCATCCCAAGGGCGTCTCATAAGAACCTGTGTATAGCAGCCATCTTGCGTAAGCACCCTTAAGGAGTCATGTATAGCCACCACCTTATGCAATTAGCGTCGAGAGATGGCTGGTGTAGAATTTTTCTTTTAAAATTATCCGCCACCATATTTCAAAGGTATGTACCTAAAGAGTGTAGCACTGAGGTTTGCGATGTAAGATGGCGGATGACAGCTGACAAAAAAAGCGCGTGAGTTTGTTTGCTAAACAAGAGCACGTGGAATTTGCCGCCACCACATTTCAAAGGTATCTAGCTAAAGATGGCAGCACGGGGCTCTCTTGATTAAAGATGGCGGATGACAGCTAACAGAACTTTTCAAATTGCCCGCTACTACATGTCATAAAGAGGGCAGCACGGTGTTCTGTGGATGAAAGATGGCGGATGACAGCTGACGAAATTGCCCGCATGATAGCAGCACAGTGCTCTATTGATTAAAGATGGCGGATAACAGTTGTCAAAAAAGCACGTGGCTTTGTTTGCAAGCAAGAGCACATAGAATTTTTCAAATTGCCGCCACCACATTTCAAAGGTATCTAGCTAAAGACTGCAGCACTGAGGTTTGTGATGCAAGATGGCGGATGACAGCTGTCAGAAAAAAGCACGTGAGCTTGTTTCCAAACAAGAGCACGTGGAATTTGTTTCCAAACAAGAGCACGTGGAATTTGCCGCCACCACATTTCAAAGGTAAGTAGCTAAAGAGGGCAGCACCGTGCTCTTTGGATTAAAGATGGCGGATGATAGCTGTCAAAAAAGCGCATGGGTTTGTTTCCAAACAAGAGAATGTGGATTTTTTCAAATTGCCGCCACCACATTTCAAAGGTATCTAGCTAAAGAGTGTAGCACTGAGGTTTGTGATGCAGGATGGCGGTGATAGCTGTCAGAAAAAAGCACGTGAGTTTGTTTAAGAGGGCAGCACGGTGCTCTCTAGATTAAAGATGGCTGCTGTCAAAAAAGCATTTTTCAAATTATCCGCCACCACATTTCAAAGGTAAGTAGCTAAGGAGGGCAGCACTGTGCCTCTATAGATTAAAGATGCCGGATGACAGCTGTCAAAAAAGCACGTGGATTTGTTTATCTCGCGCTAGTGAGGTTAAGTTGGTAGCACTAAGGTTTAGGCCCGCCAAGATGGCAGCACTGCCGATGACAGGTGACGAATTTGCAGCTCCTGCGATAAAGAGTGCAGCACGGTGCTCTGTAGTCTAAAGATGGCGGATGACAGCTGTCAAAAAGCACGTGGATTTGTTTACAAATTCAAATCTCGCGCTAGTGAGGTTAAGTTGGTAGCACTGAGGTTTAGGTCCGTCAAGATGACTGCACTGAGGTTTGCGATACGTTGTTATCTGTCAAAAAGCACGTGGCTGTCAAAAAACACGTGGATTTGTTTACCTATTCAAATCTCGCGCTAGTTAGGTTAAGTTGGTACTACTGAGGTTTAGGCCCGTCAAGATGGCAGTACTGAGGTTAGCGATGCGTTGTTGTCGATGATAGCTGTCAAAAAGCACGTGGCTTTGTTTACAAATTCAAATTTCCCGCGGGTGGTGGAGGAGGCCTCTAGGAGGCCTCTGGCTGTGGTGGCGGTGGAGGTGGCCTCTGAGAGGCCTTTGGCTGTGGTGGCGGTGGAGGTGGCCTCTGGGAGGCCTCTGGCTGTGGTGGCGGTGGCGGCCGAATCCCTGTATTGTACTACTCGCAGAGCGTAAATAAAAAATGACATTATTATTATTTGTTTAACATTCCCTCACCGCGGTGTCCGGTAGGAATTCTTCGAAGCGAACGATGTGGAGTTATTATATTTGAACACCCTCAAATGCCATCGAGTTCCGACGGGATCGAACCAACTATCTCGAACTTACCGACTACGTCACTGAGGCAGAAAATCGATGAATAAGCGTGTTCTCTCAACAAAGGAGACAATCGCGAACATGCAGTTTGGATTTCTGTGATATGAAAATGAAGACAACATTCATTACGTGAGAAAAAGTCCTAGGAGACGGCAGATTGATGGATTTTTTAACAGGTGAGTGTAGGACGTGCCAACACGTGGCTCAGATTTCTCATTGACTGCTCCGGTATCCTAATCATGATCGAAGGAGGAATAACCAGCACTCTACCCTGTAGCCAGAAGAAAAATTTTTTTTTTTGCTAGGGGCTTTACGTCGCACCGACACAGATAGGTCTTATGGCGACAATGGGATAGGAAAGGCCTAGGAGTTGGAAGGAAGCGGCCGTGGCCTTAATTAAGGTACAGCCCCAGCATTTGCCTGGTGTGAAAATGGGAAACCACGGAAAACCATTTTCAGGGCTGCCGATAGTGGGATTCGAACCTACTATCTCCCGGATGCAAGCTCACAGCCGCGCGCCTCTACACGCACGGCCAACTCGCCCGGTCCAGAAGAAAAAATGCGTGAGGAAGTTGAACCATTTTACGCGGTGGAATTATTAGCTATTCTGATAATTTGAGAATGAGTTACTAGTTTTCCCATTTAGTAACGATTCAGTCACGCACAAACAAATAGCTTTTCGGATAAAAATTAACAAGGAAGTACCAGGCAGACAAAATGGAAGAAGACAGTTTTAAAAGCTAATTATATTTTAAATTAAAATGGTGAGTCATAAAGTGGTAAAATAGTGGACAAGTAAACTGTACCATTAGTAAATGACGTTAAAATGTCAGTTTGTACTTGGGAGTTCCTATGAAGAAAGTGAAGGCTAAACGTTTACGTAGAATATTTTGAACTTGTTGATATACGTAACGTATTCTTTTTTTTTTGCTAGTTGTTTTACGTCGCACCGACACAGATAGGTCTTATGGCGACGATGGGGCAGGGAAGGGCTAGGAGTGGGAAGGAAGCGGCCGTGGCCTTAATTAAGGTACAGCTCCAGCATTTGCCTGGTGTGAAAATGGGAAACCACGGAAAACCATTTTCAGAGCTGCCAACAATGGGGTTCGAACCTACTATATCCCGAATACTGGATACTGGCCGCACCTAAGCGACTGCAGCTATCGAGCTCGGTAACGTATTCTTTATCGCAAGCACGAACTTTATATAAAGCATGATAATTACTAATTTTCAAAACATTATAAGATTATAAGTGTAGCAATTCTGATAACTTCTAGAACAGGGAACTCCTCTAATGATTAGGTGTATTACACAAACGCACGTAATGAACAACGGTGCGAATCCAATTTGAATCCGGTCACGAGTGTGGAGTGTTTGAGTTACTGATTACGTGTACGATCGCAGTAATGAGATCAAGTGGCATGGGACCATCCACACCACGTCCCCAGACCTTATCATGTAAACGGATCTGTCGACCTCTGATGAAACCTATTTCTAGACTTTGGTATTTCGTTCCTAGGTACAAATATATTCATTTTGACACAGTTAAGGTAACATGACTGAGTTTCTGACGTCTGAGTAAAACATTCTCCAAGTCCTTAAAACTGAGCTCGGCATTTCTCATATCGTTATCAATCTTTCTACATCAAATAATTTGTCGTATATCTCACAGCGAATGAATTATAGAAATCACGTGGCCTGGGTAAACGCACCACCATCGTGAAAAAATTTCGAATCGTTTAGTGGAATAATGTAATTTAAGTGGTGTATTAGAAACTATCTTACAATGATTGTAGATTAAGCAATCTAGTTTTACAACGCACCGGAAAAATGTTCGTAGGATTATACAGAACATGCCAATATTAAATCCCGGAGCAATGAATGGTTGATTGATTGATGATTGATGTTTTTTGTTTAAAGGGGGCTAACATCGAGGTCATCGGGCCCTAATGGTACGAAATGAAACGAAATGAGATGACAAATTAAAAGTCCAAAATCCTCCACTGACCAGAATTCAAAGCGTGAGGACGAAGAATGAATGGATGGATTGATATGAAGTTAAAACGATCAGTGGATCCGACCCACAGTGCCTCACATGCACAGAAGCCGGCACAAAACAACAGTAGTACGGACCAAGGGACTGCTTCTACAGCACGATGCTGAATCGATTAGAATATGCTCGTTCTCGAAACGGGTCCAAAATCCAGGTCATCGGCCCTCATAATGGTACTTATCGCTAGAAAAGTAGAACCATGGTATTTCCCATGTTGCGGTACTAATGAAGAGTAGCGTAGACTCGCGTTATTCCATACATTATGGTACGACTCACAGGTAATGAAATTCACACATGTATTACAGACCTAAAATGCTTCGCATATTGCGGTGCCCTTGACAGGCAAAACAAACCTATGGTGTTCATCACAGAAGTGTACTAACTACAGGGACTCTTACTATACCGTCGTGTTCCTCATAGAGTGGGTACTAATCATAGGCAAGCCAGAACCATGAGTTCCTTTATCCCATGGTGTCGCTCATATAGTGCTACTAATCACAGGTACTCTAAAAGCCGTCGTGACCACGTTTGCTACTAATCACAAACGTATTTGGTACCCAACATAGTGGTACTACGCGCATGTAAAGACGACCCATGGTGTTCTCCGCGTGGTGGTACTAATCACAAATAGTTTCATGGTTTTAATTTGATCATCCCTTGGTCGCCCCTTTTAGTCGCCTCTTACGACAGGCAGGGGATACCGTGGGTGTATTCTTCATTTGCGTCCCCCACCCACAGGGAGTAGCAATTAATGGATCAATTCAGTAGAATAAATAAATTCTTACAGATTATAACAATCGAAACAACTTGAATGAGCAGTCAACCTCAAACTATGCCTCCTGGATTTTTAGATCGTGAGAGGATTTTATTTATGTATGGAAACAAATTATCATAAGCAGAAAATACCAAATTTCATCACTAATCACTAGGATACTTTGTGATAACCCGAATTCCCATCCAAAAGCATTGAATGAATCAGGCCAGAGCAAATATGTAGCATTTGAACAACTCAGAAGCTTGATCAAAATAATACGAGTAAAATTCGCTTTCAGCAGGTTATCTTACAACTTTAATGTAGGCGTGAAATCCGAGTGAATTTGTCAATAGCCTCTCACTAAGGCAGTCACGATTCTAAACCCGCCACTGCAAGTGGAATTTATGAAATGAAGCACTTTCATGCGGTTCGTACTTCATGTCAAAGTGGAGGTATCGTCGGTATGATAAGAATGTCAACAACAACTTAAACTCTAAGTGTGCTTTCTAGCATTATTTGTTCTAATTAATTTAATTCTTGAACCATGTATAGTTTTATATATTGCAGTAGAAACTCAATTTTCCGGAATTTAGTTATCGGAATCCGCAATCACCCGGACGTGAAGATCATGTTGTACGTCAATACGTTTAGGCTTCGTATTTTTTTCATATATATGTTCTATATGTTGTATTGTAAGCTTATCTTATTACTCATCATGTTCGTCCATCTTAATCGTTGTTTCAAATTTTGAATTCATAATTGTTCATAAATATTTCATGCAGTGCACTGTATCTCTCGTATGTTTATTTAATGACACTTAAATTTTAAATTAGAATTTTGTTCATCCGGACGACCCTAGTCCAGATAATCTAGTTCCTACTGTATTATTACTATTATTTTTATTCAGCAATCATTAATTAAAGTATTTTATATCTATCCCTTAGTTCCATTTCCTGATACGGGGTGGGATATGAGGGGAAATTAAATTATATGGCAATGTTTTAGGGCCTGATGCTCTTCCTGTCGCCAACCTCACTTGATCTAATGAAGATAAAATGAATGATGGTGAATGAAATTGGGTGGTGCGGTAGAAGGAATCGCCTGTGGCCCGTGAATAGGAACTGTCCCGGCATTTACTTGGAAAGGAAAATGGGAAACCGTAGAAAGCAATTCTCAGACAACCAGCAATGGGGATCGAACACAGTCGTCTCCTGAATGCAGAGCTTGGCTCTATAGCGGTATCGCGTTAATACGCGCGGCCACTTCGCTCGGTATTATTATTATTTATTTATTTATTTATTTATTTATTTATTTATTTATTTATTTATTTTTTACAAGCGAATGGACCACTAAGGATCATGCTACTACTTCATTTCTTTCCCTTCGTGCGGAGTTTTCTCTGTGTCCAGTACGCCTTCATGCGTTCACTGACCTGCTTCCGTGGTTCATCTGTCCAGGCTCTTCCGGTCTTCTTAGTTCTTCCTGTGGCTTAAACCCCTTCCAAATTCTTCATTGTGTTCCTAAACCTATTCCTTTCTAACAGCTGGATTTCCGAGATGCTTAACCTTTCCATATCCTCCTCCGTTTCCTTAATCCATGCTGTAGTGGTCTTTTTCCTCCAGAAGAAATCAAATATCTGTTTGGTAAGTCTGTTTGCATTCATTCTGTACAGATATACGAGAAACCTCAGTCTCATTTTCTTCATGGCCTGAGATTCTTTCCACCTTCTGGTAAACTTTTCTGTTGCTCCGAAGTTTCCACCCGCTTTCAGTCTGGACAGCTCCCATAATTTTTCTGAGGATTCTTCATCCCAGGACCTCTGACTTCTCCAGCTTGTAGTTCATGGACAGGCATTCACTGGCATACAGGCAATCTGTTTTGACCACGGTGTTGCAATGTTTTAATTTGGAATTCCTGAATAAGCACTTCTTATTGTAGATGTTTTTTGTCAAGCCGTATGCTCTCTCCATTTGAGATCCCATAGCTTTTTCTAGTCCATTCTTCTGTATGATCTCACCAAGGTACTTCATCATCTTGACCCTTTCTATCAGTCCTATCTCTGTTACCAGGAATTTTGGTCCATCTTTGATGTTCGTCATGAATTTGGCATTTTCTGCTAAGATCATCAGTCCTGTTTGGCTGGCGATTATTTCCAAGAGATTAATATGGATGGTTGCTACCTCTGGACTTTCTGATAGTATAGCAGACCCCTCAGCGAAAACTAAGCAGTTGACTTTAATCCCTCCTGATTTTCTCCCTAGACAGATCGAGATTATCCCTTGATGTTCGAGTTCTGAGGTCCACACTCTCACTATATTTCCTAAGACACAGTTGAATAGGAGCGGGGATAGTCCACCTCCTTGCCTCACGCCTGTCTTGATTTCAAATGATCGCGACAGATTCCCGAAGAATGTTACCTTGGAGGTTGTGCCTGTTAGGTTCTCTTTGATTATATTTGCCAGTTTCCGTTTGACTCCAAATTTCCTAATGATCTTATCGAAGGTCCCTCTGCCCACCGAATCGACGGCTTTTTTTTAAGTCTATGAACGACACCACAATTTTCTTACCACTCAACATTCTCTGGCGGAGTATTGACGTCAGGTTGAATATTTGCTCGATACAGGAGCGGCCTCTCCTAAACCATGCTTGGTATTCCCTTAGTTATTGGTCCAGATTCAACTCTATTTTATTAAGAAGCAGTTTTGTGAGGATTTTATGAGCGATCGGGAGAAGGGACACGCCCCTAAAGTTATTGACAAGAATTATTATTATTTATAATAATACATCTTTCTCTCTCTCTCTCTCTCTCTCTCTCTCTCTCTCTCGCCAGGCTGAGTGGCTCAGACGGTTGAGGCGCTGGCCTTCTGACCCCAACTTGGAAGGTTCGATCCTGGTTCAGTCCGGTGGTATTTGGAGGTGCTCACATGCGTCAGCCTCGTGTCGGTAGATTTAGTAACACGTAAAAGATCTCCTGCGGGACTAAATTCCGGCACCTCGGCGTCGTGTGTGTGTGTGTGTGTTTTAAGCTTGCATCCGCAGATAGTGGGTTCAAACCCCACTGTCGGCAGCCCTGAAAATGGTTTTCCGGTGTTTTCCATTTTCACACCAAGCATATGCTGGGGCTGTACCTTAATTAAGGCCACGCCACTTCCTTCCCACTCCTAGGTATTTCCTATCCCCTCGTCGCCATAAGACCTATCTGTGTTGGTGCGACGTAAAGCAAATTGTAAAAAAAAGTTGTTTGTTTTGAGTCCTCAGTCCGCAGGCTAGTTGGATCCTCAACAATTCCACCAACAGGGGTCACTGAAGGGGACTACTAAGGAAGGAAATAATACCGAAGCTCAATTCACTTAGCCAAAAGACATTACTTATTAGTCTGCCAAGATCACTGAAATGTATGCATCAACCAATCCAGCAAGCCGGGCTTCCATACCAGTGGCGTATACTGAGGGCTACCAAGGCTGTCGGTGAAGCCCTAACCTCAACTGAGAACGATAGAAATCTAAAGCACATTATAATGTAAGCATCTGGCACATTGTTCGATTAATAAAACTTGAACGCAATGAGATAAAGCGTCGCTCATATTTCTGAATGCAAGGCATCGGAGAAAGATATTGCACCCCTGACCCTGCGTCCTTCTCCCTTCGCCTCACCCCGCACGGCTTGCTGCTGAGTGCCCTATAGGTGTAGTAATCGGGGGAAATAGGTGTGCTAGGCTTCGGTCCGTCAGATCACTACTGCTAACGAAGGAGAGATAGCTCAAAGACTCGAAGTTCTCCGGAAGTTCCCGAATTGACACGTTGTTCCTCATCGCATATACACAGTTCAAAAAAAAATTAGGAGAACCTGTGTTGTAACGTCTGGTATGTGAACGTTTATTTGGTAGATGGGGTTTCAATGGTCGTACAGCATACCTTGAGACCTTAGCTACTAAGGGTATGTCAAATCGAAGTTATACTCCATCTGCAGGCGTAGCCATGCATTAAAATGTCAGGTTGACCCCTCAAAACAAAGTGCATAGCGGTGCGTCCGTGTGTCGTTGTGAGGTACACAGACTACTGCGGTCATTTGAGCACATTTTACGTAAACCAGCACATCCCATGAGACATCTTAACGGGGTTTAAGTCGCACAGGCAGTCACTTTGATCCAGGAAGGATTGACTTTTCGTCATGTTGCTGTGGATCTCAATGTCTCTCCGTCAGTTATTCAACTCTTGTGGAATCGCTACAATGAGACACGCCAGTTCACAATGAGGGTTGGGCGAGGTCGTGAACGCATGACAACCCCACAGGATGACCGATGTCTGACCATCTGTGCGTTGCGACGTCGTTCAGCAACTGCCACAGAACTGCAACAACACCTCATGAGGGTCACTGGAGTCACGGTGTCTGACCAGACAGTAAGGAGCAAGTTAAGAGAAGTGTCTTTACGATCCACACGTCCTGTTCGAGTGCCTCGTTTAACGCAGCAACATCGCGCAGCTCGCCTTCTGTTTACCCGTACTCACGTCAACTGGCAATTTCGCCAATGGAGACCTGTGTTGTTCACAGACGAGTCCAGATTTCCCCTGACACAGCGTGATGGACGTCAACGTGTATGGAGACGCCGTGGTGAGCAGTACATGCCAAATGTTTTCCAGGAAGGCGACCAATTCGGACAACGTTCTGTGATGATGTGGGGTGCCATCAGTATTGATGGCCGTACGGATCTTGTCGTCGTCCGGGGTAATCTTACCGCTGCAGGGTTCATCCAGCAGATACTGCTACAGCATGTGATGGTTGCTGCATACGGTGTTGGCCCTGAATTCGTGCTCATGCACGACAATGTCAGGGCTCATGTAGGGCGCATCACCAGAGCTCTCTTGCGAGAAATAGATATTCAACTGATGATGTGACCAGAAGTGAGTCCCGACATTAATCCCATAGAGCATGTGTGGGATAGGCTTAAGAGAAGTGTTCGTGGGCGTCCTGTTCAATCATAGACCCTCCAAGACCTCGAACAGGCTCTCATTGAAGAATGGGACCTGATACCGCAACGTGACCTCCGTCGACTTATATGGAACATGCCACGTAGGTGTCAAGCTGTGATAAATGCACGTGGAGGACATACACCATACTGAAGATCTCTAACTGTGATAAAAATCCACCCTTGGGGGACTGTTATCACTTTGTTTTCGCCCCTGTGTGGACATTTTCGTTTGTGTTCTGAAAATGAACGCGAATGCATCGACGTTCTTTTGTATACTTCAACGGTAAAGAATAAAGATTTAGTTGGTAATATACCTGGATGTCAGGTATTGTTTTGTGGAGCATGGCATTCGTTCAAAAACATGTTCCCCTTATTTTTTGAACTGTGTACTTCCTCGCCTCGTACTTCTGACTTAATTATACAGATAACAGAGTGCTGGTATTTCACTCCCTTTTGCTTCTACATCCTTGCAGAAAGACACTGCAGACTACTGTTATAGGAGTAATATAGTTCTCTTTTTATAGGTTGATCTGCGAAAATGAAATGCAATCTTTCAGGTATAGTGTTCTTTGGTTCGTTGGAATCGAACCTGTGATCATGCGTCAGACAACACCACTGATCTACTAAACCAGCGAACGGTGGGTACGACTGCTGCTAATGCTGTAAAATTCATTTAATTTAATAATAATAATAATAATAATACTGATAATAATAATAATAATAATAATAATAGTGCATGGCATCTGTATAGGCATGGTGGTGACCTAAAGAGGATGAAATGAATGGCGAAGACATGGTAAACACCCAGTCCCCACGCCAGGGGAATCAAGAATACGGCGGGGTTGATTCTGATAATTGAACCAGGCCCATCGGACCAAAGGCAAGTATTCTGTCCATTTCGCCACAAAGCCGGACTTTAATTTGCTAAACCCTGATCAGGTGTTGATTATTGACAGTAGCAGAGCCCAGGGCAGTAGGTTGTGAAACAGCCCTGACAGCATGGCACGCTACTCCGTTGGCTATTGCTTGAAGCCCCGAACGCTTAGGGTTTGACATTCACTCACAAGGGGGCATTCCCTACTCGTCACCACCGATTTCGCTCAAATTGATAGAATATGCAGGGCTTGGCTAGAAAGGAAAGTACCCGAAGTGGGAACTCCAGATGGCCAAGCGTATCGAAAATAAAAATAAAAATGATGACGCGACTCTCGCACCGCATAAGTCACTTACGCAAGTGCGCCCGCCGAGCAGTAGTGGGCGTAGCGGTAAGAGCTGGGACTAGTAATTCGGTGGTCGTGGGTTCGACACCCTCTGTGGAGACTTTTTTTCTATGGAGGCGTTGAAACAACGATGTGGTTGTAAAAATGCGGCGTTTATGACTTGTGCTAAATGCAGAAATAATTATTGTTTCCCCTATTCTACGATAAATATCATCCTGACACATGTAAAGTATCGAATGTCAATGAATAAAGTTTTCATGTACAAATTCTTTTCGTACGCGCTTTAATTACAATCCCTTGTTGAAAAGTCTGACGATGAAATACCAATTTTTTACCTTTTCTATGCCTTGTGAGTATAAAAATATAAATAAAATGAATTATTCACCGGTTTGCTTAATCGGAAAATGAATACTATAAAAGTTGAGAGGAAAGAAAAGAAGTCTCCATACGGGAAGTGGAACCCACGAGCACCGAATTACTAGTCCGAGCTCTTACCGCTACGCCAACTACTGCTAGGCGAGCGTGTTAACGTAAGTGATTTATACGGTGCGAGAGCCGCGTCAACATTTTTATTTTTGTTTTCTATTTCACCCATAAGCGAATGTGCATAATAGATGCATAAATTAAATGTTTAATAATTCGCATATGGGAATACTGCAGTAGGCTGGGAAAAGCTTGCAGTCTCACAAAGCAACATTCAGGCGCCGTTCAGACTGAAAATATATCCACAGAATACGTCTTAAGGCACGAACAGGAAGTAGCTAGCCTGAGTGGTACGTCCAATTATGTTTATGATGCCGACGAGAAGTGGAAACTTTCTATCCAGTTCCCACGTGAATCCGCACATCGGAATTTGCCCTACCTAGAAGTGCGAGTGAGAAACGAATAATGCCCGACATCCCTTGGCAGAAAATGGAAAAATCCAAGCTACTAAGAGCGCGAACGTCTCAGCCAATCACAAAATTGCAAATTTTAATGTCTTGTCATAGCGGGAATCTACAGCTAGTATTTCGCGATTTGGTGCCCGAAGTAGCTGTGAAAGATTGTGTCCGGACTTCCAAACAATATTTGACGATTTATCAGTGCAAAAGTGTGGTTAATCAGTGGTTAAATAAGAAATTTTCAATTTTACATGGAAGAGTGGTATCGCCCAGGAAATGAACAGTCATGGCGGGAAGGCGCCATACACTTGCAGAAAATAGAGCCAGTGACGCGCGCCGTCGTATAAATTAACCTGTGATCGTTTCTCATAACGCAATATAACACGTAAATCGGACCAAAATTAGGAATGTTTAGAACATATTTCCTAAAATTCTAACCTACGGACGTATGATAAACCGGTCCCAAGTGCAGCATTATTACGCCACATCCCTTCCACAGAACTATTTTCGAAGTGGGGGTGGACAGTTTACAAAACCGACGACACCAGTGTGGTGAATCTCAGTCTTGTGAGAATTCGCAGTCTTGTAGGAATCTTCAGTCTCGTAAGAATTCTCAGTCTCGTAAGAATTCTCAGTCTTGTACAGTTGTTGGCATCCGAGTGAGTAACGTATTTACTTGTGTGAGTAATATCTTAGCCGAAATGAACACTTTGACAAACTTTTATTCAACTTTAGTTTATGCAGAGATAATCAGGCAATTAAATTAACAAATGACAATGATAGTTATATTCTCTACACCTGCCTTGAATGAACAATGAATCTCTTCGTAACACGTAGCTGTATAGCATTTTCCCTAGTTCACGTGTAGCTTGTATATTTTGTGGAAAGGTCATATTTTGGAGGACGATTATTATAAAAATTCTCCACATATCATCGGGAACATTACATTTAAATTTTTACACACTCTCATAAAACTATTATTGCAAGTGAGATTTTTGGGAGCATAATTAGTCAAGCCAGTTACAGGGAGAGGAACTTTGTTTTCGCTAATGGAATGCTGCGGCACTAAGACCTTGAGTCCAGTGTTTTGGTCAGAGAAGGTGAATAACCAATAATCCTTAACACAAACAAACAGAGGGGTGAGAGAGACGACAGTAGGAGGCTAGGCAGGTAGCGGAGTCCAGACTTTCAACTTCACGTCAGGTGCTCAATGCAGTGTCATTGAATAATCTATATAGGAGTGTTAAAAATGCGAGTGCTAATATAAATATGGACGTGTACAACGCTATCGTAAAAATGCATCAGGTGTGTGCGTGTGACCTCTCGGATAACCACATCAGCTTGAAGATGGAGTACTACATTCATCATGACGGAGTCCGGAGGGTGATCTGACCTGCCTCCAGCACAAATAAGGTAAATGAGCAGAATGTAAATATGTAGGACAATGAACAATCGATGATCAAAATGTAGTTTAGAATTTTAGATAGGACTGTAAATAATTCACGTGTTGGATGGTATTAATTATAGTTTGATATCATTTTCATTTTTGAGTTAAATTTGAGACTACGACAATTATATTTGGCGATTCGGAATATAAATGCCATAGTGTCACAATAATAGTAATTATAAAAATCATGATCGTAATAATAATAATAATAATAATAATAATAATAATAAGTGTTAGCGAGTGTTATTTGCGTAGTTTCCTTGAGTAAATGTTTTTCATATTATTGCTAGATCATTTTGAAGTAAGTCATTTTGACATATGCGAATCCTATTTTACTAAGAAATTTACATACAGTGTAGTGCAGATTTTAAAGTGATAATAATGATAATAATAATAATAATAATAATAATAATAATAACTATGGTAATGAGCTGTATTTTGTTGACGTTTTGATTTTGGAGATGCCGCCATGTTAGTTTAAATGTTTACTTTTGCTATTAGCGCATCCAGTTTATTATTTCATGTTATGTAATCATTATTCAGATGACCGTTTCCGGTAGCTCTCATACTTTGTATTTCGTGACGATATGGTTGATACGCAAAATTTAATTTCTTTATGTAAACGTGGTTACACATTTCGATAGCCGTGTTTTTGAGAGGCAATCTCATTATTTCAGTTAAATGATTAGTGACAGGAAGCCATTGATAAGTTAGATGATCAAAGTAACGAGCAAAGTAATAGTAATATCCCTGATGATCTACGTTGAAAAATGGAAAATGTGATATTTGGACCATGTCATGAATAATGTCGTAAAAATGGATGTGTGAACGACACAGTTATTTCGCCCGCCTGATACGAGCGAGGCCGTACTAAGAGTTACTACTTCGAGAATATTGATGAATAAATAGAATTGAGAGATGAATAATTTAACCGAGAGTGTTAAATATGCGACGACATGTGTAATGGTTGTAGGCGGAAAGCCTGTATTGTTTCAAATAGTTTCCAGGGGAAAATAGATGCTCGGAAAATATGCAAGTTAGAGTCCGAGGTGAATTGTGAACAGAGCGACCGATCAATGTGTGTTTCGATAGCCATGTATAATCATTGATGACATGTAATACCAATAATTATTGTCCGTAAAGATTGAATAGTGTCGTGTCCAGACATTTTTTGTCTGATGTTAGAAGATTGCCATCAAATTCACATAATTTTGCTACTTGAATCAGGGTAATATTTTATACTTCGATATTGCGTATTTTTATTTTTAAATTTTATTACGCAGCGATTTTTTTTGGGATCTGGATTTTTTTATAATATCCTTTCTTTGTATATATGTTTGTCACCGTATTATTTTAGAATCTGATGATACGCGAATAGTGTTTGTATTTGATGTATGTAAATAAAATAGGTGTAGTCAGGTTATTTTAATTCCAGTATTTCTTGGGAGCAGTGTTTCTCCATTGACATGTTCATTTATGTAAATAAGATTTCATGTGTTAGGGTAATAGATCATCGATTAGTTCATAGTCAAAACCATAGTAGTGGTATGCTCATACCAGAAGACAGTTAGTAATCACCAAGCCTTAGAAATCCACTACATTTCAGTTAGGCAAATGAAGCGATCTTTAATAAGCAGTTGTATCACAAGTGCCGCAGATGAGATACATAATTAAGATGGGATCTGCCTCCATCTAGAGTTGGTACCACACAAATATGCATTCGCAATGAAAATGCAGGCAGCGGCAAACTAGGTAAAATTGACGATGTAAAAGGGATCGCTTTCATTTAAGGAGTAAACTTGAGGCACTTGGCCTAATTAATTTAAGTATTTTAAGCGTCCAGACTATCACAGTTAAGTAAGTAAGGTTTAAATAATTGAATGAGTGGTGGTAGCACTTAGATGTTCAGTTCAATAATTTTCTTGTTTTCAGCCACGAGTAGTTTAAGTATGTGGCAAAGGTTATATAACGGATAAAGTACCATGTTCATGGTTGTTTTGTTTCTTTCTCTCTTCTTTTATTGTCACACATGGTTAGTGCATTCTATTATTATTTTAGAGTTGGGTGTTTCCCAACTGAATTTGAATATGGGTTAAATATTTGATAGACACCTCAAAGTCAATGTCAAATTGATGAGTTAACAAATTAACTAATTAATTACTGAATTCATTTTGAGAGGACATTTTCCAAGGTATTGTAAATCATTTATTCAAATGAGGCTGTATTTTTGACCAGTGTTTTAAATGTAGTCACGTCATCGTCATGGAGACAGTGGTTCGATGTACTCCAATATATTTAAATTTAATCGACCTTCAGTCGAAATTTATTAACGCAGATAATTAACTTATTGTAATGCAGATCTTTTAATTGTTTTAAAATTTTTATTTCATTTCACATTATTTTATTTTACACCATTTTACTTTCCTTTTTACACTTTGCAAATTTTGTTAAATAAACCATTTTATTTATTTCAATTTTAATTCAGTCTTTGGGTACCGTCATTTAATAGTTTAGTTTACCCCATCTTTCATTTCCTCACCTACCGAGCTCGATAGCTGCAGTCGCTTAATTGCGGCCAGTATCCAGTATTCGGGAGATAGTAGGTTCGAACCCCACTGTCGGCAGCCCTGAAAATGGTTTTCCGTGGTTTCCCATTTTCACACCAGGCAAATGCTGGGGCTGTACCTTAATTAAGGCCACGGCCGCTTCCTTCCCACTCCTAGCCCTTCCCTGTCCCATCGTCGCCGTAAGACCTATCTGTGTCGGTGCGACGTAAAGCAACTAGCATTTCCTCACCCCCCGATCGACGTGTGGCCCATCAACCCGAGGGATCCACGGACGCGCCACGCCTGAGGAGAAGAGTCTACATGAGGCGGTAGGTATTTTTAAACGTCATTATTTGCAGGAGCAGCCGGCGCACATATCAAGAAAGAAGACCACCGCATTGGGTGCCTTAAAAAGTGCACACTATACGCTTGGCCATCTGGAGTTCCCACTTAAGGTACCTTCATTTCTTGCCAAGCCCTGCATGTTCTATAAATTTGAGCGAAATCAGTGGTGACGAGTAGGGAATGCCCCCTTGTCAGCCAACTACCGAAAAGCGGTATCCTAAATCTGCTGGTAGCCCACACCTTGATTCCAGCATACACCACTGTTTCATATCAGATTCTTTACTATTGCCTTTACGTCGCACCGACACAGATAGGTCTTACGGCGACGATGGGACAGGAAAGGGATAGGACTGGGAAGGAAGCGGCCGTGGCCTTAATTAAGGTACAGCCCCAGCATTTTCCTGGTGTGAAAATGGGGAAACCACGGAAAACCATCTTCAGGGATGCCGACAGTGGGGTTCGAACCCACTATCTCCCGAATACTGGCCGCACTTAAGCGACTGCAGCTATCGAGCTCGGTGTTTCATATCATTCATTACAGGTACTCAGTGCATAAGAAATTGCGTTTCTAGAGTTACTAATACCTCAGTCACTTTCATGTTGTCAAAGCCAAACAGGAGACTGCGAGACAACGAGAAGTCGATGAAAGCAACAAAATTCCTAACCCATGTAAGAAGAAGACACATGCACAGTATAGACCAGGGCCTCTGAGGGTGCATGCGCGTGGTGCATGCACTGTGCACGATGCAAAAGACGACTTGGCTTGGTTGACCAGAGTGCAGACCCCCCACTCCTCGATTTGGAGCAATAGCGCTTACTCTCTCTTTCCTCACGCCTGTCTCGCTCGCTCCGCCTGTCTCCCTCTGCCCCACTTGCGCCGTAGCGCTCCAAATCCAGGCTGAGTTGAGCCGAGTATAGCCGAGTAGAGCCGAGCTTAGCCGAGTAGCCCAGAGACGAAGCGTTGATCCGAGTCATGCCGAGCGGCACTGATGCACAGTGCACGGAGCTCTTGCGCCTCGCTCTGCACGCGTGAGATTTTGGGCGTTTGAGAGGCCCTGGTATAGACCGTAGTTTTGAGCTAAATATTTATATACCAACATTTACAGAAATAACTGATATGGTGACAGTATTTCGTCGCACTGGTACTCATTTTCTCGAAAAGCTGTCCGGCTCCATGGCTAAATGGTTAGCGTGCTCACCTTTGGCCAAAGGGTTCCGGGTTCGATTTCCGACATGGTCGGGAATTGTAACCATCATTGGTTAATTTCGCTGGCACGGGGAGTATGTGTATGTGTCGTCTTCATCGTCATTTCATCCTCATCATGACGCGCAGGTCGCCTACGGGAGTCAAATCAAAAGACCTGCACCTTGCACCTGGCGAGTCGAACATGTCCTCGGACACTCCCGGCACTAAAAGCTATACGCCATTTCATTTTTTTTTTCTCGAAGCGCTTTGTCACTAAAGATTGTTGCTATAAGTACATGATTCACGAGCTGAATGGCAAATTGGAATCTTGGATACTTCAGTTTATATTTCCCCACCAAGTAACTCTACGATTCCCTCCATTTCTCCCTTGCATATTCCAATCGGCCAACATTCACTGCCAGCTATGGCTACAACTAACAAGGGAAATGTCAATGAGCTCATATCGATACCTAACACGAAATGTTACTAAAATCATATATGTCATATAGGAATCTCGCTTACCATAAGTTAGCTGCGAGCTGGGAGGTTCCTATATCGAAACCAAAATCCCAAGGAACATGGAAGTAACGGGAGGAGCACGAAAAACCGGTCCGCCACGAGCAGATACAAGCAACAAATAAAATAAATATGCTAATTCAAAGGCCTTTACTTACTGAAATATTATTTTATAATAGGTGCTGAAATTGATAAACTTTTGATGCAATGCACTGTTGTACGCGGGTACTTGAAAATCTCTTTCTGTGGGAGAGAGAGAAGGCACTACACTTTACGCAAATCTACGGTATAATTTCTCATAATTTCATTACGAATATTGTCAATCAAATCTTGTAATGTCATTGGACTATTTGCGTACACTTTTTCCTGCAGACTGCCTCACAGATAAAAGTCAAACGTGGATAGGTCCCGCGATAGCGATTGAAACATTCCTTTGCTGACAGTCATTTCTTCTAGGTATCTTTCATGAATTAGTGAGATTGGCTCACGTGAAGTGTGACAGGACATCCCATCCTGTTGAAAGACAGCGAACGAGTGTTCTTGAGACATCAACTGCGGGTAAGATTCCTCAAAAATTCCCACATACACATCGGTGTTTACTGTTCTTTCAAAAATATGGGACCCCACAATCCGAGTTGCAGACACTAGTGATGGGACATTCGATTCATTTGATTCCGTTCACGTTACTGAATCGATACAGTGATCCGATTCACGGCTCATTGGTCACCGCTCCTACTGCATCTGTGTAGTATGTGCTGGTAAGAGAGCAGCAACAGCATTCAGTGCTCGCAGCTGCCATCTGGTCTTCATACTATGAACTCCTTTCTTAGAAAAAATGCTAGTTACTCTAATACATCGAAGGTTTCCGGGGACGCAGGATGGGAAAGGTTAGGATTAGGAAGGTAGCAGCCATGGCCTGAATTAAGGTACAGTCCCAGCATTTCCTGGTGTGAAAATGGGGAAACTACGGAAAACGATCTTAACGGCTGCCGACGGTGGGATTCGAACCCACCATCCCCTGAATGCAAGCGCATAGCCACGCGATATTAACCGCACGACAAAACTCGCTCAATCATTTTTGAAAATATGTATTTTTCTATCAGCTGAGGATTTTTTTAAATCGTCATATTTTGTATAGGCTACCCGAGATGTACAGTAGCCCGTTGGTTTTCTGATTCAACATACTGTTGGTTAAGTTATTGCGTCTGTCCACATATGATTGAAGTCTTGTGCAACGATGTGACATATGAACTGAGAGAATACTGAGCCGTTCTTCCCAATATAAAACAGGTACTTTTGAGTGGTCATGAGCATGAATCATAGTCATAGGGCAGGCTCGAGTCGAGTTTAATTGTCAAATGTCAACTAAATTATAATACTAAGATTCATTAACCTAATAAATAGTATAACCTAATAGCCTACCTACTTACTAGCTACTTCAGAATTATGTTGTGACTACCTTTTTAACACTGCAAATAAATCCATCTATTATTTAAACCTCCCTGTAAGAAGAGGACAGTGAATGCAAATGGGTATTATTTTCAAATGAGCTGAGCTCGAGAGTCCATTATAGCATACGATTCTTTCAGTGTAGCATGGCTCACTGTATGTCTCGCTGCAGTGAGCCGATAAGGAGCCGTGTGTATCTTGTGTCTCACTGAGCCGGCTCGTTCACGATTCTTTCGATGTGCCATGATTCACTGTCTCTCTGCAGCGGAAGCTCGGCTCTCCGCGTGTCCAGTGAGCCGATAAGGAGCCGTGTGTATCATGTGTCTCACTGAGCCGCGCTCGTTCACGATTCTTTCGATGTGCCATGATCCACTGTCTCGCTGCAGCGGAAGCTCGGCTCCCCGTCAACGTCCAGCGAGTGCGCCACTCAGCACTGTCCACTGGGAGTAAGCTGAATTGTGTGCCGTGAGCTCGCAGTTCCTGTGAATCGATTCTCTCGGACACTTGAATGAATCGATACACTGCTTCGAATCGTGCATTCAGCAGCCAACACTAGCAGACACAGCACACCACACTCAGATTATTTGTTTTTATCGTGGAGACGTTCATCACGAATCATATGGGGATTGTTTGCTGACCAGTACCTGGTATTCCGGTCTCTCAGATGAAACCAGGTTTCATCACTTACGAACTACAGCAACGGGTCCAATAATCCACTCACTATTGTTTGAAGTAGCCATGTGGAATATTTTTACACGTTCTGCTTTGTTTTCCTCCGTTAGTTCTTGCGCACATCTCATCTTGTAAGGCTGCAACCGTATATCGTGCAAAACACGTGGACAAAACGTACACGAAATGTTCAAATAATTTACGTGTCGACTTCTTGGGACTTCGGACCGTGCGTGCTATAATATCAGCGGATCATTACAGTTGCACAAACGGACTGGGCACGATTCGTTTTTGCATCTGCAACTGACCCTCTTTTACACCACTTTTTCGCCAAATACTGTATACTGCTCTTTGCGTGTACTGAGCGCCAGAAAATTAGTTTGTAATAATGTCCCTCGTCTCCTTAAATGAACCGACAGACACGTACGACTCCACAATTATTGAAGAGAATACATCTCACTGAGAACGTCTGAATCAAATCTTCACGGCTTCCTTACTAACAATGGTAAATTATACTTAATCGCAACAGCTGCGCAACAATAGGCAGGCGACGATGATAGTAACAATGAGGCAGCATCAATCTGTACACGGGTCGAATTTTCGTGTTCCACTCTTTATAAATGCTTGGGATCTTAGAGTTACGTTTGGGCAGCCCTATTACTTGTCTAACACTTGCGCGCATGCTGCGGTCAAGAGCGGGCCCCACCACTCGCTCGAGTATCTGGAACTGTTCAGGGATATCGAACTGCTGCTAATCACTGCTTACATACGACATATTCAAGGACTGACGTTGGGATCTTCCAGTTCAAACTAGCAGCTAATTTTTGGTAAGTGGGCTTTCGTATAGGACACATGATTTTAGCACAATTTCAAAACAGGTTCCGACGTGAACTCCTCTATAGTTCCCTTGTAAGCACCTTTCACTGAAATAAACAAGCAAAAAAATCTCGAGAGAGAGATCAAATCGTCGCGAAAAGCAGTGTGATTCCTAGCCGGCAAGAAATAGAGTTTCCAGGCCCACGTGGCCAGACACCATCCATCCATTATGAAAACACAGTAAGTGCAATTTGTTGAGATTCTTGCCAACATGCTTCATTTTGTATCATCATAGGCATTGTAAGAGACTCCGTGGCCCAGGCGGCAGCGCGCCGGCCTCTCACCGCTGGGTTCCATGGTTCAAATCCCGGTCACTCCATGTGAGATTTGTGCTGGACAAAGCGAAGGCGGGGCAGGTTTTCCACCGGTTTTCCCTGTCATCATTCATTCCAGCAACACCCTCCAATATCATTGTCAGTTATTAATCATTGCCCCAGAGGAGTGCGATAGGCTTCGGCAGCCGGCACAATTCCTATCCTCGCCGCTAGATGGCGCTTCATTCATTCCATTCGTGACCAGGACGAATGACTGGAAACAGACTGTGGATTTTCATATTCATTGTAACTGAGCTCCAGCTTCTAATATAAATATCAGGTCTTGTCAAGTGTAATTTGGTGAGGTACGTAGAGACTTAACAATATCGGTGCGCAAGCTTGTATCATGTATATATTATGTCAGCGATGTACCTTCCATGTTATGAAAGCCCTGTGCTAGATAACAGTATGCTTAGAGGGGAGAATGCCAATACTCTTGTAGAGGTATGTCGACGAGCCCTCGTTCTGTGCACTGCTGGTAGTCAGCACTGCAATGTTATATTTGGCTCATAAGGTGGTGGACTGTCAAGTTTTGGAAGAGTTACACACACACACACACACACACACACATCACACATCACAGACAGTTTAAGTAGGACGCTCCAGATAGGTGAGTGAAATACTGTGAACGGCTGAGTTCAGGGGAAACTTAAATTTTTATTTTGATAATGATGGTAGGCTTAATGTCTACTCAACTACAATACAGTAGGTCTTACCAGCGGCCGGAGTGCAGGAATTTTAGCCTAATCAGATATTCTTTAACGTGACAGTAAATCTACGGGTACAGGTCTCTCGAATTTCGGCTCTAAGTGCCACTATTAGTCAAACGCCTAAGCAACTGTCCTAACAAGCCAACAAAAAAAACCACAGCTTCGATAGGACATTATCCATTATTCTTCTTCTTCTTCTTCCTCCAATCTGGTGGGGGCGTGGGTGTGAAATGTGTCGAACATGTGTGCGGACTTGGCCCGATTTTATGGCCGGGTGTCCTTCATAGAATCAACCCTACGTAGAGGGCTATGCGAGTAGTACATTACTGTATGTTTAAGTGGTGATTGATAGTTCGGTATGTTGTGTGAAAATATATTGAGAGAAGCACCCAGTCCCGAAGCCAGAAGAATTAACCAGACACGGCTAAAATCCTCAACTATATCGGAGATCGTACTCGGACCCCTCTAAATAGTCCGTGACGCTAACCATTCAGTCTACGAACCCAACTTAGACACCATCCCCTATAGGAAGAAATTACTTGCTGAAGGCACTTACAAATTTTAGTAAGGACGAATACCATGAGGGAAATGCCTGAAGTCCGCAACAGCTGTCTAAGGGTTCAAAATTTAGCACGAATTTCTCTTGACTCCTTTCGACCAATCTTCAGGGCTGCCGACAGCGGGGTTCAAACCCACTATCTCCAGAATGCTAGATACCGGCTGCACTTAAGGGACTGCAGCTATCGAGCTCGGTAAAGGGTAATAGTCGAATTAGCAGTGACTGCACCTTGAATTCATATTTTATTTTTCTCTCTTGAATTTTTTCCGAATTAATTAGTTTGACTAATGTTATTTCTAGTCCCACTTCGTTCTCAGTTCAGAAATTATAGTTTAAAATTAGGATTTTCACTTTCATTCTTCATCATAATCTTCAAAAGGGTATTTTTTTACAGTCTACTTTACGTCGCACCGACACAGAGAGATCATATGGCGAATATGGGATAGGAAAGGACTAGGAGTGGAAAGGAAGCGTCCGTGGCCTTGATTAAGGTACAGCCCCAGCATTTGCTTGGTGTGAGAATGGGAAACCAAAGAAAACCATCTTCAGGGCTGCCGACAGCGGGGTTCAAACCCACTATCTCCCGAATTCTAGATACTGGCAGCACTTAAGCGACGGCAGCTATCGAGCTCGGTAAAGGGTAATGGTCGAATTAGCAGTGACACTACGGGGATTCTATCGTTCGCGAAAATTACAGCCAACTTCCTAAATTCAAAAGAATTACCTGCCAGGATAGATACGTCCCCCTTAGACCTTGAAAGCTATACAGAGTAAAAAGACAAAAACACTGCACGAATCTTTTGAATTGTCGTATCATGTCATGTAAATTTGTTAAATAGGGCACCATGCGTTTGGAGCCCAATTGATATTTTCTGGCACTAATTGGTAGGTAACTAGATAAAGGCTCGGGAAAGAAAATAATTGTAAGATTTGTAGAACTGGTAAAATTAACTTCATATACGGTGCAGTATTGATCAACTGCCTTCGTATTTTGATACCACTGTCCTTGCTAGAATGTACTGATAACAAAAACAAGGATCTACTGCAGGGCCTCTAGTGCATGCACTGTGCACGGTGTAAAAGACGACTTCGCTTGGTTGACCAGAGTGCAGAACCCCACTCCTCGATTTGGAGCAATAGCGCTGTCTCTCTTTCCCCACGCCTGTCTCGCTTGCTCCCCCTGTCTCCCTCTTCCACACTTGCTCCGTAGCGCTCCAAATCCGAGCTGAGTTGAGCCGAGTTGAGCCGAGCTTAGCCGAGTAGCCCAGAGACGAAGCGTTGGTCCGAGCCGAGCCGGGCGGGACCGATGCACTGTGCACGGTAACTCTGCACCGCTGTTTGCGCGCGTGCGATTTTGGGCGTTTGAGAGGCCCTGATTCTACTGGAATGAGTCAATTTTCTTTTAATATTGTTACCTCTTCCAAGGCTTAAAGTTTGTACTAGTAAATGTAGAGTTAAAATTTCCCTTAACTGCATTTGAAATTCAGGCTGAACAAAACGGAGGAATGAGAGGTATTCTATGGGATCTACAATGTTCTAGTGGTTTAACGTCGCACTTGATCAGATAGATTTTTATTGCTAGGATAAGACAGGGCTAGGGCATAGAAAGAAGCGACCGTGGCACACTCCTCACGAAGCTGAACAGCGTGTACAGTTTTAACCACATATCAGCCCTCCTGCCATTCCTATATTTCTGGCAGTACCGGGAATCGAACCCGGCCCTCCGAAGAGGCAGCCAATAGCGCTAACCGTCACGCTGCGGAGGTGGAGAAGAAAGTTCATGTACTTAAGGTAAATCTTTCTAATGACTTGTTATTTAGGAATATTTTGATAGGAATTAACTAGTTTTCCTTTGAAAGCAAGTATTTCTTCAACCGAACCAAATAAAATTGAACAGCGATAAAGGCAAATGCAAGCTCCTCACTCAATATCATATGAGCAGCCGATATCCGTGGATTCATTCAATTTTCTTAAAAAGCATCAAATCTAGAAGTTTTATGCAATTTCAAATTAGTAGGCGTATATGAATACGTAATTATGTTTATAAGTAACATATGCAACATGTATTTCAAAGAAAGATGTGTCGTTAATACGAATATAACTATCTTTTCATTGATGTCATGCCCCACTAACTGTACTTTTAACGGTACTTGTAAACAACGATGTGCCAGAATTTGGTCCCGCAGGTGTTCCTTTACGTGCCATAAAATCTATTGAAATGAGGATGTCATATTTGACTACTTTCAAATACAACCGGGCTAAGCCGGAATCTAACCCTCCAGCTTGGACTCAAAAGGTCAGCACTTTACCGTCTGAGTCACTCAGTCCAGCATGTAACATGTGACTCCTCTATAGGGCAACGACTGTACACAGTGACAACACGCTTCTGTGAATGTCCCGGCGTTCCTTACACAACCATGCAAATCTGTAGCTAGCTCCGAGAACTTGTAAATAACCATTCTGCACATAGTAAAACAGGCTTTATAAACATGAATCACAAAGGAATTAAAATATACAAACATGCCTAGCAATGATAGAAATGTTTGTTCTAAAAACAACGCGGTTGTTAGATCTGCAGACTGGTTCAAAGCCCTCGCAGTTAAGACGATACGATACATTCGAGTTCCGTACGCTCCCCTGTCACTCAGCAGGAGGAAGGTAAACTCGCAAATAGTACGGCCAACTCTACACTTTGGCACACTTTGAGCTCTCTTTGCTTTCAGGAAATGTCACGACATGCCGTTAGCTTGTACATGCAGCTTCGTGACGGATTCGGTATCTCGCTGGGCACCTTGGTTACCCTTCGATCCTGATCGGCGAACAGAGGTCGGTGGCTCTCCCTGTTAGAAGCTGTCTAGCTGAGACAGCAAAGGCATTGTCCGGCTTTATGGCTAAATGATTAGCGTTCTGGCCTTTGGTGACAGGGATCCCGGATTCGATTCCCGGCAGGGTCGGGAAGTTTAACCAGCATTGGTTAATTTCGCTGGCATGGGGGCTGGGTGTATGTGTCGTCTTCATTTCATCCTCATCACGACGCGCAGGTCGCCTAGGGGTGTCAAGTCAAAAGACCTGCACTTGGCGAGCCGAACATATCCTAAAAGCCATACGCCATCCCATTCCAACAAAGGCACTCTTAGTTGACCTGGAAGGACGTGGTTCTATTTCCTGCGATGAAGTCCTGAAATTTTGAAACACAGCTACAAGCCTCTGGTGTTCACTCAGTCTACAAAAGAAGTAAATGTCTTGCCAATGCACATAGGTAAAGGTAGCCAATCTTATATCAGACTACAGTACTGTACCTACATTCGAGGTCATGATCCGTAGAGGTCCTCTCCTTGTAGGGAAAAGCCCTCTAATTTGGACCACTTAACTTCAAACGTCCATAACTATTATAAATAGTAGGCCTACCGTGTATCGAATGATTTGCTGCAAATAAATGTTAATATTATCCTTAGGATTTGTTGAAAAGTAATACTTACTCTAAAATTTATCGTGGAATTTGGACCGATAGTGTGTAACTTGGACCAAGTGATCGTGCAATTTGGACAGTTAAATATGAGCACTTGTAAGTTATTTAATTTATTTATTTTGAAATACGAAGCAATAAAATAAGATACTATGAATTGTGGTCGTCACTTCTGGCATGTAGGACAATGACATTTCATCTTGAATTTTGGCGCAGTTTTCAGGAGCCCCATTTTTGCAACGATTGTGATGAATCCATGTCATCATAATACTTGCCACATACAATGCCGTCAGATAGCACTTTAGTTGTTATCATGTAGGCTGAATTGACATCGAACCAGGCCTCAGATCCAGGTAAAAGCCCTGACCTGGCCGGGAATCGAACCCAGGGCCTCCGAGAAAGAGGCAGGCACGCTACCCCTACACGCGGTGTCAGCCTCAAATTAAAATAACAAGTTCTTTTAAAATCACGAGTAAAACTACGAAGAAAAGTAATTATTAGAATTGTTTCAACGGCCCAAATTACACGACATGCAAAGATTTAGTCAAAAACTAAATAATATGAAAAATATTTAAAATGTATCCAATGAAACTATGTCAAAACTTACATAGATATTTCGCCTGTACTTGTAAAAGCTACACACCCTCTTGGCTGAAATAACTACTCCACAGTACACGTAGTTGTCACCGTATAAGCATACAAGGAATGTGAGTGTTCCTCTTCCCCCTTCAATCTTCAGCCCATCAGCAAAACAACTTCCAGGGAGAAAGCTACCCTTGGCTGACTTGCTGACCTTGCTTCAGGCAGGGCGTGACCAAGGTTGCAAATAACAGAAATTCCATCGGCCCAAATTACCCGCAGATCCAAATTACACGGACTTCCCCTACTGACCTACAGGCAGTTATGACCTCTATGATAATGTATTTGCATTTGCTTTCTGATTACAATCTTCAGAATGATCTGTATTTGCTATTGCACAATCAAGTCAAAGCAAGTCTCCTGAAATTTATACAGGATTGGTTGTTTTATTTCTTGTACCACACAAAGGGTACTGGAACATGAAACACGGATTGTTACCTATGTAAAACACATGCAATTACACCAACGCCGATAAGCAGACAACTACCCTCGAAGAAGCCCCTGTTCGCTGGAACAGTCCAGGAAAGCCAACACAGAACCTTTTCTTTGTAGTGGAAGGGGCTGGCTTTTTTTTGCAGCTCAAATAAAACTATTTCTGTAATGACAGTCGCAAGTTAAAGTTTTTAATTTATTTCGCCTAACGTCAACTTGGAACGGTTTCAAAAGGTAGAGAAAGAAGAATATTGAATGAGAATGGAAGTCAGAACATAAATCATCACTTTGCTAGATGCTTCGCTGTAACGGCTGTTAATTATACGATCATGGCCGTCAAGAAACAGACTGAATTATCACGGCAAACAGCAAATTACAATTTCCCACCAGATCACAGCAGGTACAAAAAAACCACTAGATAAAGTGAATAAAATAACGTACTTTGGCTGTAAAGTGGAGGAGAATTGGGACATGTCCACAAAACAAAATAGAAATAGAGAAAGTCCGAACCGCATGCTTAAGGACGAAATATGATATTTGGAAAACGCCTTCTGTTTAAAATTTAAAATCAGGCTTGTGAGATATTCACTGCCTGACAAAAACGTTAACCACCCAGAAGGAATGGTCCAACACTATCCCATCTCGGCATACATGCCTACCATTGATCTGTGAGTAAATTATTAGATTTACAAGGATCTGTAATGTGTAGAACGCTCACCAGAGTGCAATCGTGATGGCACCGTCCTGTTGTTGGTAAGTTGTTATCAGTCAACTGCTGTGAGTCAGACAGTTAAGCAAGACTCGCAGAGAGGACTACGTACAGTACGAAGCACCCGCGATGCCTCGCAGACGCGTTAGACAGCCTATCAACCAACTTACAACACTTGACAGAGGCCGCATTGTGGGAATGCATGAGGCTGGTTGCTCGTATCATGCAACTGCCAGGCATGTGGGTCATTCAGATGTCACAGAGGCCCGATGTTGGACCGTTTGTACGTGAGAGCACCTAAATACGTCGCACAGGTTCGGGTCGACCAAGAAACACCACCCCGAGAGAGGACCGTCGTATGGTGTGCCAAGCATTGCGGGATCCCATAACTTCGGCACCCGCCATCCACGAACATTTACTGGCGACTCTACAACATCCTGTGAGTTCACGCACAGGGTCTCGACGACTCGCATTCGCAGGATTGTGATCCTACCGCCCCATGCGTCGGTTGCCATTGACACCAGATCACCAACGCCTGTGTTTGGAGTGGTGTCTTGCCCGGGAGGCAGGGACAGAGGACGACTGGCGTCGCAGTATGTTCAGTGCCAAGTCCCGCTTCTGTATAAGCTTCGATGACCATCGCGTGCGGGTTTGATGACGTCGAGGGCAGAGGGAAGATCCTGCCCATACTGTGGAAAGACACACAAGCGTATCCCTGGCATCATGGCGTGGGGAGCCATAGAATATGTGGATATACGTTCAGGACACCTCTAATAGTGCTTCGGCAGACTTTCACGGCACAACGATACGTCACAGATATTCCGCGTCCGCACATCATACCCCTTATGGCACAGCTCTCTGGGACAGTGTTCCGATGATGATGATGATGATTGTTGTGTAATGATAACTATATTAATTTTTATGGATAGCTTCTAATGAATAACTAAATTATTTACTAAGATATGCGCGAAAAGGGGCCTAACATCTAAGATCATCGGCCCCCAATGGTACGAGATGGACGACATGATTTGATAATTAAAATTTTAAAATGTATCCACTTACTAAAATTAAAAATAAATGGGGATGAAAATGATTATGAGATTAACAACAATCAGTGGATCTAATTCGCAATGCCATATAGAAAATACTGGTGATAATGGAATAAGGCATTGACTTGAAGTACAGATATGTATTTATATACATAAAATCCACTTTAGAAGCTAAAATAACACATTAAAATACACAAACACGAACTAAAATAGAGTCAATGGTATAAAAGCTCAGTTAACACAAATACGCTAAGACAAAGGACATTATTACACACGATAAAAAGACCGCTATCCCTCAAAACGGATAATGAGTTCTGCTGACTGCTCGTCATCTCGCAGGATGAGGGAGATGGTACTCGGGAGTTTTAGCTTACGGCGCAGATCGACCAGGTCTAAGCACTCCATAAGGATGTGTACCACGGTAAGATGTTCGCCGCAAGTACACACCGGAGGGGGTTCTCCTTTCAGTAAATAGGAGTACGTTACTATACCGTGGCCGAGAAGCCCGAAGGGAAGTCTTCTATGCCTTCGTTGTACCCTTTATCACTCTCAGCTTATTTTTAAGTGTAGTGGCCTGCCACTCCAACTCCCAATGAGACATAATCAAATGTCCCAGCTGACAGTGAATATCACTTGCTGGACTCTTGTAAGGGAACGGGGGCAGTGTAAGTGCCTCCTTGGCCGCCTTATCTGCTAACTCGTTTCCCCCTACACCCATGTGGCTTGGGAGCCACATAAACGTGATTCTGGTGCCAGCATCCGAACACCCGGCCAGCAGGTCCTGAATCCGCTGCATCAGAGGGTGCCGAGGGAAACAGGTATCAATAGACTGAAGCGAGCTCAAGGAGTCAGTACACGGAAGAAAGTGTTGGCGCTCATCGGACAGTGCGTACCACAGAGCTTCACAGATAGCATAGAGTTCTACTGTATACACACTACAGGTTTCCGGGAGAGCAAAAAGAAACCTATCATTGTCGACAACGAAAGCACAGCCCACCTTCATTTCTGTTCTCGAACCATCCGTGTAAACGACGACGACTGAACCTGGATACCGGCCAACAATGGACAGGAAGAGCCTCCGATAAATCGAAGGGTCCGTGTTTTACTTCGGGCCAGTGTGCAGATCTAGAATTATTTCAGCTCGTCGTATTATCCACGGAGGTACCCCACTTGGTTGTATGACAAGGCGGGGAACCGAAGGTACATCAGACAGTCTGTGACTGCTATCCAAGCGTATTTCACCCGGGCGCGTTGCTCGAGGAAAAGCAGCGTACAGTCGACGGTTTTCATTGTGGAATAGCCCCGGATAGCTTGGGTGAAGTGGTATTTGTCGCAAATTTGCCGCATAGGACAGAAACATTTGCTGTCGCCTCAGGTGTAAAGGCGGCACACCAGATTCAGCGAACAGGTTAGCAATGGGGCTTGTACTAAAATTTCCCGTCGCCAATCTAACCTAACCCCGCTGTGATTGATGCTATTCAGCTTCGCAAGGACGCTTTGCCTTGTTGATCAATATGCTGCACTGCCGTAGTCTAACCTGGATAGAATATGTGCCCTATAAAATCGTAGGAGCACGAGTGCGGTCAGCCCCCAATTAGTGCTGCTAAGAAACTTCAAGATATTCAACTTCTTGGCGCATTGCACTTTTAACTGCCGCACGTGTGGCTCCCACGCTCATTTGCTATCGAAAAGGAGGCCGAGAAATCGGTAAGTGTCAACTACGAGAAGAGCGACATTTCCTAAATAAAGTTCAGGATGCGAGTGAAGAGTGCGCTGCTGGCAAAAGTGGACAACAGAGGACTTTGCGCTTGAAACCGAAAACCATGATATAAAGTCCACTGCTTCACTCCCCTAATAGCTTGCTGTAATTGTCGCTCTGCCATTGCCATATTATGCGAGCTATAATGCAGAGCAAAATCTTCCACATATAGCGACGGTATTATTGCTGGACTAGCAGCAGAGACAATACCGTTTATGGCAATCGCGAAAAGAGTGACACTGAGAACCGATCCCTGTGGGACTCCATTTTCTTGAACGTGGTATTGCGTATATGCCCTCCCTACTCGAACACGGAATAGACGGAGGGACAAAAAATTCGCAATAAATACCGGCAAGTTACCTCGGAATCTCCATTGATGCAGGACGGAAAGGATACCATATCGCCATGTGGTGTCATAGGCTTTTTCTAAGTCAAAGAAAATAGCCGCCAAATGCTGTTTGCGGAGAAATGCATCCTGGATAGAACTCTCCAGGCGTACCAAGTGGTCAGTGGTCGAGCGAGCGGCTCGGAAACCACATTGGTACTCGGACAAAAGTCCGCGTTTCTCCAGACACCACAAAAGTCGGCGATTTACCATCCTCTCAAATAGTTTACACAAACAGTTAGTAAGAAAAATCGTTCTGTAGCTTCCTGCATACTTAGGATTTTTGTCAGACTTGAGGACAGGTTTTACTATGCCCTCTTGCCACTGAGACGGAAACTCGCTCTCTATCCATATTCGGTTGAACACCCAAAGAAGGTATAATATACTATCCTCACTAAGGTGTTTCATCATCTCGTTATGGATATTGTCTGGCTCAGGACACGTGTCCTTGCAAAGCGCCAAGGCGCTGCGGAGTTCCCACTCCGTAAAGGGCACGTTATAGTCCTCTGAAGCTTGAGTGGCAAATGTAAGGTGATGACGTTCTGCCTCCCGCTTCAGAGCAAGGAAATCACTATGGTAATTCTCGGAGCTAGACACATCTGCGAAATGACTGGATAGATAGTTAGCAGTCGAAAGTGGTTCAGTGTCGATACTGCCTGCAATGGAAATTCCCGCTACAGGTGATGATCCTTGGATACCTGAAGTACGTCGAAGTTTATTCCACACTTGAGATGGAGTATGTGACGTCATAGACGACAAGTATCTCTCCCACGAAGCTTTCTTACTTTGGCGACTAAGAACTCGCTCCTTAGCGCGGAGATGTTTTAAATGTTACCAAGTTGGCCACAGTAGGCTACCTACGATAACGTTTTTGCGCGCGACGGCGTTCTTTGATAGCTTCTGCAATTTTTCGTACCACCAAGGAACGAGTTTTCGGCGAGGAGTCCCTGAAAAGGAGGAAATTGACTCCTCAGAAGCAGCAAGATTAACTTGTGTTATGTAAGTTACTTCGCCGTCTACGATCCGCCTGGTCTCGCCGTTAAAGACAGCTATTCATGCGAACTTTGGTCAATCAACATGTTTAAGAATCCATCGAGTAGGAGCCTTGACGGATATTGGTTTCAAGAAGTAAGAATAATGGGAGAATGGTCACTGTCACAGCGATCATCGTGTGTATTCTACCGAAACAGCGGAACCAACGTTCGGCTGCAAGTCTATGCGTATGTGCCGTAAAGTACACTGAAATGAGTTGGTTCACCTGTGTTCGAAATACATAAATCCAGCTCTGTTACTAATCTTTCTAACTCCTTCCCCTGAGGCGAAGCATTTCACAGCCCCATATGGGGTGATGCGCGTTACAATCATCCAATAAGAGGACGGGAGGTGGAAGCTGATCTATAAGATCAGTGACATCATTTATGTTAAGAGACTGGCCTGGTGGAAAATAAACATTACACACTGTTGCTATGGCAGTCAGCGGTACGCGCACCACAACTGCTTCCAGTGGGGTTCTTAGAGGAACCCCTTCGCTACAAGTATCAGAACGAACAAAAATACCCACGCCACCGGACGCCCGGTGAGCACAATATCGTTCTGTCGATTATAGTCTGAAATTTCTCAAGACCCTATGATGACCTGGACTGAGGTTTGTCCCTCGAATACAGACTACACTCGCCGCGAACTCACTAATGAGCTGGCGTAGCTCATCAAGATGCCTTTCATAACCTTTACAGTTCCACTGTAACAGAACCATAGTGTGGACTAAATGAGAGAGTGTTAGGTTATGAGCAACGATGCTCATAAACCTAAACACTGCCAATATCAACATCTATATCCGTAGATGTAGATGAAAGCTCGATGTCCACCCCGTCATCGAGAGATGGTGCGACTGACGCCCAGAACTTCGATGCTTTCCGGGGGATGTCCCGCTACGAGGGGAGCGCACAGGTTTTGAAGCAGGCGTACCTGTTGGCGCAGACTCATACCCTCCAGTTGGAGTGCACGATTTCGCCTTCACAGGAGGAATGTGGGAGCGCCCGGTAAGAGCGTTCCTCTTCTCCGCTTTCTTTTCATGTTTAGACGGGCTGGGAGATAGTTTCCCAGTCCTAGTCGACGATGCCGCCTCCGCCGGCTTGGGCACGGCTTTCGCTGACCTCTGACGGGAGGGGGGAAAACTTGGACTTTCCCCTGCTGCGCCGGCTTAGGAGTCCCAGCCGGCACAGACTTATTTGTGGTTGAAGGTGGAGTGGTACCCCCTTCGAGCTTTTACTCTTTGCGGCTTTGCTCGCAGGAGCAACAACCGCCTTGGGCGCAGCGATCGCAACAGGTTTAGACGATATAAACGATGAACCTGGAAGACTGTGTGCTATCTTCGTATAGTCTAACGTCTTGGCGGGTTCGTTCATAGTATTAAACTTATACGGCACGCTCCCTGGTAGGAAAGACAATCCAGAGTCTTGATCTCCTGGATCTTCTTCTCACCGAAATATGCCTGACAGTTCCGATCTCGGGGCGAGTGCAGACCATGGCAGTTAGTGCACCTGTAAGGAGTTGTGCACTCCTCCGCGTCGTGACTCCTCTGCCATGTGTACCACATACAGACTGATTTGAGCAACGAGATACCATGTGCCCGAACCTTTGGCATTGATAGCAGCGCATGAGAGGCGAGATATACGGCCTTACATCGCAGCGATAGGTTGTATCCTTGACTTTTTCTGGTAACACTGACAATTTGAAGGAAACAGTGATCGAAACCGGGGCAACGTCCTCGCCGTTGACTTTGCGCGTAATGCGCCGGACGTATGTCACGCCACGGTGCTTCATGTCTTCCATCAACTCATCGTCAGTATTCAAGATTAGATCACGGTGGAAAACAACTCCACGAACCACATTCAAGGTCTTGTGCTCTTCTACTTTGACGGGAATATTCCCCAAATGATCGCACTTGAGCAGCAGATCAGCTTGCATGGCATTGCGCGTTTTTAGCAACAAACTACCGTTGCGCATTTTCTTCAGATCTTCCAGTTCGCCGTAGATACCTATGTGCCTGCTAAACAAAATATATTTTACCAGCTTGAACTCCCATCAGTTCTGGTAGCAACCAGAAATCTATGGAAGCTGGATCCCATTCTTTCACGCTGTGCTTGTTCCCAGGGGGTTGAACCCCTCAAGGAATCAGAAGTTAAAGACTTCGGTGGAGGACCACCTTGGGCAGGTCGAAGACGTTTCGAAATCATCCTCCCCGAATGCCACCCACTCGGATCAGGGGTCTCTGTAGTCGAACCAAGAAGCCAAGGCTATACCCACCTGGTCGTAGCAGGTATTGCCCGGGGTCCGATGTTAGACGATGCCTAATACGGGATGACTGGGGTATTGAGCACTAGGACTCCCTTCTTCCAGTCACCCGCAATAGCATGTACCCCATAGCGTGTACAGAGTACTAAATAGAGATTTAAAAAATAAAAAAATCCAACTAGTATTAATATGGCCTTCTGGCATTCGATTCGATCGAGCGGGAGCCTGTGTTGTCAGGCGGATACTACTGCAAGGGTACATGACGCCTCCACCCGCCGATCACTGGGTTGTCACAAACGGGCTTTCGGGCGTAATCGCACACGTAAGAGGCCCATCTCCGAGCAGCACGCACATCAAGAATTTTGAATCGGTCTACAACTAACCCTCAAAATACAAAAAAAGTAAAGAAGGGGCCATGGCCATGTTCGCCCCTTTTTGTCTTACGAGAGGCAGGGGATACCGTGGATGTATTCTTTGTCTGCATCCCCACCCACAGGGGGTGTTACCCTTTTAGTCGCCTCTTACGACAGGCAGCGGGTGCCGTGGGGTGGACAGTGTCCCAACAAGATAATGCACATCCTCACACAGCACGTGTGCCTATGGACTGCCTAGAGCATGTTGAGGTCCTCCCGTGGCAAGCGAGATCCCCGGTCTTATCCCATCACTGCACACGTGTGGGATGACATTGGAAGGGGCTCCACCAGCCTGCGGGACCTCGAGGGACAGCTGCAACCACTGCGGACGAACTTAACTCAGGAGAGGATCCAAAGGCTGTTTAACACCATCCCGAACCGGATAAGGGCATGCCTTGCGGCCAGGGAAGGTGTGGGCAACAAATACTGACCTTGAGCCAACATTCCACCTGTAACTGCCAACGGCCTTGTCTCCTCCATCCCATATTGTAATCAGTTCAATAAAGGCACATGGTCTTTTAGCATAAAGTTTAATTCATTTTCAACCACTCCTAGGTGCTTAACTTTCTTTTTCAGGCAGTGTATTTTCTCTATCCAGCTTTAAGGAGAAGAGAGCTGATCCATGACACACACTCACAGAGAACTGAAGCACTTGAAATATGAGTTTATAGAAGCCTATTGTTTTTACAAACTTTTTTAATCGCACCGGCACAGATAGGTTTTATGGCGACGATGGGAAATGGAAGGCTTAGGGATAGGAAGGAAGCATTTGTGGCCATAATTAAGGCATAGTCCGAGCTTTTGCCTGCCGTGAAAATAGGAAACAACGGAAAGTCATCTTCAGGGCAGCCGGCAGTAGGGTTCGAACCCACTATCTCCAGAATGCAGGCTGATAGCTACGTGACCTAAAAACGCGACCACTTTCCCAGTGCTTATTGTTTAAGAACTGGAGTGACAAAGCGAGAAATGTGGAGATTCAGAGTCACATGAGGAAACAATAAGAAATTTTGAGAAATATCAAGAAGCGGAAACTTGAATATTTTAACCATATCATGCGACGCAGATATACAGTATCTTGCACATCAAGATCGTCAACGTTCGCATATAAGAAAAATTCGATGCAATTTCGAATTGAAACTTCTTCAGCACCTTAGCGTCAATATCAACATGTGCAGCCGACTACAGTATATATTGGCAGCGAAAGTGGTATTCAAAACTGACGAATTAGAATTCCGGAAGAACTTTACAATTTTACAAACGAACACCTGCTGTGAATAAGAGAGTTGTTTTACAAGATGGCATGGCGTGCCAGTGGCTTTTCCATTTCCGAGTATCTGCTGACCTCGTCCGGAATCGAAGCCAGAAGTTTCACACAGGAAGCTTCTACTCTAACGCTTGATTTATCGGTCATCATCTATGTTGGTGGCAGGTACTGAAAGCCATGTGTCTCCCGAAGCCGAAGATCGGGGCCGCCAATCCCAGAGTTTAAGCAAGGAAGCTTGTCATTTTATACCAAAGTCACGGAACCTCCATTTTACGTGGCATCTGAACCACAAGGGTCGAACTGTATCGGAGACCAGTTTTATGGTAGCGGTAATTAAAATACATACGTTCCTTTATGTAATTAGCAGATGTACTGAAATGGGTTAAAGTGAATCTCTGGACCAATACTTCGATTTTAAGACGTGCTAAATCAGTTCAGTATGGAGTTACTCACGCATGCTGAGAGTAAACGCTGAGTGGTCCGTGTGACACACTGCACTTGAAAGCGCTGGAGAGCTTGGGACGTGATTTTGCATATCGTCTTTGTATTAGAACACCAAATGCCAGCAAGAAATATTGAGACAACACATCCTTAGAAGATACAAAACTTCGGTTCGATAGGTATCACTTACAGCAAACTCCACATTTATCATCATTATTATTATTATTATTATTATTATTATTATTATTATTATTATTATTATTATTATTATTATGTTTATTTTATATATTCCTAACCTTTTCTATTTTTAGGGTCACCATGTCGTGTGGATTTGGCCTAGTAATACGGCCGAATGACCTTCCTGACACCAACTCCATGCAAGAATAGATATGAGGCTATTGGTATCAAAAGAGGCAATCTCCACCTTCCTGCATTTTACAGTAGGAGACAACTTTTATCTAATGCATTTCAGTCCCCTCTTCATGAATGGTTTTTACCTTACATATACATAAAACTAGTTGTACGTGAATAATGAAAGAAAACAAGGCAATTAGATATTTTAAATTTAATTTTGGAGATCTTCTTGATACAAATTGAACGATTTTCGTGGATTTTGCTCTATTTGATAACAACCTGCATGGAGATTGATCGTTTTAATAATAACATACAAAATTATGATATCTACACTCTTTACTTGAGTACAAAAGCCATTAAAATATTGTTTTGAGTTACTGTAGTCACGTCCTAGTTCGTGAACCATGGGCAACGGCTGAGTGGCCTAGTAAGTGGTCCTGAGAGTCGGGATACCAGTTGCTATGGAATGGGAGTGGGCATCTCGGACATATTCTGAGTCATGGCCCTCCTTGTGCTCAGGCAGCTAGGACTACACAATTCACCGGTGATCCATAACCCGTTAGAGGAGCGATCCTCACTTGGACTATGTGCAAGTACGGTAGCATCCTGATTCATGAATTTACCGAGCTCAGAACATTTTAAGCAAGCCTCGGACCTGTGGGAGTTACGGAGTCCCACTCCCATTTGACAGGCGGGGGACTCCTTGGAAACAACTTGGCGAACGAAAAGCAATTCGATGGGGAGCTATCAATATTAATGGGGCTTATGGAAGGAAGAAAGTAAAACTGGCTGGGTCAGCAGAGAGGATGCATTTGGATATCCTAGGAGTAAGTGATATTCGGGTAAGGGGAGATAACGAGGAAGAGATAGGAGATTATAAAGTGTACTTGACGGGTGTTAGAAAGGGAAGGGCAGAGCCTGGGGTAGGGCTCTTCATCAGGAATACCATTGCACGCAACATAGTTTCTGTTAGGCACGTAAATGAGCGAATGATGTGGGTAGATTTGTCAGTTGGAGGAATTAGGACTAGAATTGTGTCCGTGTATTCACCATGTGAGAGTGCAAATGAGGATGAAGTGGACAAGTTTTATGAAGCATTGAGTGACATCGTGGTCAGGGTCAACAGCAAGTATAGAATAGTGCTAAAGGGCGATTTCAATGCGAGAGTTGGGAATAGAACTGAAGGATACGAAAGGGTGATTGGTAAATGTGAGGAAGATATGGAAGCTAATGGGAATGGGAAGCGTTTGCTGGACTTCTGTGCCAGTATGATTTTAGCTGTTACGAATACATTCTTCAAGCATAAGGCTATTCACCGCTACACATGGGAGGCTAGGGGTACCAGATCCATAATACAATAGATCTTAACAGACTTCGAATTCAGGAAATCTGTTAGGAATGTACAAGTTTTACGCGGATTTTTCGATGATACAGAATACTATCTGATCTGTAGTGAACTAAGTATCTCTAGGCCTAGGGTAGAGAAAGTGAAATCCGTGTGCAAACAATTAAGGGTAGAAAATCTACAAGACGAGGAAATTAGACAGAAGTACATGGATATGATTAGTGAGAAGTTTCAAACAGTAGACAGTAAGCAGGTTCAGGATATAGAATGTGAATGGAGGGCATACAGGCATGCTGTAGTAGAAACAGCAAGGGAGTGCCTAGGAACAACTGTGCGTAAAGATGGGAAAAGGCGAACATCTTGGTGGAAAGATGAAGTGAGAGCAGCTTGTAAACGTAAAAAGAAGGCTTATCAGAAATGGCTCCAAACAAGGCCGAGGCAGACAGGGATTTGTACGTAGATGAAGGAAACAGAGCGAAACAAATAGTAGTTGAATTCAAAAAGAAGTCATGGGAAGGTTTTGGTAATAACCAGAAAAGCCTAGGTCAAGCAGCAGGGAAACCTTTCTGGACAGTAGTAAAGAATCTTAGGAAGGGAGAGAAAAAGGAAATGAACAGTGTTTTGAGTAATTCAGGTGAACTCATAATAGATCCCATGGAATCACTGGAGAGGTGGAGGGAATATTTTGAACATCTTCTCAATGTAAAAGGAAATCATCCTGGTGGTGTTGCGAACAGCCAAGCTCACGGGGAGGAGGAAAATGATGTTGGTGAAATTATGCTTGAGGAAGTGGAAAGGATGGTAAATAAACTCCATTGTCATAAAGCAGCAGGAATAGATGAAATTAGACCTGAAATTGTGAAGTATAGTGGGAAGGCAGGGATGAAATGGCTTCATAGAGTAGTAAAATTAGCATGGAGTGTTGGTAAGGTACCTTCAGATTGTACAAAAGCAGTAATTGCACCTATCTATAAGCAAGGGAACAGGAAGGATTGCAACAACTATCGAGGTATCTCATTGATTAGTATACCAGGCAAAGTATTCACTAGCATCTTGGAAGGGAGGGTGCGATCAGTCCTTGGGAGGAAGTTGGATGAAACCCAGTGTGGTTTCAGACCACAGAGAGGCTGTCAGGATCAGATTTTCAGTATGCGCCAGGTAATTGAAAAATGCTACGATAGGAATAGGCAGTTGTGTTTATGTTTCGTACATCTAGAGAAAGCATATGACAGGGTACCGAGGGAAAAGATGTTCGCCATACTGGGGGACTATGGAATTAAAGGTAGATTATTAAAATCAAAGGTATTTATGTTGACAATTGGGCTTCAGTGAGAATTGATGGTAGAATGAGTCCTTGGTTCAGGGTACTTACAGGGGTTAGACAAGGCTGTAATCTTTCACCTTTGCTGTTCGTAGTTTACATGGATCATCTGCTGAAAGGTATAAAATGACAGGGAGGGATTCAGTTAGGTGGAAATGTAGTAAGCAGTCTGGCCTATGCTGACGACTTGGTCCTAATGGCAGATTGAGCCGAAAGCCTGCAGTCTAATATATTGGAACTTGAAAATAGGTGCAATGAGCATGGTATGAAAATTAGCCTCTCGAATACTAAATTGATGTCAGTAGGTAAGAAATTCAACAGAATTGAGAATGTCAGATTGGTGATACAAAGCTAGAACCGGTCGATAATTTGAAGTATTTAGGTTGTGTGTTCTTTCAGGATGGTAATATAGTAAGTGAGATTGAATCAAGGTGTTGTAAAGCTAATGCAGTGAGTTCGCAATTGCGATCATCAGTATTCTGTAAGAAGGAAGTCAGCTCCCAGACGAAACTTTGTTTACATCGGTCTGTTTTCAGACCAACTTTGCTTTACGGGAGCGAAAGCTGGGTGGACTCAGGATATCTTATTCATAAGTTAGAAGTAACAGACATGAAAGTGGCCAGAATGATTGCTGGTACAAACAGGTGGGAACAATGGCAGGAGGGTACTCGGAATGAGGAGATAAAGGCTAATTTAGGAATGAACTCGATGGATGAAGCTGTACGCATAAGCCGGCTTCGGTGGTGGGGTCATGTGAGGCGAATGGAGGAGGATAGGTTACCGAGGAGAATAATGGACTCTGCTATGGAGGGTAAGAGAGTAGAGGTAGACCAAGACGACGATGGTTGGACTCAGTTTCTAACGATTTAAAGATAAAAGGTATAGAACAAAATGAGGCCAGAACACTAGTTGCAAATCGAGGATTGTGGCGACGTTTAGTAAATTCTCAGAGGCTTGCAGACTGAACGCTGAAAGGCATAACAGTCTATAATGATAATGTATGTGTGTATGTATGTACTTCACACTAAACTGAAAGATCAAGTATGGCACTATAAGGTACGTTTATTTAACATTGTCACAAAAGTGACAGGTAATATCATCTACAAGGAAAAAACACTTAATTAATAAGGCCAGTATTTTCTCAGTGTAATTCAAAACACACTAAGGAAGATAAATTTCACAAGGTTTTCCTTTTTTGATCAGAATATTTGTGTCTTCTTATCATCCCTGCGGTTTTCAACAGGGAGGGTTGCCTGTTCGTGCATATTTTTCAGCTATAGTATCAACACGCTTTCTGGAGACATGAAGATGTTAAAAGCTTGCCGACATACAGGAACCTCTACACTTTTACTGTTCCGAACATAAAACTTAGTTTTAAATCACTTTCCAATATATTTTTCATCTTTTGGCCTCCTCCTCTGCACAGGTAATTATTACCTCAGCATTTTAGCAACAACTTATTTCCATTGCCTTTGATCCCAGGCCCATTTGCTCACTTTTGTGGTTGAGATAGGTGTAATGTTTTGTGGCATCATATTCATCACAGACTACTACGAAGAAAGTTACAGCTTGATTTGATAATAATATATGTTCGTGCACCTTCATAGTGTTCCAAAAGACCTAATATACCTGCAATATAACTACAAATCCGACAAATTAGCTGGGCAGTCTCGCTTTATAGCTCCACTGAAACAATATGGCAGCATTCACATGACCGGAACGGAAGGAGCTGATTGGTACTTATGGAGATTGTCCCACTTGATTCCAACAGATGGCGGAGATTGTTTTGTACGAAAACAACGTTATACTTTCATGCCCTGAAATGACAGAATTTTGTTCTTTTTTGCAAAAAAAGAAAAACCAACATAGTTTGGTAGAGGGCTAGTAGTACAATATAATGGTGTTAGTAATTCAATTTTGACAAATATTGGAGATTGCTGATGCACTACTGCGCGTTTCTGTGGTGATTGGTAGTGTGATGTGCTGAATGTAGATAAAGTCCCAGAGTCAGAGGAATTAACCACAAGCAGTTAAAATTCCCGGCCAGGGTTCTTTTGGCCCGAAGTCTCTGTGTTGACTTTTCAGCCAAGGAGCCGAATTATTACCATCATTATTATTAATCTTTTCAAGATCACTTATGAAAAACAAAGAAGGAAATTTCGTATTTTATGTGGCTGTTAGTCTCGCCATTGTAAGGTACGGGCAAACGTGATATCGGGAACCACAGGGACGTATTTTCCTATATTCAAAATCTCACATGTATTGACTGGGATACCGACTCTCACTACCTTGATGAAAAGTTAATTACGATGCCGCTGTCCTGTAGTATAAGCTCCGTTGGTTTAATTCTACAATCAAGATGTAAATAGGGAAAGGTTAAATGATACAAGAAACTGAAAATAACTCTTAATTTGAATACTTCATGATACTGAAAATAATAATGCCCTTGTTCGGAAATCGGAGTAAGACTTCGTATATCCCGCCCCGTGCGATGGTCTATCATAATAAAATATGATCGCCTTAATCTTTAGAATTCATTTGTCCAGTCCGCACTTCGCAGTGTAATGTTAGGAAAGTCACAAGCAGCGCAAGACAATGTATTCTAAAAGCAGAGAAGTGTACCCTTGTATTGACAAAATATAGATAATACTCCGTGAATTAACTAGCCAGGAAATGTATACGATTACGCACTCCTTATCAGTTCTGGAAAACGTAAATTTTCAGCCGATCAATTTTTTGTGTCAGGAAAGGTACTTTCATCCAATGAAAAAAGTGAATCGTTTGAATAGAACAGTCAAGAACCTAAATGACAGGGGTGATTTGTATTACTTAATCCTTATGTACATTATCATATTCAACAGGTATTTTCCCGCCTACTGGCAGGGTCCACTATGTTGCTCCACGATTTCATTCAGCCGAGGGAAATGTAGGGTGTTAGATTTCCGCTCTCTGTGCTGTGGAACAGTGTATCGGCCTATGTTTTCTTCGATCTTCCCTTTAGTCTTTTTTCCAGTAACTTCCAATGCGTAGCGCAACTTTGCGTATGTACCTCCTTCTGCTCAAAGCACATACTACACCATTGTACTAGACTTCCGCGCAATCGTTTTCTTATATCTGTGTTGGAAACTCGATCCAATCTAGTGACACAGACGGGCCACATGAGCATACTTGTCTCCAGTGTTCTATCCTTTTGGTTGTTGACCAACGTCCAGTACCATAGACTGCGACAGGACAGAAGAACCAACGGTGCTATAAATCTTCGATGAGATGGTCATCCACAACAATTGTAAACCCAAGATATTTTGTCACTCGTGACAGATCTTCCCTCCGACTTAGACCGTTTCCGATTTCTTGCGTTCTGACGTCATAGTATATTCGGTCTCCATTTGAGTCATAGTCCATGTTTGTGACTGTCAATTATTTTCTTGGGTTCGACATTGCAGATGAAGGTTGTTTTCGACTCCTACAATGACGACTTCAGCGTAGAGAAGGGACCAGGTTATTAGTTGATGCAGGTCTGCCGTATCAGTGTCCATAACATGGATGAACTGAAAAGTTGATAGGGCCGTGTTCTGGTGGACACATATGCATTACATTTAATATTAACTCTTTGATCGTATGCAGTTATGTTCCAATACGTGTTCATTCTAAGAAGAATATATAAGCCTGTAGCATCTATTTAGTAATATCACGTTTATCAGATAAATCAGTTCATTGTCTTTGTAACAGATTTTTTCTATCAGACAATAAGCCATTTGTTGGAAAGCCACACTTCATCTAGGCGCACTCTCGGATTATTACAAGGAACTGTGTGGAGTATGGTAATAGACAGAACTAAGAAAGAAGAAGAAAACACTTCTTTTCGTAAACCTTTCAAATGAGACTAGGCCTTCATCAAAGTGTTTGATTTAAGACACGCTGTAAAGAGAGTAGAAATAAGCGATGACTATGTGTGTATGCAATCATTTAAAGAACTTTATTCGAGTGAGTTTATCATTACCGGGCGAGTTGGCCGTGCGCGTAGAGGCGCGCGGCTGTGAGCTTGCATCCGGGAGATAGTAGGTTCGAATCCCACTATCGGCAGCCCTGAAGATGGTTTTCCGTGGTTTCCCATTTTCACACCAGGCAAATGCTGGGGCTGTACCTTAATTAAGGCCACGGCCGCTTCCTTCCAACTCCTAGGCCTTTCCTATCCCATCGTCGCCATAAGACCTATCTGTGTCGGTGCGACGTAAAGCCCCTAGCAAAAAAAAAAAAAAAAAAGTTTATCATAAAACCATTTAAGCCTTAAAAACAGATAGCAATTTATCTATACTTAATAATAATAATAATAATAATAATAATAATAATAATAATAATAATAATAATAATTGGTAACAACTGAGCCACGAGTTAAACCTCCCCGGCTGTTCAAATCTACCGCCGAGCCTCTACTGTGATGTCTTTGTTTTACTAACTGAACTATCATATTGCACGTGTTTCATCTACAGACACCAGATGGCTCTCACGTCTATTTACTGGCGATGCCTAGTGTTTAGAAACTACTATCGAGAAATTTATTGTTTTCAGGTTCGCCATATAATCTACCTTCAACTTGTTTGCTGTTACTGTAACTGTCAAATTGGTCCACCAATCATATGGCTTGACATCTAAATCCTAACCTCCAATCACAAACACTCTTACTTACTCTTTCTGGAAATCTCTGTCGGTATGCTACACAAGGAGTGAGTTTTTCTGAGACAGTGGATTACTGAGTGTATTATGTGAAGGAGAGATCTCCTGAGGAGTAGATGCTGGAGGTGGGGGAACGGCAAGTCAGCATGAGGAGGAAATTTTAACAAAGTATTGCAGAATATTAGACATATGAACACACTACGTGTGATTATAGGGAACATTCCTATGTAACCCTCTAGAATGTAACTGCCAGATTTCGGCTTCTTAAATTAAAATATAGGTTTTTTCACGTTTCTAACTTAAACGTAAATTTCCTTGCCGGTCTTTGGGACTTTGAAAATTGTCTTTACTAATGGGCATCTGTAAAATGCAAGGAAGCACGAGTGGTTACCCTCATTCATTTTTTTCTACTTCGTTTCTAACCTTCTAAAATGTATTATCACCTGTTCGGCCTTTATATTTTCTCCAACTTAGTCACCTTGTAGCATGGCTTATCCTCTGGCTTAGTGGACCTTATGCCCAATTAGGTATTGTACGGTTTATATTAATCTTTGAAAATATTTATTTACACCTACGGTCTCATTTTTGTTCTCGACCCTTTTTAGCTGACCATCCATGATTATTTTTTTTGGTTCATGGCCATGTAATATGGGTCTTCTGCCCCTGTTTATTATGGATTTTCTATCTTTTAGTGCGTAGCTCCCCCAACCAAGAGGGTATCAATAGTAATTTACTCTGTGGATAATATGCCTCTTAATCTTTAAGATTCTGTACTGCCAGACAATTGTAATTAACGTACACTACTGGCCCTAATAAAACGACGTTTGTAAAAACAGTTGTTTCTGGACTCTAAGGTTTGGAAACCCGTATGATGTAAAATTGTTACAGAAGCTACGGCTTCTTTCACTGTTTGGTAACGAGTACACTTATTAAATCATGGACATTATAACCTCCTTTTCAAAATGCAATATGTGAAAGCCTTGCAGAATCAGAAAAAATTGACCTTGTTATTTAAAATCGGAGCATCTCCACCCCCCCCACACACACACAGAAATTTTAAGGTCTGAGCTTTCGTGCCATTCTATTGTAATTTATCCTCAGCCTGTGAGGTACCTTTTTAAAATTATTCAGAACTGACGAGCTCTCTTACTGTGAATATTTTGAGATTACAAACTACAAAATTGTAAAGATTACTGAGCATTAATGCTCCTCTAGTTATTTTCTGAGCTTCCTGCTCGCTCTTCTGCTCTGTTAACTTGTTGTAGTTGTGTTTAAATGTTATCTTTTTTAAAAAGGAAAGAAAATAAATTCTCATATTTTGTTAGTAATACTTAAACTCGGATTTATATTTTATCGAACCATTCACCCCTCGCTCTTCTTTCCCCTCTGTGAACCACGGAAACAATTGTAAAAATAATAAATTGAAGAAGATTACGAACAAGGAGAAGAAGAAGAAGAAGAAGTAAGAGTAGAGTTACGTAGCCAGCCAATCTTATTCGATTGCTAAAGGGTTAATATTTGCATATTATATTTTAGTTGCCCTGAATGCCTATAAATGGAAAGACAAAGAATTCAGTGACAGATGCCGAAGATTGTTAACCTTTATGATGCGTACATCCTACATTATGAACGAATCTACATATAATAATTCAAGATTATGACCTCTCTTCACCAGTTAGCTTCTAGTAATAGTCAATTTCAAACCTCAGTAAAATTAAAAATAATAGATTATCACTCCCCCTTCATAAACACACGTTACGATGGATTGGCAGAGCAGCCAACCACCAGGCAACAAATATCAAGTTTAATTACAAAGCGGCTCTTCTTTTGCTATTTGTTTTATATCGCATCGATATGAACAGGACATTTAGCAGCGATGGAGTAGGAAAGGGCTGTGACTGGAACGGAAGCGGCCGTGGTCTTAACGAAGGTATAGGCCATAATTAACACCAGGGTTCGAACCCGCCATCGACTGCCTTGAACATGGTTTTCCGTGCTTTCCTATTTTCAATTCAGGCATATACAGAGGCCGTACCTTAATCAAATGCTTCAGTCACAGTTTTTATAACGATGCATTTTAACTACCACACCATCCTCCTTCCTATAATAATAATAATAATAATAATAATAATAATAATAATAATAATAATAATAATTTTAACGGGCCAGGTGACTACACGGTGCGGACCGCGTAGCATTTCGCTCGATTTCGGGACAAGGAAGGTTCGAACCCCACCATTGGCTATATTGAAGATTGTATTTGTACGTTGCTAAACCACTAGCAAAAGGGATAATACATATATACAATTAAATTAAAGTATATAAAGAAATAAATAACATACAATTATGCTGTTAGTAACTATTGATACGGTGTACAAGACACAGATATGCTGGGATTTTATCCCTCAAAAATTCCTTTATGTGCCAGTAAATTTGCCGACACGAGGCTGGCGTATTTGAGCACCTTCGTATACCACAAGGGTGAGCCGGGATCGAACCTGTCAGCTTTGGCTCAGAAAGACAACACTCTACTATCTGAGATTCTCAGCCAAAGCGAATCACTTCAGAAATGAAATCGTGTAGTCAGGGAGCTGAATTGATGAAAGAAGCACACATATACAGAATGTTAGGGGTATACGTGCAGATATTAAGCTAGTCGGCAAAGAAAAATACATCTCACAATATATGCTATATACTTTTTACCTTGTCCTATTAGTTTGCCCATAACTGAGCCAAATATTTCAGGACCGAATGTGTTTTGAACGGCCGTAACAGGATACGCCGGTTACGTCATTCTGTCCACGCGTAGTGGAAGTACAGTAGCAGAGTATAGGGCTTGTTGAACCTGTTTCTTACCGCAGGACAACACATGTTGTTGTGCACTTCCCCTAAAGGCTTGGCAAGTAGGAGAGGTTGACTCACGTGCCTGGCCACTTGCTGTACTCGAAAACCGGTCTAGGGTAGTCTGTGTGAAAAGTACACAGAATCCTTACAGTGACGTCGAAGATCCGTACCAGCACATGCATGCGAATCAAGTGTTGTGTAGTTGTGTGTGATTTATAAGACGTCAATGGCATTACTCAGTGATCCAAGCTGACAAAATTAAGGGGAGACGTAGGCAGAATTACAGTCACATGTTTGATTACACATATCTTCCACATTCTTCATCAAATCTAATTGAAACTCGGTACACTCATTGAAAAGGACCTAGTGAGTTGTTGTGTGTGTTTAAGGAGTACTGTGGTAAATTTCTCTTAAGTTATTGAAGAATTAATTTTTTCATACGCCACCGTCTTTCGGTACACATTTTGTGTAAGATATGACTTCAAATTTCAAATTCAAAATATATTAATAATCTACACTAGCATAGAGACTTTAAAGTGCAGTAACTCTTTCCTAAATATTTTTGTTGATTTTCTGTAATTTTTTGCACTTGATGGAAACTTTTCTTAGTTTTAACAAAATATTTTAATGTATAACATTTTTCTTATTCAACATATTAAAATTCTACTCCACTTCAAACTTCGTATGTACTTGGATAACTTCTGTTCAAAATTTTATGAAATTACATAAAGTAGTTCTTGAGATAGTTGTACCTAAAGAATGAAAAATGTGAAATTCAGAAAATCCAAGAAAACTTTTATAATAAAATTTTCAAGACTACACCTCTCTTAAAACTCCCGATAACCATACAAATCTTCTTGGTTAGCATCCTCTGCTGCTCTCTTGTCTGTTCTGCTTCTCTGCCTAGCTGCTAATGTCATACTCTCTTCTCTAACCTCTTCCGCTGCATTCGAAAGTGACATGTTCATAGCAGTGTATCTTGGTGTTGGAGCAGGCATGTTCATAATACCACATAACAAGTTCCCACTTTTTATACCAAGATCAACACACCTTTGGCCATAAGCAAACCTAATGTTTGCTTCATAAATTCTGTTATTGGCCTTGGCTGCTTTCAATGGTATATCACTGTTGCAATTTTCACACAAAATGTGTAATGTACTTGCTAAACCTTATCTCTTCTCATCATCCATCAAGTCACCTTTCCTCCACCACAAACAGAACACCAGCAAGTTTTCTGTATTACTTCTGCTAACAATACAATATCAATAATTCTAAACCCACTCCTTCCTCCATCATTTTCTTCTTCTGGCAGAATGTCTGCTCCGAATTTCTGCTTTGAAGAACTTACAGATGAATCCAAGTTCACAATTTCAGGTCTGTCTATCCCTAACCTCACCATGTCTTCTTGACTTTGTTTTGTTTATATGTGAGTGTTTATACTTCTTATACAATTTATCAATGCTGGGCATTGTGTAAATACATATAGGGATCACTAAAGCGCTGAATTACACCAAGTGATCACTAAATCACTGAATTACACCAATTATAAAAGTCACATACACACACAATTATTGAATCAAGTCCTTTGTCATCCACAGCCTTCTATATCGTGTTGGCTTGTTTCTACAACTGTCTGGCGAAGAAGGAAAAAATATCTGGCCTTCTATAAATTGTTGCCAGACGTTTAACTGACAGAACTGTGTAAGAAGACATCTTGTAATCCCACAGAGGTTGAGTAGTGGGCGTGTCATACTGCAGTGCATGATTCTTTAATTTTTTAATATCATTTGTAGTTCGAATCTCAATGTAAAATTTTGGGATTATATTCTCCTTGATATATACCTTCAGGAAAACCAATAAATTTTTTTTTCATGTTTTCTGCCTACGTCTCCCCTTAAAGGAAATAGTTAATAATTAATGAAAAATGGGCGCAACATTTCTGTGCTGTTATTGCGACAGTCTACGATGAACTTCTGACAATAGACAATGCGAGTTGTCTATGCTTATTCATAAACTTTTCAGGTCAATGAAAGGACGGTGGACACTGAAAGAAAAGGCTGTAAGTATTCAGTGAAATTGTTATTAATGAGACAAATTTAAAAAACCGTAGTTTCATCCATCGTGAACATTGCTCGAGGGAAAAAGAGCTACTGTGGAATTGCCGCCGGGCATTTGTAATAGAAAGCTTATTCTTCCTTTTCCTAATATGTTTACCCTCCAGGGTTGGTTTTCGCTGGGACTCAGCAAGGGATACCTCCTCTACCGCCTCAAGGGCAGTGTCCTGGAGCGTGAGACATTGGGTCGGGGATACAACTGGGGAGAATGACCAGTACCTCGCCCAGGCGGCCTCACCTGCTATGATGAACAGGGGCCTTGCGGGGGGATGGGAAGGGATAGACAAGGAAGAGGGAAGGAAGCGGCCGTGGCCTTAAGCTAGGTACCATCGTGGCATTTGCCTGGAGAAGTGGAAAACTACGGGAAACCACTTTCAGGATGGCTGAGGTGCGAATCGAACCACCTCTACTCATTTGACCTCCCGAGGCTTAGTGGACCCCGTTCCAACTTTCGAACCACTCTTCAAATTTCGTGTGAGAGCTGGAAATCGAACCCGGGCCTTCGGGGGGTGGCAGCTAATCACACTAACCACTATACCACACAGGCGGACAGAAGGCTTATTACTGGACAGTAAGTACCGATAGGTAAAATGATGACTGTAATGGACCCGCTTAATTAGAACTTCCGTAATCATAATAATATTACTACTACTACTACTACTAATAATAATAATAATAATAATAATAATAATAATAATAATAATGTCTTTACGTTCCACTAACTAATTTTCACGGTTTTCGGAGACGCTGAAATGCCAGAATTTTTTACCGCAGTAAGCAAGTAAATCTACAGACACGAGACTGGCTTAGTTGAGCACCTTCAAATACCACCGAACTGAGCCGCCATCGAACCTGCCAAGGTGGGATCAGAAGACCAGCGCTCTATCGTCCGAGCTACTCAATCCGGCATTAGAGGTTAGAATAAGTTGGTCGTGTGGTTAGGGGCGCGCAGCTGTGAGCTTGCATTTTGGTGATAGTGGATTCGAACTCCGCTGTCGGCAGCCGGGAAGGTGGTTTTCCGTAATTTCCCATTTTCACATCAGGGAAATACTGGGACTGTACCTTTATTAAGGCCTCGAACACTTCCTTCCCACTTGTATCCCTTTTCTCTCCCATCGTCGCCGTAAGACCTACTTGTGTCGGTGCGACGTAAAACAATTTGTAAGTACATGTTTCGGTAATTTCGGAGACATGTCCGCAATTATAAGATTAATAATAATTCGGACATGTTAAAAGTTCACTATTTTCTTTATGTTTTCTGACAGATTACCAGATACGAAGTTTCAGTGGGGCGTTTAACTTTTATTTTCATAATAGTTAGTAATAATGGACTAACACAGTTTTTATTATAATATTGGTAGGTGGCTTTACGACGAATGCAAGCTGACAGCCGCGCGCTCCTAATCACACCTCCAACTCGCTCAGTAATAATAATAATAATAATAATAAATGTTTAGTTGCCAATGGAGACGCGTGGTTTCGGAATTTTGCGCACAGATATTCTTTAACGTGCCTGTAATTCTACCGATCAGAAGCGGACGTATTTGAGCACCTTCAAATACCAGCGGACTGAGCCAGGATCGAGCCTGCTAAGTTCATGAAACCAGAGCTTGAACCGTCTGAGCCACTCAGCCTGGCAACGTTTATTTTGATACGTTTAATAGGCACTGCAAAAGCAGAATGCTTTAATTTACCATTAAACAAGTTCTTTTCGTTTGGAAGCACGAAAGGGAGGTACGTTTAATATATTTATTTTTATAACATGTCCCTTATTGGTATGAAGCAAAACATTCGATGTGCTTTGAAATTTCAATTCTGATACTACTCACTTGGAAATCCTATCCCATGCATTCTTTCGCTGACGTAAGAAACTTTATTTACGTACACGTCAACACGGGGTGTTTCTGCATACGGCAAGTTGGTCTCCCAAGAATCCATGGTATTGAAATCACACCGTGGGAGAATATTTCACGTAAGCAGTTTGACAAATTCACTAGACCTGTCACGTGCCGGTTAGGTTGTCTGCTGTTCCTAGCGACGGGGATGTGGTGGGACAGGTTCCCGCCCCTACATTAAACCACCGGACTAGAGGTATGAGCTGTCTGTCTGACCTTGACCTGAATAACAGCTGTCAGAGGGGCGAATTATCGTCCGTACTAGTACGCGAGTTACTTCGTTGTAGTAGTATTTGAATAATGCCAGTGTATGAATACCACGAATACCATGATATGCTGCTAGTGTATCGTGTGGCAGAACAGAACACGGGTCGCCCTCCATGAATCTATCGGAAAAGGCTTCCCAACAGACAGGTGCCGAATCCAGCAACGAAACTTACTGTACTGCAGCGTATTCGCGATACAGGTTGTGTTACATCACGCTTTCAGAAGCGATGGTCTAAACGGCCACGTGTAATTCTAGACGCGGAAGAAGACATCCTGACAATGGAAATGAAATGGCGTATGGATATTAGTGCCGGGAGATCCCAGGACGGGTTCGGCTCGCCAGGTGCATGTCTTTTGGTTTGACTCCCGTACGTGACCTGCGCATCTTGATGAGAATGAAATGAGGATGAAGACAACACATTCACTCAACCCCATGCCAGGGAAAATAATCATGATGGTTAAAATACCGACCCTGCCGGGAATCGAACCTGGGACCCCTGTAACCAAAGGCCAGCACGCTAACCGTTTTGCCATGGAGCCGGGCATCCTAACAATAGTAAACGATGATCCCGGGCGCCGTACGCGTAGTATAAGACGTGCCGTTGCTGTACCAATTTGGACCATACCTAGGACACTGCATGAAGAACGAGTGTATCCTGACCATATTCAACGGGTGCAGTGTCCTTGACAGCTGATTACCGTTTTTTTACGAGTTGATGTACGTCGCCAGGACACAGATAGATCTTACGGCGACGACGGGACAGGAAAGGACTAGGATGGTGATGAAGCAACCGTGGCCTTAATTAAGGAACAGCACCAGCATTTGCCTGGTGTGAACATGGCAAACCACGGAAAACCGTCTTTAGGGCAGCCGACAGAGGAGTTCGAACCCACTATATCCCACTCATGGGCTGTGGAACATCCCCATTCAGTAGGAGAAGGCAGTTTCCAGCACCGGTTATGAATTAATACCTGGATGGGTGTAGTAGGAAGTCGGTTACGTGGACAATTCATCTTTTTATTAATGTTACCTTGCTCCTGTAGATACAGTACGTTACTTGAGCTTTCAGAGGAAGTGTCGCTTCGACTACGCAGAACCACGTGGATTTTACACGATGGTGCAGACATTTCCTCAACGGTGGACAGGACGATGTGGAACTATCCATTGGCTAGCCAGATCTCCAGACCTTATTCCAATGGACTTTTATGTCTGGGGGAACATGAAACACAAAGTATATCGAACTGAAGTAACCACTTCGGACGATTTCCGTGAACGTATTGTTTAAGCAGCAGAGGATATTCTGAAGAACCCTGGTGAAATGAAATGAAATGTCGAATGGTTTTAGTGCCGGGATATCGCAGGACGAGTTCGGCTCGCCAGGTGCAGGTCTTTCCATTTGACTCCCGTAGGCGATCTGCGCGTCGTGATGAGGATGAAATGATGATGAAGACAACACATACACTCAGCCCCCGTGCCATTGGAATTAACCAATTAAGGTTAAAATCCCCGTCCCGGCCAGGAATCGAACCCCGGACCCTCTGAACGGAAGGCCAGTACGCTAACCGTACAGCCAACGAGTCGGACACAACTCTGGTGTCTTGGCTCGAATGCGTCGCAACTGGATTCGGAGAAGTGAAGCCTGCAGGGAAGCCCAGGGTGATCATTTTGAACAATTGCTACGAGTTTTACTTTGGTATGTCAGATGTTACGCCATTTCTGCAACGTAATGGCTTGGGAGTACAGTACAGTATCGTTATAGTATTTTGAGTCTCCTTAGGTCGATATTGTCATAAATCCGAGCAGGGAAATTGATGTACCGGTAACAAAAATTATAAATCGAGTGTTTCAGTGCGCGAGTGCGGAAAACGTGCTTGTTAAAACGCTAGACATTGACCTTGAACGCATTTCAGCAGTTGCTCAATCCTGCACTGCATATGTTTTTTTTTTTTTTTTTGCTACTTGCTTTACGTCGCACCGACACGGATACGTCTTATGGCAACGATGGGACAGGAAAGGGCTAGGAGTGGGAAGGAAGCGGCCATGGCCTTAATTAAGGTACAGCCCCAGCATTTGCCTGGTGTGAAAATGGGAAACCACGGAAAACCATTTTCTGGGCTGCCGACAGTGGGGTTCGAGCCTATCTCCCGAATACTGGATACTGGCCGCACTTAAGTGACTGCAGCTATCGAGCTCGGTTTTTTGGTTCTTTACGTGTGTTCGAGAAATTTATATTTTGTTTCTTATTCACAACGAGTTAAAACAGAAGACACTTTGCGTTTTTAAGGGACGATGACCTTAAAACAGCAATCATCATCATCATCATCATTAACACGTATAAAAATTCAAAAAATGCTTGTTTTATATTCATCACTACTGAAATATGAAAAAAATTCAATGAAATTAGTTTTTTCATTCCCACACCTCGTACAGGGGTGGGTGGGCCGTCAGCTATACGTGTAGCTCTTGGGCCATGGAGTAAGGAAGTAGAGTTGTGAGGATGAAATAATTCAAGTTGGTCGTATGTCTTGTACATACAATAAATTGAATTGAACATGTTAGTAAATACCTGACCGCGCAGAGAGATAACCGCAGCAACAACACGGACCCCAGAGGAGGTCCGCAGAACACACCACCCAGGACAGAGACCCCCCAAACACCACATTTATTGAGTAAATTTTCATGGTACGATGTTGACATAGTACAATGTTGACATACATATCTGGGTAAATAAATAAACAAACAAACAGAGAGAAGTGGTTGGCCTTGAACTTGCTGTGCCGAGTGAGACGAGTTCTTAGTCCAGATATGTGAACAAAACAAGCACTGAGGTCATTGACCATGCTACTCTCTTAAAGGCTACAGAGCACATTAAAGGCGATGTATCACAAGGCCAAACTTAAACATGTAACAGAACGTAAGATATAACTGTGACACATGAGAAACGAAACACACCCGGCTGGGGAAACAAACACAGATCTTGCAGCACTGTCTTGAAGCACAGGACAGAAACATAAAGTACTCCGGCACACGACACAAAAGGTGAATTAAAGACGGAAAAAGTATTGTGTCACATGAAGCTAAAGAGAAGTTATAAATAAATGAAATAAACTAAATAATAATAATAATAATAATAATAATAATAATAATAATAATAATATAAAAATAACAAAACATCAAATATGAATAACAAGTATACGACTTAAAAGGAGAGTAAAAAGAGGAATAAGACGAAAGTATGAACAGGTGAATAATAATAATAATAATAATAATAATAATAATAATAATAATCAGACGAGAAAAAGAGTAATAAGAAGAAGTTCAATATGAGTAGTAGCAATAATAATAAGACTGAATAATAATAATAATAATAATAATAATAATAATAATACCGGTAATTATATTTGCTTTACGTCCCACTAACTACTCATAGTTTCTGGAGGCGCTGTAATTTAGTCCCGCAAGAGTTCTTTTTACGTGCCAGTAAATCTACCGACACGAGGCTGACGTATTTGAGCACCTTCGAATGCCACCGGACGGACCCAAGATCGAGCCTGCTTGGAAACAAGAAACCAGTGCTTTAAACGTCTGAGCAACTCAGACTGCCCATTTTTATTTTGATAAATGTATTAAGCACTGCAAAAGGCAACAGTAAGTTATGCTTTATTTTACCATTACACATATGCTTTTCGTTTGCAAGCACGAAATAATAATGTAATTTTTTACGTCCCAATAACTACTTTGACGGGTTTTGGAGACGCCGAGGTGCCGGAAAGTTGTACCGCAGGACTTTTTTAATGCAAGTAAATCTACAGACACGAAACTGGCGTATTTCAGCACCTTCAAATACCCCCGAATTGAGCCTCCATCGAACCTGCCAAGATGGGATCAGAATACCAGCGCTCTATCGTCCGAGGTACTCAGCCCGGCATTAGAGCTTGGAATACGTTGGTCGTGCGGTGAGGGGCGCGAAATTGTGAACTTTCATTGGGGAGATGCTGGGTTCGAACTCCACTGTCGACAGCCCTGAAGATGGTTCTCCGTGGTTTCCCATTTTCACATCAGGAAACTGCTGGAGCTGAACCTTCATTAAGGTCACGAACGCTTCCTTCTCACTTCTACCCCTCTTCTGTCCCATCGTCGCCATAAGACCTATCTGTGTCGGTGCGACGTAAAGCCAATTTTGAAAATCATCATAATTAGGACATTATACAACTGTCGAGATCCATAGTTATAAACGATGAGAAGTATTTTCTAGACAGACATTATTGGCGAGTAGTTAATAATAATAATAATAATAATAATAATAATAATAATAATAATAATAATAATAATAATGGTATTTGCGTTACGTTTACGGTTTTCGGAGACGATGAGGTGCCAGAATTTAGTCCCGCAGGCGTTCTATTTACGTGCCACTAAATCTACCGGCACGAGTGTGACGTATTTGAGCACATTCAAAAACTACCGGACTGGGCCAGGTTCGAACATGCGAGGTTGGAGTCAAAAGGCCAGCACCTCAACCGTCTGAGCTTCACAGCCCGGCAGGAAGCACGAAATGTAGGTACGTTTAATTTATTTATTTGCATAACATGTCCATTATTCGTTTGAAGTAAAACGTTGGCTGTGCTTGCCTAATTCAATTCAATCCCATGCTTGCTTTCGTTGGCGTAAAGACATAGGTTTTCAGGTCATTTTCATACTCACTAGACCACGGGGCTGACGACCACAGATATCCCAATCCCCTAAATGACGTAACAGCAAATGAACCAGTATTAACTCTGACAATTCGATACAGCTCCAGGGTCCGAAACCGATAACTAGGTTTGTCTGACGCCCCTAAGACGGAAACTAAATACTAACAACAACAAAACCAGTCTGGCGAGAATGTAACGTAACATGGTGCACACCGGTAGCAGCCTTCAGCTGTTATCGTAGTTCAGTTGCTCGTAAACATAAAACCAGTATGGCAAGTATATTACGTAACATCTCGTGGCATTACAAAGGTAGCGTTCAGCTGTTACAGTAGTACATTTGCTCTGAAACAAACAGAAACCAGTTTGGCACGGATGGCGCGTGACTTGCCTGTTATCAACGGAAAGCTATTCATTGACAGAACAAGGCATACTGCCTATTCTAAAAACATCGTATCACTTTGCTCTCGAAAATAACTTCCGCGGATTACTAAAAGTTTGATATATAGTGGTTCGTCACATCGTTCTCTATTGCTACAAGAAATATCTGCACGTATACACCTAACATCCTGTATATATGAATAATATTGTAACCTTCAAAGTTAAATAGTTATGGAGACTTAGATAATTAATTTCATCCTACATTATGAATGAATCTACAGATTATAATTCAAGATTATGACCTCTCTTCACCAGTTAGCTTCTAGTAATAGTCAATTTCAGACCTCAGTAAAATTAAAAATAATAGATTATTACGCTAAACAGAATGAATTATTTATGATTATAATAAAATAATTCATGACATGTAGTGAAATGAGAATCGGTTGCGGTAAACAATATGAATTAAAGGCAAAGAACACCAAGCTGTAGCAGATAATCACTTTCAAGTTTTGGGACTGTATTCTCTGGCATTCTGTAAATTAGGACGAGCTATATTATTGTATTCCGGAGATTACGGGTTCGAACTGATCTGTCGGTATCCCTGAATTATTGTTTTTTAGTGCTTTCCCATTTTCACACCAAGCATATTATTATTATTATTATTATTATTATTATTATTATTATTATTATTATTATTATTATTATTATTATTATTATTATTATTATAAGAAGAAAGAGTGCGTGGTCGTTAAACGCACAGCATTGTATCTACTGTGACCTAGTTAATTAAGGTACTGGCACTGAACGAGTTGGCCTTGCGGTTAAGGGCGCGCAGCAGTGAACTTGCATTCTGGAGATAGTGGGTTCGAACCCGTGTCGACAGCCCTGATGGTGGTTTTCCGTGTTTTCCTATTTTCACACCATGTAAATGCTGGGGCTGAACCGTAATTAGGCCACGGCCACATCCTTCACATTCCTAGCCTTTTTCTATCCTATCGTCGCCGTAAGACCTATTTGTGTGGGCGCGACCTAAATCCAGATGTAAAAAAGTACAGACCTCAATTAACACCAGGGTTCGAGTCCCACCATCGGCTGTCTTGAAGATTGTTTTCCGTGATTTCCCATTTTAACGTTTTCCGTGGTTTCCCATTTTAACTTAACTATGGCTGTTGTTCACGTTAGGGAATCTGAGAATGACTTAGCATTTCATTATGTTATTCATACACTGCAACGGATGCTTTAGGTTCCATCTCAAAGGACAATATCCAATTTTGACTGCACATGCTTGTTCTTTAACGGGGCCTAACATGTAAGGTCATCGGCCCATTTTTGACTGTACTGTGTTCAGTTAAGTGTTAAGTTTCCAGTAACAGGCCCGAAACAGCGAATTCCGCATTATTTTTATTATCCTTGTAGTAAGCAAAGTTTCACAGGAACGCAAATGTCAACGAGTGCTATAAGCAGGACCAGCATCTTAGAATTTGCCTGCCTTTGTTCAGCTTGGCAAAGTGAGGAAGAGATTATGGGGAAGGCAGTAGAATATTTCATGGAGCTGGAACTAGCTAGACTGGCCGCCGTCTTATCTGAAGGCGCACGAGAGAAAGAGTTTGCTACGACAATGTCGAGTTAATCGGGGTGCTCGGCTTTCATCTCCAGAAGCAGGCGAACAGGTTACTGTCACTGCCTGGCATGGCCTTTATAACCAGCACGCTGCCAACTGCAGCATCTGATGAAACGAGACCTCAGCTCTGGCCGTGACATGAGAAGTTCACAGGGAAAAAAACCTTATATTAGCTTACTTCCATTCAATAAAAATGTTAAAAAGATGTGTCGGTATTTGTATAATAGGGTAAACCTACCTTATTTCGTGACATACTTTATTTCGTGATACGCGACATATTGTTGATCCTGAAGTAAGGTAGGCGTTCTATATTGAGTTCCACCAGTCCTCAATACATAACAGAGTGCCTTTACACGGGGAAAATATTTTGATTAGGAATTGCCGCTGGGTGAAGGCCAGGAAGTTGATTGTATGTTGTGTGGATGGAAACACGCTACTTGTTGGTCTGTTCCTGTAGTAAAACCTTATTAAGGTAAGTTGGTCAAGTAATTATTCAGAGAAGTATATGTAGTTATATTCCCTAAGGAACACACTTATAATATCAGTAGTCAGAGTTAGATTTGTGTGTGTGTTATTAATGAAATAATTGCTTAGGGAAATGACTACGACTGTCACCGGGCGAGTTGGCCGTGCGCGTAGAGGCGCGCGGCTGTGAGCTTGCATCCGGGAGATAGTAGGTTCGAATCCCACTATCGGCAGCCCTGAAGATGGTTTTCCGTGGTTTCCCATTTTCACACCAGGCAAATGCTGGGGCTGTACCTTAATTAAGGCCACGGCCGCTTCCTTCCAACTCCTAGGCCTTTCCTATCCCATCGTCGCCATAAGACCTATCTGTGTCGGTGCGACGTAAAGCCCCTAGCAAAAAAAAAAAAAAAAAAACTACGACTGTCACGTTTTGTGTCCATTTCAGACACAATGGCTCCAGCGTTAAGCAAATGTGTGAAGAAAGAAAACAGCAACAAGCTAAAAAAATGGGTCTTGTGAACAAAAGACGACGAGCCTATTCATCAGTTGACCTTCGGGGAACGCTTCAGAAGGTTTTGGAGGAAAAGTGGTCTGTATACAAGGCTGCTAAACATTTCACCGTTTCGTGGAGTACTTTAAAAGACAATTGGAAAAATGGGTAGATCGTTTGCCCTTACGAGTGAACTGGAGGTTAAGTTACTTAATTTCATAGTAAAAATGCAGGAAATAGGGTTCGGTCTGAACGTTAACCGAATAAGACATGTTGCGTATGCTATGGCCAAAAAACAGTATGAAAACAATGACAAAGTTCCCATTCAGTGAAGTGAAAAATTGTGCAAGCTGGAAATGCTGCAGGTGAATTCGGTACACTTCTAATCATTTTTAAACGAGTGAGAATGTCAGATTCATTGACGAAAGGTGCCTCCCTAACGCCTCAGTAACCCTGTCACAGAGTGGATGGATTAACAGTGAACTTTTCTTAAAGTGGTTCAAGGAATTTGTTCGAGGCCTTGGTGCAGAAAGGCTTGTGATACTGATAATGAATTCCCATGTCAGTCACGTGACACCAGAGGTATTGGAAATTGCATCCAAGAATGAAATTATCGTTGTGACTATTCCACCGCATACCAGCCACACGTTCCTGATCAGGCCAGAGCCGTCAACACACATCGAACTACACCTGTTTCTGATCAAGCCGGAAAATCCGCCACACATATCACTACAGTGAAACCGGTATCTACGGAAAAACAGAAGTCAAGCAAGAAAAATGATGACATTTGCGCCACCTGTAATGACAGCTACAGTAATGGGAAGAATAAACGTCCTTGGATTCAGTGTTGCTTCTGTTTGCGATGGTTCCATGAAAGTTGTCAGTCCATTGATTCATCTGGTACTATTGTATTTATGCCTAGTGTTTGTGAATATGTCAGTGACAACGATACCGATACTGAAAATGAGTTAAAAGTGCGTGAAGTGAACTATAACAATGCTCAGAAAAGTTATCACGGAGTTAAGTACATTATCACGAAGTTAGGTATACTGTGTCACGGAATTAGGTATACTATCACGAAATTAGGTAGCATGCCCACTTCGCTCAATACACGTTATAACTCCAAATGTTTTGCATTTTTTGAACGTTCTTTATCATGTGTTTGTAGAATAATGTATAGGTACTCAGCATGTAAAATATAAAATTCCTACACCGAGTATTTGTTCTGATATATTACTTATAATCCTTAATATCACGAAGTTAGGTAGGTTTACCCTATTTATTTTATGAACGCAAATTTATATATATAAGCCCTACGTCCAAATTTTGAATACAACTTCTTAATTCTGACATAAATAAAGATCGTACGACGTTATTAATGTCATTAGTGGTTATATACAGTAGGTTCATTGCGATTATATTCCCACTGTTCTTGTATGGATATAAGAGCTGACGCTGAAAACAGGCAGACAAGAGGAAGATCGATGCTTTTGAGCTCTGGTGTTGGCGAAGACTCTTACGAATGCCATGGACTGCAAAAATCACCAATAAGGCAGTTTTAGAGCGCAGCATGCCTCGTATGTCATTGGCTGGTATCATTATGAAACTAGTCCGGCTCCATGGCTAAATGGTTAGCATGCTGGCCTTTGGTCACAGGGGTCCCGGGTTCGATTCCCGGCAGGGTCGGGAATTTTAACCTTAATTGGTTAATTTCGCTGGCACGGGGGCTGGGTGTCTGTGTCGTCTTCATCATCATTTCATCCTCATCACGACGTGTAGGTCGCCTACGGGAGTCAAATCAAAAGACCTGCATCTGGCGAGCCGAACTTGTCCTCGGGCACTCCCGGCACTAAAAGCCATACGCCATTTCATTATGAAGCTGAAACTCGTATATTTTGGCCACGTTATGCGATCAGATGCAATGGAAAAGACAATCATGCTAGGAATGATCAGCGGTTCAAGAAGACCAGGTCGCCAGAGGACTCATTGGTTAGACAACATTAAAATAGACCCCACGCTCAACCTGGAACAACTAAAGCAGTCAATGTGGAACACAACTAGGAGAGCGCTAATTCGTAGAATCGCCGATGGTCGAATTCGACTGAACGGATATCATCATAGGTTCATACCATATTATCAGCATCCTTGAAGATGATTTTCAGTGATTTCCGATTTTTATTCCCGGGAAATGCTACGGTCGATTCCTTCCCAGTTCTAACTCTGTCCTATTCCATCGTCACCATAAGACCTGATGTGTCAGTACGACATAGAACGAATATATAATCCCCCAACATCATATTAAGATATCAGTTAAAAATTGTTTACGGAATCGTACACAGAAAGATATGTTGCCTCTATTTTGACCATACAAGTGTCTTCCAGTAAAGCAGAGCGGAATTCATTTATTTTCAACTCATCAACAGGTTGGCGCCCACAAATATATCTCGTTACACATTCTATAGGCTACATTCGGTAGCATAAACTCAGCTGTCGTGTTCACGTGTATATTGCAGTTTTCTTCTTAAGTTACCTATTAATAGTGCAATAAACAAATGGTTTACATTTCCCAACATGAATAATAATGTCCTCAAGACAGATTATCTTTTTTCTTTTTTTCTTTTATTTACGTCACACCAACACAGATAGGTCTTACGGCGACAATAGGATAGGAAAGTGCTAGGACGGGAAAGGAAGGGACCGTGGCCGTAAGGTACATCCTAAGGATGTAGGGCTTCCTACAGTGCGGTTCGTAATCTCTTAGAAATCGATGAAGATTTCTATATTAAATGACGCTTATTGCTCCTCTTAAATACCTACTTGTATGTCATATATTCCCCAAACTTAGCACAATACATGAAAAACTTACTTTTATTAAAGTATTTTAAAAATTAAATAAAGGCATAAATAACACAAATAAATTTAGTATTAATGGTGTAATAGGTATTCTCATAGAGGCAAGTAAAACGTAGATGTAATGGGCAGAGTTTTTCTGGTCCTTTGATAAAAAGATCGATTGAAAAGAATTAAGAAGAGGGAAATTAGTTTCTGCGAGATGCCAAGTGGATGTGATTAATGTTCGCCCAGAAGGACGTGTATTTGATTCCACACCAGGAAAATTGAAAACTTAAAGAAATACACCACGTCTTCTGGAGAAGCATATAGACATGAGGTTCCTCAGCTTGAACGAAACTGAGTACCGGGTTAATTCCTAGAGACGAAGGAGGCTGCACGTTGAGCTAACCACTCCAGCCCGCTCAATGCCGAGGTAATGGAAAGTGGAAACATTTACCAAAAGCGTTTACGTTTGATATCGTGGACCATGGGACCATGGAATCCAAATCACAGGGACATAAAATTTCATTCCGAAAATCCTACGTACTTTGCAGCAGTCTTTTACGAGCTAGTAAATCTGTATATTTCAGCACCTTCAGATATCACTGTACTAAGCCGGTATCGAACCAGTATTTGTGAATGATGACGTCACTCGGCTATCACGTCCCCAAAACCTTTAATCTTCCACTCCTCCAGGGTCATTAATGACTTGTAATTTAATGGCTTTTGCTTTGAAATTAGTCTTCAGTTTGTGAACTTAGTTTTAAAATATTAAATATAACACCGCCGTCTTTGATTTATTGAAGCTTTCCTTCTCCACTCCGAGGTTTGAGTCCCAGTTTTGGTACACATTTAAGATTGATTAGTAGGACCGTAATCGGAAACCTTGAGGAATGCACACTCGCTGATCATCGATTCTTCCTTTGTCCAGCTGTGCATTTTTCTAATTATGTTACATCCCTCTATGTTCACGGGTTTTGGAAACGCAGAGGTCCCGGAATCTTTCAGGAGTTAATTTTTATGTGCCACTAAATCTACCGATATGAGGCAGGTATTTTTAGTACCTCCAAACAGCACTAGACTGAGGTGGTATCGAACAAAATTCCGGCACCTCGGTTTGTTGAAAAAGAGTAGAAGTAGTTAGTGGGCCGTAAAAACCAACATTATTATTATTATTATTATTATTATTATTATTATTATTATTATTATTATTATTATTATTAATTTTAACCCTATTTTTTCTCAGATGATCACTGTTTTAAGAGATGTCGAGACTTTTCACTCAAAAATGGGATCTCTAACGTTCACTAGACCAATCGAGACAAATTTCTCACACTGGAACATTCCTAAATTCCATCCCCCTCTATCTTGAATCAATCTTGTAACAATGATCACACCAGACCAGTGTCAAACAAACTCTACAAGGAGAAAACCTGAAGGAAGGAATGGACGCTATTGGAAGATTTGAAGATGTGAGCTACAAGAGTTCATGCACAATAACTCAGCGCGGCTCATAGCTGTTACGTTTTTATCAGGTACTGGAAGCTGCAGAACAGGTTACTTCTCACTTTTCTGACGATCTGAAAAACTTAGGTGACATCCTACACACCTTCAAAAAACGAAGACGTGTGCCGACAGGACGTTCATATATAAATAAGTTTAAGATTTATAATATCATATAATGTATAAATTATTAATATAATTAATAATAAATTCCTTCTTCTCCTACTGGTATTCCCCACACTCGTATGGGTTCGCGGGTGCGAGCTATATTGCACATGCGTGTTTGGCGCTGTTTTAGGTCGGATACCCTTCCTGATACCAACCCTATTTGGAGGGACGTATTCACTATTGTTTCTGTAGTGGTTGTTAATATAATGCACTGTGTATGAGTGAAGATAATATAAAATCGAACAAATTTACAACAACCGCATGGGTTTAACTGTACTGCCTGTCAACAAGTCGATCCAAACGTTTCAATTATCGGCCGAGTTTTACGGCCCGATGCACTTCCGGTCACCTTATTACGTTTTCGTGGGGTGGTTGGTAGTGTGGTTTGAACGAAAATTGTGCTTTAAGCTAAAACAAGCATATGGTACTAAAGGCAGAAAAATTAACCAGGAGAGGCTAAAATCCCTGACCCAGGCAGAAATCGAACATGGGACCCTCTGAACCAAAGGCCGTTATGCTAACCATTTAACCAAGGAACCGAATCCTGGCACAGACGGTTAACATCTAAGGTGGGCCACACACCAGAGCGATACTATATTTAAGCGATATTTATCTTAAGATCATTTTGCTGCACACCCTTACGATAAGGAATGCATTTCTAGTATCACTCGCGATGAATTCAAGTGAAGATTATGATGCGTTGGCCTACTGGTTTATGTGTCGTAGAGGAAGAAAGAGAAGGTGGTACCGAGTCCATCCTTACAATATCCATAACTTGCAGCGTAGTTCTGCAGGAGTATCAAAAGATCTTATCCTACACAATTAAATATTTAAGGATTTTTTGACAAAAATCTGTTGTTATTTTTGAACAAGTATAACCCAGAATTGAAAAACTGGCACGTACTATAGGATAGGACAAGTAACCTAGATGTTAGGTCCCTTTACAATTCGCTTTACGTCGCACCGGCACAAATAGGTCTTATGGCGACAATGGGATAGAAAAGGCCTGTGAGTAAGAAGGAAGTAGCCGTGGCCTTAATTAAGGTACAGCTCCAGAATTTGCCTGGTATGAAAATGGGAAACCACGGAAAACCATCTTCAGGGCTGCCGTAGGTCCCTTTAAATAACAATCATCATCACTATAGGCTGGCCATTCCTCAAGCTGAACAGCTGCTTATAACTCTAAGGTAAGAAAACATGTTTGTTTAGTAAATAATTAATTTTACAGAACAGAGTAGAAATGTATGTAATAGAAAGAAACACTAGCCTTGCAGGTTACACAAATTTTATTAAATAAATGTGTGGTATATAATTGATGAAACTATTGTTTTTTCCGTATAGTGCGTTGTAAGGGAGTAGATTGGATCATCAGTCCACCAGTCCATATGAGGATTATTTTGAAGTGAAGCAGTATCTGTAATGAATATTCTTGGTTCAATGAGGACATCGAATTAGAAGTGCTGGGAGTTTAACCTGTAGAATAAGGAGTAGATACTCGGGTTAGTTAAGCTTCATCTATCAGTTCGTCTAGAAGTGAGAGTACTTTAGTTTTAAAAATCCTTTTCATTTTGTCGTCTAATTTTTATATACATGCATACAAACTTCGAAGGAACAGCAAAAATCTGCATCATCCTACTTTCTTCCTTTTCTTATATTCATCCACTCTACAAAGGCAGATTCGACGGCATCACGTTTAGTTTGGGAGAAACGTTTAACACCAGACTTTTTTAAACATCTTTTTCATTTAAGGAAGTGGATAAGTTTTCTTCTCTGACATCTGTATTCAATTCCTGTGGTACGTCTTCTACTTCAGAACTAATGTCTACAACAAGTAAACAGCTGCTCTGTTCATCGAATCGCTCATTGGCACGTTCATTTGAATTACTAGCCGGAACATTGCCTATGGGAGAAGAAAACTCAAGTGCTCAGCCAAATAATAATGTTTTGATTTTGTGCCAGATTCACTAGGTGGTTATTTATTTGGTCTAAGAAACAAACAATGAATTTTTCTCCATCTCTCATGAAGGTTTTATTCTGAAAGGAATGGAGGATTTAATATTTATTATATAATAATAGCAGTGCATTAAAAATCCGCAGTACAGTTTTTTTACAACTTACTTTACGTCGTACCGACACAGATAGGTCTTATGGCGACGATGGGACATGAAAGGACTAGGAGTGAGAAGAAAGCAGCCGTGGGCTTCATTAAGTAACAGACCCAACATTTGCCTGATTGGAAAGTGGAAAACCACGGAAAACCACATTCTGGGCTCCCGACAGTGGTGTTTGAACCCACTATCTCCCGAATACTGGATACTGGCAGCAGTATAGTATGATGAATATATTTATTGCAGGTGTTTGGCCACAGGAAGCAGTTTTGAAGGCTTTTCATTACAATTCTACTGAGAAGGAAATATTAGGGCAATATGGGGCTAGCTCTAACCACTGTAAATACTGCTTGTCCAAAAAAGAAAGCCTGAAACAGCATTGCAGTTTGCTATTGTGAGTTATAGAAATTACCTAAGTACACAGGCTCCATAGACTGAGAACACATACTCATGTAGTGCTTCAACAGCATCAGATTCACATGAACTACAAGGGCTATCGTTCCTTTAGCAATTACACATGCAGATGGTTTATTTACCATTGTTGATTTCGGATACTCCGTAAGAAATTGTGATGGTGGTGTATTTTGACAGTCATTGGTCGGAGAATTGCTAATACAAGACAACGTTAACTCCCCTTCTGCTTCTTCACTGCCGTCTGATACGGATACTCGGCCGTTTCCTTTCTATTTCTTAGAGGATGAAGCATTTTCACTGCTACAATACTTAATGAAGCCTTATCACAAACGAGTAATAACAATGTGAACAAATAATCACCGACTGTCTGGAGAACTAAAAAATGTTGAGTATGCTTTTTTTTACAACTTGCTTTATGTCGCACCGACACAGATAGGTCTTATGGCGACAGTGGGGAGGAATCGGGCGCAGCCTTAAGGTACAGCCCCAGCATTCGCCTGGTGTGAAAATGGGAAACCACGGAAAACCATATTCAGTGCTGCCGACAGTGGGGTTCGAACCCACTATCTCCCGGATGCAAGTTGACAGCTGCGCGCCCCTGACGGCACAGCCAACTCCTCTGCGTGAGTGTTCCTTTGCAATGTTAACAATTACATTTAGAATTTTCGAAAGACCGATCACCTCTAATGAGAAATATGCAGTAAGTGTATTAAAAGCAGCATGCATCCTGCATGTCTGCATTCGTACAGAAGGAAAAATGTACGGGAAAACTAAATTTCAAGCTTGCACTGTGCCATTGCTTCATGGTGTTGAAACGGAAAACAGTAGATCAGCATCAACTGCGATTCGTTTGTGAGACAAACTAGCAAACTACATCTTGCATCCCGAAAGAGCTATTCCCATTCAGTGGAAATATGCAGGTTTGCATTATATTGTTAAGGATGCGTTCAGGAAATATTGTCCTCAATAAAGTTAGAGCAGAGTAGAGTTTAGTATTAGCGGAGTGGAAATGCGAGGAATTTCATTGGCTTTCGCTTGAACAGTAGGTCCATTGATTGACACATCTTGTTCTTTGCTGCTTAAACCATCTAAGTAATGATTCTTCAAATCTTTGTCCTCAGATGATACGGCCTGCTTGATTATTAAAGAATTTTCTTCGAAAAGAGACTATTTTCTTTTTGTCCTTCGAAATTGTAGAAATCGTTCAGTGTGATACACCTATTTCCTTCCCGAAGCTGCCATTTGTTTCCCCATTTTCTAATCGCAATATTACGTGTGACTTTTCTTCAATATTAAACACATTCCTTTTCTGTTGTGACATCTTCACAGAGATGCTTGCCTTGGCTATTTTATAGACAGACTGATTTGAAATCTACAATAATAAGTTTGACATTGTTTTCAGGGTCGGGATCCATAGCTAAATGATTGGCGTGCTAGCCTTTGGTCATAGGGTTCCCGGGTTTGATTCCCGGCAGTGTTGGGAATTTAACCATAATTGGTAAATTCCTCTAACATGGGGACTGGGTGTATATGTCGACTTCATCATCATTTCATCCTCATCATGACGCGCAAGTCGCCTACGGGATACAAATCAAAAGATCTGCACCTGGCGAGCCTAAGTCCTCGGACACTCCCGGCACTAAAATCCACATGCCATTTCATTTCATTGTTGTCAGTAATCCCCCGATACGTAACAAACAAAAATCAACATCGGACGCTATAACCGAACATTTATTCGAAAATGGGATCAAAATACGTCGTTTTATACGATATGTCGTAATAAGCGACGTCGTACTAAGCTATTTTTGAAGTACACTGTTCATGTAGGATTTAGACGGGAATGTTGGATATGGGCGTTATATACAGTACAATACGCCGCAATAAACGGTTTCGACTGTATGCTGTACATTAATGTAGTATACTTTCAAATCACAAATAAATGCACACATATTTTCGTTTCAGACCTTTGTGCTTTTCAGTTTCCCGAACTTTGCGTGAGTGCCTCCAAAATCCCCCGTTTACGACAAGCACTGTGGTCTCGATTATTTCTCCACTTTCACCGAAAACCAAAAAATCTCTTAACCATCCTCTACTTGGTCTCCTGCTTCGGTTCGCGTTCCATAGCCGAGATCATTATTCTCCCAGGTGTAGCCTCTCTTCGCTTATTTGCTTTACATTACTACCGAATCGGTTCATATAAAAAGCTTTCATCAACTCATTCATAACTTGGACTTCATCTCTTCACTGCGTGTGTCCACCTGTCATCGCTTCCACCTACGTATATTTACTAAGAGCCATTCTCACTGCTTCTACTCTATGTCTCTTACCTCCAGCTTATGAGTTAGATACTCCGAATTCACCTGGTTTTCATAATCGTACAGCAAAATGAAGACAGGGCGATACAAAGCTTTTCACTAACTTCCTTGCACTTTTATTTTATATATTTTCTTCGGCCTACCTGGCGTAGTTAACGCTATGAAGTCTTCTCTTGCATCCAAAATTAACAATTAAGTTACATTTAATTTGACTCTTTTATATTAAATTTCTTACATTTCGGAAAGAATAGGAGTATGGCTAATAAAAAGTGTGTCTGTTCTATTTGCTACTGGTTTAACGTCAGAATAAAGTGTAGCTTCCACCGAAGTCCCAGTCTCATCCATGGCTGTGACAATATGGAAGCTGCTGGGGTATGGGTGGTGCTGAGTAGTGACATTCAGAGCACGACTAGTGCATTTGAGTGTTATGAAAGGTGTTGCTCATAGGGTCAGTCGTGCTGCAATAGCACTTTCTGACCCAGTGAGGAAAACAATGGCAAACTACCTCACTCCTCGTCTTGCCTAGTACGCCTCATTATGGTGCTGCCATTGGTTTTTGCGGTTTCCTTATAACCGCATAACCTTTGGTGGTGCTATTTGAGGATCCAACCAGCCTCTGGACTGATGACCTAACAGACATAACGTGCACTAACACAGATAGGTTTCCGGCAATGATAGAATGGGAAATTAAGGTACAGCCCCAGCATATGCCTGGTGTGAATGGAAAACCACAGAAAATCATATTCAGGGCTGCCGGCAGTAGGGCTTGAACCAGCCACCCCGCAAATTCTAGCGTACATCCACACTATATGACCTATACCGCGCAGCCAGCTCGCTCGGTACAAAGGAACTAATGTTAAAATTGTGTTGACTCTGTGGCTGACAGGACATCAATTTGCTCTCCAGACCACAGGGTTGCGAGCTCGATTCCTGGCCAAGTCATAAGATTTCAACTACATGTGGTAAATGCCTGTGGCTGGGGGCGGATGGGTGTTGGTTCTGTTCCCGGTATTCCTGTAAATCGTATACTACACTGTCTTACTCTGCACTGAGACACGTCTTTTCCTTCTCAGAGCAGATGCAGCCCAACCTCATCCGAAAGTTTGCCTCACAAGGGCTGCAAAAGGCTTAAAAAACCGAGCGAGTTGGCCGTGCGGTTAGGGGTGCACAGCTGTGAGCTTGCATTCGGGAGAGAGTGGGTTCGAGCTCTACTGTCGGCAACCCTGAAGATAGGTTTCGGTTTCTTTTTTTCATATTCACACCAGGCAAATGTGGGCCACGACCACTTCCTCCCCACTCCTAGTCTTTCCTATCCGATCGTCGCCATGAGACCTATCTGTGTCGTTGCGGCGGAAAGCAACTTGCAAAAAAAGGGGCTTAAAACCACACGGAGCTATGATATTAACTGTAAACATATTAACGGCACCTCTGACAATGGCAATGTGAACAATAATAAGTCATAACCGTAGTTTTCTAAACAGAAAGTAAATCTTTCCTTTTTTTTTTTTTTTTTGGAATTTGAATTCTAATCCTGATATTAGGTTACGGACCTCTTCTGATATGGAATTTTGAACGTGTCCAGGACCTTCTCTGAAGGAGATGGAATACAGTTTGGTTATCTGCAAAGTGTTCTTATTGTGAGAGCTGGTGTTTACTTTATGACAGCTTGGTAAACTTGGATGCTAGATACTGTGGTGAAGACGTGCGTAGACAATGGGCATAACGTTAGCTTCTCATGTGAAGGATTAACACTGACAACTGGTTAAGATAAGTTAGGCCTGTGTTAATGTGGGTTTTACGCCACTGAAATGAAGAAAGAATATTAACGATGTGAACTTTCCGGAGCTCACAGACTAATTGTGAAGTTAGGGAGTGAACACATCGCAAGAGCGAATGGTGGCATTACCTTTGCTGCCTGTTTTAACGTCGCAGTAACACATGCAGGCTTTCGGCAGAACTGGAACAGATAACAGCCAAGGAATGGTAAGACAGTGACCGCGATCTTAATTCAGGTTCATGCTCGTGATTTGCCTTATAAGAAAATGGGAAACTACTGAAAATCTTCATAAGGGTTTACGTTGTAATAATATAATAATTTCGTGAGACTACTATTAGCCTGTTGCAGCCTTTGCAAGTCACACACTCCGATGAATGTGGGTGGCGCCTCCAGGAATACAAATTTACAATTACACGACCCATACTGCGAAGTCTATTTCCACAGTAACTAGGGTTTTAATAGTGTTCTGAAGTTTCCTCGGCAGATGTAGGAATTTCTTGGCTCTTTGTGGTTACATTTTTGAATAAGAAATTTTACATGCTCTGCATACGAATGACTATCACGCGTAACACCAAGATATTCGACTGTATTTCTCACTATAACTTTCACAACGTATAATAACTTCATACAAGTCTCCATCTCTAACATTAACTGGCTGGATAGTTTATACTTAAGAGAAATACAAAAGCTGGTATTGGTAATTTTAAAAAAACTGTTTTTAAATGGAAAATTGTTATATTGAGTTCCTCTTTAATGTTATGGATGTTTCACTGATTTTGGATGACTGCAAGTATTTATAGCCGGCCCCGCGGTGTAGGGGTAGAGTGCCTTCCCCTTACCCAGAGACCCCGGATTCGATTCCCGGCCAGGTCAGGGATTTTTACCTGTATCCGAGGGCTGGTGCGAGGTCAATTTAGCCTACGTGATTACAATTAAGGAGCTATCTGACGGTGAGATGGCAGCCACGGTCTAGAAAACCAAGAATAACGACCGAGAGGATCCGTCGTGCTCACCACACGACACCTCGTAATCTGCAGGCCTTCGGGCTGAGCAGGGGTCGCTTGGTAGGCCATGGTCCTTCGGGGCTGTTGCGCCATGGAGTTTTTTGTTTTGGTAAGTATTTATAGATTTTAAAAATATGTTACTGCATAAGTGATTTATCCGGATTTGGTGAACACTTGTTCAGTGAAGACAAGATATGTCAGGAACTATTTGCTGTAGAAGGCAGTAATTTATGTTGATTTATAGCAAACATCCTGCTGCATAAGTTGGCTACGTTGGTTGCTCTGATATCGCTTTCTGCCTGGTGTTAATGTGGTGAGAAGCATGGTACCATCCACGTTATGTAGGTGGCAATACGGCAATACACTTTCAAGTGTGATTTCTGGAAAACTACACGTTTGAGCGAATATCTACCATTTTCTCAGAAACGACACAAGCTAGAGCTCTGAAAGGTTTACTTCTCATTAAACGCTTTCTCTTTTATATGGATCTTCAATTGTAGAGATACCACAAATAGTGGTATCAGAAATACATTTTAAAAATAAAAATAAATTTTAAAATCTAAGAACGTGATTTTAAAAATGATAGAACCATAAAGTACATCAGTAAATGTACTAGATGTGAGTCTATATTTATTACCTTTGATAGTTCAAGAGAAACCGGGATGTAAATAAATCAAATTTAACATTATCAGGATAGGCTTTTGATACACCTCTTACGAATATAGATATGTTGATTCCTGTCGTTTATATTCATGTACGTATTGTATATAGTACTTTTATCATCTTTCAATTAATATTGTAGTTTTGCATGTAAAAGTCATACGATAAATAAATAAATAAATAAGTAAATAAATAATTAATTAAATAAATAAATAAATAAATAAATAAATAAATAAATGGTAGTTTTCAGGGTCGATTCTGAGTCCATGTTATATATAAACAATCTGCCTTACGTCGCATCGACACCGATTACATGCTGGTAGGTAGGTGACCAAAACCGCACGGTAGTCCTTGTTATGCATTGTAATTACAAAATGATGATAATTCAGAGTCCCTTCATAAATAAGGGGTTGAACCCATGATCTTGAGCACAAGGAGCAAACATGGTCCAGTAATATGACGTAGGAATCTTCACATTAACTGTCCAAGCATTAGTATTAGCATTAGTAACAAAACATTCTCCTCAGGCAGAAACTGCCGAGGATATGCTTCTAACTCATTCCGACCGAGCTCGATTGCTGCAGTCACTTAAATACGACCAGCATCCAGTATTCGGGAGATAGTGGGTCCGAACACCACTGTCGGCAGCCCCGAATATGGTTTTCCGTGGTTTCCCATTTTCCAATCAGGCAAATGCTGGGTCTGTAACTTAATGAAGGGCACGGCTACTTCCTTCCCACTCCTAGTCCTTTCATGTCCCATCGTCGCCATAAGACCTATCTGTGTCGGTACGACGTAAAGTAAGTTGTAAAAAAACTGTACTGCGGATTTTTAATGCACTGCTATTATTATTTAATAAATATTAAAGCCTCCATTCTTTTCAGAATAAAACCTTCATGAGAGATGGAGAAAAATTCATTGTTTGTTTCTTAGACCAAATAAATAACCACCTAGTGAATCTGGCACAAAATCAAAACATTATTATTTGGCTGAGCACTTGAGTTTTCTTCTCCCATAGGCAATGTTCCGGCTAGTAATTCAAATGAACGTGCCAATGAGCGATTCGATGAACAGAGCAGCTGTTTACTTGTTGTAGACATTAGTTCTGAAGTAGAAGACGTACCACAGGAATTGAATACAGATGTCAGAGAAGAAAACTTATCCACTTCCTTAAATGAAAAAGATGTTTAAAAAAGTCTGGTGTTAAACGTTTCTCCCAAACTAAACGTGATGCCGTCGAATCTGCCTTTGTAGAGTGGATGAATATAAGAAAAGGAAGAAAGTAGGATGATGCAGATTTTTGCTGTTCCTTCGAAGTTTGTATGCATGTATATAAAAATTAGACGACAAAATGAAAAGGATTTTTAAAACTAAAGTACTCTCACTTCTAGACGAACTGATAGATGAAGCTTAAATAACCCGAGTGTCTACTCCTTATTCTACAGGTTAAACTCCCAGCACTTCTAATTCGATGTCCTCATTGAACCAAGAATATTCATTACAGATACTGCTTCACTTCAAAATAATCCTCATATGGACTGGTGGACTGATGATCCAATCTACTCCCTTACAACGCCACTATACGGAAAAAACAATAGTTTCATCAATTGTATACCACACATTTATTTAATAAAATTTGTGTAACCTGCAAGGCTAGTGTTTCTTTCTATTACATACATTTCTACTCTGTTCTGTAAAATTAATTTTTTACTAAACAAACATGTTTTCTTACCTTAGAGTTATAAGCAGCTGTTCAGCTTGAGGAATGGCCAGCCTATAGTGATGATGATTGTTATTTAAAGGGACCTACGGCAGCCCTTAAGATGGTTTTCCGTGGTTTCCCATTTTCATACCAGGCAAATTCTGGAGCTGTACCTTAATTAAGGCCACGGCTACTTCCTTCTTACTCACAGGCCTTTTCTATCCCATTGTCGCCATAAGACCTATTTGTGCCGGTGCGACGTAAAACGAATTGTAAAGGGACCTAACATCTAGGTTACTTGTCCTATCCTATAGTACGTACCAGTTTTTCAATTCTGGGTTATACTTGTTCAAAAATAACAACAGATCTTTGTCAAAAATTCCTTAAATATTTAATTGTGTAGGATAAGATCTTTTGATACTCCTGCAGAACTACGCTGCAAGTTATGGATATTGTAAGGATGGACTCGGTACCACCTTCTCTTTCTTCCTCTACGACACATAAACCAGTAGGCCAACGCATCATAATCTTCACTTGAATTCATCGCGAGTGATACTAGAAATACATTCCTTATCGTAAGGGTGTGCAGCAAAGTGATCTTAAGATAAATATCGCTTAAATATAGTATCGCTCTGGTGTGTGGCCCACCTTAGATGTTAACCGTCTGTGCCAGGATTCGGTTCCTTGGTTAAATGGTTAGCATAACGGCCTTTGGTTCAGAGGGTCCCATGTTCGATTTCTGCCTGGGTCAGGGATTTTAGCCTCTCCTGGTTAATTTTTCTGCCTTTAGTACCATATGCTTGTTTTAGCTTAAAGCACAATTTTCGTTCAAACCACACTACCAACCACCCCACGAAAACGTAATAAGGTGACCGGAAGTGCATCGGGCCGTAAAACTCGGCCGACAACCGAAACATTTCGATCGACTTGTTGATAGGCAATACAGTTAAAACTCTTGCGGTTGTTGGAAACTTGTTTGATTTTGTATTATCTTCACTGAGTCCGGTCCTATGCCCATTATAAGACACGTGGCGATTTGTATCAATTTTCTGATGTTACATATAAGGTGAAAACGAAATGGCTTGCTAGTAAATCCCTTCATGACCGAATATGAACACCACAGGTAAATGAAATAGTCTGATGCCCGGCAATATCGGCGAATCACCAAACGTTACTGCGAAGCAGTATTACATACCACAACCGTGTACGAAATATCCTGCAGAGTCTGTTTATGTTCAGTCCTTCCTGTCTGTGTCAAATCTGACACTTCTGGTAATTGCTTTGCTTATCGTAGAATCTTACGAACATCTCCAATCCCTACCACCACCACCACCACCACCACCATGATATGGTGGAATTTTTCTGCTTTATTTCATATCATGAGTGAAGAAATAAATAAAAATTATGTTTTATTTACACTATGTAACAAAATTTGACAAAGCTTTTGTTTATCTTATGTTCTTGTGTATGTGTAATGCTTCATTCGGTGATGTTAATTATGGATATAGACGTAGATTTTCTTAAGTGTCAATATTGTGGATGTTATAATTAACTTATGAAATTTCTAAAGAAATAATAATAATAATAATAATAATAATAATAATAATAATAATAATAATAGTTATTTACTTTACGTCCCACTAATTACTTTTACGGTTTTCGGAGACTCCGAGTTGAAGGAATTTAGTCCTGCAGGAGTTCTTTTACGTGCCAATAAATCTACCGACACGAGGCTGACGTATTTGAGCATCTTTAAATACCACCGGGATGAGCCAGGATCGAACATGCCAAGTTGATGTCAGAATGCCAGCGCTTCAACCGTCTGGGCTACTCAACCTGGCGAATTACTAATACACGCTTATTTAATACAACTATAGTCCTATAGAACAAATCTAATATAGCCTACAGCACTTCAAGAGTTGGCAGGATTAAGTGCAAAAATATTGAATAACACTGAATATTCACGCAACAATGGTGTCATTCAAAAATGCCCATTCGAACGGCTTTTCCTCGTTTGTTGTTCCGACCACTCTGCACGTACTATAGGCCTACCCCATACATAGTCTCCCAACACAACCTACTGTAGTCTCAACGTCCCTGATGCAGCGAGTATTCTTGTGAAAGCGTTAACCGTGTTCCTAAACTTACAGCTCCTAAATTTGGCCTGAGTAAATCAATATGAGGAAACAGATAATGCATTTTAACTTACATTCTTTTTTTTTTGTTGCTATTTGTTTTACGTCGCACCGACAAAAATAGGTCTTTTGGCGACGATGGGAAAGGCCTAGGAAGTGGAAGGAAGCGGCCGTGGCCTTAAATTAAGGTACAGCCCCGGCATTTGCCTGGTGTGAAAATGGGAAACCACGCAAAACCATCTTCAGGGCTGCCGACAGTGGGGCTCGAACACACTATCTCCCGATTACAGGATACTGGCCGCACTTAAGCGACTGCAGCTATCGGGCTCGGTTACTTACTTAACTTACATTCTACATCTAAGTACATGTTAACTCTCTATCACGTTCTCGATCAGTTGCAGATAATTCTGACATCTATTGTTGCTCAAAAACTGTTGCACTACCATGCTGAATGCCTCCCAAGCATTCCGTTCATGAAGAGTCATTGCATCTAAAAATTATTTTGATTTTAACATCACACGAGTATGAGGTGCGGTGAAAATTCCGACTTTTATGTATCCCCTCAGATAAATTGCGGAACATTTGTCCGATGAGGCTCAGAGCCTCACTGTTCTTATATAATCCTTTGATGTATCATAATAATAATATTATTGGCTTGTTTACATCTTACTAATTACTTTTCCGGTTCTGAGAGATGCCAAGGTGCCAGTCTCTTGTCTGGTAGGAGTTGTTTTTTACCTGCCAGTAAATCTACTGACAGGAGGCTGGCGTATTTGAGCCCCCTCAAATACCACCGGCCTGAGCCAGGATTGAACCTGCCAAGTTGGGCTCAGAAGGCTAGCGCTAAATTTTTGTCCGGTGAGCGTATATACCTTTACTCCTCAGATTATACCATACAAGCAACTGAATGTAACTTTGATGTAGCAGTCAAACCCCTGGAACAATGGTTCCAAGTAAATGAACTGGATATATCCGGAAGTAAATTTAAAATAGTCATCTTCACGCGCCAAGTATTTATCGAGACGTCCCTGAACATATGCAGTTCCATTACAATACGGTGGACATAGTCGCTCACGCAAGTTGTCTAGGAATCATTTATGGTTTGCACATATAGCCCAACTTATACCATAACTGGAACAAGCACACAGCGTACTCTAGCAGTTACGCGTACATGGTGGAGCACATCCAAGACTCTTAACAACATTTTAGCTATCACTGATGCGCCCCAATCGATTATGCTCTATCCTCTACCATAATGGAAATCAATGTTCTATTAATAAATTAGACAAAATACAGTTTCAGTGCATTAGAATATGCTTAGGGACCTTGTCATCAACACCTATGAATATAGTTCTTCTAGATGCATCGGAGCCACCGCTCAGTCTTCGACGCCAGTTCCTCGTAGATAAATTCTTACTTGCTAGATTACTTCAAGATTTCCCACCAGTTACTCGTCATACCTAAATAAAAAGATAATTCACCCTACATCACAATTCATAAAAACATCCAGAAAAAGTGTCCTTATTACACAGCTACAGATTTCTAATAACGATTCTATCACCGATTCCACAACGCAAAATATATACATATGACTTCGCTTACTCACATGTAGTCTTCTCAGTGCGTATTTACCAACTACCTACAGCCACAAATGATAGATACATACATACATACATACATACATACATACATACATACATACATCATTATAGACCATTATGCTTTTCAGCGTTCAGTCTGCAAGCCTCTGTGAATTTACCAAACGTAGCCACAATCCTCCATTTGCAACTAGTGCTGTGGCCTAATTTAGTTCTATATCTCTTATCTCTGAATCGTTAGAAACCGAGTCTAACCATCGTCGTCTTGGTCCCCCACCACTTTTCCCACCCTCCATAACAGAGTCCATTATTCTCCTAGGTAACCTATCCTCCTCCATCCCCATCACATGACCCCACCACCAAAGCCGGTTCATGCGTACAGCTTCATCCATAGAGTTAATTCCGAACTTAGCTTTTATCTTCTTATTCCGAGTACCCTCCTGCTATTGTTCTCACTTGTTTGTACCAGCAATCATTCTCACTGCTTTCATGTCTGTTACTTCTAATTTATAAGATATCTTGAGTCCACCCAGCTTTCGCTACCGTAAAGCAAAGTTGGTCTGAAAACAGACCGATGTAAAGATAGCTTCATCCGGGAGCTGCCTTCCCTCTTACAGAATGCTGTTGATCACAACTGCGAGCTCAGTGCATTAGCTTTACTGCACCTTAATTCAATCTCACTTACTATATTACCAATGTGGGAGAACACACGTCCTAAATATTTGAAATTATCTACCTGTTCCAGCTTTGTATCACCAAACTGACATTCACTTCTCTTGGATTTCTTACCTACTGACATCAATTTAGTTTTGAAAAGGCTAATTTTCATACCATACTCAGTGCACCTATTTTCAAGTTCCAAGATATTAGACCCCAGGCTTTCGGCACAATCTGCCATTAAGACCAAGTCGTCAGCATAGGCCAGACTGCTTACTACATTTCCACCTAACTGAATCCCTCCCTGCCACTTTATACCTTTCAGCATATGATCCATATAAACTATTAACAACAAAGGTGAAAGATTATAGCCTTGTTTAACCCCTGTAAGTACCCTGAACCAAGAATTCATTCTACCATCAATTCTCACTGCAGCCCAATTGTCAACATAAATGCCTTGGATTGATTTAAATAATCGACCCTTAATCCCATAGTCCCCGAGTATTGCGAACATATTTTCCTTCTGTACCCTGTCATATGCTTTCTCTAGATCTACTAAACATAAACATAATAGACTGTCTATTCCTCTCATAGCATTTTTCAATTACCTGGCACGTACTGAAAATATGATCCTAACAGCCCCTCTGTGGTCTGAAACCACACTAGTTTTCATCCAACTTCCTTCTCAACCACTGATCTCACCCTCCCTTCCAAGATGCCAGAGAATACTTTGCCTGGTATAATAATCAATGAGATATCTCGATAGTTGTTGCAATCCTTACCGTTCCCTTGCTTACAGATAGGTGAAATTACTGCCTTTGTCCAAACTGAAGGTACCTTACCAACACCCCATGGTAATCATATTACTCTATGAAGCTATTTCAGCCCTGCCATCGCACTATACTTCACAATTTCAGGTCTAATTTCACCTGTTCCCGCTGGTTTATGAAAATGGAGCTTATTTACCACACTTTCCACTTTCTCGAGCGTAATTCACCAACATCATTTTCCTCCTCCCCATGAGCTCGGTTGCTGGCGACACCACCAGGAAGATTTCCTTTTACGTTGAGAAGATTTCGAAATATTCCCTCCACCTATCCAGTGATTCCCTGGGATCTACTATGAGCTCACCTAATTACCCAAAACGCAGCTCATTTCCTTTTTCCCCTCCCTTCCTAAGATTCTTGATTACTGTCCAGAAAGGATTCCCTGCTGCTTGACCTAGCCTTTCCAAGTTATTACCAAAATATTCGCACGACTTCTTTTTGGATTTACCAACTATTTGTTTCGCTCAGTTTCTTTCATCTACGTACAATTCCCTGTCTCCATCAGTCCTTGTTTGGTGCCAATTCTGATAAGCCTTCCTTTTACGTTTCAAAGCTGCTCTCACTTCATCATTCCACCACACTGTTCGCTTTTCTTGATCTTTACACACAGTTGTTCCTAGGCATTCCCTTGCTGTTTCTACTACAGCATCCCTGTATGTCACCCATTCTCTTCCTATATCCTGAACCTGCTTACTGACCACTGTTCGGAACTTCTCACTTATATCCATGCACTTCTGTAATTTCTTCGTCCGCCGGGATGAGTGGCTCAGACGGTTGAGGCGCTGGCCTTCTGACCCCAACTTGGCAGGATCGATCCTGGCTCAATCCGGTAGTATTTTAAGGTGCTCAAATACGTCAGCCTCGTGTCGGTAGATTTACTGGCACGTAAAAGAACTGCGGAACAAAATTCCGGCACCTAGCGTCTCCAGAAACCGTAGAAGTATTTAGTGGGCCGTAAAGCAAATAACATTATTATTATTATTATAATTTCCTCCTCCTGGAGATTTTCTACCCATATTCGTTTGCACACGGATTTCACTTTCCCTATCCCAGGCCTAGAAATACTTAGTTCACTACAGATCAGATAGTGGTCTGTATCATCGAAAAATCCCTCGAAAACCCGTACATTCCTAACAGATTTCCTGAATTCGAAGTCGGTTATGATATAGTCTATTATGGATCTGATACCCCTACCCTCCCTTATGTAGCGGTGAATAGCCTTATGCTTGAAGAATGTATTTGTAACTGCTAAACCCATACTAGCACAGAAGTCCAGCAAACGATTCCCTTTCCTATTAGCTTCCATATCTCCCCCACATTTACAAATCACCTCTTCCTATCCTTCGGTTCTATTTAAAACTCTCGCATTGAAATCGCCCATTAGCACTATCCTATCCTTGCTGTTGACCTTGACCACGATGTCACTCAATGCTTCATAAAACTGCTACAAATGATATGTAATTTAAATGATTTTGCTTGAGCACAGTGGCCGAACCGTCTCTAGATATTCACAGATGGATGGAAAATTCTCACTCAAGCTGTAGTCGGCTGTGCGTATAACAGTTCAGAAACATCTGAAACTCAGTCATTCAAGTTGCTTTCTCACGCCGCGACATTTACATCAGAAGCAGTTGCAATATACTAAGCACTCTCCTATATTGAAATTCTTCAATGTACCGATGTTTTAATAATTTCAGACTCACTCAGTGTCCTCACAATGTTACAGACACCTTGTGGATGCATGCATTCACATATTCACCAGATCAACATCATCGGAAAACTTACTGACCTCAAACGTCATGGAACAACCTTTGAATTCCTGTGCATTCCACCACATATGGGACCATATTGCACCCATAAGGCGATTAGCCTAATTGATGCGTTAATTAAATGATTAAAAATCATACATGTGAATACTGCAGACAGAAAGGAAGAGCCAGCAACTTCACAAAGTTCCACGCAGAGACCTCACAGGATGGAAATATATCTCCAGAAATTCGTTAAAATCACGTACCGGAAATAGGTTTGGCTAAAAGCTTTCTCCAATATAACTTTATGATACCGCTAAGTGCGAAACTACAAGGTTTTCTCACTGGAAAACGGAATGCGGCGCACCCAAATTGTGTGACGAAGACAGAGGTAATACCTGTCACCCCTTGACGAAGAATGGTTTCACCCGAGCTAAGACACGCGGCAAGATCTTAGCCAATCAGAAATTCCAAAAGTTAACCGCCATGTCCCAGCGGAAATATTTATCCAGTATTTCGTGATTTGGTGACGAGAGAAGTAGCAAAATATCGTGTCCTACTCTGGAAATAATATTTGGAGGATCATTTATGCGGATATGTGATTAATTATTCTGTAAATAATAAGTTATCAGCATTGTGTGGAAGAATGGTTTCACCCATGACACTGACTCTCATGGCGGGAAAGTGCCATGGTGCGAAGGTAAATAGGCCCTATGACGCGTTTCGATTTATAAAGAAATCAATGATCATTTCTGATAATGGAGTGCAACAGGTGAATCACACCAAATTTAGGAATTATAAGAATGCAGTTACTGAACATTAAATCTACGGGCAGTTGAAAACTTAATCCAAGGTGTCATATCACTAAGCCCCACCCCTCCAGTTGGACAACCCGGGAGGCGGAGCTTCCCGAATTTACAAAACTAGTGGCGACACTTTGCCAATATCTCAGTCTTAGTTGCAATTTCAGAGCCTACAGTCAAGTCTTGAAGTGCAGCGCAGGGTGATAGTATGTGAGCTTGCTACTCATATTATTCATCGCTTTGTGTGATTCGTGAGTTTAATCAGGTGACGAACATTTAGGAGAACTCTGGTAATATTAGGAGATCAGGTCATAGAAAATGTTGACACACTTGCTACAGCCAAATGTTGATGATATTTGTTTGCTAGAATGTTTTATAAATGAACACTTAACGTGGTAAGTCGCACGAAGAACACAGTCTGAACTATGGGACTTTTCAGAATATTAGTTTCACAGCAGTTTTCTAGTTCACATAACTTACACACGAGTAACTAAGTGAAGAAGTCAGTACATTCTGGACAACATTATTTTGATATAGTTTTTCTCTGTGACTGTTCAGAAAAACGTTGCAGTTAAAGTTGCGCATTGTATAAAAATTACTGTTTCATTTGAGACATCTGGACCAAGCACTACTCGTGCTATTTGAGAGGGAGAGACTTAGTTACCATTGGAATGTAACGGGAGAAGGACTGGCGAGGTGAACAACTCTTACTCCCTTGTTCAAACAACGGAAGGGGCAAGCCGTGCACACCTTGTGGCAAGGACATCAACAGGCTAGGTAATTTTATTTATTTATTTATTTATTTATTTATTTATTTATTTATTTATTTATTTATTTATTTATTTATTTATTTATTTATTTATTTATTTATTTATTTATTTATTTATTTATATATTTATTCACGAAGCACAAGATACAGCTACACTGAGCAAATTTCACTTGCACTGTCAACAGACTATTTAACAAACGTAAACTTTCATAATAAATTATAACAAACATAACAAAATATAACAAGATTAGGTACACATCCTACTAATAACTGTCCAAATCGAAAACCATGAGAATGTCCATGTTCATAGCCAAGTCGTCGTGGGTCAAGATGGCGGTATAATCCATTCACATCAAATCTTTAAGATACTATTTACACACCTCTCGAATACACTTTTATTTGATGCTATATCAAGCTCTTGTCTCCTATTAATATTGTTAAAGAGTGTTGGGAGGCGGATTAGGAAAGATCGTTGAAGTATTGAGTGCTGAGTGTGGGGAATGTGGAGAAGGTCTTTGGTTCTGGTGGAGCGGGAAGGAACGCTGAGGGAGAAGAGTGAGACAAGATGTTCCGAGCGGTAGTGTCCATTTAAGATCCCGTGGAGGAAACTCAGGTCAGCTACCTGTCGCCTGATGTGCAGCGGTGACACATTAATTGCCATTAATACCTGCTGCGTAGACAGATTTCTGAGCTTGGGGTTTCTGTTCCTTACAATTGCAGCAAAGAAGGACACTGCTCTGTATAACTGCTTAGTATTGGAGGGGGCGGCTGTTGTCCAAATCGGAGAGCAGTAGTTTAAGAGAGGTTGAATGATGTGAGGAAGGATTGACGAAGAGCAATGGGGTCCGAAATTTCTGTGAAACAATAGAGAATGCCTAGTAATTTCATAGCCTTGGTTGTATATGTTTGTACATGGGTCTTAAATTGTAATTTTGTATCGAATATTACACCTAGGTCACGCTGTTGCGTAACCACGGTGATGGGCTTGTCGAGTAGGTAATATGATGTCGGTAGAGATGATTTACGTAGTGTTATAGTCATGTGGCTGCATTTTTGTGGATTGGGGATAAGTTTCCAAGTACGGCACCAGTTCGAGAGGGCATTAAGTGAGGACTGTAGCAGAGCTGCATCTGCTGGATTCCTGATCTCCCTAAATATCTTGCAGTCGTCAGCAAAGAGTAGGGTATTCGCTGTTTCGTTGAGTTCGGACGGCAGATCGTCCATAAACAAAGAAAACAGCAAGGGGCCAAGAGTACTGCCTTGTGGGACACTGGAGGTGACTGGTAACCATGAGGATGAAGTGCCTGATATTACCACTCTCTGCCAACGGTTATGTAGGAAGCCAGCAAGAAGGGTCAGAAGACTGCCATGTATATTAAATCGTTCGAAGAGTTTATGGAAAAACAGAGTATGGTCTACAGAATCGAAAGCTTTTGAAATGTATACGTAGCAGATATCCAGCTGTGATTTAGCTGCAATGGCGTGTGATGCGAAGCTATGTAGAGTGGCCAGGTTTGTTAGACAAGAGCCACCTGGTAGAAAACCATGCTGCTTGGTTGAGATATACGGCAAAGTGAATGCGAGGAGACGCTGGTGTATAATTTTTTCAAAGATAAAGGATAGTGTGGGGAGAATAGAGATTGGTCGGTAAGATGAAACATTAAATTTGTTGCCTGATTTGAGAAGTGGAAAAATATTTGCTTGTTTCCATGTAATAGGAAAATAGCCCGCGACAAAACATCTGTTAAATAATTTAGAGACAAGGACGCAAAGAGTGCTGGCAGTATTTTTTAGGAAAAGAGGACCTATAGTGTCGGCACCGGTAGCTTTGTTGGTACGAAGAGTTTTAAGAAGGTTATGAACTTCACTTGGTGTGGTTGTTATGCTTGATAGGGTTCTGTTTGAAGCTGTACCAACGGGAGGGAGCGGTTGGTTTTGACGCATATTTGTTCCTGACAATGAACACCAACTCAATGTGTGCTAATTCCGTGTATATTGTGTAAATTATATTTACGTGTGAAATTGAAGAGTGCATGTGCTTCGGCAAATCTTACGAGTGCTACATAATTAAAATGGATCCGAACCGTGTGTGCGAAGTGTCTGATATTCACAGCAAAATGATCAAGATGGAGTAAAATCCATGTAGCGGAGACTGACGAGGATCCAGCCCACCTGCCGGCACCTAAGGTAAAGAGCATGTCGTATTTATGTGATATGTAATTGATGATGACGTGAATGATTCGTGGTCAATTTTAGGTTAGTGATATCAGGTATTCTTGTATATATAAAATTCACGTACCCAAGGGAGTTGAGTTTTTGTAGGAGTGAGACCACGGCAATTACATCTAACGATTCGGGGTGTAAATGTCAGGGTGTCAGTAAAAATCATAAAAATCAATGAATAATAATCATGTTTCTCTTAAGTTTATCGTTAATCTTATTTGAGTCATTTTTTGACATGAGTTTTGAGTGTTTGACTTATCGGAAAATTTTACTTTACAGTAGGTGTTTCTTGCATAACGTATTTTCAAGTCTTATCATATATAATAATGATAATAACATGGATAAATAGTAATATTTTTGTTCCTTGTGGATGTTTGCCGAGTTGTTATAAATCAGCTGATGTGAAATTACGGTGTATCTGAGTTATTGTTATCTTACGTGATCACAGTTTGATATCCAGTTTTGGATTTTCCTTTTCGTTGTTTTGAGGGTGTAAGTTGTTAAATGCACGATATTATTTTTCTTCGTGGGTACATGGCATCGAGTTTTCAATAGTTGAATGTGGCAGGCAATCTTGTTTATTATATTCAATTTTAGAGCTAGGAATCGTTGCCAGCCGGCTCTGAAATTCATGGCAACTTGTGAATATGAAATGAAAGATAGAAGAAACCGAGTAGAGAGATGCAGTAACGTCCCTGATGGTAATAATTTTGAGATGGAAAATAGAGTCTTGAGGACCATATCGTATAATAATGTCGTATTTATGAATATGTGAACGACACGATGAATTAGTAAAGTTATTGAGCCCGTGTGGATATGAGCAGGGCTTTGTTGACAAATAAATGCTACGTTGAGAGAAATGAGATAAATATGAGGAAAGATAATCAATTTGAATAATAGGGTTAAATATACGACAGCACATGTGACAATTATAGGCGGAAGGTTTAAGTACGCAAATATTTTTCCAGGGATGACAGAACACTCGGAGATATTCTAATAAGAGGCCGAGTGGAGGCATGAAACAGGGCGAGCTAGCAATGTATGATTTTTGAATGTTAATTTGTGATCATGATGACGCATATTTCTCATTCATTGTTCTTTAACTTCGAGAATATCGGTTTCGGACATTTACGTCCTATGTTTTGGGATTGCCGCCAAATTCAACGCAGTTGTAGTGGAAGTTCATTTTTGATAGCGATGTTTTGTATATTAAAATTTCCGAGTTTTTGATAGGCAGTGATCACGTTATTTTTGGAATTTTGTTTTTCTTTTCTTTTCTTTCCTTTTTGATATTTTTATTTGCTGTGTTTTATAGTGTAGAGGCCGAAGGTACGTGAATCTGATTGTATTTGTTTGATTTAAATGTAGGAGTAGTTAGGTTAGTTTACACTTTGATTTCTTCTTTTGTTAGCGAGCACATTGTTTCTCCAGTACTGTGTATACTTTGTAAATACGAATTTTAAGTATTAAGTTAATGGGACCACGTGTTATTCATAGTCAGAATCAACTGAAACAAGTTCTTTACACAGACATGAAGGCACCGTAACAAACAAATGAAATTGGACACCACTACTACTAATTAATTATGCAAATGAATCGACCGTTGGTATAAGGTTATGTGATAAACGCCGCAAACTGACTAAGATAGAATGTACCTCCAGTAACGGTAGGACAACACAATTTGGTTATGCTCAGTACAAGTGTAGTCAGCGGCAGTGTAAAGTAAATTAATGTTGTAAAAAGCCGAATTCATTTGATAAATGTAGTAACTGAGGCATTTGGCCTAATTTATTTTGTTTTGAGTGTCCATAACTATCACAGGAGGTGAATAATGATATAAGAATTGATTTGTTCATAATAAATATTGCGTTCTTTGTGATTTTTCTTGGTTTAGCCACCAGTTATTTTGTTGTGGCAAAGTTATATAAATATTAACGAGATATTGTCCGGCGTAACGGAAAGTGTTCATGGATTTTCTTGTCTTTTCAACTTACTATGTTCACATAATTTTGATTTAACAGCTGGGCATATTGGCAAGTCAATCAGTATTTGGAATCATGAATTTAAGACACCCATTTGCAATTTGAGAGTATTTGATTAATTAATTAATTAATTAATTAATACTTTATAAAATCCCATTTAGTTGAATTACAGTTGGAATTTAAGTCATGAGATATTTTCTGTGAATTGCAAGAGTTGGCAGACTATCGGTTCATTTATTGGAGTGTCAATGGACATTGGAGTCATTAGTTCGATGGTGATGATTGTTATTTCAATTTGTGACCTTCAGTCAAGTTTGTGTAAGGTAGATTTTGATTTCAGGAAGACTTGAGTTTCGTTACTTCCAGTTATTTTCTTTATTTTTATTCCAATTTATTTCGATTCATTTAAATTCTGTTTTGTTTTTCTTTTTGCAATCTTTTGTTAATAAATTTTTGATCATTTAAATTCAATTCAGTCTATGGGTACCGTTATTTGTAGTTAGTTGACCCGCCGACATTTTACTTCCTCACCCCTAAATTGTGTGTGGCCCGACGAACTCGAGGAAAGCTGTGGGACGGTACCACGACCCATGAGATGGAGTCTACGTGAGCGGTACGTATATATACCGCTCGCAGTGCACACTGATTTTAATGTGACGCGCACTGCACACTAGGGTCTGCCGGACCCAATTATTAAAATATTAAGATATGCATGTATATTTAATTTTGTAATATTCCTTTACTCACTAGTTATTTTTTTAAAGATTCTCCTTTAGGAATGATATCGAAAAGAAGAGTTTGAATTAAATACAGATTTATTAACACACAAAAACTAACATAGTATAAATTTTCTGATTGAAAACACACAGGAAAAGTTATGATTTTTGTCAGAGACAAGTACACTGACTGACAGAGCAAATGCAACACCAAGAAGGAGTGGTCAGAACTTCATGCCAATTGCAGGGTAGACTGACGTCACTGAGGTATGCTCATGATGTGAAATGCGCCGCTGTGCTGCGCACGTAGCGAACGATAAATGGGACACGGCGTTGGCGAATGGCCACTTCGTACCGTGATTTCTCAGCCGACAGTCATTGTAGAACGTGTTGTCGTGTGCCACAGGACACGTGTATAGCTAAGAATGCCAGGCCGCCGTCAACGGAGGCATTTCCAGCAGACAGACGACTTTACGAGGGGTATGGTGATCGGGCTGAGAAGGGCAGGTTGGTCGCTTCGTCAAATCGCAGCCGATACCCATAGGGATGTGTCCACGGTGCAGCGCCTGTGGCGAAGATGGTTGGCGCAGGGACATGTGGCACGTGCGAGGGGTCCAGGCGCAGCCCGAGTGACGTCAGCACGCGAGGATTGGCGCATCCGGCGCCAAGCGGTGGCAGCCCCGCACGCCACGTCAACCGCCATTCTTCAGCATGTGCAAGACACCCTGGCTGTTCCAATATCGACCAGAACAATTTCCCGTCGATTGGTTGAAGGAGGCCTGCACTCCCGGCGTCCGCTCAGAAGACTACCATTGACTCCACAGCATAGACGTGCACGCCTGGCATGGTGCCGGGCTAGAGCGACTTGGATGAGGGAATGGCGGAACGTCGTGTTCTCCGATGAGTCACGCTTCTGTTCTGTCAGTGATAGTCACCGCAGACGAGTGTGGCGTCGGCGTGGAGAAAGGTCAAATCCGGCAGTAACTGTGGAGCGCCCTACCGCTAGACAACGCGGCATCATGGTTTGGGGCGCTATTGCGTATGATTCCACGTCACCTCTAGTGCGTATTCAAGGCACGTTAAATGCCCACCGCTAAGTGCAGCATGTGCTGCGGCCGGTGGCACTCCCGTACCTTCAGGGGCTGCCCAATGCTCTGTTTCAGCAGGATAATGCCCGCCCACACACTGCTCGCATCTCCCAACATTCTCTACGAGGTGTACAGATGCTTCCGTAGCCAGCGTACTCTCCGGATCTCTCACCAATCGAACACGTGTGGGATCTCATTGGACGCCGTTTGCAAACTCTGCCCCAGCCTCGTACGGACGACCAACTGTGGCAAATGGTTGACAGAGAATGGAGAACCATCCCTCAGGACACGATCCGCACTCTTATTGACTCTGTACCTCGACGTGTTTCTGCGTGCATCGCCGCTCGCGGTGGTCCTACATCCTACTGAGTCGATGCCGTGAGCATTGTGTAACCTGCATATCGGTTTGAAATAAACATCAATTATTCATCCGTGCCGTCTCTGTTTTTTCCCCAACTTTCATCCCTTTCGAACCACTCCTCCTTGGTGTTGCATTGTCACTGTCAGTCAGTGTAATAAGTTCTGTAATTTATAAGATATAAAATAGTGTATAATAGACTTTGATGAAAATCAAGAGCAAATATGGACATGAAAATCACAGTACTTCATCTTACACAGCACTTTGAACTTGTCACTTTTCACACACACTCCTCGCAGATCTGTGCACGGTGTTCATCACACATTGGCCTCTTGCAGGAACGGCAGGTCACTTTAGTTTCCCTGTCCTTACTTCTTGGGCAAATTTAACATTTCTGTTCCCTCAAAAGTCCTTCCTGTGGTTTTGGTCTCGGTTCGATTCCCAGTAATTCTTGAAGCACAACTCTCAAAGTCTTCTCAGTGTTGGAATTTCCACTCTGGTTTGGAGGTAGGGCTCAATGAGACCCCATGCTAGTTCATGAAGTTACGCCGAGGTGTTTTCAACTGTGGGTTTGCAAGGAAAAAGAGTACCATACCATTTACACTTGCCTGATCAAGCATCACAAATGGTACTCTCAGAGGCCATCTTCTTGTCACTCGGGCTGTACTGTAATTTCCACATAGCTGATCAAATGTATCCGTACCTCCTTTTGTATTATTGTAGTCCATTACCATTTCGGGTTTTTCCATGGTGTTGTCATGGGTGCCTGAATCATGCATCGTTGACAAGATGAGAACTACTTTTTTCTGTTTTGGTGTAAAGGACACTAGAGTTTTGTTGTTGTCGAATTCAAACAGGGATTCTCCTACAGTTTTCCCTTGCAGGAAATTAGTTGGTATCTCAAGTTTGTTTTTTCTCAAGGTACCCAGCATCGTCAAGTTGAAGTCCCGGGCCATTGTGTCAAACAATGGTATGGATGAAAACCAATTATCCACGGTGATATTTCTTCACGTGCTGTGTATTGGTTCGGAGAGTTTCCTCAGATAGTAAGAAGGAACACTCTCTTTTCTTTCCATTGGTACCTTCCCTACATACGGAATTGCATTGAGCATATAAAATGTTTTTGAGTCATTCATCATGACTATTTTTATTCCGTACTTCCCTGGTTTTGATGCAATATAAACACGGAATGGGCAGTTTCCTCCGAAGTTTAGCAGCTGTTCATCTATCGTACAGTATTCAAAGGGAGTATAAAATGCCTTACAATTACTAATAAAAATCTCCCAGATATCTCTGATGGGTGCAAACTTATCAGATTCTCGTCTTTCGTTGCGAGTTGTCCTATCATCGAACCGAAGGCACGATAGCAAAAACTGAAAGCGCCGCATGGGCATAGTAGCTCTAAACAGAGAGTGTCCAAATTTGTTAGACCATAACTCTTCTGGACATAAGTGGGCTGACTTCTGAACACTGCCAAGATATAGTAGTCCAATGCAGGCCTTTATTTTATTAGAACTGCTATTCATGTGGTAGCTGAGTGGCTGTCGACATTCAGGGTGCCTTTGCTCAATCTCCTCATTAGTATGTTGAACAATAGTGTCAATAATCTGGGCATTTATAAGAAGAGACCAAGATTCTAACGGAGTCTTAGCTGTTTTCGCTGGTCCTATAGGTCCAGGGAAGCGTTTGTCTAAGTCTCGAGCAGAGGTTCTCCCAGTTCGTTTTCGAGGGACGGTGCTCCAAACGTATCCATTCTTCCCTTTTAGAGTTTGAATGTTCCGTCTTACAGCTTCGTGATTATCGTCTTCTTACCCCGCCCCCTCCTCCTCTGCACTTAGTTGACTGTCACTTTGTTCATGAGTCTCTACATTGTCCTCTTCTTCCTCCTCTCCTCCATCTTCATCAAAGTACACTCTGTCTGAATTTTCATCTAATAACACACTGTTCATAGCATCGCATATTTCCTCTTCTATCGTTAAGAGTTTAGATGTTGAAGCCATACTAGGTTACCACTACTTAGCATATAACGTCCTCAGCACCAAATGAAAACATTAGAACACAGTAATAAGTCTGTTGAGTATAACTAAAGAAACACAGATCACAAGATGTACAAGTTGGTAACACGGACTGCACACTGGGGTCTAGCTCACCCGAACTCAACTTCTAACTGCTTTCACTCCCTCGCTAATGTTCAGTGGCCTTGACATACCTTGGTAAGGGTGGCGCAGGGTTGCCAACTGAGTTTAGAAGTTGGAAAGAAAAATCATTCAGTCATGAATAAAAAACACCTTATGCGATTACAATTTTCGCTGGGTCTGTGGGACCCCAGTGTGCAGTCCGAGGGTTAAATGTTTTTATTTACAGGAGCAGCCGGAGCAAGAGGAGTACCACCACACATGCCTTGAAAAGGGCACAATATTGATAAGATAGCCAAACAAGCGGCCTAAAATGGACCAAGTTTGAATATTCCCATACACCCTCCTGATCAAACGACTATTACACGACTGGAATGAGCTCTGGATCAAAACACGCCAACACCGAAAACACCAGTACGCTATCATCCAGGTAGATCCGTCACTTACTCCATGGATCTCCAGGTGGAACAAAAACAGAAAACGTATCATCTCACTCATACACATGCGATTCAATCATGGTTCCTTTACTAGTCATCTACATTATTTATAATTGGTGCCATCGACTCTCCATATTGCTGCGGTGAGGGCCAGTCAGTGGGTGACCTGAATCATTTGTTCTTTGCTTGCTGATTGCATCGAATCCATCAAACTGCATATATTTATTTATTTATTTATTTATTTATCTATCTATTTATTTATTTATTTATTTATTTATTTATTTATTTATTTATTTATTTATTTATTTATTTATTTATTTATTTATTTATTTATTTATTTATTTATTTATCGTCTTGTTTTCTATGGGGTGGCTCAGGCTATACAGCTTGCTATTATGACTAACCATAATACACCGTTTAATTAATGTTATAAATTCTGCAGCATACTAAACTACAATACTAAAGGAACTTCAGCAGTTGCAGCAGCCACTTCTGATAAACATTCAGTGCCTTCTCGCTTCAAAAGAGAAAAAGTGCACCAATCTATAATAAAATATTTAACTGATATTAAATTAGCTACCTTTCCAAATACAGTGCGTGAATAAAATGAACAATGCCCATTATGAATTTCCAGCTCAACAAGTGAATAAAACTTAGTGTGGTCCAAAAGCATTCACTGTTTGTAAAAGGATGGTTTTCCGTGGTTTCCCATTTTCATACCACGGCCGCTTCCTTCCCACTCCTAGCCCTTTCCTGTCCCATCGTCGCCATAAGACCTATCTGTGTCGGTGCGACGTAAAGCAACTACCAAAAAAATGGTAAACCACAGAAAACTATCCTCAGGGCTGCCGACAGTGGGGTTAGAACCGACTAAGTCCCGAATGCAAGCTAATCGCTACACGCCTGGAATGGCATAACGAGCTGGCTCGGTAGTGAGAAATTGCTTAATGCAAGCACAGTTGTACTTTTACATGACAGTTTGTATCATAATCGTAGCCACGAGGCCTCTAGTTTAATGTGAAGTCAGGCAGGGAAGTGGTATTTCATGTCAAAAATTCTACATGAATTGGAACAGCAGGTGCCTAGGTAAAAAGGCAGTGTCGGTGCCGCTAGACTATCACACACCTTCACCAGGACAGAGCTATATTTATTAAATTAAGCATGGTAGCAACTGAACTTGAAAATGCTGTCGAATAAAGCTAATGTTTACCGTACACATTAAAGAATCGAAAATGCACTCTATACCTTTGGGAGAATCCAGTCCTTTACAGCACGCAACACTACATCTAGTAGGTTATTAGAGGCCAGTTTAAAAGATCATCTGTTTTGTTTTTACAGTAGTCTAGTATTAGTTAACATTAATTCTCCCGAGTTCTGTCACCAGGTTGGATGTTTAATAATGTAAAAATCCTTCGCTTTACATCCACTGCTATACAACCAGGAAAGGGCGGTGCAGGGCAATAAAGAAAACCCCTGCAGGTAACTAAAGTCCGCCGTCCATATTCTAGACGGAGCAAATGTGTCCCTAGGGTTTCTGTTCAATGATCACATATTGATCCTCTCACAATGGGAGAGTGCCCGGTTATCACTTTTATAGACAACCGCCGCTGGACCAGTACACACAACATCATTTCTCTCTACCCCACCAACAGCAACCATGGCAATCTCTTCTCCATGGACGCAACTAAATGCACTCATAGCCCCCTATTAAGGGCTGCCATGGCTGTGCAAGTATATTAATTTCCACCCTCTTTTTTTATTTCTTTACAATTTGATTTACGTCGCACCGTCACAGATAGGTTTTATGGCAAAAATGGGATAGGACAAAGCTGGATCGAGAAGGAAGCGATCGTAGCCTTAATTAAGGTACAGTCCCAGCATTTTCCTGGTGTGAAAATGGGGAAACCATGGAAAACAATTTTCAGGCCACCGACAGTTTGGTGGAGGGGGTTGAACCCACTACTTCCCAAACGCAAGCTGACAGCCACGTGACGGAAAGCATGCAGCCACTCGATCGGTACACCGTCTTTAAAATTTGTTAATTGGAGATAAAGGAAATATGCCAGAAATGCAGCTTTAGAGGAAATAAGGCACACTGATAATATGAGCTGTAAGTTTACGATAACTTTCAATATAAGGAAAAATAGATTTTCTGAAGAACAATTAACAGTGAGTAGATCTTTCCAAACACCGTTTGTTGCTTGACTTACTTGACTCAATTCATGTTACTCAGTACGGAGGATAGGGCCTGTCTCCGTTTAAAACCATGTCCTTTACTTCTGTCCACCATTTTTCTGTTTGGTGAATATAAATAATTTTTGGACAGTGCGGGTTATTAGCCCAAAACTCCCTAGTCTCCTTAAGGACCAAAAACGAGCCCTTCGCAGAATTCTAGCTATTCCGCTCAACTACAACCCCACCTGAAAGTAATGTCCCAATCCTTTCGGGGTTCATTGTTCTCACGGGGCTCTAGTCACTTTGATATCCTGGCCTCTCACCTTCAACGTTACCATCTCCGGTGGCTCATGGGCGAGAATGACGTCTGGAACCGGGAGAATCGGTACTGTCGAGACCAAGCACTGGGCTCGGTTCGCCAGAAAGTTACCAGTTCTGCAAATAAGTCACACACTCGCCGCGACAGCCGGGTGGAGTGAAGCAAGAATGCTCTCAGAGTTGGCTTTATGAGATGGTGTAGGTCGCGGCCGAAAAAGTCCTCAATACTGTGTGAAAGGGAGAAAATAGGAGGAAAGTAAAGCAAAAGAAAATTCAAGAAAAGAAATCCAGAATTATGAAATAATAGATTTGTTTCAAAAAGTATTCTTCATCAATTTTTATGAACTTAAGTGCATGTAACTTAATAATCGATTATCGTTTCAAGGCAGATAATAACTAATAAGTGACGAGAGAAAACAGAGGGTTGTCCAAGTTTTTTTGATCTATTCATGAGGGATTTTACCGTAGGTTTCCGCAACATATTCTGCCCGTTATTGTCTTCAATGTCTACAGAATACATTTCAGTTACTTTTTAATCGTTCAGCATTTAATAATATCCAAGTTTATATGTGTAAATTCTGGAAAGTAGAATAAGAAATGGAAAATCTTCTACGTATACTCAGTTCCCGGCAGCGTACTGTATGATAAAAAATGATCCTACAAATATGATTTCAGATTAATTTGAAGGAGATTTCAATGACTGAAGTGCATTATTGATTTGTGACAAAATGGAAGTGCCTCGGCACATCGAAAATCTCGTACGTAAATTTCCATCACTCCTCCCAAACTATTGCTACAAACTGTTTGTGGGCTGTAACGGTCTAAAATGCAGAAGTCATTCTTAAACGCTTCCGTGCTTTTTGGAACTATACTGTTTCATAAACTTAACATTAGTGATTACCATTGAAAATTCAGAGGTGTGATTATTTTCAAAATCAGACCAATACTTTTTGGAAAATGGAATGTCTTCACACTCGCTGTGGGCCACCCTGTACACATGAACTCATCGCATACCCGTTCTTCCGTTAGCTGTTACCGACGGCGATATTGAAGTCTTCGAAACATTAAAACTATAACAACGTATTTCGGGACAGAGCTGTCTCTCGAAGAGACTCAAGGAACTGTACATACCACGTGTCTTGGCCGTCTGATCAGCTATTCATTCGAATAGACCCCATAGCTACCAAGCGAAAAACATTTCGAGATACCACTCGCAGATTTTGAAAAATAATCTCACTCATGAATTTGAAATGTCCGTATCTCTTATGCTAGGTGTAGAAAATAGTGTAGTCCCATTTAAACGAAAAAACAAAGTTTGTATCGTTACGTCAGTAAATATAGACATCCTAGGAAGGTACTGAACGTTCAGTTATGAGCCCCTTGGTAACACTGCTGAAAGTGATAACAAATTTTCGATAATTTTAACGGTTTATATGTTATTTGAGGTGAACTCGTCCCACATACTTCTACTTGAGAAGTAAGATGTAGTTACGCACGACAGGAACTACTCTTGACGATTCTCTTCATTAAGATCTCTAGTTATTTTTGCCATATTCAACGAAGAACAAATGGTTACTGTCTCCAATAATAGTTGCATCACATATGCAATACAGAGAGTTCACAGCATTTATGGTGAAAATATGACTAATCCAGTATCATTTTATACACACAAATTAAACAGTAGCCCTTCGTCCAACGGAATGTAATCAGGATTGTTTCCGTAAATGATTTGCGAAGCCCCGGTCAAAGGTTTCTTGTACTAAGTGACCGGGTGCGTAATGCGCTATAGACATAGTAGGCCTACATTTTTATTGGCACCAGGTGAAATAACAGCACCAATAACATGGAATGTACTAGTACGGTTCATCGGTTTAGAATATTCGTCCACGACATTGTTCTCCAGCGTAGCCCGCCTATAGACAATCATCCTTAAGGAGTCAAATATAGTCTGGTACCGTGGTTAGGCGGTTCGAGTCCCGTTGGTGAAAAAGTCACCATCAGAATGTTGGCCGACAGGGTAGGGGAGGTGGCGGTATACAATTTTTAATCACTAGATTGTGTTCCAAAAGTGTGGCTTCAATTTTTTCGTCACACCAACAGATATTGGTCCCAGTGGCGACAAAAATGGCGTATGTTTTTTTAGTGCTGGGAGTGTCCGAGGACATGTTCGGTTCGCCAGGTGCAGGTCTTTTGATTTGACATCCGTAGGCGACCTGCGCGTCATGCTGAGGATGAAATTATGATGAAGACAACACATACAACCAGCTCCGCGCCAGCGGAATTAACCAATGATGGTTAAAATTCCCGACATTGCCGGGAATCGAACCCGGGATGCCTGTGTCCAAAGTCCAGCACGCTAACCACCTAGCCATGGAGCCGGACTGAATGGCGAGATGGGATAGGAAAGAGCCAGGAGTGGGAAGGAACAGACCGTGGCCTTAATTAAGGTACAGCCCCAGCATTTTCCAGATGTGAACATGGTAGTAATAACAATAATGTTAATGGCTGTACGTCCCACTAACTACTTTTTCGGTTTTCGGAGACGCCGAGGTGCAGGAATTTTGTCTTGCAGTAGTTCTTTTACGTACCAGTAAATCTACCGACACGAGGCTGACGAATTTGAACACCTTCAAATACCACCGGACTGAGCCGGTATCGAACCTGCCAAGTTGGGGTCAGAAGGCCAGTGCCTCAACTGTCTGAGCCACTCAGCCCGGCAGTGTAAAAATTGAAAACCACGGACAACCATCCTCAGGGCTGCCGACAGTGTGGTTCGAACTCACTACCTCCTGAATGGAAGCTGATAGCTCCGTGACTCAAGCCCCGCAGCCACTTGTTCGGTGATTCACATTCAAATCTCTCCGCAGTTTTCACGTGGAGTGAGAGTATACAACGCTGTTGATGATGATTCGTCTGTCAGATGGGGACGTTAAGCCTTGAGCAGACCCCCTAGGTGCTATTCGACAGGTCCACACCGGGTTTCATCCTCTCCCTTTGTACGTAATTCATTTCACCTCATTAACTCCTCTGATGAGGTTGACGTCGGGAAGGGCATCCGGTTGTAAACACTCGCTACGAAGATTCATCTCACTTCATACGCCACCCAGTAGCAAAACTAGACAAGGGTAGGATATATATACTCTAGCACGACTTCCCGCACGGCGCTCAACACGTAGAATGTCTCACTTCTTGATGGATGGTATTAATCACGCCATCGCAGAGGAAGCGCTTCAAAATAAATTCCTTTAATCAATCATCATCGCGTGTTTTAAATAAGGTTCGGTTTATTTCTGGAGAGCAGGTTCCTTTGCCGGCAGCCGGTCACTCTTTCATCAGGACGCCTAGGTGTGTAGCATACTACATACGTGTGTTACTCGAGTTTACGTATGGAGATTCTAATTCTACCCACCGCAAGTTAAATAAACGATGGTTCATGTCTCTGTAGTTGCTATTACATGTTTTGGCTTCAGGCTATAGATATCATTAGCTCCGTGCACTTCGCGTGTGCTGTATTTCTAATAAACTATGTTATTCTTATGTCTACGTGAAAGGCTAGAATCGGGTATTTTTATTATTTTATTATTATTATTATTATTATTATTATTATTATTATTATTATTATTATTATTATTATTATTATTATTTTGTGTTCATAGTAATACACACCTCTCAATTTACCCACAACACACCACACTAGCAACTACTACAGAAAGACGCAATAGTAAATATAGATCTCCATACGGAGTTATCATGGAAGGCATCCAATAATGAAGTATTTGGGGGAAAGACCAGGGAAAAGATAGTAGTATTAGTAGTAATAGTAGTATTTAATCAATTCGGGTTAACTTCTTGTAAAGCAAGGTCTCTTGACAACATTATGTAGCTTATTACAACATTCAAGCCGTCCTGTGTCTCGTAATTAAATCATTTCTTGCATGAATGAACAATTATCCACCGTTGTTGCTATTCACGATGTATAGAATCTACAATACATTTTTCTACCCAAGTCACACTTGCCAAACTCGTCTTCCTACTGGCACATTTACGGGAATCAATGCTAATTTCCGCGCCTTCGCGGCGTCAGTTCACCAAAGGTCAAGTCCTTGTCTCATCTCTTGGTACCAAACCCTTAAAATCTCGTTGCTAGTCATAACCTCTGCCATTCTATAAGCAAAAAATGACTTCATTTTTCATACATAGCACCAAATTCCGGGCGTAAGTACAGCTTTCTTAATCTTGCGGTGTGAATTATTTTCTAATATCACAGCAGATGAAAGTCTCGACCCAAATGAATAAACTCCAGCAGCCTCCTGCTTGAGGAGGTGACTGGATTAAATATGATCGATAGAATGTCTATGAGACAGATGAACATAATGCTTTCTTGGTAGAAGATGAAACTAACAATTCATACTGTACTATATCGCAGCATGCACTGATTAGGCCTAGGAATTTGGTAGTCAGAAATACTCGTGTATATATCACAGTTTCTATTCCGTATTTGAACTTTGATTCGTTGTTTCTTGATTAGATATAACATTCGACCATCTTATCTTGATAATTCTACGTAGACAGCGATTTATGAAAACTTAATTGTTTATATTCCTGAGGGTAACTTTCCTAGTTTCGGAGTCATAAAGGTGTATTGGAATTATATTAGTAACGATAGGTGGGTTTTTCTCGATATATTTCCATTCCTCCACACGGAGCAAAATTGAACAAATACTCCATTCGCTTTCCTTATACAACTCTTAATGTATTTCTCTGTTCCTCCGTTTGTGGTGACAAAGCTACCAAACTACAAGAAGGATTTCACTTGATCAGTATCCTAGCTAAATGGCAAACTTATTGGAATTCACCTGCAATCTCCTCGGTCTTGTTTGTAGTAATCTTCAGTCCAGCAACTCCTGCCTAAATCATTCAAGTTTCTCTTCCACATCTTAAAGCCTCTAGGCCAGAAGGCAGATGCCATCACAAAATCAATATTATCTAGTCTTTCTTGCATGTCGATGGAGTTGGAGAGTACACTCTTTTAAAAAGTCCAGTGGATCCATTGATAAAGTAGACAATTGATTGGAACCCGCAGGGTGTTCGAAGGCGTGGTCGTCCGCAAAGAGGACCTGGAAGTAGACGGCGGAAGGAGAAAACATGAATGTGAGAAGGAACTCGAGCACGGAGAAGAAGCTGGCCGACTTCATAGAACGGTTTCAGGGATGCAGTATGCTCCAATAGGAGTAATATAAAATACGTCGAGGTATATCGGAGATCCTTGGAAAATTCAAAGAAAATAAAAATTTAATGATTTTGAATTTTAGATAAATATTACATAGACATTAACCACTTTGAATGATCTAAATCCAATTAAGCCTAAAGTATACATCACTCCCAGACCCAAAATCTCTTGCAAACATGAAATACATATATTGGTATTAGATTGAAGTAACTAAAATTTATATCAAGCCACCTAAATTTCTTTTACATTTAGCACGAGTATGATTCTTTTACTTTTGATACCAGACGATTCTGTTACTGTAACGGTCAATTTTGAATCCATTCACAATAGTAAGGAAACACGATGGTAACCTGCGATTATGCTTGGACGCTAGTGTCTTGAATGACCGACTGGTGCTTGAGTACGACCACCCTCCTCCGCTTAAAGGTGCCATTAAGCGATTTTATGGAAAAAATATTTTTCAAGCATTGACATGACATCATCTTACTTCCATATTACACTGACTGACAGAGCAAATGCAACACCAAGAAGGAGTGGTTTGAAAGGGATGAAAGTTGGGGAAAAAACAGAGACGGCACGGACGAATAATTGATGTTTATTTCAAACCGATATGCAGGTTACACAATGCGCACGGCATCGACTCAGTAGGATGTAGGACCACCGCGAGCGGCGATGCACGCAGAAACACGTCGAGGTACAGAGTCAATAAGAGTGCGGATGGTGTCCTGAGGGATGGTTCTCCATTCTCTGTCAACCAATTGCCACAGTTGGTCGACCGTACGAGGCTGGGGCAGAGTTTGCAAACGGCGTCCAATGAGATCCCACACGTGTTCGATTGGTGAGAGATCCGGAGAGTACGCTGGCCACGGAAGCATCTGTGCACCTCGTAGAGCCTGTTGGGAGATGCGAGCAGTGTGTGGGCGGGCATTATCCTGCTGAAACAGAGCATTGGGCAGCCCCTGAAGGTACGGGAGTGCCACCGGCCGCAGCACATGCTGCACGTAGCGGTGGGTATTTAACGTGCCTTGAATGCGCACTAGAGGTGACGTGGAATCATACGCAATAGCGCCCCAAACCATGATGCCGCGTTGTCTAGCGGTAGGGCGCTCCACAGTTACTGCCGGATTTGACCTTTCTCCACGCCGACGCCACACTCGTCTGCGGTGACTATCACTGACAGAACAGAAGCGTGACTCATCGGAGAACACGACGTTCCGCCATTCCCTCATCCAAGTCGCTCTAGCCCGGCACCATGCCAGGCGTGCACGTCTATGCTGTGGAGTCAATGGTAGTCTTCTGAGCGGACGCCGGGAGTGCAGGCCTCCTTCAACCAATCGACGGGAAATTGTTCTGGTCGATATTGGAACAGCCAGGGTGTCTTGCACATGCTGAAGAATGGCGGTTGACGTGGCGTGCAGGGCTGCCAACGCTTGGCGGCGGATGCGCCGATCCTCGCGTGCTGACGTCACTCGGGCTGCGCCTGGACCCCTCGCACGTGCCACATGTCCCTGCGCCAACCGTCTTCGCCAGAGGCGCTGCACCGTGGACACATCCCTATGGGTATCGGCTGCGATTTGACGAAGCGACCAACCTGCCCTTCTCAGCCCGATCACCATACCCCTCGTAAAGTCGTCTGTCTGCTGGAAATGCCTCCGTTGACGGCGGCCTGACATTCTTAGCTATACACGTGTCCTGTGGCACACGACAACACGTTCTACAATGACTGTCAGCTGAGTAATCACGGTACGAAGTGGGCCATTCGCCAACGCCGTGTCCCATTTATCGTTCGCTACGTGCGCAGCACAGCGGCGCATTTCACATCATGAGCATACCTCAGTGACGTCAGTCTACCCTGCAATTGGCATAAAGTACTGACCACTTCTTCTTGGTGTTGCATTTGCTCTGTCAGTCAGTGTATATTGGATGAGCACAGAAGACTCTTGACTGGATTTCTCCAATGGATAATGTGCTTCTGATCAAAAGATACTTTGAGTGAGATGAAATCAAAAGAAAATCCTCATAGTATTTTCTTTTTCCCTGAGAGGGAGTGATATGTACCGGTTACGACCTGTACATGCCGTATATTTTACTATTAATTGCACTTCATCATCACGCAAGACGTTCAGAGCGAACTTGGTTTGTTTACATTCGGAGGAGCGAGCAAGCGAGCCAGCGACAGCTGTGTGTGTGTGTGTGTGACAGATTTTTAAAACATATCTAATAATAATCGCAGAGACTTGAGCGATACGTCATTTTGAAGAGGTTAACATAAAAGTCTCAAATTGTGAATCTCGAGTAAAGCCGTTGAGGGATTAGCGAGATAATCAGCCTCAAAGAGATCGCATTATATGATGACGTAGGAGCCCCATACTGAATATAAGCTGAGCTCACTAGACCCTATCGGACAGGCATAGCGGGTTGTTGAGCCTAACTCTCCACGCTGCAGTGTTCGTCGAAGTGCTGACACAGGCTATCTTCGAATATTCAAAGTCTCTCTCTCTGTATGTTACGTTATCTTGTTTTCATTTCCCACCCTGAAGGTCTCTCTCTGACAGGCGTGTTGAACTTATAATTTGTGCGAGTGTTAGAATACAAAAAGTAACAAAGTCTCTATGATGAACATTGAGTCTATTAGTCGAAGTTGAACATAGAATTTTTGCGCGTGTTGAAGATCAAATTATTCAAAGTCTTTGTACTAGACTTGGATTATATCCGCCAAGTTGAACTTTGCGTGTGTTGGAACTCTGATTATGACAAGTCATGCATTGGACTTCGGTGACAACAGTCAAATCGAACTTATATTCTGTGCGCATGTAGAAACTTCTCGATATAACTTACTTCCGTGCTTGTAGAACCGAGTTCATTACCACGTTACCTATGTGAAACTTAGTCTCTGAATCAATATTATTAATTTAAATGTGACACTACTGCGATATACTAGGAACTGTGATATTTCTTTTTAAAATCTCAGTCAGCAAAACTTAATCTCTGAACACATATCATTAATTTCAGTGTGACACTACTACGTTATACTATTAACTGTGACATTTTGTTAAATCTCAGTCAGCATAATCTCATTTATGGTGTTTATGAAAGTGTTCGAACTTTGACAAGAATGTTAATGCAAGTGATTACCATAATCGTGTGCTACGACACCAAGGTTTCACTCCGAACTCAAACTGTGTTCTTTATCCAATTCAAACAAAATTGTGCATTATTTCTTCTGAACAGTGTGTAAATTATTTGTGTGTGACTGACAGCAGTGTCTTTGATAAACTCTAGAGCAATCATACATTTCTTTCAATGTCAAGTGCTACTTTATTTAGTGGAAAATCACCACGAACTGTGCCAAGTGCATGAACACATTTTAGTTTCATTATTTCCATTCATGAACTGTGCTTTATTTTTTTCCAATCTCGATGCTACCCGCATCTTCATCTTTAGTGTATAAATTCTGTCTACAAGATTAAGAGTGAATTCGACTGCATATCACAACCACATTAAATGAAACAGTGCTTTTAAATCAAAGTGTCGGGGGACTGTGTAATTCTGGACACTCGTATAAGTTATGTGACGAGTGATTTCCCCGTAACATCGTCGGAGATCGTCGGAGAACGTCGTAAAGCGTCGGAGACCGTCCAGAACGTCGAAAGTTCGAGACTCAAACCCATATCAAACCACCCTGGGTGTTCCGGCCTTATCTCAACGTAATATTGGCAACTTCCAGAACGTGTTCCAGCCCCGTTCAGCCTGGTGAACTGGGAGCACGGGTCATCAAAAGGCAATGTTGAAGACAGCGACTATCGACAGTAAGGTGATGTACACTTTGAAACGCATTTTCTGAATAAAAACTATTATTCAATCTATTGAAAATGTTTCTTGTAGATAGGACCCTGCCTCCTGTACCAAGCCCCAGCTAGAAACCACCCAGAATTGCCCTGAGACCTACTTCGTGCTAACTTGAATATTAATTCATGAACTCCGGCTATTTTACTGGTACATTATCTTTAGTTATTTGTCTTTTAGTAAATAATTTACTTTCAGCAGCCTCATTCTTTGTAGTGTGTATTTCTTCCGTAAAGACCTCCCTCGGTCCTCCAAAGCAATACGATAAAGATGTGAAAAAAATACAATGAAGAAGTGGAAAAAAGAGACATGTGGCTGCCTTTGTTAATAGGCATGATGGATGAATATTCAAAATTTGTTTTAATGAATAGTAAAATAACTATAGTTATTGTATCATTTTATAATTCAAATTACATGTAACATTACGCTCTGAAAAATGTTTTTTCCCCATAAATTATGTTACTTTTATGTAAGCATTAATATACCAGGGATTGTGTACCCAGGTAACTGGCTGTAAGATCGCGAAGACCATAAGCTACGGGATAGTTAGCTACGCACTCCCAATGATTCGAACTGGTCTACAAAATATCCAGATCTAGGCACGAATTTTACGGACCTACGTACGTATGTGCATACACACATACATACAACATAATAGCCAGCCACGCCTTTCAGTGTTCAGTCTGCAAGCCTATGTGAATTAACACTGCGCCTCCACAATCCTCCATTTGAAAATATAGTAGTTCTGCGGTCTAATTTATTTCCAAACTTCTTATATTAAAACCCGAATTACGAAGAACAGTGCTTGAAAATATATAATTTAATGTGAGGTAAGATAAATTCAAACAATTGAATTCTCTTCTTCATGGCTTTAATTCCAATTTATCGGGGTCAGCATTTGATATGAATTTGGCCCAGTCTAATCAATCAATCAATCAATCAAGATCTGCATTTACAATACTGTCAACTAACGTAATTTAAGTCAACCCAAAATTAGAATTATGTGGGAATGGAATACTGGGTGACTATTGTAACCTAAGTAGTCTTACTTGCTCTATAGTACGAGATCTAATTCTTAACATGTTCGAAGCCGTTCAAGTTTAATTATGCCTTACAATAGAATTGAGAATCTACAACTTTTATAGGTCGAGGTCTTAATATCGTCGCGCATTTTAATATCCTTTGTGTGGTTTCCCCTTAGGCTTATCTTTTACACCTATTCAACGAAAATTCTATGATGGTAAATTACTTAAAGTCTTCGGGCAACTATTCCAAACCTAGAGTCACCAACGCAGTGATAACACGGGTTGTTAGGGAGCTCCTACGCATACAAAAACTCGCGGCTGATGGTTGGAGACAACTCAAAGCTCTAAATAAATCAGAACTTGGAATGTAGACAAACAAAAAAACTAAATATCCTCACATCCCAGAATAAAATAACACTTTACTAAATTAATTTACAAGAGGCGAGTGAGTTGGCTGTGCGTTTCGAGCCGTGTAGCTGGTGGCTCGCATGCTGGAGATGGTGAGTTTGAACCCCACCATCTGTAGCCCTGACGATAGTCTTTTGTAATTTCCCACTTTCACACCAGACAAATGGTGTGGATGTACGTCAATTAAGGCCAAGGTCGCGTCCTTCCCAGTCCTAGCCATTTTCTATCCCATTGTCGCCAAAAATCCTGAGTTGGTGTGACGTTAAACCCCTAACAAGGTATAATTACATAAGTATTTAATTTTACAACTGTAACAGTGAATAAATATTGCTCCCATTCTTTTGACTACTCTAGTGTTCTATACTATTCTTCGCTACCGTCATTACACCAGGAAAGGGCAATCACAGGAAATTAATTCACGCATTCTTCTGTACGCGACAAAAAGATATGGATCTAGTGTAAGCATATGCCGTAATCTGTGGTAAGGACTCAATTTAATTACGATATACGATAGAGGTTCCCGACACCTTAGTGTGGGTGTTGAGTTACTTGCGTGTGAGCCGTCGAGCGAGTCCGCCATACTCCGGAGACCCTCAACAGGCACGACGGTGACTAGGTCAACAAGATGCTGTTTCTTTAACAAGTCCAGATCTGTGTTCAACAGTTTACATGATATACTTTGGCGTTATAGACTGGATAGTCTTTTTTCACCTCACCATATACCTTTTAACACATCATTTATAATGTTATTTGGTTTTACATCCCACTAAGAAACATTGTGGTTCTCAGACGCTAAGGTGCCGTAATTTTGGCCAGCAGGAGTTTCTTTACGTGCTGATAAATCTGTCAAGAAGAGATTGATGTATATGAGCAGCTTTAAATACCACCGGACTCTGTTAGAATCGAACACACCAACGCAGACTCAGAAAGCCACTACACTAACGTCTGAGCCTTTAAGTCCTGAATTTTAACAACAAAGTCATGCAACTTACTAGGAAAATATTTGCGTTTTAAAGCTCCTAATGCAACAAAACTTGTAGAAAAATTCAAAATATTTTCGCTATAAATGGCTGTATGGATGCCCCTCCTGCAGTACCAAATCTAGAGTGTACTGCAGGCATGTAGCGCTCTTCATTAACAAACGGATCCTACTTTCTTGAACATTTTGAAGTAAGATTTTAACTACTGTATTGTATCTTCAGAATTACCTCATAGTGCGGCTGTGAAGTACACTACAAAATCCTCGAGCATATATTTCTGGGAATGTAATTTGTTGCACTTTGGTTAGTAACACTGTTTTAATACATCGTCATACGCTCTGGGTGTATCTAGAAACACGACCGTTAAATATTCTTGGTTCGCGAATGTCCATTCGATGTCGAGTGTCAACATCCCAAGATTATTTTGCGCACTTCGTGTTTTTACGGAAACCGATTTTCCCTCATCTGGTTTCCTTAATACCAACGTCTCAGGTTTTTATATGCCACTGATTGCAGAGCTGTTTTGTAAATTATCAACTTAGCACACTGTGAGACTTATTTTCTTCGAAATGTAGGCATTAAAACAGCGTGGCATTGTTAATGAGAATTCGACTGTTTACAGTAGACCTTGTGGCTTACCGTTATAAGGTTTATACTAGCATAAAATTACAGTATTTATTTCTGATAACTACGGAAGTTCTGTGGAAAATATTTGGGTCTAATAAAACAGAGCTTGGATGTTGTATCAGGATAAATTAGGAGATCAGGAATTTGTACCAAGAACAATATTTCGTATTGGTGGTGAAAACATCAACAGTACGTTGGCTGGGATGTAAGATATCTATCCGATGGATGCCGGGAAGGATCCCAAGAAGGTTTCGGAGAAACATCCACTTGGCAGGACTTAAGGGAAAAACAAAAAATGATGGCCTGAGTGCGGAGGAAGATGCTAGCAGTAAGAAAGATAGAGAACCAAGACTCCAGGACCGTAGCGTCGAGGAGAAAGCAATTATTTACTTATTTATTCTAATAAGAGATGCACAACCTTTCTTTCTTTCTTTCTTTCTTTCTTTCTTTCTTTCTTTTTACTAGCTGCTTTGCGTCGCACCGACACAGATAGATCTCATGGTGACGATGTGATAGGAAAGGACTATGAGTGGGAGGGAAGCGGCCGTGGTCTTAATTAACGCACAGTCCCATCATTTGCTTGATGTGAAAAAGGAAAACGGAAAACAATCTTCAGGACTGCCGACAGTGGGATTCGAATGCGCTATCTCCCAAATGCAAGCTCACAGCTGCGTGCCCCTAACTGCACGGCCAACTCGCTCGGTCACAACGTTTCCTTTCTGAAAGTATGAGATTTAAAAAAATGAAATGCCGTATGGCTTTCAGTGCCGGGAGTGTCCGAGGACAAGTTCGGCTCGCCAGGTGCATGTCTTTCGATTTACGCCCGTAGGCGACCTGCGCGTCGTGATGAGGATGAAATGATGATGAAGACAACACATACACCCAGACCCCGTGCCAGCGAAATTAACTAACGATGGTTAAAATTCCCGACCCTGCCGGGAATCGAACCCGGGACCCCTGTGACCAAAGGCCAGCACGCTAACCGTTTAGCCATGAAGCCGGACAAAGTATGAGGTGAACGGCACTGAAATAGGCATCTACTGTGAGCTATCGTAAGCATCCTTAATATAGCCTTCCTATTGTTTATAAAGATAAATGCTGACGTATTACCTTATTTCAACTACCGTTATTTCTAGCCTCGAGTAGTTGGAATTGTACTCCCTACAACAACCACAAGTTTATCAAACGAAAACTCAATTCTTAGTTGCATGAGACTACAGACTATGAGTCGTCAACAACAGCAAAACGCACTAGTAGTAATTCCTACTTGAACGAAAAATTATTTATATCACTCCCAAGTTACAAATTTCAGTGGACGTTTGAACTATGTATGATAAGGGAATTTCCTGGAAACATTAAATATTGATTGTTGCGTAGGCTACCAGTAATTATGTCTGTGAGGAGAAAGGGCGGGAGTGTTTGTATTGTCAACCCATTCAGTTCTTGGCAGTCTTCCATTAACGACTTCCGACCAGAGTAAACATGATCATGGGAGAGTATATTCTACATTCCTGATGTCAAGGTTGCCATCATATATGACTTCTGGCAACAAGTGAACATCACAATGCACACTTAAGTTTCCACGAATATTATCTACAATATACACGTCAGTACAAAACCATACAAACACTTTCATTGGTCATTCCGGAGGTAGTGGGTTCAAACCCCACAACCTAATTCTAATTCCAGGCTAATTCTGGGGCTATACCTTAATAATGATCGCTTCCTTCCAATTTCTAGCCCTTTCCTATTCTATCGTCGCCCTAAGACTAATTTGTGCCGGTGCGACTTAAAGCAAATTGCACTAAATAAATAATAAGGATAATACTTTGATTGGCAAGCGTGTTCAGCCACGAGCCCGGAGAGAGAGAGAGAGAGAGAGAGAGAGAGAGAGAGAGAGAGAGAGAGAGAGAGCATGGGAGAAAACGTCAAATGCTTCGTAGCGACTTTCGACGACCATTCATAATATAAGTTATTGGCATTAATAATAATAATAATAATAATAATAATAATAATAATAATGGTAATAATAATAATATTAATAATAATAGTACTGGCTTTACGTCCCACTATCTGCTTTTACGGTTTTTTGAGACGCCGAGGTGCCGGAATTTAGTCCCGCAGGAGTTCTTTTACGTGCCAGGAAATGTACTGACTCGAGGCTGATATATTTGAGCACCTTCAAATATCACTGGACTGAGCCAAGATCGAACCTGCCAAGGTGGGGTCAGAAAGTATGAGCCTCAACCGCCTGAACCACTCAGCCCGAGTTATTGACATTAGATCCAGGAAAATGTATTATTATGATTATTATTATTATTATTATTATTATTATTATTATTATTATTATTATTATTATTATTATTATTATTATTATTATTATTCGTATATTATTATATCGTATGACCTAAGAATATTAGAACATCAGGTGGGTCAGTTAAGCCTATTTTTTTCTTTTGAGAGAAAATTGTTGGCGCATTTTCATATGGGACGTTTCATAACAGACATGTCTGTTCACCACCATTTCGTTCAGTCTCGTCTCATCAAATTATATTGCAAACTATGGCATTTAAATGGCGTACATCGTACATGATAGTTTCCGCTATGAAATCACCACCGTCAGAGCAACAAAGCAACAAAGCTTTAACACAAAAATAAATTTTCGAGGTGAGAACTTCGGTCTCCTAGTCAAAGCACAAGTATAATATGCAAAGCCGTGCGCTTTAAGTAGCAGTGAAAATACAAACCATCCTTCACTTAGGCTTTTTAATTTTTATTTTGTACTTTGGTAAGCATCCATTATGAAGATTTGACTTTCCTGAAGTATCAGACATCCTTATAACGAAGTTTAAATAGGTAGACATAATAAATATCGCCACGTAAATACCGACTACGGAAAAACGCACTGTGTACACCATTGTCGACATTACACTGGACTCATTCTTTGCTATTTGCTTTACGTCGCATCGACACAGATAGGTCTTATGGCGACGATAGGACAAGACAGGGCTAGGAGTGGGAAGGAAGCGGCCGTGGCCTTAAGGTACAGCCCCAACATTTGCCTGGTATGAAAATGGGAAACCACGGAAAAACATTTTCAGGGCTGCCGACAGTGGGGTTCGAACCTACTATCTCCCGAATACTGGATACTGGCCGCACTTAAGCGACTGCAGCTATCGAGCTCGGTCTGGACTCATTCAAACAAGGAACAGGCACCTACTATTCTCGTTGGTAATGATACTTACAATCTGGGCTGAAGAGAGGCATGATTCTCAACACCCTGGAGTGTTCATAGCAAGGAAAACCCGTCTGCATGCGTCAGTGTCAATCCCCAGGAACTAGTGACTTGAATCACATTCTATTCCAATGTGCTTATTATTTTGGAACAAGGATTCAATTCATGAATATATTGGCAAGTTTGGGAGTTGCCTTTCCAACGTCATTTTCCTTGCTTCTGGTTGTAAAACACAAGTTCTAATAATAGTGATAGAAATTACGAGTGTTAAGCCGTGTGGTATTAGAATATAAAAGGTGTAATTAGGGTGAGATGTGTGCTACTTGGACTAAATATGGACACGGACTCTCTACACGTTGGAATAAAATATACGTAACACTTGTATTCTAGGTAATATGTGTTCTAAAGCTTTCCGCATTGCTGTGTGCATATTGATTTATATTGATGTCTGTGATGACCAAATGGTAATGTAGCCAAAGTTCTTTTATTTAACCTGTCTTCGCATTCGAGTCATGGTTCTTACACAGGCAGCATTTTTTTTTACAAGTTGCTTTAAGTAGCACCGACACAGGTTTTATGGCGACCATGGAACATGAAAGTGCTATGAGTGGGAACGATGCGGCCGTGGCCTTAATTAACGTACAGCCCCAACATTTGCCTGGTATGAAAATGGAAAACCACGGAAAAACATTTTCAGGACTGCTGACAGTGGGGTTCGAACCCACGATCTCCTGAATACTGGATGTGTACAGGCAAGTACTATATATTCGGGTAATGCTTTCGTGGATATTATATTATCTGCGGAGAAGCACGACGTAATGCTTGGGAAGAACGACGCTTATACCAAGAACGATTTCCTGAACCTAAGACTACCAGCTGCGGATACCTTTCGAACAATTATTGATAGATTCCTGCGTGAGATGATGTCCATTGGAAAGCTCTAGTGTCATCTGGTGATAACGAAGAATGATAATGATGATAATAATAATTAATATTATTATTATCACTGTTATTGTTTGAAGGGCCTTACATCCAGGTAAAATCGGCCCTGACGAAGAGGAACTGTCCATAATGTAACTGAGAACGCCCTCATACCACCGATTTTGAGCACTTGCTTCATTAATCAGCTCGCTGTGGGTCAAGGAATCACTGTTGATCCACATTCCCATCGTGCCTCCAGCTGTAAGAGCCGATTCCACAATAAACAGCCCTTTTAATGTCTACATAACATGCAAACAGTACAATACGAGGTATGTCGAATGTGCTATGTTATCAGAATTACTTCCTATTGCGGCTCACAAGGGGTTGAAATAAAAAAATATAAATATTCTTCCGAACGATGTTTTTAACCTCCAAGCACAAAATACAGCGTTGGCCGTGCGGCTACGGAGAAGTACTGAAGTACTTATTTGATTATTGTTTGCATGAAGGAGCTATACCAAATTAATGGCGAGTTGTTATAGTAGCCCCTGTGTATAAAGGAAAGGGTGATGCACATAAAGCTGAAAATTGATGATGATGATGATGATGATGATGATGATGATGATGATGATGATGATGATGATGATGATGATGATTGTTGTTTTAAGGAGCCTAATATCGAAGGTCATCGGCCCAAGCTGAAAATTACAGGCCAGTCAGTTTGCATGTAAGCCTTGGAAAAGCATCCTTTCTGATTATATTAGACACGTTTGCGAAATTAATAACTGGTTCGATAGAAGGCAGTTCGGGTTTAGGAAAGGTTATTCTACTGAAGCACAACTTATAGGATTCCAGCAAGATATCTTGGATTCAGGCAGTCAAATGGACTGTATCGCGATTCACCTGTCTAAGGCATTTGATAGGGTGAATCACGAGACTATTGGCAAAAATGAGTGCAATTGGACTAGACAAAAGAGTGACTGAATGGGTTGCTATATTTCTAGAAAATAGATCTCAGAGAATTAGAGTAGGCGAAGCTTTATTATTTATTTATTTTTTTTGCTATGGGCTTTACGTCGCACCGACACTGATAGGTCTTATGGCGACGATGGGATAGGAAAGGCCTAGGAGTTGGAAGGAAGCGGCCGTGGCCTTAATTAAGGTACAGACCCAGCATTTGCCTGGTGTGAAAATGGGAAACCACGGAAAACCATTTTCAGGGCTGCCGATAGTGGGATTCGAACCTACTATCTCCCGGATGCAAGCTCACAGCCGCGCGCCTCTACGCGCACGGCCAACTCGCCCGGTGCGAAGCTTTATCTGACTGTAATAATTAACAGGGTAATTCCTCAAGGCAGTATTTTTTTTGCTAGGGGCTTTACGTCGCACCGACACAGATAGGTCTTATGGCGACGATGGGATAGGAAAGGCCTAGGAGGGAAGGAAGCCGCCGTGGCCTTAATTAAGGTACAGCCCCAGCATTTGCCTGGTGTGAAAATGGGAAACCACGGAAAACCATCTTCAGGGCTGCCGATAGTGGGATTCGAACCTACTATCTCACGGATGCAAGCTCACAGCCGCGCACCTCTACGCGCACGGCCAACTCGTCCGGTAGTATTATTGGACGTTTATATTTTGTTATATATACACTAGTGTCCAAAAGTTAAGCATAATCACTAAACGAGGCCATACCTCCTGATAGGAATGTCAGACGGATTGCTGAACAAACGGAAGCTGACTCACACACCATATGTCACACAACTTGTCCAAAAAACAGTGTCAGAAAGGTTCTGACAGCAAAGGTAGACCTTTGACAACAACTAACAAAACTTGGCAATGTCTTCTACAAAAAAATATGCTGATAATAGGGTGTAATAGTTACCCCTAACGACCACACATGCTTCGCAGCGACGTGGCATGCTCTCTATCAGATGGCAGTCTATCCCATTCCTCCGAAAGGGCAATGCGAAAGTCTTGCAGGATTCTTGGTGGAAGCTGAAGGGATGCAATTCGCCTCTCCAATGCATCCCAGGCATGTCCTATAGGATTCTGATTCGCAGACCTCGCTGGCCAGTCCATGCGATGAATGTCTTCCCCAGCCAGACATTCATCCACCAGAGCAGCGCGGTGCTGTCGGGCATTATCGTCCATTAAGAGAAAGTCCAAAATGTGGTCTTGTTATCTCATCCCTGTATCTCCGAGCGTTAACAGCGTTCCTCGGACCACCCATAATGATGTGCAGGTCCGTACGACCATTCAACAAGATCCCGTTCCACACCTTGACGCCACCACCACCATACTGGTCCCGTTCCACGATGTTCCTGTGGTTGTATCAGCTATCCGGTTCTCTCCAGATTAATGTGTGACTGGAATCGCTCTACAAACTGAAGCGGGATTCATCCGTGAAGAGCACATGAATCCATTCATTCATGGTCCAGTTTCGATGTTGACGGCTCCACAGTAAACGGGCCCGTCTCTGAGCTGGAGTGAGCGGGACGCACACCGCTGGACGTTGGGCAAACAGCCCTGCTGTTCTGAGCCTCCGGTACACAGTTTGCCGGGAAACGGCAACCCCTGAGACGGCTGCAAGCTCCGCCGACAATTGTCTTGCAGGTGCACTCCGATTTCGTCGGGCGGTTAAGGCCAAACATCGGTCCTGCTGTGGGGTGGTTACCCTTGGTCGACCTGGTACTGGCCTACGACTAACTTCTCCTGTGCCTCGAAATCGTCTCCAAAGCCTGGAAATGACACTTTGTGGCACATTCGAGGATACGGCGACTTCGATCTGTGTCTAGCCTGCTTCTACGCGGCCGAGCATTCTACAACTGCAAAACGGGGTCTAAATGGCGTCGTTGTGCCATTATGTTGTCACGTTCACCACGAGGCTACACTCCGCAAACTATAACAGGACAAACACGACTGGTGAAATATGAGGCTCAGGCACTGGCTGTGATTACCTTGCGGTTACACCGCTAGTCAAAGCAGGGTACACTCCTTTCCTATACAGAGCGAACACGTAAGGTTGGTAGGTGCATATGTCGTGCGATTTGCGGTCTATTTCCTGTTGTCCTGCTTACTCGCAACTTATGCCAACTTTTGGACACTAGTGTATAAATTATATGAGTAAAGAAGTAGAATCAGAGTGAAGGCTTTTTGCGTATGATGTTCTGAATAGAGTAATAAATAAGTTACAAGATCTTGAGCAACTGCAAAGTAACCTCGATAATGTTGTGAGATGGACAGCATTCAATGCATGATGATAAACGGGGGTTAAAGGTCAGGTTGTGGGTTTCACAAATAGGAGAAGTCCTCTCAGTTTTAATTACTGCGTTGATGGGGTGAAAGTTCCTTTTGGAGAACATTGTATCTAGGATGTTAATATAAGGAAAGATCTTCATTGGGGTAATCACATAAATGGGATTGTAAATAAAGGGTAGAGATCTCTGCACATGGTTATGAGGGTGTTAAGGTGTTATAGTAACGATGTAAAGGAGAGGGCACACAAGTCTCTGGTACGACCCCATATAGAATATGGTCCAAGTTTATGGGCCCCTTACGAGGATTTCTTGATTCAAGAAGTGGAGAAAATCCACGAAAAGCAGCTCGATTTGCTCTGGGTGATTTTCGACAAAAGAGTAGCGTTACAAAAATGTTGCAAAGTTTTGGCTGGGAATACTTGGGAGAAAGGAGACGAGCTCTCGACTAAGGGGTATGTTCCGAGCTGACAGTGGAGAGATGGAGTGGAATAACATTAGTAGACGAATGCGTTTGAGTGGTGTATTTAAAACAAGGAAAGATAACCAATATGAAGATAAAGTTGGAATTCAAGAGGACAAATTGGAGCAAATATTCATTTCTAGGAAGGGGAATTAGGGATCGGAATAACTTACCAAGGGAGATGTTCCATAAATTTCAATTTTTTTTGAAATCGTTTAAGAAAAGGCTAGGAAAACAACAGGTAGGGAATCTGCCACCTGGGCGACTGCCCTAAATGCAGATCAGTAGTGAGTGAATGATTAATTGAAGAAGAAAGAAAAAACATTGTCTATAGGCTATGTTAGATACACTTCCTCACACAAGAAGTGATTGTTTGTAACAAGTACGACTGAAAAGCAAGACCACATCATCATAGAGATTTCTTGGATAATTAATACTAGGAGGTTTAACTACATGTAGCCGGTTAAGGGTGCATTTCTATGCTCTCTGAATGAGTCCAAATTATAAAATTCGTTAAAAATTGGCCTAAACCTTGCTTCCTAAAATAATGTAACTATGTAAGTTTACTGGGAAATTGTGCATGGGAGAAAAATATATTAGGAGTAAAGCAATGCACACTGTATATTATGACGAAAGGTCACAAAAAGCAACAAGGTATACGAAGTTTGATGCCAATTCTTCCGTACTATAGTCCGTTCAGTATTCTTTGTCAGGATGTGTACTGTCCCGGAATTCACTAGGGAGGTGGATGAAGTCACAACATTTTTACCTTGGGAAACCACTGCTGCATCGCTTTATGAGAAACTGAAATACGATTCCATTTCCAAAATCGCTTTCTGGCCGTAAAGATAGTGACTTCTTCAAAACTCAAATAACGCTTAACATCAGAAGAATATTCCCTGGGAGCGTCTCTTAAGAAAACAATTATTTCGTGACGCAGCAGGAGAGTATCCCTTTAACAGGAATCGGACCATTGCCTATGGAATTTGAGAGCACTGCCACTTTTGTACATTCAGTGGCTCTTCGGAATGAAGCGAATTCCATTCTAGAATGTGCAGTGCGTTCTCGTTAGTGCAGTAGAGCAACATCGCACACGGGCCCCATCACTAATAACATCCACATTAATCTAACATCTGCTGTTTGCCGCTTGAAATATAGTTTTTAAATAATCATATCAGAGCAAATGTTATAATCGACTGGTCCCGTGGTCTAGGGATGGAGTTCCTGCCTCTCACCCAGAGGCCCCGAGTTAAACTCCCGGTCAGAAAGGGATTTTTACCCGGTTCTGAGGGCTGGATCGAGATCCAATCAGCCTACATGATTGCAACTGAGGAGATATCTTGCGGTGAGATACTGGCCCTGGTCTAGAAAGCCAAGAATAACGGCCGAGAGGATTCATCGTGCTGATTACTTGTCATCTCGTAATCTGAAGACATTTGTGCTGAGCAGTGGTAGCTTGGTAGGCCAAGGCCCATTATGGCTGGAGTACCATAGGGTTCTGTTTGATATCGAAATGTTATAATCTAGTTCTATTCAAGTAACCGCGTCAACGGATTAGAGAGCAGGACAGGAAATTACGGAACGGCTGATATTCGCTATTTTAAATGTAGTAAAAGTAGAATGCAACACTCCTCAAAGCTCTAACTAACAACGTTACAATACCAGATCGCAAGCCAAAGAAATCATTTGATGACACACAGACACTTGAAAGTGATCTCTCTTCTGTCGACCCTCTCACCTATCCAAAACCTTTGGACTTAATTAAGGTACACACCCAGCATTTACCTGGTGTGAAAATGGAAAACCACAGAAAACCGTCTTCAGGGCTGCCGACAGTTGGGTTTGAACCCACTATCTCCCGAATACTGGATACTGGCCGCTCTTAAGCGACTGCAGCCATCGAGCTCGGCATCATAATATGTTATAAAAAACGAAAACATGAGACGTTGGCTACGTACCGTAATACGTAGGTGAGGATGCGTAAGGACAACTACCACACAGTTAAGAACTGATACAGCAGGGACCGTTTACAACAAATTGCGACAACGGATTGTGACAAGGCGATCGCCTAAGCCAACTGTAGATAATTTATGCACAATGTCAAAAGGGAGGAGAGGTATTAAAACATTTCTTAGAATGTATTTTCGGTTAAGAGAATGATATATCATCCCTAAAACCCACGTAGATTTTCAGTCTTCTATTTTTAAAGTACGGAAGTTATACAGTATTTCCTAAACAAACCTTCCAAGTTTAATTCAGTAATTTCGTGCAAGTCCAGTAAGTGGCATGTTCTTTATTTAATATCTGCTAACGGGTCTTAACACACATCGAGATGACGTAATTTCGTCTCACAGGAGTTCTTTAACGAGTCGGATGTCAACGACATTCATCTGTCGCGTTTACATGCCTGCAAATACACGACATTGGTCGTAATCGAACTCACTGCTTCGTCAACTGAATGTGTTAAGTTCACCATTTAAATATTTCACGAAATATATGGACAGGTACACGCCGAGCAGAGTTGCCGTGCCTGTTACCACGCTACAGTTATGGAACCAAATCTCTGAATTCGGAAGACGCGTGGGTTCGAAACCCATCGTCGGCTGCCCTAAAAATGGTTTTCCCTTTCCCATTTTTACTTCTAGGCAAATGCCGGCACAATTCCTATCCGTAGGCCACAGCAGATTCCTTCCACATCAGTAGCAGGGCAAGGCCGGTTCTAGATCACTGCTTCAGCCTTTTTGTGCTGAGTCAACACCCGAGGTCGTTGACCCCTAGTAGTGTACCTACGGGGGTTCTGACCCCGAGGTTATTGACCCCTAGTATATAGTAGTAGTGCAACGGGGATTCGCGGATTTTACACAAAAGTGCAAGCCTAACCTCACAGACGCCATCTTGGAGAGGCTAACATCACTTTTACGGTCAGACCCCCTTCTCGACGGCATAGTGGAGGGACCTAACCTCACAGGGCATAGCTTTACGGCCAGATGCCATTTCCGACGCATCTTGGAAGGGCCTAATCTTACAGGGCCTAGTTTTACGCCAAGACGCTCTTCCTTACGCCATCTTCGAGGGGCCCTAATCTTACAGTGCCTAGTTTTACGGTCAGATGCCCTACCCGTCACAATTTTGGAGGGATCTACACCGTCGCCTTCCTGGGCGCAGTTTTACGGACAGGTGCCCTTCCCGTCACCATTTTGAGGGGCGTAACTACACAGTCACCATCTTGGCCCAGTTTTGTGATCAGATACCCTTCCCATCACCATTTTGTGGGCCCCAACTACACCGTCGCCATCTTGGCTCAGTATTACGGTCAGATACCCTTCCCTCCTCACAGGCGCCATTTTGGAGAGGCCTAACTACACAGTCTCCTTCTACGGTCAGATGCCCACCTCACTACTCATCCTGATTAGGGAGAGTTTTGCGGTCAGATGTCTTTCCCTCCACCTCAACTGGCATAGTTTTACGGTTGGATGCTCTTCCTCCTCCCAGACGTCATTTTGGAGGGCACATCCCACAGGTTCTTTGTCGTCTCCCCCTCTTGGAGTAGTGACAGAGCTGTGACGTAATAAGCGCGGACGATCTAAAATTCCATTTTAACATGCAGCGATTACGTCGATATGGTTATGCACGTTTAGACTTGTTCGTTATCAAGGTCACTCTCTAGTAAACGCAAGCCTTTTGCAGATGGTATAAGTGTGAATGTTTCTTTAGTCTCTGAGATATTGTGATAGAGAGTAGAGCACTTTTATTCCATCATGACAAGAGCGTACAAGGCTTTAAAGTGAATGGCAACAAATTTGTGTTTAAGGAGATGGCTGTGTTGGATTGCACTATGTTGTGGACGCCAAAACTCGTCAGTTTAGTATTTAGCCCGCGTAGCCCTTACTGTTTGCAGACAGATGAAGACAAAAAGCAGACACAACGGATGGGAAAAAAATATGTCTGCAGTGGGAACAAAAAGGAATACCTTACCGCTTTCTACCTATGATAATGAACGCTCATTTGTCAAAAGCAGATCTTGTGTTTTTAAAGGATTGTGAAAGGAAGGAATGGTTGCGTGAGTATCTACCATCAACACGTGAAATTATTGCCATGCATGAATTAGGATGTCCATCATTTAAAACTCTTGACAAGAATCATAGTGGAGAAACAAACAGTCTTTACATCATGCGTGCATGTTCTTTGATTGGTTGTATTGCAGTGCATGCCGGGAGATTAACAATATATGTAAATTGCGGTGTCGAAATGACGTCAGTGTGAAGAACATTTGTAGAGTAAGGACATCATGTCATTTGTAAATTATACTAAGTGTAAAGCAGTTGAAAAGGCAATCGTAAAGTTTTACGCATGAAAAAAGAAACTAAACAATTTTACTGATGAAGAGCTAAACGCATTACCAAAGGCATTTTTAGTCAATGTAGCTGCGAATGCTGTAAAGAATATCTGGGATAAGGTGCCTCATGAGTGGACTCAAGATCCTATTTTGTCAGATCTTCAAACGTATAGTTTACATGATGAACTGGTAAGTTTAGCTTGGAGACCTTCAGTGAGACAGTTCCGTACATCTCAACTCACTAAACTGTATCACGGACCTACAACAAACGAGTTGTCTTCGCTTATAAACACTTATGTCTGCGAAAAGCGTAAGCAAGTTGTCGCAGAAAAAGGTGTAGAAACGTGCTGGGAGAAAGTTGAGTAAGCATACTTGGCATGGACTCATCAATAGGATGATTGATCTCCTTCCTTCTGAGCTTCATCTCCCTAGTTACTAGTACTGCTGCCCTAGAACTCGACTTGACATCCGCTTGGTACGTGGTGATCCTGGTATTAATATGTTAGATGCTGCCTGCCTATCGTCAAAACAATCCTGAACTAAGATGTGTAGCTGATGAAAATCTGTATCGTAAAGCTATGCACGTGTGTCGTCACCTAATGCTACAGTTGCTATGAAGATAGCAGCACTTTTCATTTCCGGTGCAATGAAAGGAAAACTGTTACCGGGTGGTGGCATTAAACAGCGAAGACAGAAATAATCTATGTAAGAAAGGACAGAACAGATTTACTTGAAGAAAGAAAAATGTATATATTCTAAAATAAATTTGAATTTTGAAATATATTTCAGGTGTTGCTTACTTTTTTCACATTAATCCTACCCTACAGCATGTCCTAAATTAACTAGTAGTAATAATGTTGAATTGCATGTTTAATCTCGTCTTACGATCTAGAAGAAATAAGAGGTAGAAGTTCCAGAATAAAAAACTCAAGTTTTAAAGTACATTCTCCTTATTAATCCATGAATTGAACTCGTTATTACAACCAAGCCATTTGGCATACAGTTTATTTCCTCAACTTCGAATAACACGTTCGATTAAATAGTGATTAGGATATTTTATTTTCTGCAGTTCTTCGATGTAGAATCCTCCTTCACTAGGCTGTCCTGTGAGATCGCGAAGTAAATACGTAACTAGATTTAATAAGCTTAACACTCCTGATTTGAAAAATTTCTGTACTGCAGTTAGGGATGTATTCTTTAGCAAAGATAGACTTGTTTTTGCTGATGGGAAAGAAATCACCTTCTCTAAAGCGATGGTGACGCAGATCAGCCGTTTTGATTACAAGATGAATAGCATCTAAGAGTGGTGTATTCTTAGTAACAAGGCGTGGCTTTGTGCCGATAGTGCGATGAGGTGTATCGTAAGTAGACACGAGTCTAGGTAGCAGTTCAATCCAACGATAAGAACACTGAGCTGTAATTATCGCCACATCATTGTTTTGAGTGTACGATTAAAGCGTTCTACAACACTTGCCTTGAGATTGCTGTTCGTAGAGTAGTGATGAATACCAAGTAACTTGAGGTAAAAAGAAAATCCCCCTTGTAAAACTCTTTATCATGATCGGTTTGAAGAAGCCTTGGGCAGCGTTTCGATCGTTCAACAATATGTTCCAATACGTCCTTGAGTTGAGCTGCTGTCTTAGAACGCACAGGTTGTGCAAACGCAAACTTAGAGTACACATCGATGACAGTAATTATATACTTATACCCCTTATTGCTAGAGGCATATGGAATCATGTCTACTAAGTCTGCTTGCCAGAGATCATCTTTTCCGCGTGTAATAACGCGTCTGCGACAGTAGGTGCGACGTGCTGGTTTATGTAACTCGTGTGCAATGCTTATCTTACAGGCGAGGTCTTATCTTGACGAACCATTACTGAATACAGTTACCCGAACGACGTAATTCTCTATTTCTAGAATTTCTGTTTCGTAACCTGTGTGACCAGCATCTTGCGAAATTCTTAGAAGTTATAACCGTTCAATGAGTAAGTTAGGTTCATTCCAGTATCTTACGTCTACATACAGCAATAAAGGCTTGTAGATAACATTAAGACAACGTGCAGTCTGTTGATGTGACGGAAGCAGCTTAGAAATAATCTCCCGATACTTGTGACTTATTTGCATTTACAGCTTCTGTCCTCCTGTAATTACATCGTGTTGCGCCAGTAGCAAAAATATTGCTTTATATTTTTTAAGATCATCTTGTAAAATTATATCCTTGTCAGGTATTCGTGAGAAAATAAGTTCTAAGAGAATTTTAGTAGGCTTATAGGCAACACCTTTTACGATGAGTCTGTTGCTATTAATCTTAACATTTGCATTACCTATCCAGAAACAGTCGTCTTCATAGCGAATACCGTAGGTTATGTCAGTTTGTCCTGTAAAGAGTGTTTCTATATAGAGAGCAAAGAGAGATCCATAGGTATTTCGAACAAAAGTCTCAACTGATTACTATACTCTGGCGTGGTCATAACCTCACACAAACAAGGTAGATCCATTGTTGATGTAGTAGGTGTTTCAGCAGTAACATCTGTAGTTAAAAGCATAACACGCTTATATGGTGAAGTATTGTTAAGTTCTTCTTCTTCATCGTCTTCATCCCTATCCTGCTTCTTCTCTTCCTCATACCGCTCTCTTCTTCATGTTTTTTCCTTCATGCTTCTTATTATGAGATGATTGCATAGAAACAAAACTTGTAGTAGATAAAGTAGAATTAAAATTTTCTTTCAGTCATGTACCTAGCTGCGTTTTCAAAAATAAAGCAGCGTCTGCTCAAAACGTTTAAGCTCTTTAAATTTTCCTCGAATATTGTTTCGAGCATGGATTATATGTTTTGTTATGTCTTTGTTGGATGTTGACATGATGGTGGTTTTTGATCAAGTGGTGACTCTAACGTGTTGAATAGAAAATTATCAAAACCCATGCGATATCGTCCATAATGAACATCACATTGTTAATAACTGAAAAGCCGTAACGATGTGATGACCAGCATGTAGTACTCATACGTTTAAAGTCACTGAATGTCATATCAGTATTAACATGACTATAATACATATGTCGCATGTTGCGCTGATCTTGCCGAAAAAGCACATTAATATTTGCATTGTCGCGTATCAACTGCTTAGGCACACGAGTATAGGTTTGCCATAAATAGATGCAATCTACATATTCATGTCGCCCCATACTGCAGTATGCACAAATAACGCTGTTCTTTTGCAACATCGTCAAAGATCATAAAAGAATTGGGAAGCACATCATCCGGTGATGGTACTTGCTCATGTGAATTAAACTGAAAATATTTCATTCCATCCTTAACCAGATCGTGCTTAACAATTTATAGAATAGTATATAGCGGTTGATAGAGTGACTTTGTGAAAACGTAAATATTCTCGAAGCGTATGCCATTTAAAGTGGTAACGAGTGTGAGTAGAAAATTTGTCTTCCCACATCCCGATGAGCCAGATATAATACATCGAATAGTAAAAGGACAACGTTCCATGTCGTTTTTTTTTTTTTTGCAGTTGTATCAAAACTAGGTAAGAGATGGGGCACTATGTCCCTCACAGGTAGTGTGTAATGCTGCTTTATAATCTTCATGGTAACTGAATCATAAAGTAGGCAAAAGTAATATATATATATATCAAACGAAACAACAGGTAACTGTCAGTTCATAATTCGCTTTTGACGAATCAAGTCGTGTACAGAATGGTGAACAAAGATAGCGAAACGTTATGAAGAAAACCAAAACAGTTGGATGGAAAGAAGTTGTAAAGGCTGCACGAAAATCTACGCGAGGGGAATACAATCCGCGTGTAGCTATTACTAAGGCACTGCGAGCAGCAAGAGCGAGAATTTCTCCAAAGTGCAGAGCAATGTTTTGTAAACGGGCACGAATTATTCCCGTACCAAAACGAGGTAGATTACTTCCTGCGCTGTTTGCTGGACTAGCAACTTCAGTGTCTATGCTGGGTGGTGCTAGTGCTGTAGCAAGAACTGGTAAGGCTGTAAAAGAATCAAAGCAACAGTTAAAAGGGAGTGAACGTCATCACAAGACGATGTATGCATTTTCATTACGAGGCTAAGGTGTACACATGAAGCTTGCGCCATACAAAAAAAGGTCTCGGCATCTACCTATCTCCAAGAAAACATCTACTGAATGCACTGCCACATCGAGCTCTAACCCACGAAGAAGTTTTCACGTTTGCTAAACAACTAGGAATTCATTATTTTCGGGGTGTGTATATGCGCGATCAACTACCAGCACGCCCATATGAACGTCACAGTGCTATAATTAACTTGGACAACAGTCACGGGCCTGGATCTCAGTACGTTGCCTACGTAAAACGTAAATCTAAAGTATGGTATTTCGATAGATATGGAGACTTACCTCCTCGATTTGAGCTCGTATGTTATTTCGGAAGCAGTGCAGACAGCTTTTACGATAAATACACGCACGTGCGGGTGATTATGTCTTATGTTCTTATATTAAACCCAGACAGTTGACAAAGATCAACAGTGTACACGTATGACCAACGGTGAAAGAACGTTCGCTGTACGCGGAGAAGGACCTGAAACAACAGTCTACTTTAATCCACCCAACGAACTCTGTCATCAGCCACATAGCCTTGGACTTGTGACATTTGGAAGCTACAATAAAATCTGTAAAGTGCGTGATGGCGTAAACAAGTTCTATTACGATGAGTATGCACTAACGCTACCATCAGGCAGTTATTCAGTAGACGATATTCATGACTACATTGAAAGTACGTTAATTCAACCGTTTAGAGAAGAGTTTTAGTAATCATAATTACAAGTTCTCAATTACTGTGAGCAACATCACAAATAAATGTGTTATTGAATCATCATTTAAGATTGACTTCAAACCATAACCTGTTTCGATTGTACCATTGTTTGGACTTTCACCAAGAGAGCTCATACCGAACGTACGTTCCGAGTCTGACCAACCTATAACACTCTTCGAATATCATCATGTAAACAGTACTTGTAATATTAGTACAGTCTTGAATAGTAATCAACAACCTTCACACGTCCTGCACGACTTTATTTGTTACAGAGGAAAGTGGATATACTATTCGTGAGAAACCGTCAATAGTTTCTTATCATCCTGTGTTTGTAAAACACATTAGTAACATCACTCCTAGGCTTGTAAATAAACAATCAGCTTATTAATTTAGAACGACACACGTACGTAGCTTACAAATTTCATCTTAAACCAGTGCGAAAAAATCTATAAAACACGATGTACAATCCGGAGCCATACTACATGTTTGCGAAGACTCTACGAGTTAACAGTTGCCCACAAGCAGAGCCTCCAAGATTTAGGTTATACGCTACTACAAAAAATGGGAGAAATGCTAGACATTATGAACACAGTAGAAACACACGAAAGTGTAGTACGAAGTGAGCTTCAGTCTTATCAATCTTTTACGTTTGGACTGAATAACAATGATGAAATTCGCTTTATCATTAATCAGCGGGATGTATACACCCTACCACACGAAAGCTACATCTGTACTGATGGACGCCTGGATAAGGCAGATGTAAGTGGACCAAGTACATCTCAACTGAACAACCATGGTCTAGCTTTTATCTTTTCTGAAGTGGGTTATGAAGTAAATAATGTGGAAAGAGATAGATCGAAGAATGCTGGTATTACAAGTGCAATGAAAATCTAACCTCCTTTCTGTGATGAAGAAAGGAATCTTTCACGGTTGGTAGGATGGCAACCGTAAGATAATAACAACTGGAGGATTAATCAGGACGGTACTTTTTCTGGTATGTTACCATTAAAATATATTCTCGGCTTTGCAGATGATTTTAGACGTATTATTATCAACGTCAAAACAAGAGCTAATTCTAATCCGTGATCGAAGTTATTACAATTCTCTTAAAGCAGCAGTCACCACTAGACTCGAAAATTACACTTCATCGTATATTGTGGAGGACATCACATGTAACATCTGATCGAGAAGAACTTCGATTGCTCAAGATTGTAGAAAATGATACACCATTACCTACACGTTTTCGAAGTTGGGAGCTGCATGAATACCCTGTGTTACCACCTACAAACAAGCATAGGTGGGCTGTTAAAACGTCGCGTTTTACTGAAAAGCCATTGAATATTATTTGTAGATTTCAAACCCATCGTAAATTCAACCATGAAAAAGATAGCTCACAGTTTGTTCCCTGTAAATTAAGAAATATTAGACTATATCTCAACGGAATTACGTATTCCTACGAAAACATGGACATTAATATTGAGAAAAATACATTTTTGTTGCTCTGTGACATGTTTTGTAAATTCCAATCATGGTATTATAAGAAAGATCATCCGCTATTTTCGCCTGAAGAACTTAAAAATAAAGGGCCGATTGTAGTTATAGACTGATCTTATCATGAAGAATCTATAAAATAATCTGTCGATATTCGTTTAGAATTTGAAACATCTGAAAACATTCCTGCTAACACAACATCCTAGTGTCCTATTATTCATATGAGTGATGCCACTTACCATCCGCTAACGAATGTTGTTACAAGATTATAAATATGGATAGCATTTTATCATGAACACTAGTGTGTGCTTCTACATTGTACACTGTGGAACAGAAAGAAGAAAAAGTATACACTGTTACAGACATTCGTCTTGTCAACAAACAAAACTGTGAATGTGCATGCTGTTCGCCAACCAGTGAAACTAATACGCAACATCTTATTTATCTCACAGAACTAAGCGAGGACATTAAGATGTTCTGTAAACATAGAACCGCATATCAGATGCCAAAACATCTGATTCAATGTTTACCACCAGGATTTTTATCTACGTACGCTGCTCCTTTCGTAGATGCTTTTTGGGACATTCTTCCTCTCCATAGTAAGATGGCAATCGAAGTAGCTTTGTGCAGACCGTGTCGACGTCATTACAAGCATCGAGGTAAAAAATGGTTCGGATTATTGGGATGGACCTAATCCGAAGATTGTAAACTGTACACAGTGTACGGATGAACTTTCTCCCTTCATTACAGTACACGATAATAATTAAAGAAGGAACAAAACGCATGAATAACAAGGTAAGAACTGCATTTACTTCTTTGTAAAGCATAACAATCATAGTATATTTTTAAAGCTTCATTTTATAAACAATAAATATCTTGCTTAATTTGAATGTTGCAGGGAGCATAACAATTTTGGAAGCATTCTACCTCTTGGCAGTAAGTTGTTAAGGAGTACAGCAACCTTGTCGACAGCATAACCAACACTGTTGTATAACCGGTAGTAGTTTGTTTAATTTTGTAAATAATTACACAATAAATATTTCATTAAATTCAAAAAGGTTATACTTATTGCATTACCTTTACCTCCTTACACCTATCGAAAATATTCACACTTATACCATCTATAAAGGCTTGAGTTTACTAGAGAGGAACTTTGATAACGAACAAGTCTAAACATGCATAACCATGTCGACGTAATCGCTGCATGTTAAAACGGAATGACCTTAGTATCGCACGTGCTCAGTCCCGTCAGAGACAACTCTGGCACAGGTAGACAACTAAGTAGAAATGCGTTTTAGGTGGAGGAGGAAAAAGAGGGTCGTGTATGAGGTAAGGCAAACGTTTGCGACGGGAAGGCCAGCGTCTCAACTGTCTGAGCCATTCAGCCTAGCAGGGTAAGATAGACCGTAGTATTCAATTTCTAATTACTAGATTATGTGCCCAAAAAAGCCTTCTAATCCTCTCCGCAGTGATGACATATAACGCTGTTTTTTATTTGTCCGTCGGATGGAGGCGTAAAGCCTTGAGCAGACTTCTCGATGCTATTCGACAGGAGAAGGCCATGTGCCACTACCGGGTTTTACCCTCTCTCCATATATCAGGACCGGGCGAGGGCCTCTAACCGTGCGGCTGTGAGCTTGCATCAGAGAGATAGTGGGTTCGAATCCCACTGTCGGCAGCCCTGAAGATAGGTTTCCGTGGTTTCCCATTTTCACGCCAGGCAAATGCTGGGCCTATACCTTAATTAAGGCCACGGCTGCTTCCTTCCAACAACTAGGCCTTTCGTATTCCTTCGTCGCCATAAGACCCATCTTTGTCGCTGCAACGTAAAGCCACTGGCAAAAAAATATATCATGACATTCATTTTGTCTCCCCTGACGTTAGAAAGGGCATCCGGTAATCGATGTTTACAGATCCATCTCATTACAGAAAACCCGACACCGTAGATAACCGAGAGAATGAATGGACACACGTCATGAACCCTTAGCCATCAGTCCGCATTTCAAATCACTCACGCTGTGACGTCACAGCTCTGTCAGAAGAAGGCCTGCGCGTTCGGCTGTGTGCATTTTTAAATCGCCCGCGCTTATTACGTCACAGCTCTGTCACTACTCCGAGGGGGGACTGGGCCAGATGATGAGGAGGAGGAGGAGGGAAGGGCATCTGTCCGTCAGAAACTGGGCCAAGATGGCAACTGTGTAGTTAGGCCCCTCCAAACTGGCGCCTCTGAGGAGGGAAGGGCATTTTTCCGTAAAACTGGGCCAAGATGACAACTTTGCAGTTAGGCCCCAAAAATGGCGTCTGTGAGGAGGGAATGGCATCTATCCATAAAACAGAGCCCGAGATGGTGACTGTGTAGTTAGGTCCCTCCAAAATGGCGACAGGAAGGGCATCTGTCCGTAAAACTGGGCCCAATATGGCGACTGTGTAGTTATGCTCCACCAAAATGGCGACGGAAGATGGCAATTGTGTAGTTAGGTCACTCCAAAATGGCGACGGTAAGGGCATCTGAGCGTAAAACTGGGCTAAGGTGGCGACGGTGAATTTAGGCCCCTCAAAATGGTGACGGGAAGAGCATCCGGCTTTAAATCTAGACCCTGTGAGGTTAGGCCCTCCAAGATGGCGACTGTGAGGTTAGGCTTGCTCTCTTATGCAAAATCCGCGAATCCCTATTGCCCTAATACTATACTAGGGGTCAATGACTTCGGGTGCTGACTCAGCACAAGAAATGCTGACGCAGTGATCTAGAATCGGCCTTGCCCAACTACTCACAACGTTACTCAAATTCATTCACCATTATTCATTTCATAGCCCTTAGCTCCTCACGTGAGGTTGGAATCAGAAAGGGCATCCAGTCGTAAAACCATGCAATATAAATTCATCTCGCCTCATCCCCGATAAAGTATCAAGAAAATGAACTAAGGGGTGTATATACGTACGGAGAGGTACAACTATCACTTAATGTACATGAGTGAAGCAATTGATTTAGAAATAACGTATCCGAAAAGTGTAAAAATTTAGGCCATAAAATTATTATTATTATTATTATTATTATTATTATTATTATTATTATTAAATGAAATAGCGTATGGCTTTTAGTGCCGGGAGTGTTCGAAGACATGTTCGGCTTGCCAGGTGCAGGTCTTTCAATTTCACTCCCATAGGCGACCTGCGCGTCGTAATGAGGATGAAATGATGAAGACGACACAAACACCCAGCCCCCGTGCGAGCGGAATTAACCAATGATGGTTAAAATTCCCGACCCTGCCGGGGATCGAACCCGGGACCCCTGTGACCAAAGTCAAGCATGTTTGATGTTTATATGACTGATTAAGTCATAAACTACGTGCCTTGCATATTTGTAACGTGTTTAACGTACTTGAACACATAGAACTTTGCCTGATCCATGCTGTTGTACCATCACGGAATAGAATAACTAGTGACATCACTTTGCTCTCTCGGCCTTGTTGTTGGTGGCTCTTGCCAGAGTGTGGCGCTGCAGTCGCTTCGAATCAGCAGCAGCACGTGACCAAAGTAGTCGACGAGGGTAATTAACGTGAGGCTTTGCAGTGCTTTTTGTGTGCAATCTACTAGTTTATTGTTTTGAGGAAATATCATACTATTTCCTTCCTGGTTGTAAATCGGGTTGCGGAAGAACGAGACGGTAGACGATTTTTTTATACCTCCAAAATGAAATAATCTGTTTCTGAAGTGGCGAGAATCATCCCATGGAAGGATCAACCATTATCGGCCAAATCCAGAATCTGTGGCGTGTATTTCTCGGAAGATTTCATTATAAAGGCGGGCTGTTTCATAGTGAATGGTGAAAACGTGGAACTTCTTCGTGTGAAGTGGAAATTAAAACCAAGAGCAGGATCACAATTATTCTTCAAATTTACCGAAATACATATCCATTTAGGTAAAATCGCGAAAGGTACCAAGTAGGAAAACGAGTGAGTACAGCATAAAGAGGACGAGCAACACGAATCACGATACGATTGAAGCAGTGATGGTGACAGTAAGCAGTGAAGTTCAAGTCCAATGTCAGCATAGTTGTAGTCAAACTCAGAGCCAGATTAGTTTTCTTATCTATGTCGAAAATAAAATATTTCCTTCATAAAGCTACTAAAGAATGCAACTCGTAATTTAATGTGAGTAAAATGTTGTTTGTCCTCAGCCAAAACTAGGATTAATTTCCTACAGAGACAGATTAAGACTACGAAATTTCAATTTAAAGATTGTATGTTTCTTAATAAGAAGTACAAAATTATTACAGACACTATGTTTAAAGAAATGCCAAGTAAAATCTCCCAGTGTATGAGATACAGTATATCATTCGTTCGAAATTTTTTTTGGGCATGTGACCGGCTATGTTGATAGACAATCCTTAAAATTGATCAAGTGTGTCCGTTCTCCCCGTCAAGAAAGTGAAAGTCGTTTTTCACTTCTTACGGAAATAAAAGATAACGGATCCGGCAGTGGCACGAGATTTGTAACACGTCCCTCCAAATTTGTGTGTAACATTCTTTTCCAGACAAAGGAAAATTAATGAAATACTGAGCTCGTCTAGACCGATGAGGGGCGATATTTTATTAAGTGTCATAAATCGATTGAGACAATTTAAGTTGTGGCGTCAGGAGCTCGCTGTTGAATTGAACAAGCTTTGGACATTATTCCTAAACTGATCTATCAATCACTATTTAAAGAGAGAAACCCGCAGAGATCTTCAAGATCGAAAATCTGCTAAGTCTACTCGTAAACTATCGAATGTGGCCTCAAACTAGTTTTCTTGAGTAATTTACTTCAGTTTCTTCATTTGAGATGGTGTTAGGTTATTTGCACTCTGGTATATTTTGTATGAACTCAAAGTGATAAGGTCTGGTAAAAAGATTTTAATTACGTAACGCACGATATTTCTTTCACTTTCCGTAGTGTTTCATTTCATCTAATGTGTTCTCTTATTAAATGTCCGACTCGTTGGCTGAACTGTCAGCGTACTGGCCTTCGGTTCAGAGGGTCCCGGGTTCGATTCGCGGCCGGGTCGGGGATTTTAACCTCAATTGATTAATTCGAATGGCACGGGGGCTGGGTGTATGTGTTGTCTTCATCATCATTTCATCCTCATCACGACGCGCAGGACGCCTACGGGCGTCAAATAGAAAGACCTGCACCTGGCGAGCCGAACCTGTCCTGGGATATCCCAGCACTAAAAGCCATACGACATTTCTTTTCTTATTTAATTGGAAAGATATTTCTGCATGAGGACTGAGAATATAACTCAAGTCCAAACAATTAAACAATTGGGTGTTCTATTTGAGTACTTGCATATCAGTATAACATCCTTTCTTCTTCGTTGTATTTGTTAAGTTCTTGAGTATGACATTAAGTTCTGTTTCCCAGGAGCTTTATCTCTACTTTACTGTCTTCAAACCATCGGACACGTGACAGAACAACATACAGCTGCTTGTGTCCAGAGACAGGCAAACAGACTTACTTTCTCAGAGATTTACCCCTAGGTTTCAAAAGTCACCAAAAAAAGGCAATTTTAATGGGAACTGTCTTCTTTGTAATGCGAATGGCAAAGTCGTATCTTATTCAGTCAACTCAATGTGTAGTGAGATAACATTTTGTTAGTCGCTTGACCACTTATATCCTCTAATCCTGACAAATTTTCGAAAAGCTAACCGAATGCCATTCACACGCCCTGATGCAACTTCAAAATTTCTCAGTAGCTTCACTACCGCAACATTCTTTTTAAAAAATTAGGACAAGAAGAGGCGTATAAATGACCAGTAATTCGGTAGTAAATTGTGGCGTGTCACAGTCCACGTAATTGACACGGACGATAATTTTCGCTGAACCTTCCAACAGTAGTGCAATGTCATGTTGAATGTTCCGGTATGTTCGTTTTTAAGAGCTAGAACTCAGAAATATTTATTACTTCAAAAGTTTAGCGAATTAAGTGCATAGATACATAGACAGATAGATTACTCTCAGAAGATTCAAAATTAGTAGTATAATATACGGGTTCGGCCGCCACCGCCACCTCCGGCTCTCGGGAGAGGCCTCCTCCTCAGCCAGTGGCCTCCTCCTCCTCAGCCAGTGGCCTCCCAGTGGCCACCTCCTCCTCCTCCTCAGCCAGTGGCCTCCCAGTGGCCTCCTCCACCTCAGCCAGAGGCCTCTTCCAGTGCTGCCAACTTAACCTAACTAGCGCGAGATAAACAAAGCCACGTGCTTTTTGACAGACAACAACGCACCGCTAACCTCAGTACTGCCATCTTGACGGGCCTAAACCTCAGTAGTGCCAACTTAACCTAACTAGCTCGAGATAAACAAAGCCACGTGCTTTTTGACAACCACGTGCTTTTTGACAGATTTGTAAACAAAGCCACGTGCTTTTTGACAGACAACAACGCACCGCTAACCTCAGTACTGCCATCTTGACGGGCCTAAACCTCAGTAGTGCCAACTTAACCTAACTAGCTCGAGATAAACAAAGCCACGTGCTTTTTGACAACCACGTGCTTTTTGACAGATTTGTAAACAAAGCCACGTGCTTTTTGACAGACAACAACGCATCGCAAACCTCAGTACTGCCATCATGACGGGCCTAAACCTCAGTAGTGCCAACTTAACCTAACTAGCATGAGGTAAACAAAGCCACGTGTTTTTTGACAGCCACGTGCTTTTTGACCGATTTGTAAACAAAGCCACGTGCTTTTTGACAGACAACAACGCATCGCTAACCTCAGTACTGCCATCTTGACGGGAATAAACCTCGGTGGTACCAACTTAACCTAACTAGCGAGAGGTAAACAAAGCCACGTGCTTTTTGACAGCTACATGCTTTTTGACAGCTGCCATCCGCCATCTTTGAGCACCGTGCTGCCCTCTTTCGTCACCTGTCATCGGCAGTGCTGCCATCTTGACGGGTCTAAACCTTAGTGCTACCAACTTAACCTAACTAGCGCGAGGTAAACAAAGCCACGTGCAGCTGTCATCCGCCATCTTTAATCCATAGAGCACAGTGCTGCCCTCTTTAGCTACTTACCTTTGAGGCGGATAATTTGAAAAATGCTTTTTGACAGCAGCCATCTTGCATCGCAAACCTCAGTGCTGCCCTCTTTAGCTAGATACCTGTGGTAGCAGACAATTCCACGTGACAGCAGCCATCTTTAATCAAGAGAGCACCGTGCTGCCCTCTATGTGGTGGCGGCAATTTGAAAAATTCTATGTGCTCTCGTTGGGAAACAAAGCCACGTGCTTTTTTTGACAGCTGTCATCCGCTATCTTTAATCAATAGAGCACTGTGCTGCTATCATGCGGGCAATTTCGTTAGCTGTCATCCGCCATCTTTAATCCAGAGAGAACAGTGCTGCCCTCTATGTGGTGGCGGCAAATTGAAAAATTCCACGTGCTCTTGTTTGGAAACAAATTCACGTGCTATTTTCTGACAGCTGTCATCCGCCATCTTTGAGAACAGTGCTGCCCTCTATGTGGTGACGGCGAATTCCACGTAGAAACAAAGCCATGTGCAGCTGTCATCCACCATCTTTAATCACCGTGCTGCCCCGGTGACGGCAAATTCCACGTGCTCTTGTTTAGAAACAAAGCTTTTAATCCAGAGAGAACAGTGCTGCCCCGGTGGTGGCAAATTCTACGTGCTTTTTTGACAGCTGTCATCCGCCATCTTTAATCCAGAGAGAACCGTGCTGCCCTCTATGTGGTGGCGGCAAATTGAAAAATTCCACGTGCTCTTGTTTGAAAACATACTCACGTGCTTTTTTGACAGCTGTCATCCGCCATCTTTAATCTAGAGAGAACAGTGCTGCACTCTATGTGGTGGCGGTAAATTCCATGTGCTTTACAAACCTATGTGCTTTTCTGACAGCTGTCATCCGCCATCTTTAATCTAGAGAGAACAGTGCTGCACTCTATGTGGTGGCGGCAAATTCCACGTGCTTTACAAACCTATGCGCTTTTCTGTCATCCACCATCTTTAATCTAGAGAGAACAGTGCTGCACTCTATGCGGTGGCGGCAAATTCTACGTGCTTTACAAACCTATGCGCTTTTCTGTCATCCACCATCTTTAATCTAGAGAGAACAGTGCTGCACTCTATGTGGTGGCGGCAAATTCTACGTGCTCTTATTTGGAAACAAATTCTACTCGCTCTTCAGCTGTCATCTACCATCTTTAATCAAGAGAGCACCGTGCTGCCCTCTTTGTGGTGGCGGATAATTTGAAAAAATTCTTTTCGACAAGCAGCCATCTTTAATCCAGAGAGAACAGTGCTGCCCTCTTTAGCTACTTACCTTTGAGGCGGTTAATTTGAAAAATTCTTTTCGACAAGCTGCCATCTTTAATCAAGAGAGAACAGTGCTGCCCTCTTTAGCTACTTACCTTTGAGGCGGTTAATTTGAAAAATTCTAGCTGCCATCTTTAATGAAAAGGGCATCGTGGTGCTATCTTGCGGGTAATATTTTACGTCACAGCTGTCATCCACCATCTTGCATTGCTAACCTTAGTGCTGCCCTCTTTAGCTACTTACCTTTGACAAGCTGTCACCCGCCATATTGCATCGCAAACCTCAGTGCTGCACTCTATGTGGTGGCGGATAACTTGAAAAAATCTTTTTGACAAGCAGCCATCTTTAATCAACAGAGCACCGTGCTGACATCTTTAGCTACCACCATCTTACATCGCTTACCTCGCTGCTGCACTCTATGTGGTGGCGGTTAATTCGAACAAGTTTAATCGGGTAAGCTAGAGTAAGCACGTGCTGTTGTGATGACATCATCATACATGTTTAGACTTGTCCGTTTTCTTAAGAGTAAGTCGATGTAAAGGAATGTGGTAGCGGTAAATTCGAACGAGTTTAAACATGCATCGGGAAAGCTAGAGTAAGCAAGTGCTGTTGTGATGACGTCATTGTGCATGTTTAGACCTGATCGTTTTTCTTAAGAGTAAGTCGGTGTAAAGCAATGCAATAAGTACAACATTTTTTGAATGCGATCAAATATTTATTTACAAATGTACTACAACAGTGTTCGTTTTTGCTGCTGACAAGGTTGGTGTGCTTCTTAACAACGTATGCTTCCGAAATGCCTCCTGCAACATTTAAATTAAACAAAGCATTTAGAAATATATTATACTAAGTATGTTATGCTTTACAGAGAAGATCATGTACTTCTTACCTTGCTGTTATTCCTTTTCGGAATCATCATCATCATCATGAAGTACTAGAGAAAGTTCATTCATACACTGTGTACAGTGTTCAATCCTCGGATTTGGTCCATCCCAATCATCATCACCATTTTCTCCTCGATGCTTGTAATGTCGCTCACAAGTTCTGCATAAAGCTACTTCGATTGACATCTTACTGTGTAGAGGAAGGATGTCCCAAAAATTATGTACGTAAGAGGCAGCGTACGTATATAAAAATCCTGGTGGTAAGTATTGAATAAGATGTTTCGGCATCGATGATCTACGTTTATAGAACATCTTAATAGCCTCACTCACTCGTGAAACATAAATAAGATGTTGCGTATGAGCATGCAAACAGCATGCACATTTACAGTTTTGTTCCATAGCGTTCGATGTCGAAGCACACACTAATGAAAATGATAAAGATCTATTCTTATTTATAGTCTCGTAACAATATTCGTTAGCGGATGGTAAGTAACATCACTCATATGAATAATAAGACAATAGGCTGCTGTGTTAGCAGGAATGTTTTCAGATGTTTCAAATTCTAAACGAATATCAACTGGAGATTCTTTTATAGATTCTTCATGATAAGAGCAGTCTATAACTACAATCGGTGCTTTATTTTTAAATTCTTGAGGTGTAAATAGCGGACGATCTTCTTTCTGATAATACGATGATTGAAATTTACAAAACATGTCATAGAGCATCCCAAACTTATTTTTCTCAAAGTTAATGTCGATGTTTTCGTAGGGATACGTAATTCCATTGAGATATAGTCTAACGTGTCTTAATTTGCAGTGATCAAACAGTGAGCTATCTTTTTCGTGATTGAATTTACGATTAGTTTGAAATCCAAAAATAATGTACAAGGGCTTCTCAGTAAAACGTGATGTTTTAACTGCCCAGCTATGCTTGTTTGTAGGTGGTAACACAGGATATTCATGCAGCTCCCAACTTCTAAAACGTATAGGTAATGGTGTATCATTTTCTACAATCTTGAGCAATCGAAGTTTTTCACGATCAGATAAGGTTACATGTGGGATCCGCCACAGTATACGATGCAGTGTTATTTTCGATTCTACAGGTGTTTCTACTGCTTTAAGAGAATTGTAATCACTTCGATCACGGATTAGAATAAGCTCTTGTTTTACGTTGATTATAATACGTGTAAAGTCTTCTGCGAATACAAAAATATGTTTCAGTGATAACATACCCGTAAAAGTTCCATCCTCATTAATCATCCAGTTGTTAGTAGATTTTGGACACCATCCAGCCATCCGCAAAAGATTACTTTCTTCATCACAGAAAGAAGGGTAGAGTTTCATTGCGCTTGTAATACCAACATTCTTCGTTCGATCTATTTCAACATTATTTACTTCATATCGCGCTTCAGAAAAGAGAAAAGCTAGAGCATGGTTGTTTAGTTGTGAAGTGCTTGGTCCACTTCCATCAGACTTTTCTAATCGTCCTTCAATATAGAGGTAGCTTTCGTGTGGTAAGGTGTAAACATCTTGTTGATTAATAATAAAATGAATTTCATCATTGTTATTTAATCCAAACGTAAAAGGTTGATAAGAATGAAGCTCACTTCGTACTACACCTTCACGACTTTCTACTGTATTCGTAATGTCTAGCATTTCTTCCATTCTGTTGTAGTAGTGTATATCCTAAATCTTGGAGTATCTGCTTATGGGTATCTGTTAACTCGATGAGTCTCTGCACACATGTAGTATGCCTTCGGAATGTACACCGTGTTTTATAGATGGTTTTCATACTGGTTTAAGATGTAGTTTGTAAGCTACGTACGCGTGCTGATCTAAATGAATAAGCTGATTATGTTTATTTACAAGTCTAAGAGTAATGTTGCTAATGTGTTTTACAGACACAGGATGATAAAGAACTACTGCTGGTTTCTCACAAATAGTATATCCACGTTCCTCTGTAACAATAAAGTCGTGCAGGACGTGCGAAGGTTGTAGATTACTATTCAAGTCTGTAATAATATTACAAGTAATGTTCACATTATAATCATCGAAGAGTTTGATAGGTTGATCAGACTCGTAACGTACGTTCGGTAGGAGCTCCCTCGATGAAAATCCAAGCAGTGGACCAATCGAATCAGGTTGTGATTTGAAGTCAATCTTAAATGATGATTCAATAACACATTTGTGCGTAATGTTGCTTATAGTGATTGAGAACTTGTAATTATGATTACTAAAACTATCTTCCCCAAACTGATCAATTAACGTACTTTCAATATAGTCGTGAATATCATCTACTGTATAACTACCTGAGGGTAGTGTTAGCACATACTCATCGTAATAGAACTTGTTTAAACCATCACGCACATTATAGATTTTATTGTAGCTTTCAAACGATAGTAGTCCAAGACTATGCGGCTGATAACCAAGTTCGATTGGCGGATTAAAATAGATGGTTGTTTCAGGTCCTTCTCCACGTACAGCAAACGTTCTTTCACTGTTCGTCATCACGTAGACACTAATACACTTTCTCTACTGTCTGGGTTTGATATAAGAACATAAGACATAATCGTCCGCACATGCGTGTATTAAAGTTTTGCACACGGTTTTTATTGTAAACAATGTCTGCACTGCTTCCGAAATAACGTATGAGCTCAAAAGGAGGAGGTAAATCTCCATAGCTATCAAAATACCATACTTTAGATTTACGTTTTACATAAGCAACGTAATGAGTTCCAGGTCCACGACTGTCGTCCAAGTTAATTACGGCACTTTCACGTTCACGTGGACGTGCTGGTAGTTGATCACGCATATACACTCCTCGAAAATAATGAATTCCTAGTTGTTTAGCAAACGTAAAAACTTCATCATGCGTTAGAGCTCGATATGGCAGTGCATTCAGTAGACGTTTTTTGGAGAAATGTAGATACCAAGCCCTTTCTTGTATGGCGCTAGCTTCATGTTCACACCTTTGCCTCGTAACGCAATTGCCTCCATCGTCTTGTTATGACGTTCACTCTCTTTCAACTGTTGTTTCGCTTCTTCTACAGCTTTGACAGTTCTCGCTACAGCACTAGCACCACCTAGCAATGACCCTAAAGCTGCTAAGCCAGCAAACAGCGCAGGAAGAAATCCTCCTCGTTTTGGTACAGGAATAATTCGCGCACGTTTACTAAATATTGCTCTGCACTTTGGAGAAATTCTCGCTCTTGCTGCGCGTAACGCCTTAGTAATAGCTACACGAGGATTGTATTCCCCTCGAATAGCTTTATGCGCAGCCTTTATAACATCTTTCCATCCAACAGTTTTTACTTTCTTCTTCTTCTTCATGTCGTTTGGATATCGTTGTTTCACCATGCTGGACACGACTTTACTAGTCAAGAGCAAATCATAAACTAACCGTTGCCTCTTGTTTCGTTTAATATATATATATTACTATTACGTACTTTATGATTCAGTTATCATGAAGATTATAAAGCAGCAAGACACGCTACCTGTTACCGACATTGTACCACATCTCTTACCTAGTTCTAGTACAACTACAAGAAAACGTCATGGAACGTTGTTTCCTTTTACTGTGCGATGTATTATATCAGGTCCGTCGGGATGCGGTAAAACAAATCTTTTACTCACACTTATTACTTCTGTAAATGGTATACGCTTCGAGAATATTTACGTTTTCGCAAAGTCACTCTATCAGCCGCTATATACTATTCTACAAACTGTAATGCACGATCTAGTTAAAGATGGAATAAGATATTTTAAATTTAATTCACATGAGCAAGTACCATCACCAGACGATGTGCTTCCTAATTCTCTAATGATCTTTGATGATGTCGCAACAGAACAGCAAAACGTTATTCGTGCATTCTTTAGTATGGGTCGACATAAATATGTTGATTGCATCTATTTGTGCCAAACCTATTCTCGTGTGCCCAAGCAGTTGATACGCGACAACGCAAATGTTATTGTGCTTTTTCGGCAAGATGAGCGCAACATGCGACATGTGTATAACGATCATGTTAACACTGATATGACATTCGATGACTTTAAACGTATGTGTGCTAAATGTTGGTCATTACACCGTTACAGCTTTTTAGTTATTGATAAAGAAAGTGATGTACAGCATGGACAATATCGCATGGGTTTCGATCATTTTATATGCATTAACACAGAATTACAGTAACTACTTGATTAAAAACCACCATCATGTTAACATCTAGCAAGGAGATCACAAAACATATCATCCAAGCTCGAAACAATATTCGACGGAAATTTAAAGAGCTTAAACGTATTCAAGCAGACACGGATTTATTTTTAAAAACACAACTAAGTACACCACTCAAAGAAATTTTTAATTCTACTTCATTACCGCAGTCTACTTCAAGTTTTGCTTCTATGCAAACATCATATCATAAAGAGAAGCATGAAGAAGAAAAGCATGAAGAAGATACGGAAGAGAAGAAGCAGGATGTAGATCAAGAAGAGGAAGATAAGGAAGAAGAAGAAGAAGAAGAACTTAATGATGCATCACCATCTAAGCGTGTTGAGTTTTTAACTACAGATGTTATTGCAGAAACACCTACTACATCGACGCAAAATCTACCATCTTTGTCTGAGGTTATGATTACACCAGAATATCGCAATCAGTTTAGAACTTTTATTCAAGATACCTATGGATCTCTCTTTGCACCTTATATAGAAAAACTTTTTACAGGACAAACTGACACTACCTATGGTATTCGCTACGAAGATGACTGTTTCCGGATAGGAAATTCAAATGTTAAGATTAATAGCAACAAACTCATTGTAAAAGGTGTTACCTATAAACCTACGAAAGGACTCTTAGAACTTCTTTTCTCACGAATACCTGACAAGGATATAATTTTACAAGATGATCTTAAAAAGTATAAAGCAATACTTTTTGCTACCGATGCAACACGACGTAATTACAAGAGAACAGAAGCTGTAAATGCGAATAAGAGTTACAAGTATCGTGAGTTTATTTCTAAGCTGTTTCCGACTGCACGTAGTCTAGACGTTATCTACAAGCCTTTGTTGCCGTATGTGGATGTAAGATACTGGAATGACCCAAACTTACTCGTTGAACGATTACAACTTTTAAGAGCATCGCAAGAGGCTGGTCACACTGGTCACGGATCAGAAATTCTAGAAATAGAAAGAGAACTACGTTATGCCGGTATTATTTTATAATGGCTCGTCAAGAGAAGATCTCACCTGTAAAGGTAAACATCGCACATGAGTTACATAAACCGGCACGTCGCACCTACTGTCGCAGACGCGTTATTACACGAGGAAAAGATGATCTCTGGCAAGCAGACTTAGTAGAAATGATTCCATATGCTTCTAGTAATAAGGGCTATAAGTATCTACTTACTGTTATCGATGTGTACTCAAAGTTTGCTTTCGCACAACCCGTGCGTTCTAAAACAGCAGCTCAAGTTAAAGAAGCATTTAAACATATTGTTGAAGAATCGAAACGCTGCCCAAGGCTTCTTCAAACTGATCAAGGTAAAGAGTTTTACAACAAGGATTTTTCTTCTTACCTCAAGTTACTTGGCATTCAACACTACTCTACGTTCAGTAATCTCAAGGCAAGTGTTGTAGAACGCTTTAATCGTACACTCAAAACAATGATGTGGCGAGAATTTACAGCGCAAGGTTCATATCGTTGGATTGATCTGCTACCTAGACTTTTATCTACGTACAACGATACACCTCATCGCACTATCGGAACAAAGCCACGTCTTGTTACAAAGAATACACCTCGTCTAGATGCTATTCATCTTGTAATCAAAACAGCTGATCCACGTCGCTATCGCTTTAAAGAAGGTGATTTCGTTCGCATCAGCAAACACAAGTCTATCTTTGCAAAAGGATACACACCTAACTGGAGCACTGAAATTTTTCAAATCAGAAGTGTTAAGCTTACTAATCCAGTTACGTATTTACTTCGCGATCTCAGAGGACAGCCTATTGAAGGAGGATTCTACATCGAAGAACTGCAGAAAACAAAATATCCTGATCACTATTTAGTTGAACGTGTTATTCGACGTCGTGGTAATAAACTGTATGTTAAATGGCTTGGTTTTAATAACAGCTTTAATTCATGGATTAATAAAGAGGATGTACTTTAAATCTTATGTGTGTTTTCTTTTAATCCTGTACGTTTCCTTTCTTCTAAGTCACTAGGACATGCTGTAGGATTAAACAACACCTGTAATATGTTTTGACAATTCATATTTATTTTAGACTATATACATACATTTTTATCCTTTGTTCATGTTACGGTCTTTGTCACTCAGTTTTTCGTTTTATTGCACCAACAACGACAAGTGCTGCTATATTCTTCTGAGCAGCTAAAGCACTAGGTAATAACACATACACACACACACACACACACACAGCATAACTTTACGAAGCAGATTTTAACAGCTACACTCTATGCAGGCAGCATGTAACTACGTATCAGGCGAACGTGTTCTAGGGCCGCAGGGGAGATGAAGCACGAAGAAAAGAAGATCAATCACTCTATTGATGAGTCCACGCCCAACATGCTTCCTCATCTTTCTCCCAGCACATTTCTTCACCTTTTCCTTGTTTACTCTCTCCACACCCATGATAAGTGTTTATAAGCGAAGACAACTCGTTAGTTTTAGGTCCGTGATACAGTTTAATTAGTTGACATGTACGGCACTGTCTCACAGAAGGTCTTCTAGCTAAACTCACGTGTTCATGATGTAAACTACACGTTTGAAGCTCTGACAAAACAGGATCTTGAGTCCACTCACGAGGCACCTTATCCCAAATCTTCTTTACAGCATTCGCAGCTACATTGACCAAAAATGCCTTTGGTAATGCATTTAACTCTTCTTCAGTAAAAGTGTTTAGTTTCTTTTTGCATGCATAAAACTTTACGATCGCCTTTTCAACTGCGTTACACTTAGTATCTGTTAGAAATGACATGATGTCTTTACTCTACAAATGTTTCTTTTACACTAAGGTTATTTCGACACTGCACTTTACATATGTTGTTCACTTCCCGACATGCACTGCGACACAACCAATCAAAGAGCATGCATACATGTTGTAAAGACTGTTTAGTTGTTTCTCTACTATGCTCTTTCGGAAGAGTTTTAAATGATGGGCACCCCAATTCATGCATGTCGATAACTTCACATGATGATGGTAGAAAATCACGCAACCATTCTTTCTTTTCACAACCCTTTAAAAGAACAAGATCTGCTCTTGACAAATGTGCATTCATCATTAAAGGTAGAAAACGATAAGGTATTCCTTTTTCTTCCCACTTCAAACCTAAATTGTTTTCAATCCACTGAGTCTGCTTTTTATCTTCATCTGTTTGCAAACAGTAAGGGAACGGTGGACTAAATACTAAACTAACAAGTTTTGGTGCCCACAACACACAGCAATCTAACACAGCCACCTCTTTAAACACAAACTTGTTTCCGTTTACTTTAAAGCCTTGCACATCAACTATTAATGTTTTCGTCATGTTTGCACTCCACACTCTATCACTGTTTCCCGAAGACTAAAGCTTTTAGTCAACGAACGGGTTTAAACATGCATGATAACGTCATCACTGCAGCACGTGCTTACTCTAGCTTACCCGATTAAACTTGTTCGAATTAACCGCCACCACATAGAGTGCAGCAGCGAGGTAAGCGATGTAAGATGGTGGTAGCTAAAGATGTCAGCACGGTGCTCTGTTGATTAAAGATGGCTGCTTGTCAAAAAGATTTTTTCAAGTTATCCGCCACCACATAGAGTGCAGCACTGAGGTTTGCGATGCAATATGGCGGGTGACAGCTTGTCAAAGGTAAGTAGCTAAAGAGGGCAGCACTAAGGTTAGCAATGCAAGATGGTGGATGACAGCTGTGACGTAAAATATTACCCGCAAGATAGCACCACGATGCCCTTTTCATTAAAGATGGCAGCTAGAATTTTTCAAATTAACCGCCTCAAAGGTAAGTAGCTAAAGAGGGCAGCACTGTTCTCTCTTGATTAAAGATGGCAGCTTGTCGAAAAGAATTTTTCAAATTAACCGCCTCAAAGGTAAGTAGCTAAAGAGGGCAGCACTGTTCTCTCTGGATTAAAGATGGCTGCTTGTCGAAAAGAATTTTTTCAAATTATCCGCCACCACAAAGAGGGCAGCACGGTGCTCTCTTGATTAAAGATGGTAGATGACAGCTGAAGAGCGAGTAGAATTTGTTTCCAAATAAGAGCACGTAGAATTTGCCGCCACCACATAGAGTGCAGCACTGTTCTCTCTAGATTAAAGATGGTGGATGACAGAAAAGCGCATAGGTTTGTAAAGCACGTAGAATTTGCCGCCACCGCATAGAGTGCAGCACTGTTCTCTCTAGATTAAAGATGGTGGATGACAGAAAAGCGCATAGGTTTGTAAAGCACGTGGAATTTGCCGCCACCACATAGAGTGCAGCACTGTTCTCTCTAGATTAAAGATGGCGGATGACAGCTGTCAGAAAAGCACATAGGTTTGTAAAGCACATGGAATTTACCGCCACCACATAGAGTGCAGCACTGTTCTCTCTAGATTAAAGATGGCGGATGACAGCTGTCAAAAAAGCACGTGAGTATGTTTTCAAACAAGAGCACGTGGAATTTTTCAATTTGCCGCCACCACATAGAGGGCAGCACGGTTCTCTCTGGATTAAAGATGGCGGATGACAGCTGTCAATAAAGCACGTAGAATTTGCCACCACCGGGGCAGCACTGTTCTCTCTGGATTAAAAGCTTTGTTTCTAAACAAGAGCACGTGGAATTTGCCGTCACCGGGGCAGCACGGTGATTAAAGATGGTGGATGACAGCTGCACATGGCTTTGTTTCTACGTGGAATTCGCCGTCACCACATAGAGGGCAGCACTGTTCTCAAAGATGGCGGATGACAGCTGTCAGAAAATAGCACGTGAATTTGTTTCCAAACAAGAGCACGTGGAATTTTTCAATTTGCCGCCACCACATAGAGGGCAGCACTGTTCTCTCTGGATTAAAGATGGCGGATGACAGCTAACGAAATTGCCCGCATGATAGCAGCACAGTGCTCTATTGATTAAAGATAGCGGATGACAGCTGTCAAAAAAAGCACGTGGCTTTGTTTCCCAACGAGAGCACATAGAATTTTTCAAATTGCCGCCACCACATAGAGGGCAGCACGGTGCTCTCTTGATTAAAGATGGCTGCTGTCACGTGGAATTGTCTGCTACCACAGGTATCTAGCTAAAGAGGGCAGCACTGAGGTTTGCGATGCAAGATGGCTGCTGTCAAAAAGCATTTTTCAAATTATCCGCCTCAAAGGTAAGTAGCTAAAGAGGGCAGCACTGTGCTCTATGGATTAAAGATGGCGGATGACAGCTGCACGTGGCTTTGTTTACCTCGCGCTAGTTAGGTTAAGTTGGTAGCACTAAGGTTTAGACCCGTCAAGATGGCAGCACTGCCGATGACAGGTGACGAAAGAGGGCAGCACGGTGCTCAAAGATGGCGGATGGCAGCTGTCAAAAAGCATGTAGCTGTCAAAAAGCACGTGGCTTTGTTTACCTCTCGCTAGTTAGGTTAAGTTGGTACCACCGAGGTTTATTCCCGTCAAGATGGCAGTACTGAGGTTAGCGATGCGTTGTTGTCTGTCAAAAAGCACGTGGCTTTGTTTACAAATCGGTCAAAAAGCACGTGGCTGTCAAAAAACACGTGGCTTTGTTTACCTCATGCTAGTTAGGTTAAGTTGGCACTACTGAGGTTTAGGCCCGTCATGATGGCAGTACTGAGGTTTGCGATGCGTTGTTGTCTGTCAAAAAGCACGTGGCTTTGTTTACAAATCTGTCAAAAAGCACGTGGTTGTCAAAAAGCACGTGGCTTTGTTTATCTCGAGCTAGTTAGGTTAAGTTGGCACTACTGAGGTTTAGGCCCGTCAAGATGGCAGTACTGAGGTTAGCGGTGCGTTGTTGTCTGTCAAAAAGCACGTGGCTTTGTTTACAAATCTGTCAAAAAGCACGTGGTTGTCAAAAAGCACGTGGCTTTGTTTATCTCGAGCTAGTTAGGTTAAGTTGGCACTACTGAGGTTTAGGCCCGTCAAGATGGCAGTACTGAGGTTAGCGGTTCGTTGTTGTCTGTCAAAAAGCACGTGGCTTTGTTTATCTCGCGCTAGTTAGGTTAAGTTGGCAGCACTGGAAGAGGCCTCTGGCTGAGGTGGAGGAGGCCACTGGGAGGCCACTGGCTGAGGAGGAGGAGGAGGTGGCCACTGGGAGGCCACTGGCTGAGGAGGAGGAGGCCACTGGCTGAGGAGGAGGCCTCTCCCGAGAGCCGGAGGTGGCGGTGGCGGCCGAACCCGTATATTATACTACTAAAATTGTAGTATAACAGGAGTTAGTATTGCTATTATAGCCACAAAACCTCCAATTTTACATGGAACCCGAACCGCAGACTTGATGAGTCAAGAGCGATGATGTCACTCGGCTATCGTGCCCCTTGTAATTTACTTCCCTGTAATACTGATAGTATGATTAGTAAATAATGATGTTGATAAATTCGCAGTAGATAAAATTTTGTACTCAGGGACTTGGAAGTTAATAAATGTATACGATATAATTTAAATTTTTTCTGAGGAAAATGGTAAAATAGAGCCTTTAATGAATTGTTGCACGCTTACTGATAAACAGCGTCTTCTCCTAATAAGTGAACACAACTAATTCATTTTATAGAAAAACTATATACCATTACGTTTGTTAATGACTGGACCAATTCTTCACGCGTGTCCCAGACACTTTTAGTCAATGTTAGTATAAGTGTGTCGCTAAAATATTTGTGCCATAACGAATCATTTTACCAAGGTGATTTCTTAATGGATTTCCCAATAGGAGGTCGATTCTATGCAGGCTACCTTGTTCATATTACCAGTACTACTTTCATTCATAATTTCGTACAATACAATATGTGTAGTAAATGACACACAGACGTTTAATACACAGTTAAAATGGCACTGCAAGAACCTGAATCGAAGAAAGAACCATGTTCTTGCGGTAGAATTATTGTATATTTATCTACCGAGAGAAAATGTTCCTGGTTCGATTCCAGAGCATTTTAGTTTTGAACTAAAAATGATATTAATAACATGTGTTCAATTTCAATTACACAAATTAATAGCTGAATACGGCAATATAAATTTATTGTAGTAATGGAAACTGAATATTCATTTAAATATACCCACTTTTTCATCCTGGCCGTTTCCCAATTATTTGGGATCGGCACTACATCAACATTAGGGGCTGCCTGGCCGAGGCGGTAAAGGCGTGCTCGATTCGGCCGGAAGGAGGTGGATTCGATTCCCCGTCAGGAAGTCGTAAAATTTAAGAAACGAGATTTCCACTTCCGGAGGTGCACATGGCCCTGAGGTTCACTCAGCCTACACCAAAAATTAGTACCAGGTTAATCCCTGGGGGCAAAAGCGGCCGGTTGTAGAGTTAACCACTCTACCCCATCAAGTGTCGAGTTTACGGATAGTAGAAGCCTTTACCTTCCACCGCTCCAAGGGCCTTCATGGCCTGTACGGAGTTGACTTTTCTTTGCTTTACTACATCAACATTATTATTATTATTATTATTATTATTATTATTATTATTATTATTATTATTATTATTATTATTACCCTCCAGGGTTGGTTTTTCGACGGACTCAGCGAGGGATCCCACCTCTACCGCCTGTAGGGCAGTGTATTGGAGCGTGAGACTTTGGGCTTGGAGGATACAACCGGGGAGAGCGACCAATACCTCGACCAGGCGGCCTCATCTGCTATGCTGATCAGGGGTATTGTCGGGGGGGGGGGAGGGTTAGATTGGAAGGGATAGACAAGGAAGAGGGAAGGAAGGGGCAGTGGCTTTAAGTACTATCCCGTCATTTGCCTGGAGGAGAAGTGGGTAACCACGTCCAGGATGGCTGAGAATCGAACCCATCTCTACTCAGTTGACCTCCCGACGTTGAGTGGACCCGGTTCCAGCCCTCGTACCAATTTTCAAATTTCATGGCAAATCCGGGAATCGAACCCGGGCATCCGGGGATGGCAGCTAATCACGCTAACCACTACACCACACAGCGGAAAATTATTATTATTATTATTATTATTATTATTATTATTATTATTATTATTATTATTATTATTATTATTATTATTATTATTATTATTACGTCATACTGGCACAGATAGGTCTTATTGTGACGATGGGACGTGAAAGGGCCAAGAGTGGGAAGGAAGCAACCATGGTACAGCCTGCTATTATGAATGGCGTGTGGCCTCTGGAAAGGCCTGATGCAGGTCTTTCGAGTTGACGCCGTACAGGTGACGTGCGCGACTGTGAGCATGAGGATGATTTCTAATTCTGAAGACGGCACGAACACCCAGCCCTCGAGCCATAGGAATTAAGTAATGAAAGTTAAAATCACCTACCCAACCGGGAATACAACACGGGACCTCTTGGACCAAAGGCCAGCATGTTAACCATTTAGCTATAGAGCCTGCTGTGAAAATGAGAACAATGGAAAGCCATCTTCAGGGCTGCCAACAGTTGATTTCGAACTCCATCTCTCGAATGCAAGCTGACAGCTACGTAGCGCAAACTGCGTAGAAAATGTTATGAAGCCTACCTAAATTTCCTCGAAGAGGTCGACTCTGATCAATACACTTTCAGTGATCTCGTACATCGATATCTATTTCTACACAGCGAGTTTCCTCCGCCTCCGTCACTGAGCGTTAATCCCTTCCCCAGCGCAGTTCGAGAACAGCTGTTGAGAGATGTTTTGTGGTTTCCCTAGACGACCTTGACAGTGAGTAATTACATATATTCCAAACTCGCGTTTTGTTGCCGTTCTTCTGTGGATTGGAAGTCATTAATCGTGAATCATTGCAACGAAATTTGGTTGGTTACACAGAATTGTTCAAAATATGTAACATCATCAGCGTGTTGGATCGTTAATAAGTTCTGTAAAGTAATAAGCGGCGTATATTAACGTTTAGTTAAATCCGCTATTATTGTTATTATTAGGAATTGCCTAGCTGAGGCAATAAAGATGTGCTTGGATCACCCGGAAGGACGAGGGTTCCATTCCACTCAGGAAGTCGTAAAATATAGAAGAAAAGGCTTCCAACTCTGGAGAGGCACATGATCTTGAGTCTGTTCCAAAAGCGAGTACCGGGTTAACTCTGGGAACCAAGGTACTTAGTGCCGAAGGTACGAAGAGTGGAACCCTTTACCTTCCATACCACTAAGAAACTAACAGACACTAAAGAGCCTGACAGACTGACGAATGCGCGCGGCAAGTGAGTGAAAAAAACAAAGTCACCTCCGTACAGGCCATGAAGGCCCTTGGAGGAGTGGAAGGTAAAGGCTTCCACCATTGTTAACCGCGGCACGTGATGGGGTAGAGTGGTTAGCTCTACGTCCGGCCGCCTTTGCCACCTGGAATTAATCTGGTACTCATTTTTGGTGTAGGCTGAGTGTACCTCAGGGCCATATGCATCTCCTGAAGTGAAAATCTCGTTTCTTAAATTTTACGACTTCCTGACGGGGATTCGAACCCACGTCCTTCCGTGTGAACCGAGCACGCCTTTACCGCCACGGCCAGGCAGCCCCTAAATCATACCTCAGTGTCCATTATTTATTTATTTATTTATTTATTTATTTATTTATTTATTTATTTATTTATTGATTTATTTATTTATAATTATTATTTCCCTCCAGATCTACAGTATTCCTACCTTAGTTATCCTTAATGGAGAGAAATAGGGCGAACATCTTCAACTATAGCCTAAATAACAATAATAATTGAATAGTGGGCCCTCCTCTCAGTGATCACCGCGCAAGGGGTCGTGGTAATCACCCGCTGTCGACTATGATCGGAAATACACGAGGCTGCTCGTGAATATGGCAAGAAATTGGTATAGAAATGTAATTGCTCCCCCTGCAGTGTAAACTGCTGGCTGGAGCCTGAGGAATTGACAAAAATTCGTGAGGTTGCTCACGAAGGTGTTAGAAACTTTAGGATAAGGGGCTAATTGCTCCCCCGGCAGTGCTGACTGCTGTCTGGGGCCTGAAGATTGACAGAAGGATAGGTATAGAATGGTTAGTAAGACCTCCCCGCCTTGCAGTGTCCATTACCTTGGCAAAATATTATACCCGTGATACCCTCTCTCACAACACATGCAAAGTCTCCTCTATTTGCTGTGGCGCTATACAAATCAGTTAGACGCGACGAACGATATTTTGTGCGTATTTCCGCTAATAATTTTGTTAATAATTGAAGAAAAAAATTGAAAGAATTAGCTGACAAGGCAACAGGGTTTGTACAAATTGCCTTTTTTTAATCATTCCTATAATTCCTGGTTTCAGCCGGCTAAAATGGAATAAAAATGTAATGTTTTCTCCACTGCCCTCCCCCCCCCCCCCGCCCCACTCCTTGCCCTACACACTAATCGCTGCTACTGAAGTACACAACTAAAATGACCAACAGGACACCGGTAGGAATCGAATCCACAACCTTCGGATTTCGCATTTGATCCTCTTTCCATTGAGTTACGTCATTTTTTCTGTTATTCTGCTTTTTTTTGCTAGTGGCGTTACTTCGCACCGATTCAGATAGGTCTTATGGCGACGATGGGATAGGAAAGGCCTAGGAGTTGGAAGGAAACAGCCGTGGCCTTAATTAAAGTACAGCCCCAGCATTTCCCCGGTGTGAAAATGGTAAAACATGGAAAACCATCTTCAGGGCTGCCAACAGTGGAATTCGAACCCACTATCTCCCGGACGCAAGCTCACAGCCGCGCAACCCTAACCGCACGGCCAACTCGCCCGATATATTCTGTTTTTGTTCTACTCTCAATGTATTTTCCATGTTTAGACCTACTATGGGTATCCAATACGATCTTATAAAGTTGAAAATCTATCTGAAGGACAAGGCGGTCGTTAAAAGCCAAATCTCTCTCTCTCTCTCTCTCTCTCTCTCTCCAAGCGCATTTCTCTTAAAATGAGGTCCGCTGCAAAGCTAAATATACGACTTAATAAATTTGGTCTATTTCATGGTGATGTGTCATAACAGCACTGACATCAAGTCCATCAGCCTCAAAACAAGGGGGAGGTCTCAAAACTTCAAAGGGAAAGACTGTCAGTTTTCACAAGAAAAAGGCAAGAGCCATGACATATAAATGGTAATAATATGAGGTATCGAGCTTTCTGTAGCCTAATGGGATCGGTGATGTAGTTAACCCAAGGGATGTCCAACAGCTGTCTGGTGCAAAAAGACGCAGTGGTAGCAGGATGGTCACCAAACGTTGTAAAAAGAGATTTCTATCTGATAGCACAGAAATATAACAGCGCAGAAACTGTGTCTCATCTACGGGCGAGTAGGGATCCTGCAGTAATACTTTCCAATATCAAAGCTAAGGGTGGATCGTTACAAACACTGCTGCCTACGGAACAGTAAGTAACGGCTTCTAGTGGATGATTGTCAGCATATTGGAGAGGAAAGCAAAACTGTTGGTCTTTACAAACTAGTAGCTATTGTGTAGTAATTCTTATTTCTTTTTAATTAAATGTAAAACGTTTTGGATGTTATCAGTAGTCTGTTCCCAAACTGAATCACGTTTCTGCTTTGGTTTGGTGTGCGTGGGGCTTCGTTCAGCTGAATTAGCGAAGCCAATCCTTCTTCTCCCTTACCTCCTCTTCTCACAACTAGCCCCACGCAGATTTGTGCCAAGTAGTAATCGAGGTCTACAAGTTCTGAGACCCGAGCATTGAATGGAAACAACAAGTTTGTAATTTGGACCTTTGGTTCGAAGCAATTAGCACATGCTAGGCTGCGACGAAGAAATACTGGCGTCTAATACGCGTAGGCCTTCGAGGGGCTGTGTATATCACACTGAAATGATCAGTAAACTAGGAGAGAAATTGGATCGGTTATTTGGGAAAGCGCACATTGTCCATTACTACAAGTTTGGAGAAAAAGTGGAATAAACTGCCTTTTGAGTTTGTGTCTGGTTTTTATATCAGTTATTTATTAGATCTTTTGTAAGTCTGATCTTTCTTTTTTATATATATGTTCTCAAAAAGGAGAGATATCGGGACTGAAATTTATTGGGCATGTGTGATTTCTCAAATAATTAAAATCTTCCTAGCAAAAGCATAACAAAATGACATTATTTAATGCTTACAAGCATTTAATCACACTATGTATCACCCTTAAATTAGGTAATTAAGTTTCATCTTTATATTTTTCTTCATACAACAACATTAAATTCAAAATTCAGAACATTTTCCAACATTGTCCGTTTTAACAATATCACTTACTACTAACAGTAGGTCAGGAGAAAATTTTCATGGTTCCAGTAAAACACTTATAATGAGGCGGACATGTATGCTTTCTCTCTGAAAGATGGGATTATATAAGTTACAATTGTATATATATATATATATAAGCATTAAACCTACTTTGTCCGAAAATGTGCTTGTGTGGTATCTCAAATAACCGATTCAATTACCCTTCTAGTTAAAGTGTTCCATTTTATATCCAACACGGACTGTATGCGGAACTTGCTCACTCAGCTAGAGAACATACGATACACAAGCGACCTTCCCCAATACACTTGCATATACAACTTCCTCGTTCACGTAAAATTCGTAAATTAGGCAGAAACTCTTGGAAAGAAAGGACTTCCGATAATGTCCAACATTTTGGTCTCATTTAGAACGAGATTACTTCGCTTGCCTTCGTCTCCCACAGTCTAAATAAGGCAGGAGAGGAGTACTGCCTGGGAACAACACAACTGTAAGCACGCAGTGCGCTTAGACCTCAGTGGTGCCTTCTGTTACCATGACAGCGAGTTCAATCCCGGCTGAATTCGGTGGCATTTAATGGTACTTAAATGCGACAACTTCATACCGTTGGTCTGCGGCACGATAAATAACTCCTGTGGGCAGAGATGGTCGAGAAATCACTGCCTGCTACATAGTCGCTGATAGGTTTCACTGCAGTATTTGGGACTGAGACAATATAAAGTTTACGTCGTATACTGGGATCGCACTCTCACAGATTACGATATATAATTTTGGCCCTGTTCGGTTAGTACTGGTAGAAATCCGCTGCGTATTCAACATTCTGTTTATTACTATCGGTTATGCTACTGCATCGTTACCATTATAATGATGCTAGGTGGCAGTTATAACCTGGTTCTTTAAGTGGTCGTTCCTACAGTTTTTTTTTATGTATAGGTTTTGGATGAAACATATCTCCTCGGATATTTGGAAATAATTAGTGAAAAATAAAATAATCGCAAATATCTCTTATCGAATAATACATTCAAGGCAACTTTTGTTCTGTACCGGTTTTCAATATGGCGGATATTTATGAAAATATTTTATATTTAACGCTTTGGCCCCTTCAAATTATTACGCCATCTTGTTACTTTTTTATCATCCAATTTCATTATAAAAGCCTTGTCGGGTCAGTTCGTGAATCGATAAGCACAATAGCTTGGCATGCTTTTTCTTCAAAACTCAGACAACAGAAATACGTAAATTCAAAGCTAATAATAGCATGTGCTTAGTAAAAGAATTTTTATTGGCACCATTAAAGTTAAAATTGGCAGCGTATATTTCACTAAAATTGCATAATGATAGATCTTACTTACCCTCTGCGGAATAGGTAAATGAACTGACAGAACATTTGCCTAAAAGACGGCGGAGCTAATCAGAATCAAGCACTCGTTGACTACAGTGTCCTTATAGAGTCACTGTCCTCTGAACCAAAGGCCTCAACGCCGACCATTCAGCCAAGGGGCCGGACAATCCAATGCATTATTAACAGTTTAAAAAGAGATTACAGTGAGTGTTATTTATCCCACCAATTACAGAATGGATAGACAGACAGAGAGACAGACAGACAGACAGACAGACAGACAGACAGACAGACAGACAGACAGGCAGACAGATAGGCAGATTTTAACTGGCGAAGTTATGGACACCTAACCAGTGAATATGTAAGTAACATGAAAAACTGAAACTAACTTGTATATTATTGAGCTATCTTACTGCACAAGAATTATCTACCGAGCTCGATAGCTGCACTCACTTAAGTGCGGCCAGTATCCAGTATTCGGGAGATAGTGGGTTCGAACCCCACTGTCGGCAGCCCTGAAGATGGTTTTCCGTGGTCTCCCATTTTCACACCAGGCAAATGCCGGGGCTGTACCTTAATTAAGGCCACGGCCGATCCTTTTCCACTCCTGGCCACCACTTCCTGTCCCATCGTCGCCATAAGACCTATCTGTGTCGGTGCGACGTACAGCAAATTGCAAAAATATATATATATTATCTAACATACTACGGAGTATACAAAATAAATGGGCATAGTCGTTCCTAAATACAAAAATATAATAATACCTATGAATAAATTACTGGAAATTACATTAATAATAATAATAATAATAATAATAATAATAATAATAATAATAATAATAATAGCCCAGATAACCGTAACAGTTGAAGACCGGTCAAAATAAAGAACACTACTTTATTTCGGCAACACACTTCTACATTGCTGTGCAAAACTTAAGAACGAGATAGATGAAGTAACATAACATCAACTAGTCGGTGGAAATGAATGAAAGTACGGTAACATGTTACTAGAGGTCTCTACAGGTGCATAGAAACCTGGCGTGATGTCAACGCGATTATAGCGCCTCATAGGTGTGGCCCCACCAAACGAGGCAGTTGAAGGAACGGGACAAGACAGTATGAGTCAATCAACGAGCTGTTACGGTGCACTGTAGTTGTGTTATTCATTACAACATGACCCGGAGGCAACATTTGGATGACTTCACACTGGGAAGAATCATTCACGTGCATGAAGAGCATTCCGAACCACAGGCACTCTTACCCGAACCAGAGGAGGGAGTCGACCATGGTCAACTACAGCAGCAGAACTGATGACAGCTGATGATTGTGCAACAGGCAAGAAGAGACTCACGTCAAACAGCGTGTGCAATTGCAACCACATTTAACAGTACTGCAAGGCACCTAATCTCACGCTCCACAGTGGTACAGCGACTGCATGGGGATGGTCTGTTTGTCCGACGACCATTACGTTGTGTTCCGTTGACACCCGCACTTCGGCGGCACCGTTCGCGATGGTGCCAAGAGCATCATGTCTGAACCGACGATGAGTGGGGTCGCGTGCCCGTCTCAGATGAGTGCAGATTCAGTCCGAGTAGTTATGCTAGACTTATCCTCATCTGGCGAGAGGCGAGAACACGTAATGTACCCAGGAACATGGTCGAATATGATAATTTTGCTGGTCCAAGTGTTATGGTGTGGGGAGGCATAACGTTGCATGGGCATACCGACCTCCAAATCTTTGAACGGGGTAAACTCACCGGTCAACGTTATTGTGACAGTGTACTCCTTCCAGATGTGTGTCTTTTCATGGGTGTATTCCGCCCTGGCTTCATGTTCATAGATGACAATGCACGACCACATTGAACAGCGCAGGTGGAACGAGGAGTTTCGGCGAATGGACTGGCCTAACCCTTCCTGTTGAGCAGACGTATTGCAGCACGTCCTCATGCAGCAGTTGTCAGCCGCGCTGGTGGAAGAATGGAATGCCCTACCAAAAGAACCCCTTACCAATCCTGTGGCCATCATGGGAACACGTTGCAGAGCATGCATCGCTGTCCGTGGTAATCACACACCCTTTTAAGAACCATGTCCCTTCTTTTGTGACGTCCAGGGGACCATCATGAGTCGCAGTGACTTGCATGTAATTTATTGTCTCCTGTCTCAGTATAAAAGTGTCATCTCTGTTCGTCTCATCGCATATTCCTTGCAGTTGCCTACAGTACCATGCTGTAGCAGTTCATCCTATGTATGGTTGAAGTTTCATTGAGCTATGTTACTTGGCAATGACACAAATTGCGAAAGTTACTTTCGTCCTTAAGTTTTGCACAGCGGTGTAATTTCGACATAATCACAAAAGCTGTTTAGGCATTTGTCATAACGTAAAGTGAGTGTCTTCTTGGCGATAGAAAATAGTGCCCTGTTCGTTAATCACCTGATTAGCAGATGCAGCGTTACACGTCTGTTCTCCCGTACCACTTCATCAGCTGTATTAAAGGACTGCGTCTGATGATGGACTGTCACTACATTCGTACATCTTTCACAGTAGTTCGAGCCACTCCAGATTCACGGTATCACTTCTGTACATGTTGGACACACGTCATTTTCTTCACGTATACAGACACAGTCCTCCTGTGGATGTTGAAAGGATCCTCGTGACCACTCGTTCAGTAACTCAGCCATTTTTCAACTGCTGATGTAACAAGATTCTCGTTTACAGACTTTTTCATCTCTGCGTACTGTATCACAGTGACTACGAACTATTGGAATTATCATTTGAAACGCCCGACTCGTTGGCCGCATGATCAGCGTACTGGCCTTCGGTTCAGAGGGTCCCGGTTTCAATTCCCGGCCGGGTCGGGGATTTTAACCTTTATTGGTTAATTCCAATGGCTCGAAGGCTGGCTGTTTGTGATGTCCCCAACACACTATCCTCCACCACAATAACACGCAGTTACCTACACATGGCATATGCCGCCCACACTCATCGGTGGGTCTGCCTTACAAGGGCTGCACCCGGCTAGAAATAGCCACATGAATTATTTTTTTTTGCTATTTACCTTACGTCGCACCGACACAGATAGGTCTTATGGCGACGATGGGACAGGAAATGCCTAGGAATTGGAAGGAAGCGGCCGTTGTCTTAATTAAGGTACAGTCCCAGCATTTGCCTGGTGTGAAAATGCGAAACCATGAAAATCCATTTTCAAGACTGCCGATAGTGGGGTTCGAACCCACTATTTCCCGGATGCGAGCTCACAGCTGCGCGCCCCACACGAAATTATTATTATATCATTTGAAACGATCTTTTGTCCCTTGTTTATCAGCAGTAAATCAGGGAAACTTACTGTATGAGCTACACTCTTATTTTGTTGAAGGTATAGTTGCTCAATGAGAAAATTAGCGCATGGAATTTTGTGTACTGTGCATTTAATACTATAATCAGACTTAATTACAATTGTTATAAAAATATAATTTAAATCCCCTGTAGGTTTGAAACCCTGTGGATATCCACATCAAACAATATATCCATAGGTTGATCGAGCAGACTGGGCTTCGGCTTAAGGGCGGACACGGTTTTACCATGGCTTTACAGCTTTGCACTCGGAGACGGTGCTCATGTCCTGCCGTCGACTGTCTTCAGAATGCTTTTTCCGTGCGTTTCCATTTTCTGCCCTGAGGCAAATGGCGGGAGATATCCTTTTATAGGTCACAGCCACTACCTCCTCCCCCTCCAACACTTTCTCCGCACCTCAAATAACAGATACAAATCTCCATGGCCTAAGAGTGGGCGTTGTTCTCTAGGGGTATGGAATGAAAGCTTAAAAATTTCCATAGGTTCAGTTGTTTCTGAGAAAAGTATACCTGCGAGAAACTTCTACAATACCATGCGCCCATTCCTTTTTCAAGCAACTGCTAGTTTTACTTACTGGAAATTGCACCTAAGTCTTTCACATTGATTTTGTTTGCGCCAAAAATGTAGTCTGTGATTCCCTCTACAGTTTAGTGGGACTACACGAGTATTTTTGTCGCAGTGTCCGTATTTCGAAATATCGTCTAAGATCCACATGTGGGATGAAATGTTAATGTACCGACGTCTATTAATATTGTTTAAATGTCCGTTCTCCTTGCTGATAAACAACATTATTACCGGCACGCAGTATCGCCGATGAGGAGCGTACTGTACACCACAATGTAAGATAACAGAGAGAAAGAAGCAAGGAGGACCGACTGTAAACACAATAATAAAGCCTTGAAAATAATATTAGAATTCAGTAGACCTCGAAATGTAAAGCACTTGGATTAATTTTCACGTATAAGCTCCATCGACCCAAATCACATATCCAGTCGAGATAGAGAATAACTTACCGTACAATGAAGTGAAATTTAAACGCGCACACGTACTTGAACTGCAAACATACATTTCACACATGGCTCTGACAATGAACAAGGGGTTTCCGCAATCTTCTGTCCGTAACTGACACCGCAGGTTCTGGTGCTAAGCCTCTCATCTTAACATCCTTAAGCACAAAGTACATCAGCCACTTTCCGAGTCCCTTCTGCTTCTCTTGTCATATCCACTGATCACAAAATTAACATACATTCCTCCATTCTCCTCACATGAATCCACTTTCGAGGTCATTCCAGACTTGTAACTTCATCCAATAAACTCCTTACTAACGTAATATTTATCTCTTCATTGCGAAGACCCACCTTGTTGTACACTCCAGAACACGGAATCGTTCCGACGTATTTAGTTACTAATAGTGCTTCCTCTTTTCGAATATTGGCAGAACCACCTCAAAATCCTTTAATGAGCCAGTCTGTTAACCGTTACATCTCACAAACACTACTCTATGAAAAAAGGTCTGCTCTGGGTGGGAAGTGGAAGGGGAGGATAAAGAATAAGTGAAGCTGATTGGTTGAAACGGACTGCCTTGTAACAAGATCGTTTAGCTATCTTGACCTTGTGAGACGCTGCAAACTAAGGGCAGGGGTAGGCTGCCAATCAACGTAAGGGGAATTGCTGGAACTACATAAGGGTTCGGCACTGACTAGATTGATCTCTTAAGACGCTCCAAACCAAGGGTAATGGTAGAGTGCCAATCAACAGAAGGAAATTGTTAGAACCAGATAAAACAGGGCGAGTTGAGCGTGCGGTTAGGAGCGCGCAGCTGTGAACTTGCATCCGGGAGATAGTGGGTTCGAACCCCTCTGTCGGCAGACTTGAACATGGTTTTCCGTGGTTTCCCATTTTCACACCAGGCAAATGCTGGGGCGGTATCTTAATTGAGGCCACGGCCGCTTCCTTCCCACTCCCATTCCAATATTTATCTACGGTTGCGAGACGTGGACTACTTGTGGAGAACACCTAAATTGTCTGAGAGATACTATCAACGATCCTTGCAGAGGATACTGAGAACGAAATGGCAAGATCGTCGGCCGAACGTTAGTATCCTCGAGGAATCGAACACCATAAGCATGAAGGCAAAGATTATCAGGAATCAACTACGCTGGCCTGGACATATCCTTCGCATGCCAGAAACATGCCTTCCAAAGCAAACCACGTATTCCGAAGTAAATAATTTCTATCGTACGGTCAATCGACAATGATTAAATTAATGCTAAAAAGCTAAATATCAACGGCGAAATAATGTCAAATAATTTTACTGAGAAAACTAGCGTAAGCGACATACCATTTGAATATTTACAAACGAAAATATGTTTCTTAGTCATAATTATTAGACACACTTAAACCGTGTATTGAACGGTTTTAGTACTTGCAATTTCGACGGCCTCTTACCCGAAGGCCTCGGCTTCGACTCCTGGCCAGATCAGGTATTTTTAGATGGCTGTAAGGGCTAGATCGAGGTTCACTCAACCTGAGTAAAGATAACTGAGATGTTATCTGGTCTACAAAGCCAAGAATAACGGCCGAGAAGATTTGTCACACTGACTCGTAGTCTACAAGCCTTCAGGCTGAGCTGCAGTAGCTTGGTAGACCGAGGGCCATTAGGGCTTTAATGCCACTTGGTTACGGTGCTTGAATTTTGCATGGGTGGAGGAAGCTACGACAAGGAAATGGCAAAACAATCAATGTGTCTATGGGCGAACTTCCTTTCCAAACCAAATATTGTGTGTCTACCATCACTTGTGATTATTATTATTATTATTATTATTATTATTATTATTATTATTATTATTATTATTATTATTATTATTATTATTATTATTTTCAGGATTCTAGCGTTTGGATTATGGGTCCCTGACCACAGCTGTCTCTTCCAAACTTTACTCAACAGCACCGCAAACATCCACCTTCTACAATATCCTCCACTACCTCCTACTGCACAAAAATAATGCTAGTTTTAATTTATTTTTTGCAAGTTGCTTTACAGTGCGCCGACACAGATAGGTCTTATGGCTACAATGACTTTAAATGTTATTCTACATCACAACATCTAGTAGTAATTACACTACCGTACCGATACGATAAACAGCCTACATCTCTTCGGTTGCCGTTTGTGGCAATGTAAAGGACTTTTACCCCCACACCGTTGTTACTGTCAGTCACTGTATTATCCAAAGACGATATAAGGGATAGGGATGGAAATTAATGTAACTTTTTTGGGACAAACCAGCTAGGCCCTCTGAGTTATTTTGCAGGCTCCGAAGGTAGCGCTAAGACTCCCTTCCTTCCTTCCTTCCTTCCTTCCTTCCTTCCTTCCTTCCTTCCTTCCTTCCTTCCTTCTTTATTTTTAATTTTCCTTTCTAGAAGGGTCCCTAGGCTATGGCGTACAGTATTTGTTTAATTGTGTGATCAGAGTCTATACACGCCCCCCCCCCTTTAAATATACTATATCAGAACGGGGAAATAAATATACGGTACTATTCGCTATAATAAATAACAAGGCCCTTATCTGTAAAGCCTTCAAATATGCAAATTCTGAGTCTGGGTGTCCAATCACGTCTTTTGGAACGACTGGCATGTGTCGAGCTGCTCATGTCAAAGACCAGCCGAGCGATGTTCGATACGCTTCTTGGTCGGTGGAACAAACGGCGCCGACTCTCCTTCTGACAACGAATTAATTAACGCGGCCAGAGAATCGCTCACGACAAATCATCTTTTCACGACCATCCATTTCCAAACACACACACGCGTGCCTGCGTAGCAGTTTATCAAAGTCATTCCTACGTCCCTTCCGAATGCCATAAGGAAAATTCTAAATAAATATAATATAGGCGTAGGATTACTTGGAATTACGTTATTTGTCACCTATCCATTCCTACACATTAAGTCAAAATTCATTAGTCTCAGAATTTCGCTTCAGTTAAGTCCACAAAACAGGCTTCGGATGTACATCCCCTGCTCTGTACAGACTTTGAGAAAATTCCTGGCTCTTCACTGAAGAACAAAGGTGTGCGTTAAAGAATAGTAGCCTATTCTAACCTACAGTATCAGCATAAAACTTATCATTACAAGCTGAATGGAAATTTTTCCATTTGATTCATTCCTTGGTGTGACTATTATTTTATTTAGGAGCTTTGGAGATCAGAGACATCAGTTTTGATTTCTTACTACTAATGTGATTACTGTGTCCACCTGTGTTTCGAGATACAACCTAGAAAAGCACCTTTTTGGTTTTATGTGGCTGTTGATAATAGGATCTCCAGTTTCCCCTGGAATTCGAACCACTGCGTTGTGACATTTTATATATAAAGTTCCAAATGCATTTCCTGGGATTCGAATTGTTGCTGCCTTCGTGTACAATCTATAGGGCTGCCATTCATCCGACTTTCCTCTGGATAGTTCTGAAATCAAATAAATTGTCCGGAGTGTGGAGTAATGGAACTCCGGATGCTTAAGTATTCGGAAATTCGAAAGTCTTAATTGTTACTTACCCATTTCATTTAATATTTCTTAAACGATTATCCATGGTCAGTCATGATGTAACCTCTTCGTTCTTTGACTATCCAGTGCCGGTAATCATTAATTATTATATCCGACATCAACCCTGAAATGTATTTATGTTTGAAACAATCCTCGGAATCGTTTAGAAGTTGATCTTGTGAAAGCAGAAATGCAATGCAGAGTTAACATTTCTCAGAAATATTTCCAGATTTATAAATATTTTCTCTTTAAACTATAGCTTCTGCAAGCTGCCAAAAGAAAGTATGAACTTAAATTCACGAGTGGATAACGAAGGTGACACTGTGTGAGGTAGCCAATACGAGAAAATATTGTCAGAGCTGTGGCAAAGTTCAATGTATATTATGTATTTTTTCTTGGGCAAGAAAGTAATAGGAACATTCCACAGTATGTTTTCTAATATATTTCAACAGGAAATCCTTTAAGTTATTAGAATTAGTGTGTCTTTCTTCCTTTCTGCGTTCGGGAATTTGAAGTTATAAAAGGGGTAACCCTGAAAGTCTAATTCTAGTACGTTTGTACCAGGAATGCACCTAGAGATAAATCACCATCGCAGCATATTTCTTGAGCTGGAATGTTAATTCAGTGAGAGCTATTTGAAGTACAGTCTATAATATTTCGTCCTTGTATCTAGAAAAACCGCTATGTGACAATATTTCAGCTTAGAACACCGACCAGAAAGTTTCTGACATCTAAGGTTCAGTACTGTATGACCTGTACCAACGAATTTTCGTTCTAAGTGATACGTGTTCTGCGGGTCAGTATATCTCCCCTCACATAACTGTATTTCAAGGCGCAACGACGATTTCAACCCTCACGGATGGTCACGAAACTGTCAATGCTTTGACGCGCTGAACTATTTTCTGCGAGTGCGAACTGTGTTGCACATTGGGATTTGCCCCTGTTTTACGACAGGATTCCCTTCATGACGCCAACCCTGTGTGGAGGGATGTGATCACTATTGCGTGTTTCTATAGTAGTGTGGTGTGTTGTCGGAATATGAAGAGGAGAGTGTTGGTACAAACACAAATACCCAGTCCCCGAGCCAGAAGAATTAATCAGACGCCATTAAAATACCCGACGTAGCCGGGAATAAAACCCGCAGTCCTCTGAAATGACTCATCGCTGACCATTCAGCTAAGGAGTCGGACGACACGCTGAACGACATAATAAGTAAATAGTTCTAAAAGTAATATCTATTTCGAATCAGCTTCGTACTGCTAGATTTCTTTAACGGGACAGAAGCCAATGACAGAGAGTTGTCACATTTAAACACGCTCAAATGTCACCGACATCATCCAGAATCGAACCCATGTGTTCGTTTGTAAAATGAGTTTGAATGCATTACGTGAAGCAGTTTCTTTTTCAAAACTGTTAGATACTTCAAGACAAGACTTCACTATTCTGACCATTCTATATAAGATTCTACAGTATGTGATGGTGTTGTAAATACAATGCTTAGATAGTGGTAAGCCACTGTACCACTCGATCTGCTGTAATTGGAAGTGAACTATTTTTAGCTATAAATTATGTGTGATTTCCTATGTAACCGCGTTGCACTTATTGTGTCACTCTACTTGTAAAAAATATTTGTAAATATTGTAAGTGCATTCTGAAGTGATTGATTGTAATAATTAACTTATACTAAACCGAACCAAACCAAACCCCATGGCACTACAGCCCTTGAAGGGCCTTGGCCTACCAAGCGACCGCTGCTCAGCCCGAAGGCTTGCAGATTACGAGGTGTAGTGTGGTCAGCACGACGTATCCTCTCGGTCGTTATTCTTGGCTTTCTAGACCGGGGCCGCTATCTCACCGTCAGATAGCTCCTCAATACTAATCACGTAAGCTGAGTGGACCTCGAACCAGCCCTCGAGGTCCAGGTAAAATCCCTGACCTTGACGGGAATCGAACCCGGGGCCTCCGGGTAAGATACAGGCACGCTACCCCTACACCACGGGGCCGGCATTAAGTTATACTACTCTTAATTAATCAATTTTTGTTTTTGATTGTCGTTTTCATATTTATTTGTGGTACCCTTCCTTCGTTAGCATGTTAATTCTCGTTTCGCTATAATTTCCCGTAATATTTTATTTTCATTTAATGATGTTGGCGTTGGCATTTTTATGAGGTGTTAATGAGTTTCCAATGTGCATGCCCGGATTTTGAGTATAAAGTAATCACTTCGTGGAGGTATTGCTAGCCTAATGCAGCTTTTGTAAGGCAGACCCTTCGAACGGGAGTGGGCGACATCTGCCATTTATGGGGAGGTGTGTGTTATTGTGACGGAGGGTAGTGTTTTGCGTCGTTTATCGGTTGCAGGGATGTTGGTAACAACACAAACATCCAGTCCTCGAGCCAAGGGAATTAACCATTTTAGGATTAAAATCCCTGCCCCGGCTGTGGATCGAAGCTGCGACCCTCTGAACCGTAGGCAGTACGCTGATCATTCATCACAAGATCTGGATAATATATTTTGTTGATAATAATATACTGAATAGATCGAAAGATCGTTTCACTGATGAAGCGTAGACAAGAAACAGAATCTGTATGAACGCATTCATGTCAAAAGCCAAATACAAAATGATACACATCCCATCGACGCAGCAGAGAAGGGACATTTAAAGCCTGTATACACGTCACTGTAGATAACACTGGCTTTATTATTATTATTTCAAACTACATTAAATAGTTAAAAAATGGCTTATTACTTCACCAACAAAAGAATGGAGGTTTAGTTCTAATATGCGTAATATGTGTAAAGGAGAATTTTCTTACTGCAATGCACTCTGTGAGACAGTTGAATATTGCTATTTCTGCTTTACAAGTTTTTAGAGGTGAGTATGTACATTTTCCATTGCAGATGAACTCTAGATGCTACTAATGTAACAATAATGATCAATCCATTTCATGCATCTCTAGATTTTCATTGCCAAGACACTATTAGAGTACCGAGTGAGTTAGGGGCGCGCAGCTGTGAGCTTGCTCTCGGGAGATTGTGGGTTCTAATCCCACTGTCGACAGCCCTGAAGATGGTTTTCGGTGGTTTCCCATTTTCACTCTTGGCACTAGGCTGTACCTTAATTAAGGCCACGGCCGCTTCACTCCTAAATCTAGCCCTTTTCTATCCCATCGTCGCCATAAAATCTATCTGTGTCGGCGCGACGTAAAACCAATAGTAAAAATAATATTAGAGTTAAATTGTGCATTAAAAAATGTGTTTCTAATTTTAAGTAGTAAACGTTATATTCTATATTTAAAACTTTGCGTTGGCATAACCGTATATTTACATACTTGAACAAAGAAGCTAAAACCATTATTACCACGTTGCTTATCTCAGAGCATTCATACGCATGGTCGTTCTCTAAGAGTGAACTGTAGTAGTAGACACTGCAGTTATGTGTACAGCATTGCATATACGCAAACATTCAAAAGTAATATTTTTTCTCGCCGGGCTGAGTGGGTCAGACGGTTGAGGAGCTGGCCTTCTGACCCCAACTTGGCAGGTTCGATCTCGGCTCAGTCCGGTGGTATTTGAAGGTGCTCATCCTCGTGTCGGTAGATTTACTAGCACGTAAAAGAACTCCTGCGGGACTAAATTCCGGCACATCGGCATCTCCGAAAACCGTAAGAGTAGTTAGTGGGACGTAAATCAAATAATATTATTATTTCATATTTTTCTCTGAACTGTCAAATATTTTAAATATGGTTTTTCTGATGATTATGCATTACTTCTGAACTGAAAGAAATTATAAACTGTACGTTTACGTGTTAGAATGACACCCTGTTTTCTCTCTGCATAAATGAAGGTTCGATACTAACCTGTTACAAAAACTTACAAAATGTTCCTGTACTCAAAGCAATCATCCAACAGAATGACGTGTCACAATGATATCAAATGTCAAAATTACCTTTTCGCCATTCCTGCTCAGTTCATTACTATGTTAAACAGCGAATACGTGATATCATTAAATCATGACGTGGTTCAATGCAGCGAGGTTCTCCGTATGTCGTGACAAACTACCATCTATCCAAAATAGCGTTGTAAAAATATAGTATAAAGCCGTGTATATGGAAAATATGTTGTACGTTACGGTATTTAAACCTCAATTAGAAGCATTTTATAATGCAACTAGCGCTGCACACGTAAGTTTGTTCTTTTATTTATAAGCGTTGTGGAATGTAATAACGTGCTAACTGCAAAGTAACAGATTATTATTATTATTATTATTATTATTATTATTATTATTATTATTATTATTATTATTATTATTATTATTATTATTATTATTATTATTATTATTATTATTATTATTATTATTATTATTATTATTATTGTACCGGGCGGTACACCTCCACGCCGCTAATTCAAACTTTGCGCCAGTTGAAACTCCCCTACTGGAGGAAGTCTGAACTTTATCTAAGATGTTAATTTTCAAGTTTCTCAGAAGATGTCACTACTTGGAAATTTTGGAGTTTCTGAACGGGGTCGTTTTCGATGTATTTTTGTTTTACCTGTAGTAAGAAGTGTGAACTTTCTCTTCTAGGGGACTCTACTGAAGAACTACAATGGTGCACCCTAGTGCGAAGTGAAAGAACTGTTTTTTTTTTTTTGTTTTTTTTTGTTTTTTTTTTGGAGAAATTTTTATTTCAAAAGTTTGTTCCTTGTTAAATTTCTTTCAGTCATTGTTTAAATTGGCAATATTAACCCTTTCTTTCCCCTTGTTTTGAATTTAGCCAATCCCGAATTTCTTGAATTAATTTTCCACCAATTATGTGTTTCTTCTTCATATTGTGTAGGGGTTTTCTTGGTTATCCAATAAAATGATTGTGGGCGGGTGTTTTCATTCCTGAAACGCCTCGAACTTTCCACGAGAGTATATAAACTGCTGATTTTCGGGTCTCTGCGCCACTTCAGTACCAACTTTCAAAGTGTAAAGTACGTAGCAGGGGGCGGGAAGCGCCTCTTTCTTCGGGCAGCAGTTCAACAACAAGGTAATGGCCGTTTAATAACTTCTTTTCTTGCTAGCTCAGCAGTTTAACTCTCGGGGCGGGTCCGAAGCTTTTCCACCATGTAACTTTTCCCTAAAATGTAAAGACTCTTAGCATCTATTCTCTTTTAAAGCTACATATTGGGATAGAGAGTGCTTAACCCTCTCGAGCTCCCACTCATATTGTTTTGAGGTGAACTTATTTTTCACAACCGATTCTTCCTTAACGTAATGTAAATTGTTTCTTTCTAAAGTCACCTCTTTAGTATGGGATTAGCCCTTGCATTGGCGGCCTAGAGCCAGATTAGGTTTTAAACAAAACGTATTAGGAGTGCAGATCGCCTCCTCTCAAATTGGTATTTTAGAGGCCATGTAATTAACCTTTTCTCACTTAATAGGCCACAGTAGGTTGGGTATTTTACCCCTGTGTTTATGTCCTCAGAGGACAACTTGAAGGTGGAGTTTGGTGTGGCCTTTGATAGGCTTAAAGTTTGAGAGCGAGTGGCTCTTTCTTGAAAATTGAGTGTTGTATGCCTCGAGGAAGCTTTTCTGTGTAATTTGGAGCAAGTGCTCCTGGACATGAATGGGGTTTTCTGCCCCTCTGTTAAAACTTATTTTGGAGTAAAGTGGGGCTAATTGCCCAAGAATTGTGAGTTCGGGGTTCGAAGCCCAAATCCGGTAAATACTGTAATTGTACTTTTGTTGCCTTGCTACTCTGTACCTGCCATGCTTGTTATTTCCTGATTTTGAAAAGAAAATATAACCTTGTTAAATTTTAAATTAATTTTAATTTCGTAGCCTGAGACCTGTTCACCCCCGCACCTTCTTTCACCTCTGCTGTTCCACAGATACCTCGGAACAATTATTATTATTATTATTATTATTATTATTATTATTATTATTATTATTATTATTATTATTATTATTATTATTATTATTATTATTATTATTATTATTTAAATGGGCCTAGCATCTAGGTTATCGGCCCCTGTGAAGCAAGGAACATTGTTCAGAATATTGAAGAGATTGGTATTTATTTACTTGAGTCAAATGTTATACAAATTTAACATGACATAATTGCGTGAAAAATGGAATATGTACTATAAAAGAAATATTGAGTAATTCCATTACTCAGGGAAGAAAATCAAATAATCTTCGCTCAGAATAGGTAAACAGGAACTACATTTTCTTCAACCTTCAATATCTCTCTATCATTGCATGACTCAGGACAGAGTGGGCATTGTCGGTTCTCCTCCTCAGTCACATTGTGTTAGTTTTTTTAAAGCCCCATTTGAGAAGGTTGTCCCTGGATTTGCCAACACCTGATCGTAGTCTGTTCAATGATCTCCAGGTTAACCAGTCCAGAAGACATCCAGGAGGTAAGCATTCAATAGGTTTCATCCACATTTGAAGATGGTCATCATCTAGCAGTCCACGTTGTTCTCAGGCTCTTTGCTGAGACATAGTTAGTCCCGAGGACACTTTTCCTGGATTTCAACCTAGATCTTGGTGGTTGATGATCATGGAGTGGCTGTAACTGATTTGATTCTGCCTTCCTTCTGTCGGCATATGCAGCTACTTTGCGCCGTATAGCAGAGAGTGCAATACCTGCCAAGCAATAAACCTTGTCAATAGGTGTTGGTATCAGACACCCAGTAATCAGTCTGACACTATAATTTAGTGCGAAATCCACTTGCTTTTCATGAGCGGAACTGTGCCGTTCAGCAGTGGTATTCAAACTTTTTGGTTGGCATACCCCCACAATCCAATTGTTTTTACCTTCGTACCCCTAAAGTACGAGTATATTGCTATCATACCAGAAATAACAAATGATTGTCACCAGATGCCAAATCATCATCATCATCATCATCATCCGCAGCTTATCCCGCTTGCTCAGGGTCCCTGCACACACTGTGGCATGAAAGATCTAGATCTGTGGCTGCAAATTTAAGGCCGCGTGCCCTTCGTGAAACCACGGGATTTTCAACTGACAATCCCACCCCTGAAAACCAGAAATCAAACCACATTCGCCGGGATGACACAGGCAATCAGCTAAGCCGCAACACCGTCCCCAATAATAACAATAATGTATTGTATTTATATCCTCATTGGGCAAAAGGAAACCTCGTAACTCCTTTGGAGTAAAGTTTACAGAAGCAGCTCAAACCTGAGCGGTGAACAATGGCTGCAGAACTGTTCCTGGCATTTTCAGTGCTTAGTGACAGCCCAATTGTTCGAACACTGAAATCTTCTGTCCCCTTCACAGGCAACGTGGCAAGCCTTCACAAGGCAGGTGAGAAACTTTGTTCTCTCGTGAGTGAAATTGCGAGGTTTTCCTTGCATAGCAACGACACTCACACACACACACACACACACACGAGTATAATTATTAATGCAACAATTGCTATTGAACTATACACACTGCTACTGAAGAAAATTTGAAGTGAATGAGTGGATTTCGAAACAAAAAATTTAAAACAGAGCCACGCAGCTTAAGTAAGTCAATGGGAGGTCCAAACGGACACATATTTTAGAACGAAGAGTTTGGAGATGAGACTTTGTGTAGTGGTAGACAAAAACACTAAATCCTAACAAGATTTTGTTGAAAATGAGCAGGCTCAGGTTCTTTCTGAACTGTTCACCGAAAACAGAAGCTACGACAAATTTGCGTACCCCTTGAGATACGCGTGCCACAGTTTGAATACCACTGTCATACAGTACATGCATACCCCCCTGGAGAGAAAAACATTGCCATGGCGGATATTGTTAATGCATGAGGGTGGGCTCCCCAATTATCACCAGTGAGGTTTTTTTTTTTTTTTTTTTTTTTGCTAGTTGCTTTACGTCGCACCGACACAGATGGCGACGATGGGAGAGGAAAAGACAAGGAGTTGGAAGGAAGCGGCCGTGGCCTTAATTAAGGTACAGCTCCAGCATTTGCGTGGTGTGAAAATGGGAAACCACGTAAAACCATCTTCAGGGCTGCCGACAGTGGGATTCGAACCCACCATCTCCCGGATGCAAGCTCGCAGCCACGCGCCTCTAACCGCATGGCCAACTCGCCCGGTGGCAGTGAGTTTCCGAATGATTTTATTTCGGGCTGACACTCTTTGCTTTGTATTGAGACAGAAGAGTTTGGTAATGGGAAGTAATAGAAAGTTTCCCAATAATTCAAACCCGCTATAGTGAAGAATTTCAAGTGTTTGTGTCATTATTCGGTGTAGAGAAATCGTACTGTAAAAGATTGTTACGTCATTTGATACTGAAATTTATCTCTGAAATGATCCAAATGTGAAAATCAACTCTTCAGTAATTGAAACTGTATCTGTAACTATCATGGGCAACATATATACTAGAAATTACTTTCAATTTAACAGGGCGTGGGAAAATATCAATAATAAGAGATCTTGACAAAGGGGAACAGGGAAATTAAAATAACGATAGGAATCAACCCTTCAACGAAAAATGTCCATCTATAGGCCTATTCGAGTGGGGCAAATAACGTCATGTCATTTTAGACCTGGTCTACGGCCCAAAATACCTCTAAAGAGGCCCCAGAGTTAGACTGCGAAACTCATCTTTTCGGAGTCCAGCGGACGTGAAACTTCAAGATCCGTCAAAAATCGGATGTCGAATTTTTGTACGAATATAATACTCCCGTCAATCGCACCGCTCTTTGAAATGAAAAATCGAACTGAGACCAAGAGGAACGACCGCGGAGACTTCCATCGGATAAATTCTGGTTGAAAAACTACATTACGTTATTTTTCTCCAGTTGAATTTGGATTAAAGTAGCGAGTAAGAGTGGGTTTCAGTCTTCATTTGAATTGTTTTGACCACGTTTATCATGGTCTGTGATTACTGAACTACGTTTTTCTACACCCTAAATACAAGATAAAATATCTCCAAGATATCTATTTCACATACTTTTTTTTTGCTAGTTGTTTTACGTCGCACCGACACAGATAGGTCTTACGGCGACGATGGGACAGAAAAGGGCTAGGAGTGGGAAGGAAGCGGCCGTGGCCTAAATTAAGGTACAGCCCCAGCATTTGCCTGGTGTGAAAATGGGAAACCACGGAAAACCATTTTCACATACTTTACTGTGTCTCCTTGATGAAATGAAATGTCGTATGGCTTTCAGTGCCGGGATATCCCAGGACGGGTTCGGCTCGCCAGATGCAGGTCTTTCTATGTGACACCCGTAGGCGACCTGCGCGTCGTGATGAGGATGAAATGATGAAGACAACACATACACCCAGCCCCCGTGCCATTGGAATTAACCAATTAAGGTTAAAATCCCCGACCCGGCCGGGAATCGAACCCGGGACCCTCTGAACCGAAGGCCAGTACGCCGACCGTTCAGCCAACCTGCTCGGAATCAAAGATGATAATAATAATAATAATAATAATGAAAATGAAAACCTACAACCTGTTCTCCAGTCATTGACCGGGTCAGGGATGGAATGAATGAAGCAGATATAGGCTGTTAGTACGATGGGGTCGCCACTCTCAAAGTGATTTATTAATGAATGATAGATGCAATGAAATGAGAATGGAGATTGTTGCTGGAATGAAAGGTGACAGGGAAAACCGGAGTACCCGGAGAAAAACCTGTCCCGCCTCCGCTTTGTCCAGCACAAATTTCACAGGGAGTGACCGGGATTTGAACCACGGTATCCAGCGGTGAGAGGCCGACGCGCTGCCGTCTGAGCCACGGAGGCAATAATAATAATAATAATAATAATAATAATAATAATAATAATAATAATAATAATAATAATAATAATAATAAGATGATGATGATGATGATGATGATGACCGATCTCGATAGCTACAGTCGCTTAAGTGCGGTCAGTATCCAGTGGCTTACCATTTTCACACCAGACAAATGCTGGGGCTGTACCTTAAGGCCACGGCCGCTTCCTTCCCACTCCTAGCCCTTCCCTGTCCCATCGTTGCGTAAGACCTATCTGTGTCGGTGCGACGTAAAGCAACTTGAAAAAAAAAAATGGGACTCTTTTTTGCAATTTAATTTCCTCCCCTTGTATTTTGACCTGTTTTCTCTCCGTAATTACTTTCTATATCGAGGTTCTTCTTCTTTATCCTAAAAGCTATATAGCCAGTGAAGTCTTCAAGCAGCTCCTTGGTTTCACGACTGTCCTCGACTGTCCTAGATCTTCAAGGGTTTTAACGAACTCTTGCTTATCCCCCGATAAAAAAATAGGATGTTGTGGGCTCAACGCTGGCCCTAGACTGGCACACGATATCTGAGTTTTGATCGAGTTCATCAATACATATTTGGGCGTAATATTTCATAATCTTCCGGAGAACAGTTGGAATTTCTTATCGCCTGGGAAGCATTGAGGCTAGAAGCAATGATTTCACCTTTCGCGTCACAGCTGTCGAAAGAGGATCGTCATAAAGCCTTCCGAACCCTCGAAGCTGAGAAAGATAGCTTTCGATAATGTCTTGATTACTTTTGTCACCATTTATTAAGTCAGTGGTTTTAGGGAATATATGAAAGTGCATGTTTCGTTCCTTCGCGTGCCTGCTATGATTTGTGCAGCCTGCAATGGCATGACAAAGCATACTGAAAAGTGTACACTATTACTGCTTTTTACGTTTTATCTCATAAAATAAACACACTCGGTTTCTTATACACCATAGATATGTTACTATCGTGTATTATTAGCACCTAGCTTCTGCATGCACAGCGATTCTTATTCGAACTACCTCCACCTCTTTCAGGCAGATTCAACGCGAGGGTCCTGCGTGACGTCACAGCTCTGCTTTGCCACTGCGCATCTCTCTCGTGATCCCTACCTTGTATTCTACGTACCTTGCAGTTAACTGAACTGATTTTCAATGGTAAACTAATTATCTTGCTGGAGCTCTTTCTAACGTGTGAATACGGTTATCGTTAGAAGCTAATTCAGCATTATTGTATCATCACAGCGTAATGGAAGCGTGGAAGAAAATGTTCTTTCCCTCGTGAGTTACGTTGCTGTTTGCCCGATCCATTTTGTGATTGTTTTTCTGCTTGAAATTCATTCTATTCGACCAATCTTGTATTTAGATTCAATTTCCGTTCACTGTCAAATAATTTACAGAAATAAGAATGCCACTGAGACTGAACTCTACTCACATTCAGTGGGAATAGTTCTACATATCATTCTATCCCACTTGGAGACGAGATTACGAATAGTCAATATATTTAACCTTCCATTCCTCCTAGGGCCTGCATGGCTTGTACGGATATGGCTTTGCTCGTGAATAAATAAATAATAATAATAATTATTATTGAAATTATAATTTATAATATATTGTTTCAATGAAGATATGGTTACTGTCCACATCGCCACTTCACATACCGAACGAATTGACCGTGCGGTTAGGGGTGCGCAGCTGCGAGCTTGCATTAGGGAGGTAGTCGATTCGAACACCACTGTCGGCAGCCCTGAAGATGATTTTCTGCCGCTTCCAATTTTCACACCAGCCAAATGCTGAGGCTGTACCCCTAGCTGTTTCTTATCCCATCGTCGCCATAAGACGTATCTGTGTCCCTTCGTCGTAAAGCCAATTGATCATTCGTATGCAGTTCTGCATTGCACGAAGTATCCCCTCTCTTGGCAAGTGCTCCATTGGCGCTCAGTAAGGGTCATTTTCATAATGACTGGCAACAATAATCTTTTCTCTTGTATAACAATGGCCCTAATAGCGTTTGCCTAGTAATGATGTACAGAATGCCTCGAAAATAAATCCAGTTAGTCTCCAATGAGAGCCAATCAAAATTAAAAGAACTGAATTTATCATTGTGAGTTGGTCAACGTAGCTTAATGTGTTAAGATATCCGTCCGTAGAGCAGGGTAACGGGATGATGGTGCTGCTGAGGGCCCCCAAATTTACAATTCTTTCGTCTTAGGGTTGGGTATCCTACCGCCCATGTGGAAAGTAACAAGAAACTACCACATCATCACTTCCTTACATACATACATACATATTCGACTTGGATCAATCTATAGTATGTAGTTATTTCGTTAATTCTATTGAAAGGAGTGGAACATAGTGACAACTTGTGGAAGCTAATTAATAAATCTTACTCTCGTGTTTGCGTTGTTACACTTGAAACTTTCATACAGAGAAAGTGGAATACATCGACTCTGGTCCATCGAAAAGTATCAACTCAATAAAAGCTTGGCACTGAATTAAAAAACAATAGGGAAAGTTTTTCACGAAGAATTATTGCTGTGGCTAGTGTTTAAAATCCATGACTAGTCCTATTCACTGTACAAGACATGAAGAAGCGAAAGCACGTTCTATAAAAATTACCTAATATTTATAGAAACGGATCTCAATGTTGAAATGTCGTATGGCTTTTAGTGCCGGGATATCCCAGGACGGGTTCGGCTTGCCAGGTGCAGGTCTTTCTATTTGACTCCCGTAGGCGACCTGCGCGTCATGATGAGGATGAAATGATGAAGAAAATACACCCAGCCCCCGTGCCTTTGGAATTAACGAATTAAGGTTAAAATCCCCGACCCGGCCGGGAATCGAACCCGGGACCCTCTGAACCGAACGCCAGTACGCACACCGTTCAGCCAACGAGTCGGACAGATCTCGATGTTAAACGTACAGCATAATTAAATTTCAAAGCGAATTGTAGCACTAAATCCCTTCCAAACTTTTCACTGTACGGGTCGCTGTAAAAACAACAGCCCAGAACTGTAATTGATACAAATTACGTTTAACTAAGGAGCTGTCTGATCCTTCAGCCGCAAGTAATTTCACGTTCAAGTGGGAGACCTTAAGAGCGACTCTGTGTCAACAACCATCAGGACACTTCTCCACTTGAGGAAGCAATTATACGTAATTGGAGCATTCCAGTCTTCCTAAAATGGTGCAAAACATCCCGCGAACGAAATAAATCCTAAATAATATTAGGAATGCTCAATTCGTACACTTCAAAGAACATCAGCAGCATACAGTATTTTAATTTTATGAAGTGCAAATTTCATAATAATAATAATAATAATAATAATAATAATAATAATAATAATAATAATAATAATAATAATAATAATAATAATGTTATTTGCTTTACGTCCCACTAACTACTTTTAAGGTCCTCGGAGACGCCGAGGTGCCGAAATTTAGTCCCGCAGGAGTTCTTTTTACGTGCCAGTAAATCTACCGACACGAGGCTGTCGTCTTTGAGCACCTTTAAATACCACCGGACTGAGCCAGGATCGAACCTGCCAAGTTGGGGTTAGAAGGCCAGCGCCTTAACCGTCTGAGCCACTCAGCCCGGCTAGTGCAAATTTCATTTAGCCAAAGGTTAGAGCATGTGTAAACCATTTACTACGTCTAGCTTCTGTTACTGCGACATGCAGGATGATTTCACATTGTGTTCATCAGTACGGCCCAGATTTTTGAAAATGGCTATGCGCATATGGATTTTCGACGTTATTGCATATTCTGACCATAACAGATATTGTCACATAATTCTAAATTTGGAATTAAGGATAACTTCAATAAACTAGACCAAAATCCGTTTCGCCTTTTCTTTTTTTTTTTTTTTTTTTTTTTTTTTTTTTTTTACATCTCTTGCCTTCGGCAAAACCACGCTATTGTATACATTGAGTTACGGCATTTCCGTTTTTTACCACTTACACTACAATTATACAGTTCGGACCGATGATCGATGTTAGGCCCCTTAAAACAACAAGCACAACAAGCAAGTATACAGTTCTGATGGAAAGAAGGTTGTAGGATTTTCCTGCATTCCTTTCACTCACCACGTCAGAAAGTTAGACTGGTTTCTTCAGCTAATATGTTTACATTTTCCTTTAGTAGACTGAATCTCATTTTTTAAGTAATTGAGCTTAGAATGCCTAAAGCGAAGAGCAGCAGGAGATATTTATTAAATCAGTGGATGTCGAGAAATAGAGGATATTGAACACACTGTGTCGTTGTGTAATGTCAAGTTTTTTCAAGGGAGTAAACTTACAGGAAACTGCTGTAGATGAAAGAATAATGTATATGCTAAATGAGTTCGAAAATGGTAAGGACTCAAGGAAATATCTGAAAATCTTGCGTTAATTAAAAAACTACAACATAAAAACGCTACCAATCGTGTATATATTTATTTATTTATTTATTTATTTATTTATTTATTTATTTGTATAGAATACTGTATACAGTACAGAGAATGAAGTGAATCGTGGGATAGAAAAGAAGATCAATTTTACTCAGTTGCTTTTGTCGACGAACAGGATGAGGTGTTGTAAAGGGTTAATTAGCCAACCATCGTCGATACCTCACCGCAAAGAACACTCCTCACTCTAAATGCTCAATGTCATAAAAATAATACTAAGATTTTTCACAGAACCACAACAGAAAATTGACAATGAATAACGTTACAGAAGGAATTTTGTTTTCGTTAGTGGTTTAACGTCGTAAGGATGGAAAAGGGAGAGGATAGGGCGAGTTGCTACCATTTTTTTTTTTTTTTGCTATTTGCTTTACGTCGCACCGACAATATAGGTCTTATGGCGACGATGGGAAAGGAAAGGCCTAGGAATTGGAAGGAAGCGGCCGTGGCCTTAATAAAGGTCAGCCCCAGCATTTGCCTGGTGTGAAAATGGGAAGCCACGGAAAACCATCTTCAGGGCTGCCGACAGTGGGATTCGAACCCACTATCTCCCGGATGCGAGATCACAGCTGCTTGCCCCTAACCGCACGGCCATCTCGCCCGGTAAAGTTGCTACCATTGCGGCGGGGTCAGCGTTTATGTTGACTTTGCGGCCAGTATCTTCCTTCCAGGAAACAAATTATTTTAATGATAGTATTAGAAAATAGGACTTTTTGGACAATGGCCTTCCCTTACACTTTGTTCAGGCTCGGAACAGACAAGAATATAAATAATGCATTATTATTAATATATTCTCAGAATATTTAAAAATTGTTGAAAAATAGTTCCAGTAAAAAATATATTTTGTCTGATGTAGGCCTAATTCTGTCGTCAGTTTACTAATTATGTCTCTTTACTAATTGTAAATATTACGATTTGTTAATTATTTCTGTCGTCAGTTTATTATTTACTCTACTGACACAAAACTGCCGTTTTTATGTTATTGTAGTAAATGAACGCAAGGTTTTTCAGACATTTCCTTAATTCCTTCCCATTTTAGAACTTATTTAACATATACTTTATTCTTTCATCTATAGCAGTTTCCTGTAAGTTAGCTTACATTTCTTCCCTGCTCTCATGTTCAATGGTGAACTCTAGAGATAACTCCTTAAAATTTCAAGAAGGTGAAAAATTCTTAGTCTTTGCTTGTATACGGCAGAGTTCAATTTATTATTCCAGCCTCCTAGCGTGGTGTTGGGCCTATGCCGTTTCACATTACAATTCTACATTTTCACTGGCACGTTAGGATTTTGTAGCCACTGGTCAACGAAAGAGTCGAAGAATTGAAAGAACTGCTCGTTCTGCGCAGCGCATTCCTAACACAAAGCCAACCTTCATCAATGTACTTCCTGGGAAGAAAAGCCAACGCCACCTACATTCTTAAATGTTGACTTACTTCCTCGTTGTCTACGTGTTCTTTTGCCAATCCCATCTCCCGTATTTTCTTCCAAATACATTGAATGAAATGAACATTTCAGCCCGGTAGTTGAGATTCATTCAATATTTCTCTGAGAGTAGACACGACAGCACTTCGGAAATCCATTGTCACCTCCGTAGGTCTCCAGTTCAGCAAGCTCAGTTTTAGTTTTGAAAACAAAATCACTTGTAGGTCTCTCTCGTTCTGCTTGGTAAAGTATTACTCCCGATTAAGTAGCACGTATTTTCCCCGAGAACTACAAGTAACAGCATTCTATCTTTGGCGCCATCATCAATAAAAATAGACTTTGATTCGTCAGATAACATGACATTTTCTTAAAAATCCCTTTTCTCATATTCGGTTCCTGGACTTTCTTCTGTTCCATTCTTCGATTTTTAAACATTGGATTTCTAACATTGTTAATATTTGGTATTTCAATCACCACATCATACCCTTGGTTACTGAGAGATCTTTACAGATCTTCCTAAATGAAATGCCTTCAATACGGGCACGTTTCTTTGCAATGGACGCAGCCTTCGCTACCTCGACATTAGTTAAGTCTGATACGTAAGCGTGATTACTGGTAACAGTGGCATTTTTCAACAAGGTAATGCGCCATGTCACAACACCAGGAGTGTGATGGAGTGGTTCGAGGAACACAGTGGCGAGTTGTAATTGGTTTGCTGGCCCCCAACTCGCCAGATCTTAACCCGATCGCACACATCTGGAATGCGATTGAAGGTGGCGTCAGAGCTCATCGCCCCCCTCTCCGGAATTTACGGGAATTAGTTGACTGGTGATTACTGGTTACTTTTTGAGGCTAATTTACCAGTACACTTAGGCTTCTTATCGTTGATGCAAATCCAAGTACATTTCTCGTCCAAGGTTTTCCTCTTTAGTCCATACTGAAACTCCATCATACAGTTACTGCGACAAAAGCAGTGTGTTCGACGTTTATGTCCAAAAAATACATCATTCATGACTACATAGAAGTCTCAATAAACTGATTCCAGGAGTAAAAGAAGCATCGGAGCAATACCAGCTGTCTTCATTTCAAAACTACGCTGATCAGCCAAAACATTAAGACCACCCATCTAATATCCGGTATGTCCACCTTTAACATGGATAACAGCGGTGACGCGTCTAGGCATGGAAGCAATGAGGCCTTGGTAGGTCGCTGGAGGGAGTTGGCACCACATCTGCACACATAAGTCAACTAATTCCCGTAAATTCCGGAGAGGGGGGCGATGAGCTCTGACGCCACCTTCAATCGCATTCCAGATGTGTGCGATCGGGTTAAGATCTGGCGAGTTGGGGGCCAGCAAACCAATTACAACTCGCCACTGTGTTCCTCGAACCACTCCATCACACTCCTGGTCTTGTGACATGGCGCATTACCTTGTTGAAAAATGCCACTGCCGTTGGGAAACATGATCGTCATGAAGGGGTGTACGTAGTCTGCAACCAATGTACGATACCTCTTGGCCATCATGGTGCCTTTCACGAGCTCCTCTGGACCCGTGGATGCCCACGTGAATTTTCCCCAGATAATAACCGAGACGCCGCCAGCTTCTCTCGGTCTCGCAGTACAGGTGTCAAGGAGCTGTTCCCCTGAAAGCCGACGGATTCCCACTCTCCCTTCGGCATGATGAAGAAGGTATCGGGATTCATCAGACCATGCAACGCTCTGCCACTGCGCCAACGTCCAGTGACGATGATCACGTTCCCATTTTAGTCGCAGTTGCCCTTGTCGTGGTGTTAACACCGGCACATGCATGGGTCGTCGGCTGCGACGGTTCATCCTTAGGAGTGTTCGGTGCACTGTGCGTTCAGACACACTTGTACTCTGCCCAGCATTAAAGTCTGATGTCAGTTCCGCCACAGTTCGCCCCCCGCCTTGTTTTATCAGTCTGCCCAGCCTACGACAACCGACATCTGTAATGAGGGGTGGCCGGCCAACCCCTCGATGTTTCGACGTGATTTTGCCTTGGTTTCCCCACTTGTTGACGACACCCACCACAGCACTCCTCGAACACCCGTCAAATCGTGCAGTTTTCTAAATGCTCGTGCCGAGCCTCCGGGTTATCACAATCTGCCCTCGGTCAAACTCAGATGGATCGCGCACCTTCCCCATTCTCGCTCACTGATACTGCATGCACCGTGCGTGTGTCTGATTAGCAGTCATTCCTCATCAGATGACGCTGCTATGGCCTGGACGGATTTATATCGATAGTAGATACGTCGACATAGTGTTCCTGCTGATTGTGTCTTCTTGTAGTGCCTTCTCCATTTTAAAATAAAAAATACCACAACATCTGGACAGCGATCACACGCATTCTTCGTGAACCCACCGTCTTCCCGCCACTACGAGATCACGATCACCTCTATTCAGGTGTTAAATATCAGAAAATACATTCTTGCAAACCACTACCAGGCCACATTCTCACCAAGCGAAACGATAGATCCTCCAGACAACTCGGTAAACACTGAGTTAAAGGAAGAACGTGTTAATCCCCACAGGTCCCACTAAAACTGATTACATTTCTTTCAGGGAACTATGCCATATTATCAAGAGTATTCCCACGATTAATTGACCGGGAGATGGTCTCATATCAAATTATTCCTACAGAAACTTATTAAGAAAGCTCTCCCCTACATTGCTTCAACTGTAAATGCAGCGCTCCGACTCCACCAGTTTTCTACAGCCTAGAAACCGCCCAGCAAACCTTCAAGCTAATAAACCGATCAATCTACTAACAACCTTGTCGAAACTTCTCCAAAAAGGTATTCACCAGAGATTGTCTAGATGTGTTATCCATAATATCTTACCAGAGTTCCAGTTCGACTTTATATATATCCCACGCCTTCAATACCGTACGGCATCATAGCTTGATCTTGAAACTATGCTGCACTGACTTCCTCACTATCTGATCACACTCACAGAAAGTTTCTGGAGAAACAGACAGTTTGTAGTCAGTCTTGGTAGTACTACTTCAACGCCCAGAAGAATAACAGCAGGAGCACAACAGGGATCAACGCTCTTTTCAATATTTTTCATCTGAGTTATTCCTGAATTACCTCACTGTTGTCGATGACACAGTGATCTTTAATTCCCACTGTGATCTACAAGAGGCTGCGAGCACATTGCAAACATCTTCAGACCAGTTGAAAACTTGGCTCATGAAATGGCACATTTCCCTTATTGCCACAAGACAAGAGGTAAAAATATTCACACGGTGACCGTATAACCCTATACCTCCTCTTCAACCGTCCAAGGAAAGTGTTCACATGCTACCCTTGACGACTCCTGTAAAATACTTCGATGTAGTCCGAGACAGGCATCTTATCTGACATGCTCATATTGCCAGACTTACCATTCTGGCACACGCTTGCCTTCACAAACTATAAGATAAGGTAAAAGACAAGACATTTTGCAATTTGTTTTACGTCACACCTACACAAACAAGTTTTGTGGCGACGATAGGAGAGGAAAAGGCTAGGATAGGGAGGGAAGTGACCATGACCTTAATTACGGTACAGCCCCAGCCTTTACCATGGCTTGAAAATGGAAAACCACGAAACACCATCTTCAGTACTTTGGACAGAGTGCATGGAACCCACTATCTCCTGAATGCAAGCTGACAGCTACGCGACTCAAACCACGAAGCCATTCGCTCGGTATGTAAGATGTTTTACTTTCCTGGCAAAGTTAGTGATGTGATCCCTTTCCTACACTTAACCAGTCTTAACCTAGAATACTCTTAATAATAACAAAAACAACTATTTTTAAATTATGCCAACAGTAACCGTAGCAATAAGACGAATAAGAGTTATGTGTTAACAATAACAACAGTAATAATAATAAAATAATCAAACCTACTGATAAGGTACAATCACATATGGATATTAAATACTAGATATACTAATTAAAAGAGCGTTTCAGAAAGATGTAATTTTCAAGGAGATACCGAAATATCGCCTTAAGTTTAGAGGTGAAGACAAGAAACTGGCCTGTGAAAATCAGAACGAAATAATGATGAAGAGGATGTATGAGGGGGTGTTTTGAGGTCACAACTAGATAATTCATGTTTCCATAGTATTTCGACACAGGCATGTTTAAAAGCTGAGTTGCTCGACATGCTTCTGACGTCCACTGGTAGGAGATTCCATTGTCGGGCTGCGGTAACGGTGAATGATTTAGCATAGATTGACGTTCTCTGTACAGGTAGGAATAAACACATGGTGCTGCACGATCGGGTGTTTTGTTATGGTCTGTGGAGAGGAGTTTGTGCGATAACGGGGATCGGCTGGTTTGAAATTTTTAAGAATTTTATGCAAGAAGCTCTTGCAAGCGAAGCCACCCGAGCCGCGTGTACGACGATGTGGCATGCTCAACGTAACGAAGCTTACAAATAAATCTCACACAAGCATTCTGAGCACGCTACAATTTCCTTCCCCATTCTACTCCTAGGTTGTTGTCCACGAGGTATCCAAAGCAGTTCATGCCACTGGGACGAAAAGTGAAACTCAAACGGCGAGTGTCGGCAACCCTAGGTGGTTGACGTCAGACGTTGACATTTCCGTCAACCGTCAGTTATTGCAGAGTTGTGAGGCGTGTCGGTCGTGTCGAAAAACGGTTCTGAAGTGAACAATTCACAGTCAAAGTACGATTTGCGGCCGTGTTTACTTTATGAGTGCAAGTTGGGTAGCAATTCTTCAAAAGTTGCTCAAAAGATATGCTTTGCGTTTGGAGAAGCACCAGTGAGGGAGCGCCAGCGCGAAAGTTGTTTAGTCGAATTGCGTCGGGAGGTGACAGCCTCTAGGGCAAGCCTTGAGATGGACGTCCATCCACTATCAACGAAGTCCCACTGAAAGAGAACATCCAACGTGATCCACGTCAAACATGCAAGGAACTTGCGCAACGGTTTAGAGTGCCAGAGGAAACCATTCAATTGCATCTGAACAAACTTGGGAAGACTTGGCACCTCAGTGAGTGGATTCAGTAAGTTTGATCGAGGAAACCAAACTCTATCGCCTTACCATTTTGCTCTTCGTCGCTGTCACGCCACAATAAAGTCCAATTCCTTGACCAGATATTAACATTTGACGAGAAGTGGGTGTTATTCAGTAACCGAGAAAGAAAACATCATTCGACGTCCTCTGATTCTGTTGCATTTGCCCCTAAACAAAACATCAATCAGCAGAAAGTACTGCTCTGTGTTTAGTGGACCAGCGGTGGTATTGTCACCGGACGTCGCTCTATCAGACGATGTTTGGATATGGATAATCTTTTGCGTGAGTAACAGTTCCGAAATCTTAATGTTGTCACGCAGGCCACAGGGCAATATTTTGCTTCTAGGGACAAGAACTCTTACAGACGCTCGATTTATAAGCTTTTATCTCGTTGGGAACATGTAACTGAAGCTGAAGGAGATTATTTTGCTGAATAAAATGCTTTTACAAGAAATTGCCGAGTCGTTATTTCTCACTGTAGAATACGGCACGAACACTTTTGGACACCTGGTATATAGTAATAATCAAAATGAGGTAATGCAAGTGATTCAACGAGAATTTACCTTCGCTTAGAAAGGAAAAGCGAATTTAAATTTACTGAGATAATGTAGTTTTTTTTTTTTTTTTTTTTTTTTTGCACACAGATACAGATTGCGCAGACCTTGACAGATATGCATCAAATATCACTCCAAGATTCCTTATGTTTTGTCTGTACTGTATGAGAGTTTCACTTATTGACAAATGTGGTAATACTGTTCGATTGAATTTTCAAAGTAATTTACGGTGACCGATAATTATTGACTGGGATTTTGAGTGGTTTAATTTCAATCCGCGATTTTTGGCCCATATATCTATGGTTTTCAAGTCTTCATTTGGGTGAAGTATTTCTGCGTAAAGGTTTTTTCGGTTTTACTATACATATCTATCATGTGCGTATAAGTGGCATTTATAGTGTTTTAATCTGGAAGCTACGCCATTTATATACTAAGAAAAAACAGAGGGCCGAGTATGCATGCCCACGTCATCCGTGCGCTAATTTGAATATTCGTTGTTGTTATTGTCAAGTACATACTGCCGGCGGTCGGTGAGATAGGAACTGATCAACTGGAGTAAACTCGCGGGGAATGTTAAAGTCTTTAATGTGGATATAAGCATGTCTCTGTCAGCAGTGTCGAAAGCTTTACTAAAGTTCAATAATACCAGGACCGTCCCAAGGCCCTTCAAGGGCTGTAGTGCCATGGGGTTCGTTTCTGTCAGTTGTTTATTGTCTATAGCTTGCCTTATGCCATCACTCACATGTGTTAGTACACTACAAGTACTGAATCTTGGTCTAAAACCGGACTGAATTGGAGAGATTATGTTAAGATAATCGCTAGGCTAATCTGCTCGTGAACTATGAATTCTAAAGCATTTAACAGTATACGTAAAATACTAATCGGCAGATAGTCACTGACGTCCATTGCCTATCTTATTTTCGGAAGCGGGCAAACTAGTGGCATTTTCCATATTTCTGGGCAAGCCCTGTGTTGCAGTGAGCAATTAAAGGTATTCACCAATGCATAAATGACGTGATGTAGAATTTTCATTAGAATTTCCTGGCCTATATTACCTGCGCTCTTAGTCTTGTTGGTCTTGATGCGTTTTATTGAGTCAATCACTACTTGCGGTGTGATAAGGCTGAAGTAAAATGTATCCCTGTGGGTAGATGGTGCCTTACCATATGAATTGATTGTTTTCTCTCCGACGACTGGCTTAATTCCCGTTGGCGAGGGGACGAAATGGTCGTTCAATTCATCTACGCTAAAAATCAGTTCAGTATATTTCAGTTTTTCATCGCAAAATATTTCATATATTTCCACATCGTCGTAGGTCGTATGTCAGATTTAATAGAGTTGTGGGCGTTAACGTAGTCTTGCGCTTCGAATTTTAAAGGTCGATTTATTACATACTATTGTTTAAGTCTGGTGTTTCGTTGGATAATGTTTGTATCGTCTATGGGCTGTGTTTTGTTTAGACATTAAGGTACGAATTTTGTCATTTATCCACGGTTTCGAAAGTCTGGAACACTTCCTCGTGCGCGCCGGGGCATGTCGATCGTACAGTTGCGTTACTAGGTCACTAAATGTTAAAAGCACTTCCTCTACATTATTGGAGCGAATTATCTCCAACCACGGCACGGAAAGCCCATCTTCTTCTAATCTGTCTGCATCAGATCTTCTGAGGTCTCTGAATAGTAACATGTTTTGTCTTTGGTTTCGTACTTTCTTAAATAGTAGGACAGGTAGTCTACGACATGTCTAGATAGTCGCGGGGCTGATGTTTGTCCATGTTACAGCATGGAGACGAACACTTAAATGACTATCCTAGAAGGTACGAAAGGATAGGTATTGCATGATTTTATCAATGACATTCGAAACTAATACACGCAATCAATAGAGAAATTCATATACGTTACGTTCCATAAATCAATAAAGGAACTTTACTTCTCCCTTTTTAATGTATGTTACAGCGCGACTAAACTGTTTCTTGCGTGTAGCAGAGGTGATTTCTTGAATTAATAGTGGCCCTAATTATTTACGCTAACTGTTACGTAACAAATCCCATTTTAATCTCGTTTAGTATATTAATAATTCTGGCCAAACTTCACGAGAAACATTATTTAATTTCACCGATATTCTTGTGAATCAAAATACAAATAATTAAAAATCACACAATTAAGCGCATTCATGATAGTGCGGGGTTTGTGTAATCAAGTTCTTGAACACTAAACAATGAATGTGGATGACTTCTTCTAATAAATACAGAAGCTCAAACTTTCGAAATATCGGTTGCAACGGGAAAGGAGTGGGCACATTATGCTCATAAGACTAATGCTACCAACTTACCGACTATCCAGCGAACTTTACATAATCTAAACTTGGAAATTAGTGCTTTGTCAAGATTCTTCCATTATCGCCACCAACAAAAGCTAGTAATTCCGACTTACTGGAATAATTGAGTCCCACTCCAATCGGAGAAGATAGATAGCTAGGGGCTCTCCGAGACTGCCAAATAATCGGACATAATTGTGTTGTTCAATACCTATTCAATTGTTATAGATTGTAAATGGTCCCGTAATTGCTTCAATGTGTGGAGGTCATTAACATGGAGTTGTGTTATTGAAACACCCTTAAATGCCACGGACGTAAGCTGGGATCGAATCCGCTATTTCGGGAGCAAACGATTGCGCCACTACGATCAACTGATCTGACGTAAGATGAAGAATCGCACTTATCGATGGGGACTTCGGGGGGTAAGAAACTAGGATGCAGTAAGTCAGCATCAAGAATCGAACCCACTATTTTCCGAATTCATGTGTCGGGTATTAGCAAGGAAAGAAACAGAAAGATAACCAAGTTGTAATCGGCTCGCTTCAAACATAGGACGACTCGCCAGAATTTGTAATATGGAAAACATTTCAACAAAATGTCGTCGTCGTCGTCGTCAGCTAATGATTAATAATGTCATGAAAGTTGAGGATCGTTCAATATATTTTATAATAAGAAAGATTTGTTCGAAATTAATCCCTCCATAATGTAAAAAGGGTGAAAGTCCCAGGCAGTCTAACATTGATGGTTGTTTGCACAAGTGGAATTGCGATTGCGGAAGTTGATAATTGGCTGTTAGCTTGTATTTCGGAGATGGCGGTTCAAAGCCCACCATCGCCAGCCCTGAAAATTATCTCGGTGGTTTCTCGTTTTCACATCAGACAAATGCTCGGGCTGCATCTAAGTCGAGGATATAGTCACTTCCTTCTTAATCCTAGACCTTTCCTGTTCCATTGTCGCCAAAGTGAACCTGTCAAAGTTGGTGCAACATTAAACGACTAGCAAATCGATATATTTAAAACACCAGGCTGATTTTTGATACATCGATTTTGAGAGAACGGCTGAACCGATTGACACCTTAAAGCATTCTGACGAAAGCTCTTGGCCTGCAGATTTGCACAGTGTCTTTAAAAGCGTAAAAATTCATTGTTGTACACTTTTAAATTATTAAATAAGAATGTAGCATTGCGCTCGCCAGTACTTCGAGCACGCCTGAACTGTGAGAGCACTGAACAGCAGGCGCGATAGGGGAGGTGCTCAGTCAGTGTCTTACTGGTCAGCTGCACTGTACTTCGTGGGCAAGAATCCGCTGTTTTGCTGCCCAGCTGTTGAACAGTGCAGATTACATTCAAAATTCCTCTAAACTGAAATCAGAGTATGTTGTCTGGATAAAAATTAAATTCCAAAGCACGTGACGATATTCGATAAGCACGACTCAATATGAAATAAAGCCCCAATGATAAATAGTCATGCATTAATGTGTGTGGATCGTCTACTCAAATATATCATACGTAACGATATTCCATTCTTCTGGTGCAAAAATTATTGTTCTTGGGGAGATTTCATAACGGTTTTGCCTGTTTTGCCACATGCTTATCGACAGACAATTATTTAGTTATAATTATATTAACAGTCTCTTCTTTGACCCTTCTTAAAAAACACGCCGCTTACATAAATAAATGCGCGCAAAACCACATAAAAAGGGAAATCGCTGAATTTTTGCAAGAAATCCGTAACAGTGGCTACCCCTCTGTAGATGGTGACGGATCAAATGTTATTGAACTACAAGCCAGAATTTTAGCACATGATGATACCGTGATTGAAATTTGTAGAAAAACGTTCACTTCTGCGAGAGATGACATCATTTCCTCGAAAGTTGCCATTCTTAATTAATTTGAAAGTCATTAGACTTATACCCGGTAGTTCAAAACCATACACTTACGTTAACAGCCCAATACTGAAGATGAAAGCTAGTTAACTTCATTTTTCTGCATAATTCTTGGATTTATTCGAATTAATGGTTTGCCTCCACACATTCTTATTTTAAAAATTAGAGCCATTGTTACGCTCCTTAGAAATAGGAACGTTTCCAAACAGCTCCTAAACGGAACAGCATTAGGGCCTAATTCTAAGCAGTATGTACGAACGTTGTTTAGATTTGGAAATAATAAGTGGAGATAAAGCTGAACAGAGAGCTCTAATCCCTCGAATTGACATAAAATCCGGTAAAACACTTTCATTTTCTTTCAGGAGCCATCAACTTCCAATACGGTTGGAATTTTGTACCACAATCAGTAAACTTCAAGGGACGTGAAGATCTATTTACCCCAAACAGATTTCAGCCATCGCCAGTTAAATGTTGCAATGTCAAGAGAGCGATATTTCGGAGTTTCAGTAGTGCCAAAACGTGATTGAACAAGGAATGCAGCGAGCAAGTGGCTGCATGGTTTGGGTCACGTAGCTATAAGCGTGCATTCGGGAGATAGTGGGTTCGAACCCCACTGTTGGAAACTCTGAAGATAGTTTTCGGTGGTTTCCCAGTTTCACACCAACCAAATGCTGGGGCTGTGCTTTAATTAAGGCCACGGTTGCTTACTTCCCGCTCATAGCCCTTTCCTATCCCATCGTTTCCATAAGACCAAAGTGTGTCGGTGCGACGTAAAGCAAATTCTAAAAGTTCATATGGCCAAGGATCAAAATAAACATAATAACGCAAAATGCCAGTTACATCCGTTCATGGCGTGTGCCTATCATTGTGATTATGAAGATGTATATCTACGTAGAAATACATCCCGGGCCCTCGTATGATTGAGAACATTGGATTACATAAAAAAAACAAGCCGTGCTTTTAATACCATGCACAGTAGTTCTTCCTCTGGTACTTCAAAGCGATTCACCGTTACCTTAGGAATTCCGGAAGTCATTTCTGTAGTAGGATGTAGTCCAGTTCAATGTGTATCCTTCGTCCTTGTTCAACGAATTGTTGACATGTCCTAGCACAGCGGTGCAGTCCGTGAAAGTCTCACCTCACACTGCACCCCACTGTGACGCTCAGGAAATGAGGACATCGACCGCTCCTACCGTTTAATAGAGCAAACCCACAGGTAGAGAAATGGAATATACTATACAGGTGGAAAATAAGTAGAGAAAAAAATTGTTTGTTACAGATATTTAAATCGTTGTAATTAATATCAACGACCTTAGATAAATCAAACTGGCTCAAAAATACACGTCTAGAATTAAACATAACATTAAAATAAGTGTTATTCAAAAGTTAACTTAGAACAGAAGCCACCATATTTATCAATGAACAATCACAAACACTACGGGTGAACACGAATTATTAAGCCAACTTCAATCATGACCTAAATTTTTTCATTTAAAAAAAAGCGCACTGTGCATATATGTTTTCATTTGTTTTCCGATATTGCGCTTTTTACTATATTTCTTTCTCTTTACAATTGTTTTTTCAAGTCAACTGTTTTCCAAGAACTCAGCAGGAACACAATTACTCATTCAATTATACTGAATTGCGTTGCATATTTCTATATATACGAACTTAACTTCCCGCAACCGAGGCAAATACTGGATCTTCCATTCTACTTTGGGCGTTCGAGACCACAGCGCATGACCTTGAAAGTGCCGCGCTGATCACCGGGAGCTGGCAGTTTGCTTCTATAAATCTATTCGTCTGCGACTTCAACATATTTATGGATCTTCATATGTTGTTCGATAGTGTTGTGACTTTGTACCTGACAGAGTGTAAAAACTGACCCATTTGACCGTTCTCCACTATTCATAAACATTGTGAGACTTTACCTATCATTGCGTGTGTCGTACTACCATTCATAATATTACGTACTGTTTTCTTTTAAGTGACTCGCAATTTCTACCCCCATCATCAATTTATATTTCATCTTATACCGATCCAGAGTTCACTTAATCTTTTTCTTTTTCATGGTTTGTTTATGTTTTGAACGGCTGACGATGACCTGGACTAGGGTCGAAACCGGTCCCATTTCGAATTACTATTAAATAAGAATGTAATCACTACATTTCTTTCTCTTATGTATTGAATAGGTTGAACCTCTTTTTCAATTATTTAATTTTTAACGCTCACCAGATATTAGTCAAACAACTAATTATTGACATAGGCTACATCTTCATAATAAACAATAATGTTGTTGGTTTTACGTCCTACTAACTACTTGTACGGTTTTCGGAGATCCCGGCATGCCAGAATTTTGTCCCACGGGAGTCCTTTCACATGCCGATAATTGTACCGACACGGGGCTTCAAATACTACCGGACTGAGCCAGGATCGAACCTGCCAACTTGGGCTCAGAAAGCCAGTGCCTAACCATCTGAGCAACTCAGCTCAAACTTTCATCTTCGTTATAGACTGTTATACTTACCGAGCTCGATAGCTGCAGTCGCTTAAGTGCGGCCAGTATCCAGTATTCGGGAGCCCCACTGTGTCGGCAGCCCTGAAGATGGTTTTCCGTGGTTTCCCATTTTCACACCATCTAAATGCTGGGGCTGTATCTTAAGGCCACGGCCACTTCCTTTCCACTCCTAACCCTTTCCTGTCCCATCGTCTCCACAAGACCTATCTGTGTCGGTGCGACGTTAAACAACTTGTAAAAAAAACTGTTATGCTTTTCAGCGTTCGGTCTGCAAGCCTCTGTGAATTAACTACGCGCCGTAAATGCCTCCAAAATCGTATATTTGCAACTAGTCCCATGGCTTTGTTTCGTTTCGCACTTCTTATCTTTAATTAATCAAAAAGCGAGTCTAATCATCGTCATCTTGATCTTTCTCTGTTCTCTTACCTTCAACGGCCAAGTCTTCTAGTTAGCCTAACCTTCTCCACTCGTCCCACATGACCTCTCCACCTAAGTTTGTTTATGCGTACAGTTTCATCCGTCCACTGCATTCCTAATTTAGTCTTTACTGCCATTGATCCCACCTCTTTGTACTAGAAATATTCTTGCTACTTTCATATCTGTTACTTCCAAGTTATGATTAAAATAACCAGTCCGACTCCATGGCTAAATGGTTAGCGTGCTGGCCTTTGGGGTATCGGGTTCGATTCCCGGCAGGGTCAAGAATTTTAACCATAATTGGTTAATTCCCCTGGCAGAGAGACTGGGTATATGTGTCGTCTTTATCAGAATTTTACCCTCATCACGACGCGCAGGTCGCCTACGGGTGTCAACTCAAAAGACCTGCACCTGGCGATCCGAAGTCTTCGGACACATCCCGGCATTAAAAGGCATACGCCATTTCATTCATTTCATTAAAATAACCCGAGTCAACCCAGTTGTCACTTCCATACAGGAAGTTTCGTCTGAGAGCTGACTGCTTTCTTACAGAGTAACTTTGATTGCAACTGTCAGCAAACTGCATTACTACACCTGAATTCAGTTTGAATTGTTAGTGAGAGAATGCACATTTGACATTCAGTCCTCTCAATTTTCTTCCCTACTCACATAACTTTAGTCATGGAAAAGCGGTACCACTGTCAGGCTCCAGGATATTAGATTGTATGCTTTCAACACAGTCTGCCATTAAGACCAAGTTGTCATCATAGGCCGCCAAATTGAATCCCTCCATGATATGTCTGGCCTTTTATTGAACGGTCGTTAGTGTAAACTATGAATTACACAATAAAATTAACTTGAACACTTATAACTTTGAAAAGCCCAGGTTGTAAACACCGTCACAAACTGGCTTCCGTAAATCATTAAACGAGCTCCCTCTCATGAGCTATGCAACTGCACCAACAGTGGCTCACTATGACAATGAATGAGTTTATACTGTACAAGACAGGGTATGGTATGTCATATCAAAGCTAAGGATGCACGTTATCGATTTTCCATCAGGTTGAATATTTTAGATCAGTCGTTCTACTGACATAGAGAACGTCCCGAGTAATGGTTTTGGGATCATAAAGCCTCATTTTGTCCATAAACGCTGCACTAAGGATAGAAATGGATATGAAAATTTGCTGAATGACTGCCATCGTACCTTGTAGATCATAGATTTATTGAGACACATTAGCCAGGCTTCGGATAGTTATGCACTTTTTTCTTTGCTATTCATTTTACGTCGCACCGACACAGATAGGTCTTATGGCGACCTTGTGCACTTAAAAAGGCCAAAATATGCATGCAAATATACAATAAAAAGTGACAAAATATGCACTGCAAGTCTTGAAATATGCATACATATGCAAACATATGCCTGATAGCAATTAGCGGTTTATATTATAAGAAATGAATGTTACACTTTAAACATCGCCCAAATAAAAGAGAATTACATACCGTAGCACAATAAAATGCTCCAGTTTGTCAATGAAATCCAGAGGTCTTTATTACACTTAATCACCGCATGATGTAATAGGTTATGAAACATAAACTTGCGCCTATTTTCGTTTAAAATGACTTTGTACTCCGAAAACAACCCTTCTCGCACCACATGTCACTCCAACTTGACAAAATCAAAGACTTCTAGTATCGATGCACTGTCAAATTTACCTTTGCCTTGGGTAACGCCAGCAACAGTTTTCTAAGTTTGAGGAGATCGGAGTTTTTCAGTACCACATGCTGAAATTTTTCCGAGAAAATTTTATTCGGTTCATTAAGGATCGTTCGACTTCTTGAACAATTCCAATACTAATGTGAAGAGGCAGTCCTTTTGCTTGCAATTTATTTATGGCCAAAGGTATGCAATGCAAACTAGAACAAATAAAGTATAAGTTGCTCACGAGCACCATCTTTGCTCAAGACTTCTTGAGCTTCTTTAATAGAAGCAGCTCCTTGAGACTCGTGATCTATAACTATTTTTTTACAACCTCAAAATAATGGGCATAATAAGCACCAGCTTCGAGCCACGTTCCCCCTCTTGTATGAACTGGTAAAGGCGGGAGCGGCACATCATCAGCTGCATCCAGAAAGGATTTCTTGCGACTTGGAGCCTTCAGGAACACCCGTTTCGCTGTAGAGATCAACCGGTTTACTTCCCGAAAGGAAGCGCGGACTGCTTCAGAGACTCGATGAAGTCCATGTGCTACACATGTGACTTGTATTATTCTGGGTTATAATATCCCAAGACCTGTCATGACTTTATACATGTAAGGTGCAGCATCAGTGCAGGCCACGAGAAGATGATCGTCAAGAATGCCTGATTGCCACAAGCAATAAAGTGCATCATTGAACAATGCAGCAACTGTTGAGTGATTCGCCTTAGGTAACACAGCCATATTTAGTAGACATGATTTGTTTCTCTCTTCTACCTCTCCGAAAATTCCAAACACAGTGTTACCTACATATCTTTGATCCATGTCCGTTTTTTCCACTAGTGAGACTCAAATATATTTTCTATCAGCTTTTTCCCTTAGTTTACCTAACATTATAAAGCTCAGGAACGTAATTCTTTCTAATTGTTAATTCGTCTGGGACTGGTTGTTTCCTAAACCCCTGCACAAACTGAACTAAGTTCTTATTGTTTAGCTTTTCCAATGGGCTGTTTACCGACACAAATGCTTTACACTTATCTTCACTGAATTTACTTCGTGTTGGTCCAGGTTTAATTAAAGCAGTGGTTACTAGAGGCTGGTGTTCTTGTTTCAAGTTTACCTCTTTCAATTTACTGTGTTTCGTTGTTTGAAGACGTTGCTGAATTTGATACTTTTTAGTTGCGGTTGCGACTGTGCTGCAGTATTTGCAAAACAACACACTTCCGTCAGTTGAAAAGTGTTGAAATTAGCGTACATATGCTTTCAGTACTTAACTAACAGTTCTCTTTCCCATAGGCATAATAAATTAAGTAGCAAGAATATAGCTATTTAACTTACTGAGAACCACAACCTGTTTCAACTCAACCAAGGTAAAGCTGACAAGAAATAATTGTGCATGAATGGTGGTTCTGTATGAGTTGCGCCGAGTAAAATTTGCGCCGTGGTGATTCCCGCCGGGAGTAGAAGTGGTTTGACAGCTGTCTTAAGCAACTGCTACCTGCGCTGCACCGCAGGGGGTTATTTCCAAGTTCAAGGAATGTCTGTAAATATCTGTAGTACTGAGATTTTGAAATTAATATCTAACAAATATTATTCACTCTATCTTTTTTTTTGCTAGTTGTTTTACGTCGCACCGACACAGATAGGTCTTACGGCGACGATGGGACAGGAAAGGGCTAGGAGTGGGAAGGAAGCGGCCGTGGCCTTAATTAAGGTACAGCCCCAGCATTTGCCTGGTGTGAAAATGGGGAAACCAAGGAAAACCATTTTCAGGGCTATCGACAGTGGGGTTCGAACCTACTATCTCCCGAATAGGCCTACTGGATACTGGCCGCACTTAAGCGACTGCAGTTATCGAGCTCGGTATTAACTCTATCAATGTTGGTTTCTTGCACATTTAGAAAACCTGCATCGTATTTATATCAGTGGGTGAAATGTGTGTAACTACGTAGTTGACTTAATTTACAAACCAAGTGTGGAAACATGGAATCAGTCTTTCAGTCTTATGAAGAATATCCACAGCCTGTTTGTAACTAACTGACAGGGTCAGGAATAGAATGAATGAAGAATTAAATACCGCTAAAGGAAGAAAATACTGCCGAATGCGAGATCTGACGTGCTTTTGCGGACAAAGATTAATGGATGGCAAATGAAATGTAGCGAATTTATTGAATAAAGAATGACCAGTGAAAACAGAAAAAACCTGTCTCACCCTACGTTTCCCCGACATGCACCCCTTATGAAGTGATAGGGCTCAAGAATGAACCTTAGCTACTGCCAAAGAAAGGAAATTGTGTGCCCTGGCGAGGCCTGTCGCATTCCTCTGGGTATAAAAGATTAATAAATGACAAATGAAATTGTTTCAAACAGTGATGCTGATATAAATATGAAGAAATCAGAAATAATATTTTGAAGGCCAACCCTGATAAAGGGTAAATAGGGAGTGTACACTGCCACATTCTGAAACACGAAACTTCCCTGTGGAATTCCCAAACAAGACCTCTAGTTCCTAGAATGATTAATGACCACGGCGCAAGTTTTACTGATTTTAACACGGCGCAACTTTTACTCGGCGCAACTCATACGACACCTGAATGGTAACTATTTATGAAATGAGAAAAAAACAGCCCTGCTGTAAGGGAATTTCCAAGAATCAGTACACACCTAATTGCATTGCAGGTAACAAAGCCATGTTCGAATTTAGAGCTGGTGTTGCTAAATTTAAACACGCTTTCGACCTGTCAAACAGCCTACCTGACGATAACCAGCACAGCTCAAATTTTCCAGTAGTGTCCTGCAGACGCTAATCTCTACACTCAAGACGAAAAATAATTTTGAAATATGCCCTAACGGGAGGAAAACCCCAAAATATTCACTGTTAAGATAAAACTGCTCCAAATATAAAATTGCATATGCAGTATGCAAATGCATAATTATCCGAAGTCGGCACATTATATTCACAGCGACTTTCCTTGGTGGGCAGAGCACTGCAAAGCAGCATGACTTCTGATTGATATTTGATAAGTTCATGTCTACCTTCCCTTTGGGATATTCAAACAATCCGCTTTAAACAGGACCCTGTAATGTTACGAATGTTTTTTTCTCTCGAATAACTTACAGGAAGGAAGCAGTCTTCTCTACAACTGTCCAAAGTTGAAGTGACGAAACCACGTAAAAGTCATCCTAGGATGACTGAAAGCCGATATTTTGTCCACATCATCATCCTGGGTTAAATGTGCCTCACTCCATACTCTATAAAAAAAAACGTGTGGCAGACAGTCCATTAAGGGCCTTGGACTGTCAAGGCGACTGCTGTCCATCCAAGTGTTCTGTAGATGTTGGAGTATCACGAGGTTCTCAGCCGTACAAGCTTGGCTTTCTTGAATGGATCCGCTGTCTCTACATCAGGCAGACTAAGCAATTTGGCCGTGCGGTTAAGGTCGCGTAGCTGTGAGCTTGCATTCGGGAGATGGTGAGTTCGAATCACACCGTCGACAGCCTTCAAGACGGTTTTCCGTGGTTTCCCATTTTCACACTAAGCAAATGCTGGGGTTGTACCTTAATTCAGGCCACGGCCCCGCTACCTTCCCAATCCTGGCCCTTTCCCATCCCTCGATCGCCGAAAACCTTATGTGTTAAACCACTAATAAAAAGGAAAAACTGTTTTCGATGATGATGTTTCTTGTTTAAAGTGGCCTAACAGCTAGGTCATCGGCCCCTGATGGTACGAGGTGCAGCGAAATGAAAAGATTATTTAAACTTCAAAATTTATCCACTGACTAGAATCTATAACGATAATGAAAAAATGACCCCATGAATCCAAAATAATCAGTGGATCCGATTCACAATGCCTTATTTTCTGGGATGATGCTTGTTGTCCAAAGGGTTCCAAAATACAAGTCACCGGTCCTTCATAATACTAATCACAGGTAACGAAGAATTATGGTGTTCCTCGCATGATGGGTACTAATCAGGATCAGGTACTGTACACCCAGGGTATGTCACACACAATGGCACAACTCACAAGCAACACATACCCATGGTGTTCCTCACATAAGGGAACTACTCACAAACAACGTAGAACCATGGTGTTTCTCACATAGTGATACTAATCACAGGCCACGTATACTCATGGTGTTGCTCACATAGTGGTACTAATCACAGGCCACGTATACTCATGGTGTTGCTCACATAGTGGTACTAATCACAGGCCACGTATACTCATGGTGTTGCTCACATAGTGGTACTAATCACAGGCCACGTATACTCATGGTGTTGCTCAAATAGTGGTACTAATCACAGGCCACGTATACTCATGGTGTTACTCACATAGTGGTACTAACCACAGGCCACGTATACTCATGGTGTTGCTCAAATAGTGGTACTAACCACAGGCCACGTATACTCATGGTGTTGCTCACATAGTGGTACTAATCACAGGCCACGTATACTCATGGTGTTGCTCACATAGTGGTACTAATCACAGGCCACGTATACTCATGGTGTTGCTCACATAGTGGTACTAATCACAGGCCACGTATACTCATGGTGTTTCTCACATAGTGGTACTAAACATATACAATGTAGACCCATGGTGTATCACACATTATGGCACCACCCACAGGCAACACAGACCCATGGTGTTGTTCATATCATGGTACTACTCCCATAGTAATCCTCCCCCGATGATGAAATTGAAATTGCGTATGGTTTTTAGTGCCGGGAGTGTCCGAGGACAAGTTCGGCTCGCCAGGTGCAGGTCTTTCGATTTGACACCCGTAGGCGACCTGCGTGTCGCGATGAGGATGAAATGAAGACGACACATACACCCAGTCCCCGTGCCAGCGAAATTAACCAATTATGGTTAAAATTCCCGACCCTGCCGGGAATCGAACCCGGGACTCCTCTGACCAAAGGCCAGCACGCTAACCATTTAGCCATGGAGCCGGACTCCCCCGATGATGATAATCACAGACCCAGCTGGAGGCAGTAGTGATTATTTCTGTAAGAGGGAGCACTATCAGGCACATGCAGTAGTACTAATCGCAAGTAAAGTCGACCAATGGTGTTCATCGCGTAATGGTACTAATCACATATTGTCTCATGGTTGCACAAGTATCATCCTGTGGTCTCCCCTTTAATTCGCCTCTTACGACAGGCAGGGGATACCGTTGGTGTATTCTTCATCTGCATCCTCCACCCACAGGGTGTAAAATAAAAGATCCGACACTTCGAAAAATGAAGTAGCAGACAAAGAAAAACAAGAGCCATGAAGGGCGTGGAAACGAAAGACACTCTAGGCGCCGAATGTTCTAATACCGTCGGGGTCGGAAAAGAACAAGAGTTGACCAAGGGAAGTCGGACAGGTTAGATGAAAGTGAGGAGGCTGTCACAAGTAAGTAGAAGCAATATCAGGACTCAGCTAAGGGCCCCATAGTAACCAACCCACGCTCCCAAGTTGAGAGCCCCTGGGCCCCTTTTAGTCTCCTCTTACGACAGGCAGGGAATACCGTGGGTGTATTCTTCGTCTGCGTCCCCCACCCACACGGGTAAAATTATTCTTTAATAAAGATGTTATTTCTGTGTTTGTTTTATTTGTAGCAGGGCATACGTACTTATGAACGTGTAGATAACTGTAATTTAATTTTTTCTATATCGCAATACTTTAGAGAATTCCCACCACAGCCAATATCAAGCCATCAACCACACTTGCAGCACATCTTCATCTAGCCAATACAGTCGCTTATCTCTAGTCTACATTTCTTGCCTTCACAGAATAAAGGATTCAATTAAATTCTTCAATCACTGCATCGAAAGAGAAGACTTTGGCACAAAACTTTTCATTCTTAGAATTATTGTGACGTGCTCAATTGTAGCAGGCAGCCCGTCGAAATCTTTGTGCAAGAAGCTTTCAACGGAGAGCTTTATACTACTGTAAGTCTGCTTCCTTCCAGATTATCCCTCTTGTTAGCCCATATCATACCCTTGGAAAACAAGAATCAGTGCCATCTGTGTTGATCAACTGTTAAGAAGATACCTGCAGATTGTACCACGAAAAGATTTGAGGTGGTTGGTTCGATTGCGAGCCACGGTGATACTCGGCAGGTAATCCTAGTCTAATTTTACCTAATGCTTCTACACCCATACAGAGGAAGTGGTGAATTAGTACAGCTGAACAGGACATAAACCGGTGTATGAAAACTTCCAAGAATAATTGACTTCTTCCCAGCACCAAAAGTGCAGGTCCCAAAACACGCTAAATTTTACATTAAGGCAAGCGTTGCTTGTACTGAGTTCTGTTGATAATTATTCCCAAAAATCCGAAAATATATCACCAAGCGAGTCGACTACACAGTATGCGTCGCGTAGCTGTGAGCTTGCATTCGGAAGATGATGGGTTCGAATCTTACCGTTGGCCGTCCTGAAGATGTTTCCACTTGTTTCCCATTTTCACAGCAGGCAAATGCCTGCTTTTCTTCATGTTGTATTGGTACCTTTTCCTAACTAGATGTTCACACACAGTCTAGTCAGTGGTGGCTGGTAACCATCAATTCTAAGTTAACTCGCAGGCTCGTTTGCTGACTCATGTTTACCAAGAGTTGTTTCTGGTATCGTGTATTTACAGCTGTTTCAATTTGCGCTATTAATTATAATACACCCTGTATATCGTCACAGGATTTTCAATACGGCGGTCCCGGTCTGAATGTCGGCCAATGCATGTGGGATTTTTTAATAGTTTGTCAACTCCCACGTAAAAATGGATGCCCCGTGGATAAGATCACGATATCAACAGTCACGTAAAATTTCAAGTCAGCTTTCCTCCTCTCGTTTCATTACACTTAAAATGTAAGCAACAAATTTTAACTATGGTTTTCAAATGATTAATTTCCACACCGTTAAATATACAATAAACTCTAGGAAGAAACAAATGCCTGGAAACTATTGTCTTATGCCAAAGTTTTCTTTTTAAATACAGTCGAACCTCGATATCTCCAACCTCCATTACTTTCCTTTTCAGTATCTCGAAGTAACTTAAATTTCCCGGCAGTTGTTCACGTATACAGTATATATTTCTCTATTATTCGAAATTCGCTTACACGAATTTCTCGATTTCTCGAAGCAAACATTTCCTCCCTTGAAGCAAAGAATACTCTTTAACTCGAATTTTGTGCAACATTAACTGTGCAGTATGGCATTTCTGGTTTGTGAGGAACAGTTAACAAGTGATGCTGGGAGCTAATATGACGGGAGCCGAAAAACTAAAACTTCTAATGATCGAATAAACGGCGAAGCCTCGCTGTTTCTCAGGTGTGAATTAATTACCGGTCACGTAAGAAAGCAACTCCGAAAGTCGTCGATGACAAGCTCCATTTACGAATCTCGGCTGCGTAGTACTGTCGAGAAATGTTAACGTGATGGGAGGAAAGGTTAACAGTAACAAACAGGGAATACCAAAGGTGTTAAACGAGGTATGTTTCTTGTTTCACTACTTTATGTATTGTATCTTGTCTTCTAAAACGTTACTGTAATAAGGGTTATAATTAAAGTGATGCCGTAAAATAGAGTTTGTTTGTATACTTTCAAATACTGTTAAGAATAATGTATTCAATATAAGCCCGTAGATACATATGGTTTAAATATGCTCAAAAACGATATTCTCTATATCTCTAAATTTCGATAACTCGAAATAAAATGTAGCTCCCGAAATGATTCGAGATATCGAAGTTCAACTGTACTCAATTCTCAAAATATTGTTCTTTCCGTCAGTGTAATACCATCCAGTACAAAAATTGCTGTTAATGGTGCTTCTCTCTTCACATATAACAGATATATGTCAGCATTTCATGAGTTTTTGTATAAGTAAATGGTAAAAGAAGTAAAAAACACAACCGTTCCACTTGATACGCTTTTTTCTTTTAACTGTGTATAACATCGATACGGAAAATGCGGATAATTTTTTTGTAAGTAAAGGATGCCTGGTAATAATGTGTGTTATATTAGCAATAATAAAGCTGTGCTTTTTTAACATCCTTCCGGTTACTGTCGGTCTGAGACCCCAGGATGCCAGAATTTTGGCATGAGAAGGTTCCTTAACGTATCAGGAAATCTATGGACACGGATCAGTCGTATTTAAGCTAACTCAAATTTTTGGTCGTAGAAGACGTGTGTCTAACCAACTACACTACACAGCCGGTCTTTTATTTTATTTGTCTTCTTGTTCTTATTCTTCTTCCGCTCTTCCCACAACTTGCGAGGTCGCGGGTGCGAACTGTATCGCACATGTGGATTTTGCCCTATATTACGGCCGGATGCCCTTCCTGACGCCAACCCTATATGGAGGGTTGTAGTAACTATTGCGTGTTTCTGTAGTGGTTGATAGTGTGGTGTGATGTCTGAATATAAAGAGGAGAGTGTTGGGATAAACGCAAACAACCAGTCCCCGAGCCAGAAGAATTAATCACACGCTTTTAAAATCCGCGACCCGGCTGGTAATCGAACCCGTGATCCTCTGAACCGAAGGCCTCAAATCTGACCATTCAGCCAAGGAGTCGGACGCAGCCGGTCTTGTAGCTCTGTAATATTTGGAGCTAAGCTTACAGAAGTTTCTCCGAGACTTAATATGTTACTTCTGCCAATGTCCGGTTCAGAGGAACCCGGGTTCGATTTCCGGCCGGGTCGAAAATTTTCACCATAAATGGTTATTTCCCTTGGCTCGGGGTCTGGGTACTTGTGTCGTACCCAACATTCCTGCAACTCACACACGACACTATACTCCACTACAAAAACACGCAGTTCCCATACATCCCGGATGTCGCCCACCCTCGCTGGAGGGTCTGGCTTACAAGGGCTGCCTGAACCAGGCGAGCCGAACATGTCCTCGGACACTTCCGGGACTAAAGCCATACGATTAAATCAAATAAATAACTGCCAATTAAGAAGAAGTAAAAAGGAGCATGGAAAACCCAGGAGAAATCCACACTCGGCAGTCAAAAATTGCCCTATTCTATCATTTGAAACACGCTGTCAGCTTATTAAGTCGTGTCGAGCACACAATATAGTATATGCTAAGTACGGCGGGCTGAGTTGCTCAGACGGTTAAGGTGCTGGCTTTCCTAGCCCAAGTTGGCGAGTTCCAACTTGGCTCAGTCCGGTAGTATTTGAAAATGCTGAAAATGCAGCCCCATGTTGGTAGATTTACCGGTACGTAAAATAACTTCTCCTAAAAAAGTTTAGACACCTCCGAAAACCGTAAACGTACAGCAGTTAGTGGGACGTAAAAACCAATTACATTATTGTAATTTATGTTAAGTACCGAACGAGTTGGCGGTGCGGTTAGGGTCGTGTAGCTGTGAGCTTGCATTCGGGAGATGACTGGTTCGAATCCCACCGTCGGCAGCCCTGAAGATGATTTTCCGTGGTGTCCACTTTTAACACCGGTAAATGCTGGGCCTGTACCTAATTAAGGCCACCGCCACTTCCTTTCAAGTCATAACCCTTTCCTATCCTTGCGTCGCTGGAAACTTTCGATGTGTTAGTGCGACTTTAAACCACTGGTAAAAGAAGACGAGATACAAAATACAGGACAAAATGGCCAATTGGTCACCGGTGGGAACTAAACCCACAATTTTCGGATTTGGCGTCCAATGCTCTCCAGCTACGGTAGTCTCTGTCATCTTTGTTCTGTTGGCAGGCGTCCGGTTGGCTATTTGTTTTGCGTCACACACGTTCAGACAGGTTGACGATGGGATGGGACAGGGCTGTGACCGGTAAAGAAGCGAGGTGGTCTCAACTAAGGTACTTACATTGCACATCTTTCCTTGTTCCTCTTCATGTGAAAACCGCCTATCGCTATTTTCAGCTAGTCCTAAGACATTTGAGATGAAGGCTTGTACTCCACGCTGTATTTGCCCGGTATAAAAATAAGAAACCATTGAGAATCATCTTAAGGGCTTCCAGCAGTGTGTTTGAACCCACTACCTCCCGAATACAAATTCTCAGCTGCGTAACCCAAGCCACGCAGTCAACTCACTCGGCGTGGCCATGGCTGTTCTTGTTCTGTACGTAACACTTCTTTGGCCTACTTGGCTTCTTCACATTCGGGCTATGAACTCCTGACAGCGCCACATTTCAAGACGTGCACACTTTAACATTCTTCTATTCAATTGGCTTTACGTCGCACCGACAGAGACAGGTCTTATGGCGACAAGGGCTACGAGCGGCAAGGAATCGGCCGTGGCCTTAACTAAGGTACAGCCCCAGCATTTGTCTGATGTGAAAATGGGAAACCAGGAAAACAATCTTCAGGGCTGCGGACAGAGGAGTTCGAACCCACTATCTCCCAAATGCAAACTAACAGCTTTAACACTCTTCTTTGCTGGCACTACATGTCTCGCTGTAGAAATAATTGCATCGCTGCCTACGACCAACTATGTTTCAGTCAGAAATTTCTTTCAACTTGGTATCACTGCTTCGGTGCGTATTAAAACACGGGACTCACATTGCACGTCCTTTCATCTTTCCCTTCACATGAAAACCGCCTATCGCTACTTTCAGCTAGTCAGAAGACATCTGAGGCGAAGACTTGTGGGCCACCCTAAGAAGCTGGATGTCTATTCCAAGTACAATGCCGTCGTGAACCTTAGGTATTCAAAAAAGTCCATTTGTTCTTCGAGTTACAAATTTACACTAGGACGAGAGAGCCCTGCACGGGTATACAAAATAACATCAGCATCCGCACTTCCTTCATCCGCATCCGCGAATTGTTATCCGCGGATATTGCAAATATTTAACTACAGTGTACTACACCCAAGGTATTGAAACATAATACAACAATACAATAGGCATGATACCAGAACCCATACAATCACAGGTTTATGAGGGATTTTCTCTTGCGACAACTACCGTCGTATTGACCTTTGTTACTTCCATTAATTGAAGGCAGGAGCCTGGTAGGCTCCCGTCAGATTTACGGCTTTATGGTCTCAAGGCTCCTTATATATCACCATTCTCCATGCCACTGTCGAAGGTCGCCTAATCACCAGGAAAAATAAGAGTATACCTGAGTGAAAATCAATAAACGTCATTATTTAGAAATGATCAGCGAAATTATCCGCACTGCCATAGAACTTCGCGGATATCCGCATACGTGCAGGGCTCTAAGCATAGGCTATGGGTGTGTCGAAGTTGAAACACAGAAAGAATGCATTTTTCCCCACTTTCAAGCAACTATTTAGTTGGAACCATATTACAAGTCCTAGTATATTCTTCCCATAATGGCATAGGATATCAGACAGGGTATTAAGTATAAGAAGCTGAAGACCACATTATCCCGAGCTCACAAAGGACGCAATAATACGTTTTACACTCTTAGATCAGCGGTTTAAACTGGCAATATACAGTCATCTTATGCTATAGATTTCAACGTCTTATCACCTTCTGTTCACTTGTTTCCAGTCTTTCTAATGTCAGTTTCAGATGGTGTTGAACTTATTTTACCTTAGTTTCATAAACCTTATAGGATAATAATATCCTGTACGGATATTACATCTAGTTTCATTTTCTGACATTTCAACTCTAAGGCAGCGGCTCATTTCCTGGAATAAGTTATTTGACGACAATACAGAAACATATTTTTTAATGTATAGGGCTACGTGTCATGAATACGTTACAAAACTCAGTATGATCATAGCTAGAGGAGAAGGTAATGAAATCAAAAATACATTAAGTTTAGTAAAGCTAAGTTAGTCGCCATTTATTAGATCACTTCACATTCAAATATAGAGTGTATATGACAACTTTTACGGTTTTCGGGGACGCCGAGGTGCCGGAAATTTTCCCACTGAAGTTCTTTAACGTACTGGTAAATCTACAGATCCGAGGCTGACGTATTTGAGCACCTCCATATACCACTGGACTGAGCTGGGATCGAACCCGCCAACGTGAGCTCAGAAGGCCAGCGCTCTACCACCTGACCTACTCAGCCCGGCAATTGCAAAAGAAGTCCTTTCCACAATCATACTGACATACATCAAAGACGATAATTCAACGTCATACCAGCTTTTGTTATTACCATGAATAGAGCGCAATGACAATTGTTGACAAAGAGACTCGAATAATAATAATAATAATAATAATAATAATAATAATAATAATAATAATAATAATAATAATAATAATAATAATAATAATAATCAACAGCAGTATTTTGTCCTATTCTGAGCCAGACTTGTAGCTATCGTTCCAGAGAATGTCAAATGGGTGATTGAAAGTTTAATTACTGGAATATTCATCTTTAGAATTCCCAAGTTTACCCTAGCTCAATTGTAAGGTATTAATTGAATTTTGGGGGGAAGTACAGCAGTCTGAGAACAAAACAAGTCCACAAGAGAGCTGTGCATTCCCTGATACGAAACCTGAGCGGACTTGCATATGGAAGAATTTGCGTTCAACTTTGTATACCTCGTCTCGTGCTGTGATCTTCCGTAATGAAATAGTTCTGGTCTTACACTTTAGGTAATATGCATTTGTCCAATATACATTTTACGAACTAACTTACGCAGTTCTATTATGTTAAGAAAGTGACAAGCAACGTTTACAGCAATTCATAGCAAATGTGAACATTTTAACTCGCTCCTTACGCACAGAATGTCGCCCTTTTATTGTCAAAGTACAGATATACCCCAATGTATTAACTAGCGAAGTAATCTCTATGACAACGTGCTCATTTTCAGCAGTGCTTGTACTAAGGGACTTATCATTTTCATCTAATTACTATTTTGTCAAACAATGCACCGACATTTAAGATTTGCAAATAATAATCAGGTCATTAAACTCTAAGAGAAACAACACATTAATTTACAAGTTCATACCATTCAAATTAGACTATTTTAACATCTAGTTGAAATAAGATATAATTTTAAATTCTATAATTTACTAGTTAACACCATTCGAATTATTCAGTTTATAAATCTAGTTGGAGTGAGAAAGTTTTAAGATACTGTATATAACTCATTCTTCCAACATCTACCGCATTGGACCATTTGTTGCACCAAGCAACACGAAAAACATTATCACAAAACCTAAACGACTTACAGGCAAAATATTCAAAAATGTATCAGGATCATTGTCCACACTTTAAGACAGATTGATATGCACTGAATCATAAAAATTAAAGCAAACAATCACGTGTGACTTATTTTTCCAAGCATCGCTTAGCTTATGTAAAAATCTGATGCGCCAGCAGGCTGTCTACTTACTCGCTACGCAGAGCATTGCAGCCAGTGTGTGAGGCACGAGCTTAACTACGACTGGGTCTGCTCTGCTAGTAGCCCCTTCATGGCACGAATGATATACACTGACTGACAGTGACAATGCAACACCAAGGAGGAGTGGTTAGAAAGGGATGAAAGTTGGGGAAAAAACAGAGACGGCACGGATGAATAATTGATGTTTATTTCAAACCGATATGCAGGTTACACAATGCGCACGGCATCGACTCAGTAGGATGTAGGACCACCGCGAGCGGCGATGCACGCAGAAACACGTCGAGGTACAGAGTCAATAAGAGTGCGGATGGTGTCCTGAGGGATGGTTCTCCATTCTCTGTCAACCATTTGCCACAGTTGGTCGTCCGTACGAGGCTGGGGCAGAGTTTGCAAACGGCGTCCAATGCGATCCCACACGTGTTCGATTGGTGAGAGATCCGGAGAGTACGCTGGCCACGGAAGCATCTGTACACCTCGTAGAGCCTGTTGGGAGATGCGAGCAGTGTGTGGGCGGGCATTATCCTGCTGAAACAGAGCATTGGGCAGCCCCTGAAGGTACGGGAGTGCCACCGGCCGCAGCACATGCTGCACGTAGCGGTGGGCATTTAACGTGCCTTGAATACGCACTAGAGGTGACGTGGAATCATACGCAATAGCGCCCCAAACCATGATGCCGCGTTGTCTAGCGGTAGGGCGCTCCACAGTTACTGCCGGATTTGACCTTTCTCCACGCCGACGCCACACTCGTCTGCGGTGACTATCACTGACAGAACAGAAGCGTGACTCATCGGAGAACACGACGTTCCGCCATTCCCTCATCCAAGTCGCTCTAGCCCGGCACCATGCCAGGCGTGCACGTCTATGCTGTGGAGTCAATGGTAGTCTTCTGAGCGGACGCCGGGAGTGCAGGCCTCCTTCAACTAATCGACGGGAAATAGTTCTGGTCGATATTGGAACAGCCAGGGTGTCTTGCACATGCTGAAGAATGGCGGTTGGCGTGGCGTGCGGGGCTGCCACCGCTTGGCGGCGGATGCGCCGATCCTCGCGTGCTGACGTCGCTCGGGCTGCGCCTGGACCCCTCGCACGTGCCACATGTCCCTGCGCCAACCATCTTCGCCACAGGCGCTGCATCGTGGACACATCCCTATGGGTATCGGCTGCGATTTGACGAAGCGACCAACCTGCCCTTCTCAGCCCGATCACCATACCCCTCGTAAAGTCGTCTGTCTGCTGGAAATGCCTCCGTTGACGGCGGCCTGGCATTCTTAGCTATACACGTGTCCTGTGGCACACGACAACACGTTCTACAATGACTGTCGGCTAAGAAATCACGGTACGAAGTGGGCCATTCGCCAACGCAGTGTCCCATTTAGCGTTCGCTACGTGCGCAGCACAGCGGCGCATTTCACATCATGAGCATACCTCAGTGACGTCAGTCTACCCTGCAATTGGCATAAAGTTCTGACCACTCCTTCTTGGTGTTGCATTTGCTCTGTCAGTCAGTGTACTACGTAAAACAATGCCTTGTCTTAAAATCATGAATTTCATTCAAACATCTACAAGATTATTTTTTTGTTTTTGTTTTTAACGAAGAATAGACTGATTTTAAGCAATTCCCATTTAGTCTGAGTATTTGCCCTATTCTTGTAGGGTGTTTTATGTTTTTTACAAGCTGCTGTATGTCGCAATGACAGAGATAGGTCTTATGGCGACGATGGGACAGGAAAGTGGGAAGAAAGTGGCCGTGGCCTTAATTAGGAAGGTACAGGCACAGCATTAGCCTGATGTGAAAATGGAAAAACCCCGAAAACCATCTTCAGGGCTGCCGACAGTGGGGTTCGAACCCACTATCTCCCAAATGCAAGCTCACAGCTGCGCGCCCCTAACCGCACGGCCAACTCGCTCGGTGATATCTTATTTGCACGAGGCTTATGAAGTAAGAGTATGTGTACTATACTATCTGATGTTCTCTGTTAAATTCCTAAATCATTTAAGTATTAACATTGATTTATTATGTTTTCCGGGCACTTCTTTATGTATGCTTCCTTTGTATTTTATCACTATGCTATAGAATATCAACTTACAGGCAAAATATTCAAAAATGTATCAGGATCATTGTCCACAGTTTAAGACAGATTGGCATGCACTGAATCATAAAAATTAAAGCAAACAATCACATGTGACTTATTTTTTTCAATCATCGCTTAGCTAACTTCGTCCCTAGACACAAGCGACCTTGACCTTAAAGGTACAGCCCCAGGATGTTCCTGGTGTTAAAATAGAAAAACCACGGAAAACCACCTTCAGGGCTGCCAACAGTAGTGAGGTTGTTGAAGAGTTTCCTACCTCGGTCTCTGGAGCGTATTCCTCACATAGTTGGCAGTTTGGGGGCTGGCGTTTTCATGAAGAAGGATAATACTGTCCAATAGCATGCCCAGGTGCCTCGGTTTCTGAAAAGTGTCTTCATAACGCTGTGCATTTACTACTCCCCATTCGTACACACCTGTTTGTATCCGGCGAAGACGTGTGAGACTGGGTACAGATGTGATTCCGTTAACACTCTTCAAGAATGAGACTGACCATCTCATCACCCAGTGCAATAAATGTCTTAATAGTTCTGTTGATTACTTTTGAAATAAGAAATATTCCACTATACCAGAGGTGCTCAGCTGGGCGCCCGTTGAGGCTAGCCCAGTGCGGCCGGGCTTGCCTGACATAAATGCGGGTAGCATACGTCACAGTGAAGCGAGAGAGCGGACACACTTTGTAGGGAAGCGAGCAAGCTTTGACGTTCGACTGTGATTACGAAGCTCTCCTCACTACTCAGCGAAATGCTGATTGGGGTGCAGTATTTAAAATAAAGCGCTATAATGGAAAAAACGTACCTTTTCAAGATATTCCGGATTGATTTATACTACGCTCGATATAAACAGTCAGTTTTATTTTCTTATATTTATTGAGTCAAAGAAAACTGACACGTTATCATTTTTGTTACAATCTACTAAGGTACAGGGTTTAAGGGTACAAGCTACGATTTACAATTCCTGGGACGGACATGACAATATTTCCATTTTAAAAAGAAAGTAAAATTCCTGTTATTCATTTAGCAAAAATGAATATAATTTCATGATTCAACAAGTTTACTGCTTGATTTTGCACAGTTTGTGTGACGTTCTCTGTTCCCTGAATTTCTGAAAACAGTATTTAAAATTTAACAGGCATCCAATGATAATAGCTAGCCTCTAAATGGTGAGAGGGAGTTTCATCATGAGTGTGGACATAAATATTTACTATCCAAGATTGAAGTACAACAGCAATGTAAATATACTTACCGGATACATATACAGTATGCCTTCAAATAAATAACTTAGCTGCTGTTATTCGCGGTAAGCAAGACTGGATTGTTGGTGAGTTTATCAGATAATTTAAATCCAAACAGCCACAAGCAAACAGCTTATCATTCTTAACTCCGTATTATATTAGAAATGTTTCTAAAGCACCTCTTAAAATTTAATAGTGGAAATTGTAATGCGTTACGTACATTACAAACATTTGAGGCTGCAGGCGTAAGTCTTTATTGTATCCGGTCAAAATACATAAACTGCAATGAATGTAAATAACGTATTTCTTACAACGTAAATTGAAAATGACGTGGAGATCTGACTCTTTCTTTCATTATTTTCTGTACAAACTCGGGTACCGCCGCAGTGATCGAGAGTGACGGGGAGAACTTCGCCCAACCTTCACAGCCTGTGACTTAGTCACGTCACTGTGGTTGAATAGCATACGCTCATCGCCTGCCTGCCCGCCCACTTGCAGTGCTGTGCGCCCGCGGGACGGAATGCCCAGCGTGAGCACCTCTGTGCTATACTCTTAACGTAGTCTTATGTTCCTCAACAACACGTACATGGAAAGAAAATTTTAAGACGGTGTTATTGTTTGGTTAAAACGCAAGTATCGCCCAGAGTATTTAACTTACGATCATGTTTAAGTCCGCCTCTGTGGTGTAGTGGTTAGTGTGATTAGCTGCCCCCCCCCCCGCAGGCCCGGGTTCGATTTCCGGCTCTGCCACGAAATATGAAAAGTGGTACGAGGGTTGGAACGGGGTCCACTCAGACTCAGGAGGTCAACTGAGTAAAGGTGGGTTCAATTCCCACCTCAGCCATCCTCGAAGTGGTTTTCCGTGGTTTCCCACTTCTCCAGGCAAATGCCGGGATGGTACCTAACTTAAGGCCACGGCCGCTTCCTTCCTTGTCTATCCCTTCCAATCTTCCCATCCCCCACCAAGGCCCCTGTTCAGCATAGCAGGTGAGGCCGCCTGGGCGAGGTATTGGTCATCCTCCCCGGTTGTATCCCCGACCCAATGTCTCACGTTCCAGGACACTGCCCTTGAGGTGGTAGAGGTGGGATCCCTCGCTGAGTCCGAGGGAAAAACCAACCCTGGACGGTAAACAGATTAAGAAAGATTATGTTTAATGTCTCAGTTGACAGATAATAGAGAAGGCTACCTGTTGCAAAAAGATATAAACATCTGAAACGTAGTAAGGCAAAGTTTGTGCTATTATGCGACGTCACACGCATACTCTGTTATAAGATGGCGCTGTGTTGACTCAGTTGGAGGTTAGCTGTCGTTGTGAATACATCGTGGTCAGTTGTATAGAATAACAAAATAATGGAAAAGAAAGATTGACGTCACACGCATACTCATGATGGCCGATTTTAATATAGACATCCCACCCCCACAAGGCCCCTATTCAGCATAGCAGGTGAAGCCGCCTGCGGGAGGTACTGGTCGTTCTTCCCAGTTGTATCCCCCGACCCAAAGCCTAAAGCTCCAGGACACTGCTCTTGAGGCGGTAGAGGTGGGATCCCTCGTTGGGTCCGAGGGAAAAACCAACCCCGGAGGGTAAACAAATTAAGAAGGAGAAGAAGAAGATAAGTAAGTCTACAAAACCCACAATTCTGCCATTACAATAATGACGGCCTACCACCAATGTTTTTGTCAGGTGACCTGTTTTCATTTGACTATCCCTTGTACAAAGGAAATTTTCACAACATAAAAACTGTCTATGCAATAATTTCTGATCGTTATAACACTCACTGCAAAAGTCAAGAAGATGGTTAATCTTTGCACGGTACTGCATATTATGTATCTACTCTATTTCATCATGCTAACGGCCCTAGCCATGTTGAAACACCGGATTTCGTGTTATCTCCGAGGCTGAGCAACATTGGGCGTGGTGAAGATTTGGTTGGGTTGCCACGTGCTGTTGGGGGGGGGGGGGGGGGGAGCGGGTAAGTAAATGGAGGAGCGGAAAGGAACTGGCCACCCTACCGTACGTAAACTCCGGCTCAGGCAGACCTCTGCGTAGGTTCGGACCTGCCTTCGGGCAGAATACACCTTACCTTATCTATTTCATCATCGTCAAATGACTGCATTAGCCAGGCTGAGTGCGTCAGATGGCATAAGCTCTGTCCTTCTTAGCCCAAATTGGCGGATTCGACCTCGGCATAGTCCGATAGTATTCGAAGATGCGCAAATAGGCCAGCTTCGACAGTTAGGTTCACCTGCACGTAAATGAATTCCTGCTGGACAAAATTCCGTCATCTTGGCGTCTCCAAAACCCATAAAAGTAGTTATTGGGACGCCGAAACCAGTATCATTATTATTGACTGTATTAACGCAAATATTAATGTATTATTTTACGATGAATTCTGTTTAAGAAGTGGTTTTGAAGATAGGTAGATTAATTACGTCCCGTCACGAAGACTAAGCAATACAGCTGAGGATGCCGTCACGGCAGAATGGCAATCCAATACAATATATGTGCAGGCCATTTCTCACGGCATGGGTCTTCTTGGCAAGTACTGTATGTTCAAAAGTTTATAAAAGAGGTTTCAAAATTTCTGGTCTCTGGTTTCAGATGGATGTACTATTGAACAAAATCCAAAAATAATGGAACAGATAGTCTAAAGAGACCTCTTTATTACCCCGTTCGCACGGAATTTGCGCCGTTTATTGTGGCGCCAAAAACGTATCTGCCCAACTACAATAGGTACAGCAATACTGAGCTATAGACCACACCGTGGGGAAGAGTCATTTAAACCCACTGCAACGAGACGTTAAAAACCAAACCAAAAACAAACCCCATGGCACTACAGCCCTTGAAGGGCCTTGGCCTACCAAGCGACCGCTGCTCAGCCCGAAGATCTGCAGATTACGAGGTGTCGTGTGGTCAGCACGACGAATCCTCTCGGCCGTTATTCTTGGCTTTCTAGACCGGGGCCGCTATCTCACCGTCAGATAGCTCCTCACTTCTAATCACGTAGGCTGAGTGGACATCGAACCAGTCCTCAGGTCCAGGTAAAAATCCCTGTCCTGGCCGGGAATCGAACTCGGGGCCTCCGGGTAAGAGGCAGGCACGCTACCCGTACACCAGGGGCCGGAAACGAGACGTTAACGTTCATTCATTTCCTCGTGGAACTTATTTTCTGCACTCTTCCTGCTCCCCGGATCTCATGGCTCCATATGCTTACGCTTGACGCATGTTGAAGGAATCACATTTTAAAGACTAATGATCCACCTACAAATATTCCTGAATTACGCTTGAAGATAACGACATTTTTGTGTCCTTACAGCAACTTTTGTTGATTAACATGTTCATAAATCTTCAGAAATCTTAGAACAACTAGCAGTTACCCGCGGTTTCGTTCGCGTGGATCGTAATTTGGTAAAAGTAAGACATTATCTGAAAATCCATAAAGTATAAAAACTCACCGAAATATTGAGATTCATTTACTCCAAAAACTCTTTGTGAAACACGTTTGCGGTATTGCCTTTTGGGGCTAGATGGCCATACGACATAGAACTGTACATGTGTGAAACAGTCTTATCTCAGGTCGATTACAAACAAAAATACATGTTACTTTATTTTTAAAGGAGATTCCAAACACAAATTTTCACGTCTATAACATCTTCATTTTTTGAGATATAAGTACCCTCATAAAAAAAATTTAACTCTTTTTTTCACTTCCTTTCACCCCCATTAAGTGCCTATTCCGAAAACAAAAGAAATGTATGTTCCTGTATTTTTAAAGGACTTTCCAAATACCATGTTTCACGTCTGTAACGTGTTAAGATTTTGACATATACTGTAGATATACCGGTACTCATTTTAAAAATGCACCCGCTTTTACGATTCTTTTCACACCCTTAACTGGATTTTCAAAAAAAAATTACGTGTTTCTTTATTTTTAAAGGAGATTCCAAATAACACTTTTCACATCTGTTACATCTTTAGTTTTGAGATATAATTATCCTCATAAAAATAATTCAACTTAGTAGTTTAGGCTCGGCGATGATGAATCAGTCAGTCAATCAATCAGTCGGGACATGTTATTTTATATATATATAGATGTGTGGCATGTGACGATACACTTTTTTTACAATTTGTTTTACGTCGCACGGACACAGACAGGTCTTATGGCTATGATGGGATAGGAAAGTCTAGGAGTGGGAAGGAAGCGGCCGTGGCCCTAATTAAAGTACAGCCCCAGCATTTGCCTGGTGTGAAAATGGGAAACCACTGAAAAACATCTTCAGGGCTGCCGACAGTGGGGCCCAAACCCACTATCTCCCGGATGCGAGCTCACAGCTGCGCACTCCTAACCGCACGGCCAACTCGCCCGGTGATACACATTTTGAACGCATACTGTACCAATGCAGTTAAATAACATTCCAGTGTCATTTGTTTTGCTGGATACAGTATTTATTTATTTATTTATTTATTTATTTATTTATTTATTTATTTATTTATTTATTTATTTATTTATTTATTTATTTATTTATTTATTCACGTATACAGTTTACAACAGGGCTTGCCGTAATTAGAGTAAGCTGTACAAAAAGTTATTTATACTTAAATATATATGTCTGCCTTTCTTCAGTAGTGTATAATGATGAATTATGGTAAAAAGTTGGTTATCTTGTTGTTGAGAATAATGATTTCGACAATGAATATGAAAATGAGGTTCAAGGGTAAAATTTGAAAATTATTTTTGAAATGACTTAAAGCTGAATTATAAATCACATAAACAGTGACCATTCACTTCCAAAACAAATTCAAAAATTTAGAATTATTTAAGCCAAAATGAATATGTATAATGTTATTCAATTTGTTTACATATTTCCGTTAGTAATATCACAAGAAGTGTATATATATTGCCTGACAAATAAAAGTTAAGCACCCGGAAGGAGTGGTTGAAAGTGAATTAAACTACATATGCTGAAAGACCATGTGCCTTTATTGAACTAATAACAATATGAGCAGAAAGAGATGAGGCCGTTGGCAGTCTCAGGTGGAATGTGTCGCACCCAACAACCGGCCGCAATGCATGCCTTTATGTGGTTCGGAATGGTGTCAGACAGCCTTCGGATATTCTCCTGAGGCAAGTTCGTCCATAGTTGTTGCAGCTGTTCCTCCAGATCCTGCAGGTTGGTGCCGGGACGGAGTCCCATTCCAATGTCATCCCACACGTGTTCAATGATTGAGAGGTTCGGGAATCTTGCTAGCCACGGGAGGATCTTCACATGATCTAGGCAACCCATAGATACACGTGCTGTGTGTGTGGACGTGCATTATCTTGTTGGAACACTGTCCCACAGGGCTGCGCCATAAGGGGTAAGACGTGCGGACGCAGAATGCCTGTGACGTATCGCTGCGCCGTCAAAGTCTGCCGAAAAACTATTAGAAGTGACCTGAACGCATATCCACATGTCCTATGGCTCCCCACACCATGATGCCAGGCGTTATGCCTGTGTGTCTTTCCTCAATATGGGCAGGATCTGCCGTCTGCCATCGACGCCGCCAAACCCGCACACGATGGTCATCAGAGGTTATGGAGAAGCAGGACTCATAACTGAACATGATGCGACGCCAGTCGTCTTCTGTCCATGCCTCCCGGGCAAGACACCACTTCAAACGCAGGCGTTGACGTTCTCGTGTCAGTGGCAACCGACGCATGGGGCGGTAGGATCCCAATCCGGCGGATGCGAGTCATCGATACACTGTGCGGGAACTCACAGGATGGTGTAGAGTCTCCAGTACATGTTCGCGGATGGCGGGTGCCGAAGTTATAGGACCCCGCAATGCTTAGCGCACCATACGGCGGTACTCCCTCGGGGTGGTGTTTCTTGGTCGACTCGAACCTGTACGACGTGCTTGGGTGCCCTCATATACCCACTGAGTCCAACATCGGACCACTCTGGCATCCGAGTAGTCCACATGCCTGGCAATTGCACGATACGACCAACCAGCCCCATGTAGTTCCATAATGCGGCCTCTGTCAAGTGTTGTAAGTTGGTGGATAGGCTGTCTAACGCGTCTGCGAGGCATCGCGGGTGCTTCATACTGTACGTAGTCCTCTCTGCACTCACAGCAGTTGACTGGTAACAACTTATCAACAACAGGGCAGTGCGATCACGAATGCACTCTAGTGGGCGTTCTACACATTACAGATCCTTGTAAATCTAATCATTTACTCACACATCAACGGTATGCATGTATACCGAAATTGGATTATATTGGGCCATTCCTTCTGGGTGATTAACTTTTTTTCAGGCAGTGTATGTACATATATATAACGAGCAAGTAATGAAATACAAAGCCTCCGTGGCACAGACAGCAGCGCGTCGGCCTCTCATCGCTAGATATCGTGGTTCAAACTCCGGTCACTCTATGTGAGATTTGTGCTGGACAAAGCGGAGGCGGGACAGGTTTTTCTCCGGGTACTCTGGTTTTCCCTGTCGTCTTTCATCCCAGCAACACTCTCCATTCTCATTTCATAGCATCTATCAGTCATTAATAAACCACTTTGGGAGTGGCGACCCCATCGTACTAATGGCCTATATATGATTCATTCATTACATCTCTGACCCGGTCAATGACTGGAAAACAGGTTGTAGGTTTTCATTTTCATAATGAATTACAAGATGTCTTATAAACCACGAATATACTGTAAGTAGGCAGAGTTAAATTCTGTATAGCCTACTGTTTCTTCAGTAGTGAATAATAATGAATTATGGTAAGATTTTGGTTTTCTTGTTGTCGAGAACAATGATTTCGACTATGAAGATGAAAATGAGTTTCAAGGGTAAAATTTGTAAATTATTTCTGAAATAACGTTTAGCTGAATTATAAATCACATAAACAGTGACCATTCACTTCCAAAACAAATTCAAAAATTCAGAATAATTTAAGCCAAAATGAATATGTATAATGTTATTCTATTTGTTTGCACATTTCCGTTAGTAATATTACTAGAAGTGTGAAATATCAGACTGGCGTTTGAGAATATTAAGTGAAAGTAGTTACTTCGTATTTTTAAAACCTTTTCCGCATTTTCGTATCATTATCGGGTAAGACTTCGTCAAGTTCACATAGTAATAAAACAAACTGAACTGTTGAACACTACTGCCTGCGACATTAAGAACATTATATTTTGAAGTTACGTGATTTTGTATGCATCCTAAATTTAAAAGTAAATATTCTCACAGAAAATATAGAATTTCAGACGTATTGAGAACTATTTTCAAGGATTCCTCGCTGTACTCTCGAATCCTACTTCACGTCTCAACAACCGTCATTGAAAACTTCCCACTAGTGCTCGTCTAAAAATAAATGCTTTGTAGAGTATGCCCAGAGACACAAAACCCTAGACATTAGCCTTGAACGCTACATTGCCATCTCTTACGAAGGTCCTCGGATAGAGCCACCAAGATGCAAGTAACCCACATCGTGTCCTTGTCAATAGCAATTAAATATACATAGAGACAAGCAAGTCAATTGCTGATCGGCGTCAAGAGGCTAGAGATAAGTTGCTGGTAATTGTGGGTAACAACACTATGTTAGAACTTCCAGACAAAGTGTTATAAATACCATCCGATATGCCAATCATGTGTTACCTATGCTTTGAACATTATTCATTTCTTTCTTTCTCTTCTTTTTCAGGTGAATTCATAACATTTATTACTGCCGATTCATAAATATCTGGACACCACAAGGCAGTTGCTGCAGTCATCTAATTTTCACATGGCATGTTTATTATACTGTACTAAAGAACAGATAAGAATCATTATACTTTCATGTGGCTAATGCTAGTCTTGTGCAACCACTTTAAGGCAGACTCCCTCACCCCCGCCACGAGCGAAAGGTTGACGGCATCTACCTCGTATGGGCAACTGCACGTTATTGTGTTACAGGTGTGGTATACGAGTTTCATGGAATTTATTTATTTATTTATTTATTTATTTATTTATTTATTTATTTATTTATTTATTTATTTTGTTTCTTGTGGCTTAACGTCGCACTAACACGTTGAATGTTTTCGACGACGCAAGGGTGGAGAATGGTTAGAACTGTGAAATAAGCGGCCGTGGCCTTAATAAAGTACAGCCCCGGCATTTGCCTTGTGTTACAAGGATGTAGAGGACAGCACAAACACTCAGTCCCCACGGGAATTAACCATTTGGGATTAAAATCCAAGACCCGGCCGGGATTCGAAACGGGGCACTCTGAACCACATACCAGCCGTCCTGCCATTCTTAAATTTCTGAGAGTTACGGGAATCCAATCCAAGGTCGGCAGCTAGTAATGCCAACCGTTACGCTGCTGAAGCGAACATAATCACTATAAAATTATTATCATTCACTGTCAGAGTGAGCAGGAAATGTCCGCTCCTGGTTTGTAAAACGCACCGTACTCTTCTAGCCATAGAATCAAACAATAGATTAATAGCCCTGAGAGGAACAACAATCCACGTATCATTCACTCCTATCCGCAATCCACCGATATCTGCTAGCCAACAGTTTGAAATCTGCAAATATAGGGATCTCGCGACCCATGGCAGAAGTGAAATTCTGTGGTCCCGTAAAAAGCCACATGCGTTCATCGATATATGCAGTCTTTTCTCGCTGAAATGTGATCGAGGAACTGGTGTGGAAAAAGGGAAGACATAGAAGTCTCGGAATATTTTGTTGCTGTTTTCTTTTTCTTTTCTTTTACAGGTTAATTTACGTCACACCGACACACACAGGTCTTATGGCGACAAAGGGATGGGAAGGGACTAGGAGTGGGAAGAAAGTGACCGTGGCCTTAATTAAGGACCAGCCCCAGCCAGCATTTGCATGGTGTGAAAATGGGAAACCACGGAAAACCATCTTCAGGTCTGCCGACAGTGTTGTTCGAACCCACTATCTCCCGAATGCAAGCTGATAGCTACGTGACCCAAACCGCGCAGCCACTTGCTCGGTAGTCTCGGAATGTCATTGACGTAATGGATATTCGGAACTTTTTTAGAGATGACTTATTGAGATACCCGATAGAAATGCATAATGCGTAATGACAAACTAATTTTCAGGCCAGGCAAATGCTGGGGCTGTACCTTTAAATATGGCCACAGTCGCTTCCTTCCCAATTCTAACCCTGCTTTTTTTTCTTTACGTCGCACGACACAGATAAGTCTTATGGCGACAATGGGACAGGGAAGGGCTAGGAGTGGGAAGAAAGCGGCCGTGGCCTTAATTAAGGTACAGCCCCAGCATTTTCCTGGTGTGAAAATGGGAAACCACGGAAAACCATCCTCAGGGCTGCCGACAGTGGGGTTCGAACCTACTATCTCCCGAATTCTGGATACTGGCCGCATTTAAGCGACTGCAGCTATCGAGCTCGGTTCTAGCCCTGCCCTATCCCAGTTAAATTAATGCCTAGCTGTCTTATGATGCTTTGCGAGCAGCGGTGTTTGAAGAGGACGACAAGCCAGTAAGCCATACTGTAACAAACAACGACGAGCGGTTACAGGTCAGAAGTTGAAGAGTAACGACCGCATAATGACATTCATACAATAAACGTAACTTAAGAGCTTTTCAATCTGTCGAAAACACAAGTTCAATATCAGTATTACACTATAACAAACTTGCACAAAAAGGCTATTAAACAAGTAATGAAATACATACTAGTCTTTGTTTAATAGTGTGGTGTTTTTTCATAGGTATGTTATAGTGTAATCTTTATATTGAACTTGTGTGTTCGACAGACTGGAAAGCTGTTGAGTTAACTGAGTCGACAACGGAAAGTATGGCTTCCTTCTTAATAAAATATTACAATAATAATAACAATAATAATAATAATAATAATAATAATAATAATAATAATAATAATAATAATATCCGCCTTTGTAGTGTAGTGGTTAGCTGCCATCCCCGGAGGCCCGAGTTCGATTTCCGGCTCTGCCACGATGGTACCAGGGCTGGAACGGGGTCCACTCAGCCTCGGGATGTCAACTGAGTAGAGGAGATTCGATTCCCACCTCAGCCATCCTCGAAGTGGTTCTCCGTGGTTTTCCTTCTTTCCTCCTAAGGCCACGGCCGCTTCCTCCCCTCTTCCTTGTCTATCCCTTCCCATCTTCCCACAAGGTCCCTGTTCAGCATAGCAGGTGAGGACGCCTGGGCGATGTATTGGTCCTCCTTCCCAGTTGTATCCCCACAACCCAAAGTCCCACGCTCCAGGACACTGCCCTTGAGGTGGTAGAGGTGGGATCCCTCGCTGAGTCCGGGGAAAAGCCAACCCTGGAGGGTAAACGGATTAAGAAAGAATAAAGAATGAAAGAAAGAAAGAATGAAAGAAAGAGAGAAAGAAAGAAAGGAAGGAAGAAAGAAAGAAAGAAAGAAAGAAGTAATAATAACAATAATAATATTAATAGTAATTTCGTGTGGCTATTGCTAGCATGGTGCAGTCAATGTAAAGCAGACCCTCCAACGAGTATAGTTGGCATCTGCAGTGTACGGTAAACTGCTTGTTATTGTGGTGGACGACAGTGTTATACAGGTGTACCAAAACTCGACGGCAAAAATGTATGAATGGATTCCTGACAAAGAGAGAGGAAAAAAGTTTATTACAACATGGGTACGAAGACGTATATTTAAAGATTTATTCAAACTTTTGTACATTTACACCGTACGTCTGTAATGGCAGCTGAAACACTTCGAGAATGTATCAGAGGAAATGTTCAAAGTGACGACCTTCAGCTTGAACACAAGCCTCCGCTCGTCGTCGTAAGGAGTTACGCACGCGACCAAAATGCCTGGTATAGTGCTTACTGCCTGAGAGGTTGTCACAATGCGCTCACATAAAGTTGCTTCATCAGAAACAGGAGTCGCATACACGAGAGACTTAACGAGTCCCCACAGGTAAAAGTCCAGGGAGTTCAAGTCAGGAGAGCGTGGTGGTGGCCAAGCAATCGGTCCTCCTGTACCTACCCAGCGCTCAGGAAAATAGGTATTCAGGTACCTGCGGGCAGCAGACTGAAATGTGCGGGAGCACCATCATGCATGAAAAACATTTGTCGACGAGATGCAAGGGGCATGCCTTCCAAGTAATCAGGTAATGCATTATGCAAGAAATTCGTGTATTTCTGTCGGTAAGCTTATTCGGAAGAACGCAGGGCCCCAACAAGGAATCACCAACAATGCCTGCCCAGATGTTAATGGTCCCAATGGTCCTCTTTATAGTACTAAACCTAATCGTGGTGGTGGTGGGTAATTTAAAATCCGCGTGCTTTTTGACAGCTGTTATCCGCTATCTTTAATTAACAGAGCAAACAAAGCCACGTGCTTTTCTGACAGCTGTCATCCGCCATCTTGCATCGCAAAACTCAGTGCTGCCATCTTTAGCTACCACCTTTGACATGTGGTGGCGGACAATTTCCACGTGCTTAACAAACCCACGTGTTTTTGACAAGTGGCCATCTTTAATTAACAGAGCACCGTGCAGCCAACTTTGGCTACTACCTTTGAAATATGCTGGTGGGCAATTTGAAGAATTCTACGAGCTTTACAAACCCACGTGCTTTTTGACAGCTGACAGCAGCCATCTTTATTCAAAAGAGCACCGTGCTGCTATCGTTTCGGCTACTGCCTTAAGGGGGGTCATACACTAGTCATGCAATGTTTAGTTACCACTTGACAAAAATATGACTATTTCCTACAGTATTTCAAGTAGGACATTGAAAATCAATATGATGATATACAACAACCTAACCTATTGTTTTATATAGTACAAATCAAAATGTAATGTAAAGTAGCCACATTATTAATTAATAAATTTTGATAAAATAATTAACCACATGACATGCCAAAAAACATGATAACTGTTTAAATATGAGCTTAAAGGTTGTTTTCCTTCTTTTGAATTGAAACTGATAGAATATTATAGAGGATGGAATAAGATGAAATCTTTAAGTGCATTCAAATTAATTTGGCAGATTTTAAAAAATATACAGATAATTTTTACATTTTTATGACCAGTTTATATCATTATATTAAGCCTAAATTTTGTCTCAGTTCCATTATTTTAGTTCATATTCTACAGAATTCCTATTTGACCAACTGTGCAAAGTTTCATTTAGATCAAACAAATGGTTCTTGTGATATTACGTTTCTTGTTCGAATAAAATAAGTTTTCAGGAAATCGCATGTAAAGTTGTCACACACAGTTCTGCTCACCGTTCACCTTAGCAATCTCCAATGCCATATGTTATACCCTCTGTCTGGATGTTCTTGGATTGTTCTTCCACTCTGAGTCTTCGCCTAGTCCTTCTAGCCTTCAAAGTAGAGTTTGTTATTTTTTTCAGCTGAATCTACACGTACCTTGTCAAACTTGCTCAAAGCTTCCAAAGTATTCTTCCCAACTTTGATTCCCAATGCCTTCAGTCCTTGTAGACTACTGCTAGTTCCATCATTAAAACTGGCCACTGCACTGTAGGTTGCTATTTGAACAATTTTATTACCATTGCATGTTGTTTTGGGACAAATGGACCAAACATTATAGCTGAATGACTCATTTTCATTTTGGTTTCTCCCTTTTAGACATCATCTCAGTAACTCTGTTTTTCCAACCCAGATATATTACTTCCAGTTAATTTCACATTTCCATGACACAATTTGCAACACAAATGTTCACTTATATTATCCACTAAAGAAGAAAACTCTATAATCCTATATGACACGCTGTCAGTATCCTTAGCATCACTGACAGCTGACCTAAGCTCTGGTCCAAGTTTCCTGACTGATGCACTAGGCCTACTGGTTACCTCAAAAATAACATTGTCATTATCACCTCTCTCTTCATTAGAATAGCGATTTCCAGCAAATCTCCTCTTTTTCCGCTTGCAACATTCCCATTCTTAGGCATCATGATCACAGTTCACAGCACAATGTAATAGAAGCACGTCGAAAGTTTCAAAACAACCTGCTGCTACCGCCAACGAGTACCCAACAGAAACCTTGGAAACAGAAGTTCAAAGCGTTCCACTCTCAAAGACAACTCACTAAACCAAGGATGGTCTACGTGTATACTAACCACGCAGACAGTGATATAAGAAATTGATGAAGAGAGAAACCACACAAACATCTGGCGCTGTACATTTGCATCCATTGCTACGTAGCCACACCCATCACAATGTGCAAACTGTCACTAAAGTGCAAATATCTCTAAAACTATGAGGAATTTTTATATAAAACTTCGTATCTGTGTTTAGAAAGCCTCAACCTTTCGTATGAGATTTATTTTTTAAATGACAATTTTTTAGTGTAATCTACTGTATGACCCCTCATAAGCACGTGGTAGCGGGCAATTAGAAAAAATCTACGTGCTGATTGAAGCCTCGTGCTTTTTAACAGAGCATCGTGCTGCCCTCTTTCCTACGAACTCAGAGTCAAAGCAAGCAGCCTCTCTGCTACTAACGGAAGTGACTTAGAAACAACATACATTACTGTAAAATCCCCAGTCCTAGCGTTAAGAAGGGCATCGAGTTTTAAAAAATATTCTTGCGATTTAAAATACCAGTCTTTGCGTCAGGAAGGGCATCCTGCTGTAAAACAGATTCTTGCGATTTAAAACCCCGATCCTTAGACTTTTGGCGTTAAGAACGGCATCCGGTTGTGAAACAGATTCTTGCGATTTAAAATCCCGGTCTTTGTGTCAGGAAGAGCATCCGGCCGTAAAACAGATTTTAGGGCTATGAGCGGGAGAGCGGGTAGATGCCTCCTAGCATTTACAGTGTAGTTCGAACCCCGCTATTTAGGCGTTAAGCCGTAGGAGTAGCCTATATGCTAGCACCGGACTGTAGTAAGTGAAGCTGTAAGGGCTTATCTGTTGAATGCACCAAGTCTGAGATGCGTAAGTCCCCAGGGAAAGAAAAATATCGTGGGTGTATGTTTTGCTGATACGTCGTTGTATTTGCTGGGAGAAGAGAGTCTGCTTCAAGTCGGCCAGCGCGAAAGCACACTCGCTGGAATATAGTGCATCAGCGAGTTTCGCCCGGTGCAAAGTTCATCGTACGCTTACAGCCTGTACCATAAGTAACAGCAGCAGACTTTAGGCCTGCTCTCTCTCGCCGGGTTGGGCTAAATAGCTTGGTTAGTTCAGGCGCTGGCTTTCTAATATAGCAGGTTCGATCCTGGCTTAGCTCGGTGGTTCAGCCTCGTGTCGGTAGAACTCTTGAGGGACTTCGGCGTCTCCGGGTTCGATCCTAGCTCAGTCTAAAAGTGCTTGGAAGAACTTTTGAGGGACTTGGCGTCTCCAGGTTCGATCCTAGCTCAGTCTGAAAGTGTTCGGAAGAACATTTGAGGGACTAAATTCTAGCACCTTGGCGTCACGTGTTGTTAACATAACAGGTTCGATCCTGGCTTAGTTCGGTAGTGCTTGGTAGATTTACTAGCAGAACTCTTGAGGGACACAATTCCGGCACCTTGGCGTCTTCGAAAATCGCAGGTTCGATTCTGTGGATCAGTCTGAAGGTGCTTGGTGAATTTACAAAGAACTTTTGAGGGACTAAATTCCGGTACTTCGGTGTCTCTAGGTTCGATCCTGTGGCTCAGTCTGACTGTGCTTGGTTAATTTACAAAGAACTTTTGAGCGACTAAATTCCGGCAGATTGGCGTCTCCAGGTTCGACCATGTGGCTCAGTCTGAAGGTGCTTGGTAAATTTACAAAGAACTCGGGGACTAAATTCTGACACCTCGGCGTCTGTAGCAGGTTCAATCCGTTAGGGGATACCGTAGATGATACCCTCTTTTTTACAGCCCGTTGCTGTAACTTAGAGTCGCTCCTAGTTAACAACCCTGTTTTGGGATACTAACACGGGAAGGAAGGAGAGCTTTAGTCTACTGCTTACTTTGAAGGCCTGTGTATTTCCCGACCGCTTAGAAAGTCAGTGCATGAACTTTTGTTACAACTGTAGTGCAGACGTATGCAGATTGCATCGCCGCCTAGTAACAAGTCGCAGTCCACCAGATGTAGTCTGTGTGAAACGCACGCCAGTTTGCAGTCTCCGTGTGTGTGTGTGTGTGTGTGTGTGTATAAAGTGTGTACATATAACTAATGTACTCAATTCCTGTACTATGATTCAAGCTCATCATCGTCCACCCTCTAGTAGTAAAACAAAAGTTAAGATTAATTATTTGAGTATTGTTATTATTATTATTATTATTATTATTATTATTATTATTATTATTATTATTATTATTATTATTATTATTACGATATTTTTTCTTTGTTTTTAGAAAATCGCCGTCTGCTGTTAACATTATTCCAGTGACCATTCTTTAGTTTGCAGCCTTCAACTTAAAGTAAGCCTAAACTGTTGGTTTAGTGCTAGGCAGGTCTGTTGATAATCTAACTAACTTTCATGCTCTTTCTTTTCCTTTCCTTTCATCACTATGTGCTACTCTTAGGCAGTAATATCACTTAATAATTAGTTGTCTTCTTTACCAGAGCGTGAGACGTTGGGTCGTGGGATACAACTGGGGAGTAATACCAGTACCCTACCTAGGTGGCCTCACCTGCTTGCTGAACAGGACCCTTGTAGTGGGATGGGAAGATTAAAAAGCATAGACAAGGAATAGGTTAATCTTATAACTTCAAACTCGTAACAATGTCTGACCTCTATAGGTTGAAACTTGGTTTCTTCCGAATATTGCAACTTTTGTCTAATCTTTATTGATAAATGGTTTTTCTCCTCAAACCTCATGCTGGTTACTGTATATCACCGTTATTAATTGAATTTTCGTTTTTTCTAGTTTTTAACCTTGCGACTCGAGCGAAGGACATTGAGTTACTATATTTTTGACAATGGCAGCAACACCCTAATCGATCGTTATCAGCAAGAGTGCTTCTACTTTGTTAGGTATGGAAAATTTATCTGTCTGTTTGCTTCTTCTAACTTTAAATTTACAATAATATCTAACCTCTATAGGTAAAAACTTGGTTTCTTCCGAACTTTACAACTATGCGTGTCTCCGTTACTTTCACATTTAATCTTATAACTTCAAACTCGTAACAATGTCTGACCTCTATAGGTTGAAACTTGGTTTCTTCCGAACATCACAACTGTTGTCTAATCTCTATTAATAAATTGTTGTTCTCTTCAAACTTTATGCTAGTTACTGTATATAACCGTTATTAATTGAATTTTAGTTTTTCTAGTTTTTAACCTTGCGACTCGAGAGGACATTGAGTTAACATATTTTGACAACGACAGCAACACCCTCATCGATCGTTATCCGCAAGAGTGCTTCTACCTTGTTAGGTATGGAAGATTCATCTCTCTGTTTGCTTTTTCTAACTTTAAACTCGCGACAATGTCTGACCTCTGTAGGTTGAAACTTGGTTTCTTCCGAATATTACAACTATCCGTAACCGTTTACTCTTTTATCTAATCTCTATTGATAAATGGTTGTTCTCTTTTCAGAATTTGTTGCATACGCTGTTCACCTAAACACTTTAATCTACTATTAGCAGAGAAAGAGACGACAATATGTTCCCCTGCGAGCAGTGTAAGGCTACGTTCACAAGACAGGATAACCTTGCACGTCATATTAAAATAAAACATCATCAGGTATCTACTTGCGACTATAACCCCACTATGTTCCCCTGCGAGCAGTGTAAGGCTACATTCACAAGATAAGATAACCTTGCACGTCGTATTAAAACAAAATACCCTAGCACAACATCTGCTTTGTGTGAACATTGTGGGGGGGGGTATTTCGCTAATGTAGAGCAATACCAGGCTCACTTAGTAGAAGTACATCAGGTATCTACTTGCGACTATAACCCTCAGGCAACGCGAAGAAAGCGTGTAAATACTGATGTAGATGTAGAAAGCTGTAGTAACAAAAAACCAAGGAAAAATGAAATTACTGAAGAACTTCAAACTATACACTGTGAACACTGTAACACTAATGTACCATCTTCACATTTTCAGAGTAACTTACGAAGTAATGCGCATAAAACAATGCTTGTAGAAGTGCTAGTAATACAAATATCGAAGAAATTAATACTGCATTTAAAAGCAGGATTTTTAGTTGCAGAATTCGTACTAGTCAGAAGTTTCAAAGCACCGAAAACTTTTTAAATTGCGTTCAACCGGATGTGCAATAGCTTCTTAACAAAACTTTGTCTGATCATAATTTATTTAAAGTTAATTTCGAACTTTTTGCATTGTATATTAAGAGCACAGATGAAAGTGAAATAACTGAAATTAAACCACTTAATACTAAGAATTTTATAGTGAGTGAGTCAAGTAATTTCAGTGATGTATTTAGGGATATCTCGAACAATATTTCAACGAAGAGCGAGGAATTTCAAGAAAAAAGAATCAGGGTGGGCTTTAGTTGAAATTTTGTATCTAGAAGTTAACATCAATAAGTACAATCCTTTGCGAGGATTTTCATACATCGAACTGCCGACATGGATTCAGCGAAAAAAAGCTGTTGTGAACGTTTAAAACGATGACGAGGAGTGTTTTGCATGGGATGTTGTGAGGATTTTCATACATCGAACTGCCGACATGGATTCAGCGAAAAAACGCTGTTGTGAACGATCAAAACGATGACGAGGAGTGTTTTGCATGGGATGTTGTGTCGGCTTTAAATCCCGCAAAATTAACTGCAGTAAACAGAACATCATCGTATCCTCACTATTAAACACAACTAAATTTAGACGGTATAGAATTTCCTATGCAGTTAAAAGACATTAAGCGCTTTGAACAACTACATAATATTAGCATTAATGTGTGTGGTGTAGACAAAAAGTATGTAATAGGTCCTCTGTATTATACATGTAATAAGAAGTGTACTCATGTCAACTTACTCTATATCGAAAACAGTAAGAATAGTCACTGTTGTTGGATTAAAAATTTGAGTAGAATTGTTGGTAGTCAGTTGTCAAACAGGTGTAACAAAAAGTGGCGATACGACGGATGCTTGCAGCATTTTAGAACTGAAGATCAGTTAACAAACCATTTTAAGAATGACTGCAATCATGTATGTACAGAGATACCTTCAAAGTCACCTCCATAGAGGCCATGAAGGCCCTTGGAGGAGTGGAAGGTAAAGGCTTCCACCATTGTTAACCTCAGCACGTGATGGGGTAGAGTGGTTAGCTCTACGCCCTGCCGCCTTTGCCCCCAGGAATTAACCTGGTGCTCATTTTTGGTGCAGGCTGAGTGAACCTCAGGGCCATATGCACCTCCGGAAGTGGAAATCACGTTTCTTAAATTTTACGACTTCCTGACGGGGATTCGAACCTACGTCCTTCCGGGCGAACCGAGCACGCCTTTACCGCCTCGGCCAGGCAGCCCCTACAGAGATACCTACTACAGGCAATTATGTTTCAAAATAAACGAATTATAACAAGCAGATGTGGGTGCCTTTTGTTATTTAAGCAGACTTTGAAGCCATCCTCAAACCATTCAGCACATGGGCGCCTAATCCAGACAACCCTTTTACACTGACTGACAGATGAGTCACGCTTCTGTTCTGTCAGTGATAGTCACCGCAGACGAGTGTGGCGTCGGCGTGGAGAAAGGTCAAATCCGGCAGTAACTGTGGAGCGCCCTACCGCTAGACAACGCGGCATCATGGTTTGGGGCGCTATTGCGTATGATTCTACGTCACCTCTAGTGCATATTCAAGGCACGTTAAATGCCCACCGCTACGTGCAGCATGTGCTGCGGCCGGCGGCACTCCCGTACCTTCAGGGGCTGCCCAATGCTCTGTTTCAGCAGGATAATGCCCGCCCACACACTGCTCGCATCTCCCAACAGGCTCTACGAGGTGTACAGATGCTTCCGTGGCCAGCGTACTCTCCGGATCTCTCACCAATCGAACACGTGTGGGATCTCATTGGACGCCGTTTGCAAACTCTGCCCCAGCCTCGTACGGACGACCAACTGTGGCAAATGGTTGACAGAGAATGAAGAACCATCCCTCAGGACACCATCTGCACTCTTATTGACTCTGTACCTCGACGTGTTTCTGCGTGCATCGCCGCTCGCGGTGGTCCTACATCCTACTGAGTCGATGCCGTGCGCATTGTGTAACCTGCATATCGGTTTGAAATAAACATCAATTATTCATCCGTGCCGTCTCTGTTTTTTCCCCAACTTTCATCCCTTTCGAACCACTCCTCCTTGGTGTTGCATTGTCACTGTCTGTCTGTCAGTCAGTGTACTAATACTACACACATGCATGTCCCCTATAGCTTCGCGTATGATATCAAGTGTATTTATGATAGTAAGCTTAACATGTTTGAGCTGTATCGACGACCTGATGCTGCTAATGTATTTTTAGAAAGACTTGAAAGTGAAACAGTGTGTCTTAGCAGTATTCTAAATACTAACATTCCTATGAAGCCGCTTACCGAAATTCAGTTACAAGACCATGAACGTGCTACAAAACGTAGTATTTGTAATGGCGAATTTTCTGAAAGCGACCCTAAAGTTTTCGATCATGACCATTTAAATGGCTTGTACACATGCCCTGCTCATAATAGCTGTAATCTTAAGTACAGAGTTCCAAAATTTATTCCTGTAATTTTTCATAACTTATCTTTTTACGACTCACATTTTATTATTTCACAATTTGGAGCTTCAGATGAAAAAATAGATATAATCCCTCAGAACAAAGAGCGGTACATTGCATTTACAAAGTGCGTAAAAGTAGATGAGGAGCATACTATAAAATTGAGATTTCTTGACTCGTTTCGCTTTATGGCGAGTAGCCTTGATAAACTTTCGAGTAATTTGCAGCCAGAACAATTCACAGAAATTCGACGCGTTTTTCCTGAAAAATGGCAGTTTAATTTAATTCAGCGTAAGGGTGTCTTCTGTTATGAATATCTTGACTGCTTAGAACACCTCGAATAACGATCCTTACCATCAAAACAATCATTTTACAGCTCGCTGAATTCAGCCGATATTAGTGATGATGACTATTTACATGCGCAACGTATCTGGGAGCAGTTCCACACTCAAACGCTAAGCGAATACTCTGACTTATATTTAAAGACGGATGTACTTTTGTTAGCTGATGTTTTCGAAAATTTTCACTGTGTTTGCAAGAAAACCTACAGCTTTGATTCATCTCAGTATTTTACAGCATCTGGATTAAGTTGGGATGCTATGTTAAAATACATGCAAGTGAATTTAGAACTGCTAACAGATATCGATATGGTGCACTTTATAAAATCGTCTATTCGAGGTGGTCTAAGTCAGTGTAGTGGGTGGTATTCTAAGGCAAATAATAAGTACATGCCGAGTTTTGACTCTAGTCAGGAATCTCAGTATATTGTTTATCTCGATGCTAACAATCATTATGGGAGGGCAATGAGTCAGCATCTACTATTAAATGGTTTCCGCTGGCTACCGCAGTGCGAAATTGACGATTTACAGCCGCACACCCTAGACGATGAAGCTAATAAAGGCCATTTCCTTGAAGTTGACTTACAGTATCCTAAAGAGTTACACACGTCTAATAATAACTTGCCGTTCTGCCGTGAAAATATGAAGTATCCGTACATCACATCAACAACAAAGATGCTAATCGCTAATTTGTCTGGTTTTGCATGGTTTGAAGTTAACCAAAATTTATCGCGTACTAGAATTCAGTCAGTCGCCGTGGCTAAAACCATATATCGATCTCAACAATGATTTAAGAACAAATGCAGTTAACGAGTTTGATAAATATTTCTACAAGCTCATGAATAACAGTGTGTTTGGTAAGACTATGGGAAATGTTGACAAACGCGTTGATGTAAAATCAATTACAAACTGGGAAAATATTAAGAAAGGTGTGGTGCTACCTATTTAATAAATAAACCGAATTTCCATAGCTGTACTATCATACATGAACATTTAGTTATTATACAGATGAATCGTGTTAAGGTTAAGTACGACAAACCTACCTACGTTGGCTTTGCTGTACTTGAATTAGCTAAAACACTGATGTATGAATTCCATTACGATTGTATGATGAAGAAGTACGCTCATAATGCGCAACTGCGCTACACAGATACCGATTCGTTTATTTACCAAATCAAAACTGATGACTATTACAATGTTATAAAGCCAGACGTAGGTAGGTTTGATACTAGTAACTATCCTGAAAATAATTATTATAATCTACCACTAGTAAATAAAATTTCTAGGTAAATTGAAGGATGAATGTGCTGAAATATTATCGATTCATTTGTAGGTAGTAAATCCAAATCATATTGCATAATGGTCTTAAATCAACTACAAATAAAGAGATTGAAAGGAATTTAAAAGAATGTAGTTCAGAATGAGTTAAGTTTAGAAAATTATAAAAATTATATTAATAGTAATCCACCTATTTTACATAAGCAAATGGCTGTTATCAGAAGCAAGAAACATCAGTCGTACACTCATTTAATTAATAAGTAGCCCTTAATAATGAGGACTGCAAACGGTTTGCCATTCCAAATTCTACCAACACTATGGCCAGGGGGAATAGTAGTATTGCTAGGTACTACTTCACCTAAAGCAGATGTGTGTGTGTAAATATTATGCTAGAGCTGTGTACTTTGTAATATATACGCTAAGCTTACTTACTTCACAATTTACTGTACATATTGTATAAAGATAGTAAGAAGGTTGAGGTACACTAAGAGCGTAGTACAGCGAATGATTCAAGTTTAAACTTGTACATATAAAAATCAGTATAATTGCATTATTAATTGTAAGATAAAACATGTACATACAAGAATTGCGTCGAGAAGGGAGAAGTACGCTAAAATCACTACGGTAAAATGATTCAAGATAAAACTTATACATACAAGATGTAAATAAATAATGTAGAATTGGCATATTCTTTTACTTTAGATTAGGTATTACCTTCTCCTCCTCCTTCTCCTTCCTCTTAAATATTCGAAGAAGAAGGGTAAGTATGTCAAGAAAGAAAGTGTTCGGCAGATTCGTAAGTATGTTATCGTCTTAGAAGAGCAGCTCAGTAAGTATGTTGAGAAGAGCTCTTTTCTGAACAGTGTTTGATTAGTCTTGCAATGCAGTGTTCTGAACATCAAACTATAGCATGTGATTCTAGTTATAATATGTTTTGTACAGCAGTATGTGTTCAAGTCTAAAATGCATAATAACGTCATCGCTGCAGCACGCACACACTCTTGCTTTTGCAATGCATGTTCGATAGAGATGTGCCTTGACAGAGGAGGAGAAAGAGCAGCTTAGTAAGTATGTTGAGAAGGATTTTTTCTAAACAGTGTTTGATTCTAGTCTTGCAATGCAGTGTTCTACAACATCGAACTATAGTATGCGATTCTACTTGTAATATGTTTTGAACAGCAGTATGTGTTCAAGTCTAAACATGCATCGCTGCAGCTACGCGATATGCGCACTGCCTTATGCATAGGATCACGTTGTATGTTTGCTAGAGCTATGCCTTGACAGAACAGGTAAAGGAAAAGGAGGTTATAACTACCGCTATCTCGCGCAAACTGTTCAGAATTCTAGTCTTATTATTTTTTCTCTTAGAACAAAGATATCCCCAGACATGTTGTATCATGTATCGTGTTCTAAACACATCAATCAATGTTCTGATCACATGTTGAAGTTAACGACATCGATTACAGTGTTCGATTCTAGTCCTGTAATGTTTCAATCACTTCTTTTGTAATCTAATCTTCTTAGAGCAAAGATATTCCCTGACATGTTCTAAAAATTTGTTGTATCCAGTATCGTGTTCTATTCTAGTCCTCATATCTTATTTAGTGTCCTGAACACATCAATCAATGTTCTGATCACATGTTGAAGTTAACAACATCGAGTACAGTGTTCGATTCTAGTCTTAGTATGTTTCAATCACTTTTTGTGTAATCTGCAAGTCTAAACATCCACAATGATGTTATCGCTGCACATTCATGCCTTGGCGATGCATGCTCGATAAAGCTATGCCTTGACAGAGGAGAAGGAGGTAGAGGAGGCGGAGGAGGTAGAGGAGGAGGAGGATATAACAGCCGCCGCCATCTTGTGTAGTAGCCTCTAATCGCTATCTTGTGTAATTAGCGTCGGGAAAGGCATCTTGTTGTAAACTAAGGATAGTCTCCTTCAAGATGGTAGATGAGAGGTTAGGTTCGCGAATGCACTAAAGTTTTACTGTTAAATGATGATAGCTAACGGAAATTTTCAAATTACCCGTCGCCACATTTAAAAAGTAGTAGCAAAAGATAGCAGCACGGTGTTCTGTTGATTATAGATGGCAGCTTGTCAAAAAAAAAGCACATAGAATTTCAAATTGCCGCCGCCACATGTCAAAAGTATGTAGCTAAAGATAGCAGCACGACGCTTTGTTGATTAAAGATGGTCGCAGCTGCACGTGGAATTTTTTAAATTTCCCGCTATTACGATAAAGATAGCAGCACGATGCTCTGTTAATTAAAGATGGCGGGTGACAGCTGACGGGATGTTTCAAATTGCCCACTACCACATGTAGCCGTAAAGATAGCAGCACTAAGATAAGCGATGCAAGATGGCGGATGTCAGCTGACAAAAAGCACGCGGATTTCAAATTACCCACCACCACATTTCAAAGGTAGTGCCGTAAAGAGGGCAGCACTAAGGTTAGCGATGCAAGATGGCGGATGAAAGCTGTCAAAAAGCACGTGGATTTTAAATTACCCGCTTGTAAAATTTAGTACCGTAAAGATAGCAGCAAGGTGCTCTGTTGATTAAAGATGGCGGATGACAGCTGTCAAAAAGCACGTGGAATTTACCGCCACCACATTTCAAAGGTAGTAGCTAAAGATGTTAGCGCGATGCTTTGTTGTTTAAAGATGGCCGCTGTCAAAAGAGCACATGGAAATTACCGTCACCACATTTCAAAGGAAGTGCCGTAAAGAGGGCAGCACTAAGGTTAGCGATGCAAGATGGCGGATGGCAGCTGTCAAAAAGCACGTGGATTTAAAAATACCCACCACCACCACCACGATTAGGTTTAGTAATATAAAGAGGGCAGCACTAAGGTTAGCGATGCAAGATGGCGGATGACAGGTGTCAAAACAGCACATGGCTTTGTAAAGCATGTAGAATTTTTCAAATTGCCCACCACCAAGTTTAGTGCCGTTAAGATGGCTGCACTGAGGTTAGCGATGTGTTGTTGTTGTTGTTGAAGTTTTGTGCCGTTAAGATGGCAGCACTGAGGTTACCGATGCAGGATGGCGGATGACATCTGTCAAAAAGCACGTGGCTGTCAAAAAAACACGTGGCTTTGTTTACAAATTCAAATCTCGCGCCAAACTTCAAATCTCCCGCCAAAATTCAAATTTCCCGCTCGTGAGGAGGAGGCCTCTGAGGAGGGTCCGAGGAGGAGGAGGTTCCAGAACCATCAACTTATACTATTATTATTATTATTATTATTATTATTATTATTATTATTATTATTATTATTATTATTATTATTAATCTGCTCACCGTCCAGGGTTGGTTCTTCCCTCGGACTCAGCGAGGGATTCCACCTCTACCGACTCAAGGGCAGTGTCCTGGAGCGTGAGACAATGGGCCGGGATACAACTGGGGAGGATGACCAGTACCTCGCCCAGGCGGCCTCACCTGCTACGCTGAACCGGGGCCTTGTAGGGTGATGAGAAGATTGGAAGGGATAGATAAGGAGGAGGGAAAGAAGCGGCCGTGGCCTTAAGTTAGATACCAACCCGGCATTAGCCGGGAGGAGAATTGGGAAACCACGGAGAACCACTTCGATGATGGCTGAGGTGGGAATCGATCCCACCTCTACTCAGTTGACCTCCCGAAGCTGAATGGATCCCATTCCAGCCCTCGTACAACTTTTCAAATTTCGTGACAGAACCGGGAATCGAACCCGGACCTCCGGGAGTGGCAGCTAATCACACTAACCACTACACCACAGAGGCAGTTATTATTATTATTATTATTATTATTATTATTATTATTATTATTATTATTATTATTATTATTATTCAATACAAAATGAGTGTTTTTCTCTGTAACTAACGAAGTTTAATGGACTAATGGAAAGGAGGATACTCCTCCTTCTTCATGGTTGCAGTCGGTAATAAACTCCGAAGTTCAATCTAGGAAATGTATACCCAGCCTGCCATGTGATCTTCCAATGTCTGAGAAATAGCGACAAATTTCTTCACACGACCTGATTACTTGTGCCAATTTCACAGCCTGTATACAATTAAACGAGAGAGCACCACGTGGTATGATAATGATTAGATGTGGTGTAAGGTTGTTTCCAGCACACGCTGTACGAAAGAGGAGCTCTAAAGTACGTCAAAGAGTGGAAAGTGACGTAAGTTATGGCCATGGAGGCTCCCGGTGCAGGAAACCATCACGCAGTCAGTTGTTTACACTTGAGAATGTGCGTTTAGAGACGGGCGCAGCTCGCAATATATGGGAAACACATAAGAGTCCAACACAACAGCTTTATCCATGCTAGAAAATATTTTCAGAACGATTCCTTCTGAAAGAGGCAGCCGGCCTCAAAGCGCAGTTGTTCGATCGTTGTCCTTCTATTCCCACGAGAGCCAGCTATATAGATCCCTGCTGAGGTTGGTGTGATTCGGGGATGTTCAAATTAAACACCTCCACGTCAGTGGCTTCCAGGAAATAAAGTACTCTTCGGGACGAACTTCCATCAACCCGATGTCTCGTAAAATCTATAGTAATTGAAGGGACATAAAACAATTCCAAAGTTTTCTTTTAATTTGCTTTACGTAGCACTGACACGGATAGGTGTTAAAGCGACGATGGGATTGGGAAGGGGTAGGAGTGGAAAAAAGCGAAAGCGGCATTAAATAAGGTACAGGACATTTGCCTGGCGTGAAAATGGGAAAACACGGAAAGCCATATTCAGAGCTGTCGACAGTGGGATTCGAACCCACTATCTCCCGGATGCAATCTCACAGCTGCGCGCCCCTAACCGCATGGCCAACTCGCCCGGTATTTTAAAAATTAAAGAGGTGAAACACGTAAGACATTCCCCTCTTTATTGACGGTGGTTGTCTCATTTTCCAATTTTACATGTTAAAATTCGTTCACTTGTCATTTCTAAGCTTTTGGTATTCAACATATTCGTAATAATGCAGGTGTATATTCATATTAACCGAAGCGTTTATGTAAACAATGTATTGCCATCAAGAGTTTCACAGATCGTTCTATATGAAAATTGACCAAAAGGGTTGAAATTCACTGTGAAAACAATTAAAATGGCAAAATATGTTTGACCGGGCGAGTTGGCCGTGCGCGTAGAGGCGCGCGGCTGTGAGCTTGCATCCGGGAGATAGTAGGTTCGAATCCCACTATCGGCAGCCCTGAAGATGTTTTTCCGTGGTTTCCCATTTTCACACCAGGCAAATGCTGGGGCTGTACCTTAATTAAGGCCACGGCCGCTTCCTTCCAACTCCTAGGCCTTCCCTATCCCATCGTCGCCATAAGACTTATCTGTGTCGGTGCGACGTAAAGCCCCTAGCAAAAAAAATATGTGTGAAAAATGAATGAAATCATGTGAGAAATGTATTGACTGCTCGAATATATACACTGACTGACAGAGCAAATGCAACACCAAGAAGGAGTGGTCAGAACTTTATGCCAATTGCAGGGTAGACTGACGTCACTGAGGTATGCTCATGATGTGAAATGCGCCGCTGTGCTGCGCACGTAGCGAACGATAAATGGGACACGGCGTTGGCGAATGGCCCACTTCGTACCGTGATTTCTCAGCCGACAGTCGTTGTAGAACGTGTTGTCGTGTGCCACAGGACACGTGTATAGCTAAGAATGCCAAGCCGCCGTCAACGGAGGCATTTCCAGCAGACAGACGACTTTACGAGGGGTATGGTGATCGGGCTGAGAAGGGCAGGTTGGTCGCTTCGTCAAATCGCAGCCGATACCCATAGGGATGTGTCCACGGTGCAGCGCCTGTGGCGAAGATGGTTGGCGCAGGGACATGTGGCACGTGCGAGGGGTCCAGGCGCAGCCCGAGTGACGTCAGCACGCGAGGATCGGCGCATCCGCCGCCAAGCGGTGGCACCCCCGCACGTCACGTCAACCGCCATGCTTCAGCATGTGCAAGACACCCTGGCTGTTCCAATATCGACAAGAACAATTTCCCGTCGATTGGTTGAAGGAGGCCTGCACTCCCGGCGTCCGCTCAGAAGACTACCATTGACTCCACAGCATAGACGTGCACGCCTGGCATGGTGCCGAGCTAGGGCGACTTGGATGAGGGAATGGCGGAACGTCGTGTTCTCCGATGAGTCACGCTTCTGTTCTGTCAGTGATAGTCACCGCAGACGAGTGTGGCTTCGGCGTGGAGAAAGGTCAAATCCGGCAGTAACTGTGGAGCGCCCTACCGCTAGACAACGCGGCATCATGGTTTGGGGCGCTATTGCGTATGATTCCACGTCACCTCTAGTGCGTATTCAAGGCACGTTAAATGCCCACCGCTACGTGCAACATGTGCTGCGGCCGGTGGCACTCCCGTACCTTCAGGGGCTGCCCAATGCTCTGTTTCAGCAGGATAATGCCCGCCCACATACTGCTCGCATCTCTCAACAGGCTCTACGAGGTGTACAGATGCTTCCGTGGCCAGCGTACTCTCCGGATCTCTCACCAATCGAACACGTGTGGGATCGCATTGGACGCCGTTTGCAAACTCTGCCCCAGCCTCGTACGGACGACCAACTGTGGCAAATGGTTGACAGAGAATGGAGAACCATCCCTCAGGACACCATCCGCACTCTTATTGACTCTGTACCTCGACGTGTTTCTGCGTGCATCGCCGCTCGCGGTGGTCCTGCATCCTACTGAGTCGATGCCGTGCGCATTGTGTAACCTGCATATCGGTTTGAAATAAACATCAATTATTCATCCGTGCCGTCTCTGTTTTTTCCCCAACTTTCATCCCTTTCGAACCACTCCTCCTTGGTGTTGCATTGTCACTGTCAGTCAGTGTATCATCATCATCATCATCATCTGTTTACCCTCCAGGTTCGGCTTTTCCCTCGGACTCAGCGAGGGATCCCACCTCTACCGCCTCATGGGCAGTGTCCTGGAGCTTCAGACTCTTGGTCGGGGATACAACTGGGGAGAATGACCAGTACCTCGCCCAGGCGGCCTCACCTGCTATGCTGAACAGGGGCCTTGTGGAGGGATGGGAAGATTGGAAGGGATAGACAAGGAAAAGGGAAGGAAGCGGCCGTGGCCTTAAGTTAGGTACCATCCCGGCATTCGCCTGGAGGAGAAGTGGGAAACCACGGAAAACCACTTCGAGGATGGCTGAGGTGGGAATCGAACCCACCTCTACTCAATTGACCTCCCGAGGCTGAGTGGACCCCGTTCCAGCCCTCGTACCACTTTTCAAATTTTCGTGGCAGATCCGGGAATCGAACCCGGACCACCGGAGGTGGCAGTTAATCACGCTAACCACTACACCACAGAGGCGGACTCGAATACATAAATTTTCATATAATGTGGTAGTTTCAACGGAGAAAATGCACAGGCTGTGAAGGACCTCTGGAAGAATGGAAGGTAAAGGCTTCCGTCATTCATAACCTCGGCATTAATAATATGATACAGTGGGTAGCTCTATACCTGGCCGCCATTGCCCCCAAGAATTAACCTAGTACCTGTTTCTGTTGTAGGCTGGGTGAAACCTAAGCTCACATGTCTCTCCAGAATTGGAAACATCGGTTCTAAATTTCTCGCCCTCCTGGTGGGGAAACTAACCCACCTCGTTCTGAGTGAACCAAGCAGGCCTTTGTGACCTCCGCCAGCCAGCCCCTACTGGGGTCAATACTGAGTAAAAATTACAATTTCGTTTTTCTTAACCTTATATAAATGTCCAAATCTTTCTTGTAAGAAGTTTATCAGGGAAGTGGAAACAATCCAAATTCTATGAACTGATAAATCATGACAGACAACCTGTTCTATCAAATAATTGAAGCTGTGTGATCTTTGATTTCCAAATTATATTTTCCGTTAGTGATAGGGGAAATTCGAACCAGGAGCATTTAACATCAAGCTCACGTATAATCATACCTCCGTGGTCAATCCTTTTTAGTAAGAACCGCAAAATATGGGATTTCTGTGATGTACAGCAGGCACTAAAGCTGCTTAGAAAGCACATGCTAGAGAGTGGTTTTGCTTACCAGCTGGTGGAGGAATTGTCTTCTCGAACAACAAGAGGATTTAAATTTCAGTATACATATAAAATTCCTGTTGCTCATTTTCTCGTCACTGGTCGTGGAAAGTAATATCTTAGAAACATGGGAGAGTTGTTTTCTCCAACTGTATCTTGTGCTACTCACAATTTTTCCGGGTATATACGTGTTGTAGAATTCGTTGTAACTGCGAATTATGATGTTTTTAATTCATTCCAAAAATAAACTGAAAAAACACACATGGAAATAATTTAACCGACTCCTCGGCTGAATGGTCATCATAGTGGCCGTCGGTCCAGAGGGCCGGAAGTTCGATTGCCGGACAGGCCTGGGAATTTAGCTACGTATAGTTAAATCCTGATATTGTTATTTTATCTGAGACTGCAGAAGATCTCGAGAAGCTGCTTATGCGTAAGGAGTACAAGATGCAAATAAATAAGTCCAAAACAAACGTAATGGAGTGCAGACGAACGAAGACGGGTGATGCAGGAAATATTAGATTAGGAAATGAAGTATTAAAGGAAATAAATGAATATTGTTACTTGGGTATTAAAATAACTAACGAGGGCAGAAGGGGGACATAAAATGCAGACTAGCACAAGCAAGGAAGATATTTCTTAAGAAAAGAAATTTACTAACTTCGAAAGTTGATATAGGAATTAGAAGGTTGTTTTTGAAGAATTTTGTCTGGAGCGTAGCCTTGTATGGAAGTGAAACATGGACGATAACTAGCTCAGAAAGAAAGCGAATAGAAGCTTTCGAAATGTGGTGTTACAGAAGAATGCTGAAGGTGAGATGGATAGATCGAATCACGAATGAAGATATACTGAATCGAATTGGTGAGAGGAGATCGATTTGGCTAAATTTGACGAGAAGAAGAGATAGAATGATAGGACACATCTTAAGACACTCAGGACTTGTACCGCTGGTTTTTGATGGAAGTGTAGGCGGTAAGAACAGGTAGGGGTAGACCAAGGTTTGAATATGACAAGCAGATTAGAGCAGATGTAGGATTCAGTAGCTACGTAGAAATGAAAAGGTTAGCACAGGATATGGTGGCAATGAGAGCTGCATCAAATCACTCTATGGACTGATGACTCAAACAACAAGACTTAAATCCGCTGGCTCGGCGACTGCGTGATTACACCCCTTCACATTGGATCAGGAAGGGCATCTGGCCATAATACTGAGCCATATCCACACGTGGTGACGACCAAAAGAAATTCGTGAAAAGCAAGGAAGAGAGTTAACTTTTCACAAAAAAATTATAGTTATATGACATATACAGTGCGATTCAGCAGCTCCTTCCAATATCGTTTGCTGCAGCCCAACTAACGTGCACATGGTTGTAGGAGTGCTATTTCCCTGCAAGCGTACTCTATGGTACTAATGTTTAGTGAGCACATTTTGCACACGATTCTGAACCCTAGCGAAATGTCAAATCATCCGTTCGCAAAATATGACGCCTTGAATTCATGTAGCAACATCCTTTTACCATGTAACTATGTTACTGTGTCGTGCCTCGTGACCGGGTGTAACGAAGTGGGAAATCAGTGCATAAAACTGGGTAACAGTGCGGTAATTAATGTCTTAAACGCCGAACCGGATGGCGTATGTACTCTTCTCTCGTCGTACTACCAGCGTGTTTCCAGCAGTGTAGCGTAGCGGATGTGGTTAGGCGTTCGACTAGCAATCAACGGAATGTGCCAGCGGCGGTTCGAATCCTGCATCGTTCAAATATTGTTGCATCGCTATGATGTTTGAATACGTAAACACAGGCCCACGTTTTCCACATTCAAACAGTAGAATGACGCTGTTATTCATCTTGTGCCCTGCGCATACTCCGCTGGTTAGGGCCTGAATGTACTGTAATCTCTGCTCTCATTCGTCATGTCTTCCACAGAGGAATACGTTGACATGCTCTTCATCTATGGGGAAGCAAGACAAAACGCGTACGAAGCACTACGTCTGTACCTGGAACGGTATCCTGACAGGCGACACCCGGCTGCTACGACAAGGACAACAGGCGTGATTTCCAACCAGCTACTAGTCCCTGTAAGGCCCGTTACATTGGGCGAAACAGAAGAGGCCGTTCTGGAGGCAGCTCGTAATAACTCATACATCAGTGCAAGGGCGACTGCACGACAGGTGAACACCAGCCAGCCGTCCGTCTGGCGAATAGTCCATGGACATAAATTTCACCCATACCATCTTGAGCTACACCAAAAGCTCCATGGGCGGGATTTCGAAGCTCAAATGGAGTTCTATCGGTGGCTATTAGGCAGGCTGGACAATGATGGAGCATTCGTACCGCATATCTTGTTCTCGGCCTATCAAGTACGATGGGGAGTGAATGTTCGGTGTGGAATCTTGTGGGATCGCCTGATTGGACCTTGTTTCTTTGAGGGCCTGTACCTTCTGCGTCAGGAACTCCCACTGCTGCTGGAGGATGTGCCCTTGCACGTTCATTTGACGATGTGGTTGCAACAGGACGGAGCTCCACCATATTCGTCTTTGCCCGTTCGTAACCAGCTGAACGATGAACTGCCAGGGAAATGGATAGGATGAGAAGGCCCTGTTTCTTGGCCCGCCAGATCACCGGATTTAACGCCGTTAGACTTCTTCTTGTAGGGGCATTTGAAGAAAGTCATATACATTCAAGCACCGGAAAAAACCTGACCAGCTCCGGCAACTCATCACGGACGCCTGCCTAACAATTACACCTGGAATGCTTCAGCGCTTCAGACGATCTATTGGACACCGGGCCCGAAAGTGCATAAACCAAAACGGTCATCACATCGAGCACTTGCTGCGATAAAACATTGTCAGGGCAGTTGTGTTTCTATTATTTCCGGTCTGTATGTGTCCGGCCTGTTAACTAATCGGCCCTTCTATGGGCCACAAACACATTCATTCACATACACAAGTTGCATGAAAGCGAGTATTGAACTTACATTGCGTGCGGTACGTATTAAACAAATATTTCAATAATTTGTAATCTTCGCCCCGGACTCGAACCTCCCACCTGACATATAACCCCGCTCCGCAACGCTTTTACCAACTATACTACGGCTCCATACGGCACACGGGGCAGCTTATAGCAAGTTTTAGGTTTACTGCGGTCACAATATCAATTTAGTGTTTCGCCGGCGTGTCAGGTGCACATGATCTAGAACGCACACGCATGTCTTCTAGTGTTTAATACGAGTATAACATTATGGCGTCCTATTGTGGTGAGCCGGTAAATACCAAGGTATCCGGTTGTGTTGTCTGAGCATACTGGCAAGGCAGATGTTTTCAGGACAGAATTAATATTGTGGGTTGCATAAAACTACATTGGAAGGGGTGGTTGAATAATGCTGTATATGCATATGAGAATAGTTGGGTGGAAGCCAGCATTTCAGAAAGATTTATTTTTAAATTTCCATTAAAAGTTTAAAGAAACTCTATAGAGTGTTTAAGCTGGAAGGCCATCGAAGTGCAATCAAGCTGTGATCGGAAAGTCTTTCTCTCAAACTGGTATTTTTTTTTCAATTTGCATGTTGCAATTATCCATTCAATGAAGGTCACAATGTGAGCGACGTTTTTAAAATGGGATTATGGGAGAAAGATTGTGTAACAATGATGAATACAACTGCTTTTAGTGATTAACCCATTATAAGTTTACCAATAACGCACAAGAGGTTAATACCAGTATTAATAATGCCAGTTCACTTTGAAAAAATTGCAGGTATCAAACAGAAGAAGATGATAATATATCAGTATCATCTATTTATAAACGAATAGAACAATTGCACAATATACGCAGTGCGGTTGTTTGCTATTTCTTGCGTACATAAATGACATTGTCGGCATTCTGTTATAGATATCGGCACTGAATCATTGCAAGAGTTAGAAATTTCTAAAGTAATGAGAAGTTAAAGCAGTCATCTAAATACCTGCATAAAATTAAGCGATTCTCAGACTGTATCAAAACAGAAGTGATTTGCCACCGCATAATTAATTCATCTTTCGGTGACAAATACTGCAGGTTTGTCAAGTTATTGGAACTACATTTAGATGCCGAACCTGGAATATTCGTACCCAAGTTTTAACTAAGAAATTGTCTTCAGTGACATTTCCAGCCTGCAAACTAAAATATTCAATGAGTGTAAGTCAGATATAACCTGTCTATAACGCTTTCTATCATCATCATCATCATCATCTGTTTACCCTCCAGGTTCGGTTTTTCCCTCGGACTTAGCGAGGGATCCCACCTCTACCGCCTCAAGGGCAGTGTCCTGGAGCTTCAGACTCTTGGTCGGGGGATACAACTGGGGAGTATGACCAGTACCTCGCCCAGGCGGGCCTCGCCTGCTATGCTGAACAGGGGCCTTTTGGAGGGATGGGAAGATTGGATGGGACAGGCAAGGAAGAGGGAAGGAAGCGGCCGTGGCCTTAAGTTAGGTACCATCCCGGCATTCGCCTGGAGGAGAAGTGGGAAACCACGGAAAACCACTTCCAGGATGGCTGAGGTGGGAATCGAACCCACCTCTACTCAGTTGACCTCCCGATGCTGAGTGGACCCCGTTCCAGCCCTCGTACCACTTTTCAAATTTCGTGGCAGAGCCGGGAATCGAACCCGGGCCTCCGGGGGTGGCAGCTAATCACGCTAACCACTACACCACAGAGGCGGACACGCTTTCTATCATTTTCATGATATGGATCAGCACTATGAGGCAATCCGACTGGAGCTAATGCTGTTGTTTAAGTGTCAAAATAAGGTTCTAACGGGCATAAAAGGTAAATCTAATACGAAGTTATGTTGAACCTATCATTCAAGAACTCGGAATTACCGTATATGTTGCTCCTCCAGCAACATACATTTTTCGTGAAGCAGTAAGTGTCAAAGAATACAGTATCTTGATAAATTTTCAACACAAACGGATGTACTAAATGTTAAAGAATATTTCGAGGAACTTTCAGCCCAAAAGGATGTTCACTCATACGATACAAGAAAAAAGAATGATATAGATTCACCACACGTTACCTTCAACGAAACATAAAACAGCCACAAGTATTCTGGAATTAAACCAGTCAACAATTAAATGTAGAGTGTAAAAGCCAGAAAGAGCTAAGTACCAGAAAGTTTGTTTAGAGATATTCAACAAATACAGTTTAATCTGAAAAATAAACATAGAGTATTTCTTATTTCAAAATAAATAATGCATCAAATTTGATTATCTTTGCATAAGTTTAAATAGTTTCATTATAACAGCTAAATATATCTTACGAGGGAATAACCATGCATTTGAGAATCTGCAAAAGAGCTATGTACTGTATGCTTTAACTTTTTAGTTGAGCTAAATCCATTTACTCGGGTAAGCTTAAAGTCTAATCAAGCTCTAATTCTGCGCTAAATGTCTTAATTTAATCGTCAACAAAGCCGACCATAGCAGGTGCAACTTAACTGAATATAAAGAAAACGTAACCCTCTTCACGGAGGGAATATAAAAGACAAGCATCTCCCATTCACGTCACCAAAGTTGATTATTTCTCTTTCATTTCTCGTTGCGCTGAGTGGCTCAGACGATAGAAGCGCTGGCCTTCTCAGCCCAAGTTAGCGGATTCGATACCGGCTCTGGGCGGTAGTGTTTGAAGGTGCTCAGAAGCGTCAGCCTCATGTCAGTAGAATTACTGGCACGTAAAGGAACTCCTGCGGGACAAAATTCCGACAGCTTGGCTTCTCCGAAAAGCTTTAAAAGTAGGCTACTTGGTGGGACGAAGACCAAATGGTGGTGGTAGTAGTAGTAGTAGTAGTAGTAGTAGTAGTAGTAGTAGCATCAAAAGGCCTGGTGTCCGAAACCAGGTGCCAATAATGTAAGAGTAAATGAATAACTAGCGAGTGAGATGAATATGCAGTTTGGATCGTGTGGCTGTAAGATCGCATTCGAGATGATGTGTTCGAGGTCCACCGTCGGTAGCTCAGAAGATACTTTTCTGTGCTTTCCCATTTTCATACCAGACGCAGGCTGGAGCTGTATTCTTAGAGCCACGATCACTTCGTTCCCATGCCTAGCCCTATCCTATCCCATCATCTCCAAAAAACGTAAACTCGTGTCCTTGTCCGGAGGTGGTGCAACTCTCTTCAGGCACACCCCCAATGGAGGTGAGCTGCATGTACCATTCCAATCATATACCAGCCCTCCTGTCATTCTTAAATTTCTGGTAGTACCGGGAATCGAACCCGGGATCCGAGGACGCAGATAATAGTGCTAACCGTTACTATGGAGACGGACATCGTCTCCATAAGACTTGTCTGAATGGGAGCGACGTGAAAGCAGTATAATTATACTATAACTGTCATTTTAGCTATAGCTCTCTCCTTTCGCGCTGTGCCCGGAAACCTTAAGACGCTAGTGCAACATTAGGAAGCAGGTAAGAAAATATATATAAATGTGCATGGCGTAGTCCTCAAGTTATATATAAATTAACGTTGTTTAGGTCGCAAGTTGTACTCTATTTTAAAGAATGGTGAGTTGTTTATTTTATGTAAATTAGTTTTTCTCTTACAGCTGCATGTTGCTTAACGGCAATGAATCATTCGAAATCTAATTTCAATACGATATAACATTAAAACACACGAAATTGTTAAAAATCATAGCACGTTATATTGCTTGTAGAGTTGACAGATGACCTACTAAAACATTCTACCTAACAATTTCGTCCCTTGTGAACATTAAACATGGACATTGAAAAGAATTACGTTAATTTACATGGCAGAAATCTGAATGTGTTACACTGTGATTTGCAGGTTAGGAACATACAGATCGAAAAAATCCTGAAGTCGGTAGCAGTATTCATAAGAACTATGTTAGAATTCGTTCCTTCATCAGAAGGCAGTCTTTCAACAAGCACAGATGTAGAAACAGATATTACGATGGTCCAGATTTGTATTCCAGAAAGAGCAAGGAAATTACGAAATTCTATAAATAGTAAGTTCTAAACACATTTTCCTGTGACAGAAGGGGGTAGCAACTTGTGACTTGACTTGTATTTACTGTGGCAGCGAAGGTACGGCATATCACAGCCAGTTTTCGAATGTAACCAATACAATCTTAAGAAACAACTCCAGCGAGACGTCAGTAAAATAATGGGTGGTCGGAATGAACCGAATAAAACTGACACTGTGTGAAAGGGAATGTAGTACGGCGTAGATTGGAGACAGGGACCGGATAGGTACGACCATCACTGATACTGTGAAAGGTCGTCCGTAGTGTAATATGGCACATATGATTTGATTACCTAGAACGAAACTTTGGCGTAAATACCTACATGTTATCTTTCATATTATGACTGAACCACTACAACGTCCTGCTGCATGGCTAAATGGTTAGCACATTGGCCTTTAGTCCAACGGGTCCCGAGTTCAATTTCCGTCCAGGTCGAGGATTTTAAACATAATTGGTAAATCCCTCTGGCTCGGGGATTGGGTATTTGTGTCATCTTCGTCATTAGAATCCATCATAGGTACGGTCCCATCCTCATAGATGCGCAAGTCTCCTTCAGTGCAGGCCGATCTCGAGAACATACGCTATTATTATTATTATTATTATTATTATTATTATTATTATTATTATTATTATTATTATTAATTCCTGTCTTAATTATACTTACTTCGATGCAAACTTTTACACTTGCATCCGGCAGACAGTAGATTCGAGCCCCCACTGTCGGCAGCTCTGAAGATGGCATTCCGTGGTTTCCCCACTTTCACTCCAGGTAAATACTGGGGTTGTACCTCAATTAAGGCCAGGGCCGCTTCCTTCCCACTCCTAGCCCTTTCCTATCCCATCCTCGCTATAAAACCTGTCTGTGTCGGTAAATCAAGTCGTAAAAAATATAAAAGTATCTTTTACACCTTGGTGAATTTATTTGGTCATATCCAACCACCCTGTATAAGCAACATACTACCCAGGCAGAGTTGTCACTATTAGTACCCTCCAATTATAAGAAGAATGGGTAATTTATTCTTCCAAGAATTTTTACTATTTGATGGTCCTCTGAAAAATGTCACCTCGACTGATCACTAACATATTATTTAACTAGTAATGAGAGAACAATTGTATTGTAATCAGTATGAGACCCTATAATCACCTCTCTATCAGCGGACGTCCAATTTAATGATACAAATATAATTGGTTTTACTTCCCACTAAGCCGGGTGAGTTGGCCGTGCGGTTAGGAGCGCGTAGCTGTCAGCTCGAATCCGAGAGATAGTGGGTTCGAAACCCACTGTCGGCAGCCCTGAAGATGGTTTTCCGTGGTTTCCCACTTTCACACCTGGCAAATGCTGGGGCTGTACCTTAATTAAGGCCACGACCGCTTCCTTCCCATTCCTAGGCCTTTCCTCTCCCATCGTCGCCTTAAGACCTATCTGTGTCGGTGCGACGTAAAGCAACTAGCAAAAAAAAAAAACTTCCCTCTAATGCCTCTACTTGGGTAGTAGAAAATCTAACGATAGCAGAAAACAAAATAATAGACTGGCAAACGCAAGGAATGACTTCCTTAAGAAAATTAATTTGTTCAAGGCGTTTGTGTGGACCGTGAAACATGGGCAACAATTAGCGCAGAAAGAAGAAGAATAGAATCTTTTGAAATGTGGTGTTACAGAAGAATGCTGAAGTTAAAGCAGGTGAATCACATTACAAATGCATAATAATACTGAATCGAGTTAACGAGAGGAGCGTGATTTGGCGAAATTTGACCAGAAGAAGGAATATGTTGGTAGAACGCATCTTGAGGCACCCAGGACATGTTCGGTTAATTTACGATGGAAGTGTAGGCGGTAAGAACAGTAGGAGTAGACCAATATATGAATGTAGCAAAACAGATTAGCGTAGATATAGCATGTACCAGTTATGTAAAACTGAAAATGTTGTAACAGAACAGAGTAGAATGACAACAAACCAGACTGATGATCCAAACAATGGCACAACTACTTTTGTGACTTTCAGGGACGCCAAAGTACCGAAATTTTGTCACTCAAGTGTTCTTTAAAGTGCCAGTAAATCAATAGACACGAGGCTGGCGTATTTGAGCACCTTCAAATACCATCGGATTGAGCTGGATCGAACCTGGTAACTTGGTCTCTACCGTCTGAGCCACTAAAGCTGGACACGTAAAGCTTAGATTTACGTTAATTGGCTATAGCATATTATTACTGAGGTCACCGGCATGTTCAGTAACTGATTCAGGCAATGTTCGCCTGGCTTGCAAAAAGAAATACTACCACCTGTTCACCGTATTCAAATGTTTCGAATTGAAAAGTAACCCGTAAGTCATTGGGATCTACATATATTTAAACTTTTAGCACACGTAACGGGAAAAAGGCGAGCATGAGAAGCTTCGAACACATTCCTGATTGAGTTGACGGTTCTGAGAGCCACTTTATGTGAGAATGGCTGTAAACCGATTATTGGAAAACGTATTTTATTAATACCAATGTGAGCAGATGAGCGCGCTTTTGTGCACTTGCAAATAGACTTACAAAGCATTGAATTGTCTAGTGGTAAAATTGAGTCAATGACATTCAGTAAAGTCAATATTTTAAAAATAATTAAAGGCAACTTGGTTTCAGTAAGGTTAGAGGATTGCTGCATGTTTTATTTAAGTACCTTTACAATATGCCTTGCCTTGGTCAAGAGAGAATATACTATGGATAGAGTGTTCAGTGAGTTTGAAAAGAAAAAGACAAAGTGGTGTTTTAGACATTAGTCAAATGAACAATATGATTATATGGAATGGAAAGGATCCTCACTTTTCTGCCATACGCATGCATTTCCGTACATTGTCAGTGTAGTCATTACCTCTTAGTATATAGTCTACAGGCCTAAAACAGGCCGGAAAGCCAATTAGTGATACTGTGGATTATAGGCATTGGAAGAAAAGAAGAAACGTTTGAACGTAGTAAAAGAAGACGTAGTTTCATAAGAATGGTGGAGTCCGTCACAGATATATTGTAGATACCTTCTGAAATTGATGTATTGCATAAGGACCGTCTTTCGATTTCCAACTCATTCGTACATTTCTTAAGCTGACTGAAGCCAAGAAAATTCAGATAAAAATAAGGTATATATAGACGACGAAGAAAACGCGTAATTGAAAATTAGTTTGAGCTTTTCATTGGCGTCAAGTTATTAAATAAACAATGGAGGAAACAATGTAATATTATCAGAGAAATATGGGAAAGGAAATCGAAGAAGGTGGAAACAGAGACGATTGATGTCGCAAGTGGTGAGGATATGCATGAAGAGGTATTCTAGACTCCATGACGTGGTTAAAGTCTAGGAAGTACTTCATAAAACCTAAGTTTGATTAATTATTTACGAAGTATTTATGGGTTATATTTAAGTAAATAATATTTTTTAATATTTTTGTAACATTTTTAATTACCTTTAGTATCCTGTATTACCAATAACTAACTGCGTATATGAGTAATAATTCAAGTACATGATTGCTCTCTCCCAAAAAGCCGGTCGTCCTTTATTGGAGAGAAGACTATTCTATTCATTCTTTCGTTGTTAATTGTAGCGAGCTTGCCTTTATCCGATGTGCTCACTCAGAAAAATATGTATTTAATTATTGATCTTCATATGTTCGCTTAACCCCTTAAGCGGGGAGCTCGGTACACTTCGGCTCACTTCCAGGTGGGGAGCAATTTCCCTGATTGAAGAACACATTTAATTACTTGCTTAAAAACTATCTTAGACTGAAATGAACTATAGAAGAGCACTAAGAGAAATATTTACTTGAATATACTGCATATAATTGTTGAAAAATCCTATTATTTTAATATTGTTCGATACTTTATGCAAGACGGTGATACCGAGACCGTTTCTTCCTAATAGCAAAGCTCTGGTTTTCGTTTATACAGTAACTTACACCAAAATATGTTGAGCAGCTTTCTAGCATTCTCCGCCTGGAAGTATTTTTGTACATGTAAATTGCAGACATGCAAAGTTTACATGTATTTAAAAGATTTAGAATGGAATAAATCATAACACGGAATTTTCTGTTATGTTGGTTAGCGTTAGCTTTTGAGGGATCCAGTTTATATATCTACAGTTCATAGGTGACACACACGGACTATATTACACTAAACTACAGGTAACATTTACAGTATTTACAGTCTTCACAGTGTTATGTCTTTTACAGCTGTTCATTATGATACACACGGAAGCAGATCACGTTACATACCCTGTACCGGCTTCGCATAATTTGTACGATTCCATTCCGAAACACGATAATTCTTTTTTTGTATTTAAACTTTCCACCGTAGCCATCCTTTCCATAACAAGAGGTTCTCATCAACTGACACTTTACCATTAAGGGTATAAGCTTCCAAAACTTTTGCTACCAGGTGTGAGAGAAATATAAAAAGCTTCGGAGAAAAAATCCCTTCTCTGTCATCAGCTCATAGAAACTAAGCGTGATCAACAAGCGATTGCGAGAAATGTAATGTCCTAATTTAGGTTTCTGTACAATCCCCTGCGACAGCAGTCCGCCCATAAGAATCTCTATTTCGTCCTTATTTATCGGGACTCAGTCTTGATCTCGACTCCTTCGTTTCATCTTACCATACTGGGTTTTATGTGCGATTTTCTGCTGGGCATAAAGATTTGTCTGTTCAGCTATGTTCTTTTATTATTTTGCTAGTGGCTTTACGTCGCACCGACACAGATAGGTCTTATGGCGACTATGGGATAGGAAAGGCCTAGGAGTTGGAAGGAAGCGGCCGTGGCCTTAATTAAGGTACAGCCCCAGCATTTGCCTGGTGTGAAAATGAGAATCCACGGGAAACCATCTTCAGGGCTGCCGACAGTGGGGCTCGAACCCACGATCTCCCGGATGCAAGCTCACAGCCGCGCGCCTCTACGCGCACGGCCAACAGCTATGTTCTAACATATCTTATCATCAAGAATTAATTCAAATATTTCTCTCGGTTTTGTTTTCCCTAAAATGTCTCCCTTTACACCATGATCGAATTTTGGATCGAAGCGGGACCTTCTTTGTCCATTTCAGTCTAAGTTGGCGAAGAAGTTGCACTGGTTGGAATATCATCAGTGTTATCGTCACTACTGTCACCGCCGTGATCGCTACTTGAACTGGAATCGAACATGCATTGTCCCATTCGCTACTGCTGAACGTTCGCATTAGCTGGGCCCGAAACCTGTACATTCGAGCCTGCAGTACTTGTTCCAGGTAAATTCCCGTCACTTACGAATTCCCCTTCGGAATAATTGACTTCACTAAGATCACTATCCTCCCCATTAAATTCCAACATTTCGTTTAACACGGTCCATAAAACATCCCCCTTTAACGGTTGGAGCCGGTAATTCCTTTTAGAAATTTTAGCGGAAAAAATGTAACAAAAAAGATTCGAATGGAGCCCTGGTCTCTGCAGCTTGGAAGGAAATAATGGATTATGCCTGTACTACGTGTATTGTGTAACTCGCGCTAAACATAAACTCTTGTCGTGAAGGCAGGACTCAAGAATGAGGATAATAAATTAGGTCACAGTTCTAATGTGTCATCAGAGAGGTCTATTTAGTATCATAATCTCCCAAAATCCCTTCTACAGCAATATTATTACATCCAAGGGATGATTAGTCGATGAGTTAAAGCTTCAGCGCGAGGCTATTAGGCTTCAGGTTGTTCTTGCCCGAACGAAATTTGCGTTCTTTATGATGCAACTCGTGGATGACACACTGGTATTGAAGGAACATAGTTGAAAAAATTCACATCAGAGCGCAGAATCATCCAGGACACGTTGCTAAAAAAGAAATAAATCTCTTCAGGCAGGAAACTGAGAAAAAAATATGTAATTAGAATCGGCGGATATACCCGCGTTCCCCGCCGAGCAAGCGACTTGCAGCCGCGGATCTCGCCGCATCGCCCACCGAGCGAGAGTATACTATTCATTCGTTCGTTCTTAATTGCAGTGAGCTTGCATTTATCCGATGTGCTCACTGCGAAAAATATGTATTTAAATATCGATCTTCATATCTGTTGCGCTTAACCTGCATCATCATCATCATCATCATCATCTGTTTACCCTCCAGGTTCGGTTTTTCCCTCGGATTTAGCGAGGGATCCCACCTCTACCGCCTCAAGGGCAGTGTCCTGGAGCTTCAGACCCTTGGTCGGGGGATACAACTGGGGAGTATGACCAGTACCTCGCCCAGGCGGCCTCACCTGCTATGCTGAACAGGGGCCTTGTGGAGGGATGGGAAGATTGGAAGGCCGTGGCCTTAAGTTAGGTACCATCCCGGCATTCGCCTGGAGGAAAAGTGGGAAACCACGGAAAACCACTTCCAGGATGGCTGAGGTGGGAATCGAACCCACCTCTACTCAGTTGACCTCCCGAGGCTGAGTGGACCCCGTTCCAGCCCTCGTACCACTTTTCAAATTTCGTGGCAGAGTCGGGAATCGAACCCGGGCCTCCGGGGGTGGCAGCTAATCACGCTAACCACTACACCACAGAGGCGGTCGCTTAACCTGCATGCTGAAAGTATATCTCTCGTGTAAGTTCTATTAAGTGGACTGTTGACCTTTGGATACAAAAATTGAACCAGAAGAAGGCCTTTGGGTAGCCGATAACCTCACTGTTATTCGACACATCAGTTTATAATGCCTGGCTGCAGTATCTCGACCACAGATACAATTCTAGTTGCGTGTTCTCGGTTCACACGGAAGGTCACGAGTTCGATTCTCCGTTAGGAAGTAGAAAATTTTTAAAAACGAGACTTCTACTTCCGGAGATGCACATGGCCCTGAGGTTCACTAAGCCTAAATCAAAAATGAGTACCAGCGGAAGCCTTTAACTTCCACCCCTCCAAGGGCCTTTATGGCCTGTACGGAGATGAATTTGCTTTGTTTTGTTCTACCTAACAGGTAAGCGAGTTTAACCGTGAACTCTTGTTGCCGGTCGCCTGCACGAACCATGAGCTCCCCATCGTGCGCGCATTTCGTAGATAAACCACTCACCCTGTATTCTTGTAAAGACTTTATCCTGCCAATCGTGTGAACACTGACTGAAGTGTGAAGAACAGGAATGATGATTGCCATGACATTCGCGATTCTTTTCTCTATGATTTCCAGCATTCAAATAGAATAATAATTTTAGCGAATTTACGTCTCACTAACTACCTTTTTGCGGTCTTCGGAGATGCCAAGGTGACAGAATTTTGTCTTGCAGGAGTTCTGTAATGTGCCAGTGTAGTGCCAGTAGATATATCGATATGAGGCTGGCATAATTGAGCATTTTCAATTACCATTCAATGGTGGTGATCGAACCCAAAAGCTTCTGAGTCATTCGGCCCGATAACCCAAATAATTAAAATGGAATTCAAAATACATTCATCTAGAAAATTTGCCTTGTTAGACGTTACATGATACATTCGCAATATCATAAAGCTCACCTTCAGTAATTTTACACAGAGTTGACTGTCTGTCAAGACCGTTAGTAGTTTTAACGGACTTGGAAGAGTTCTAAATAACTATCTAAATGGAACATTTTCGATGATAATCGGATAATTAATATTTTCTTTCTTTCCTAATCTGCTTACCCTCCAGTGTTGGTTTTTCCCTCGAATTCAACGAGGGATCCCACCTCTTCCGCCTCAAGGGCAGTGCACTGGAGAGTGAGACATTGGGTCGGGGGATACAACTGTGGAGAATGACCAGTACCTCGCCCAGGCGGCCTCACCTGCTAGGCTGAACATGGGCCTTGCGGAAGATGGGAAGATTGGAAGGGATAGACAAGGAAGAGGGAAGGAAGCGGCCGTGGCCTTAAGTTAGGTACCACCCCGGCATTTGCCTGGAGGAGAAGTGGGAAACCACGGAAAACCACTTCCAGGATGGCTGAGGTGGGAATCGGACTCACCTCTACTCAGTTGACCTCCCGAGGCTGAGTGGACCCCGTTCCAGCCCTCGTACGACTTTTCAAATTTCGTGGCAGAGCCGGGAATCGAACCCGGGCCTTCGGGGGTGGCAGCTAATCACACTAACCACTACACCACAGAGACGGACAATAAATATTTCCCCGTATAAAATAAGGACTACAGCGACAGCAGTTACTTTATAGCTCTCATGTATTGTTCATCCTTAACGTATCACAAAACATATATAGTATTATTTCCTTTCGATATAACACAAATATTATTTCAATAGTTAATTTTCTGTTGAATCATATCAACTTTTAAGTTTAATTAAGGGGCAAAAGATCTTTCTAGGTCGACGCCCCGAACAAATAGCATTTGAAAAATGTTTAATTAAGATCCCTTCTAACATATGAAATGTTCTAAAAGGTCACATAATACCCTAACGTGACGTGCCAGGTAAAATATTCCATTCCTTGGCAGAAAAAGTTACTGTTGCAGGTACTAATACAGACTCTATAACAACACAGTAGGAGAGGGCTAGGACTAGGAAGGAAGAGACCAGCATTTGCCTGAGAGCCACGGAAAACCATCTTAAAGGCTGTCGGCATTAGTGTTAGAATCTATTATCTCCTGAATGTAAGCTAACAGCTACACTGCCCGAACCGCGCAGCCAACTTGCTCGTTAACACAGATGGTCAGATGTTTCCTGTGCACAGCAGAACTGATGAGCAAATATAAAGTAAAGTAAAGTAAAGTCATCTCCGTACAGGCCATTAAGGCCCTTGGAGGGGTGGAAGGTAAAGGCGTCCACCATCCGTAACCTCGGCACTTGTTGGGATAGAGTGGTTAGCTCTACGCCCGGATGAGCAAATATACAGAAGCGAATCAACTCAAACGTGAACAGCAACACAATGACAGCTGAATGTTCTCGATGATAGGCTCCTTCAAAACAATAACAACCATCATAATTAATATTTTCCCTCGCTATGGTTTGATATGTTATAATCTGTCTTTGTAAACCATTATGATTAATATATGGATCACAGTTCACAAAGTCTATCGACTCTCCCCTCTAGTTCATTTTCTTATAAGCTGTCGAGTACCCGTGGCTGGAGCAGTGAGATTTTATTTATTATTTCAGTCGCTCCTTTCATAACGCTGAATATTAATATCTACTAATCTATTTAAAGGTACATTTTATGAGCTCTTCCTCTGGATATTGTATTCTTTCATCGACTGCAATCCCATCATATTATGATATATTTATATGGCACTTTATAAATTGAACGTATTTTTAATTCTTATTCAGGAATTCTTTTACTTCCATTAAAATAGCTTAGAAATATCTTAGACGTGAAGCTTCCACAGTGTGAAGAGTTATTTCGTTCTTCTTCCGGATTGAACCGTGTTGTTGTTTTAATTACATTACGTACAGTTTGCCGACGTTTCGAATACGTTACAGCATTCTTTGCCAAGGGGACTAAAATACCCCTCCGGATCCGAGATAATCAGCAGTTTGATGGCTGCCTGGGATACTGATTTTTCGCCCTGAAAAGGTCTGCAACGTAACAGTAAACCTACTGATAGTGGTCTCTCATACTTAGCACTCTTAAATATCCTATTCTGCAACCTTTTTTTTTTTTGCTTTACGTCGCGCCGACAAAGGTAGGTCTTATGGCGACGATGGGATACGAAAGGCCTAGGCGTTGGAAGGAAGCGGTCGTGCCCTTAATTAAGGCACAACCCCAGATTTGCCTGGTGTGAAAATGGGAAACCACGGAAAACCCTATTCAAGGCTGCCGACAGTGGGATTTGAACCCAGTATCTCCCGGATGCAAGCTCACAGACGCGTGCCCCTGACCGCACGGCATTCTGCAACCTTGACTGTAGATCACGAGTGTCTAACAATCTACGATACCCAGTCCGGCTCCATGGCTAAATGGTTAGCGTGCTGGCCCTTGGTCACAGGGGCCCCGGGTTCGATTCCCGGCAGGGTCGGGAATTTCAACCACCATTGGTTAATTTCGCTGGTATGGGATCTGGGTGTAGATGTCGTCTTCATTACCATTTCATCCTCATCACGACGCGCAGGTCGCCAACGGACGTCAAATCAAAAGACTTGCATCTGGCGAGCCGAACATGTCCTCGGACACTCCCGGCACTAAAAACCATACGCCATTTCCATTTCCTTTACGATACCCAACCGTTGAATTTCAAAAGCAAGGTGGCTCTCTGTATGTTTTTATTTTTGTAGATAATTTGAAACAATTTGAAGTAATTTACTCCATATCATGCACATAACAATGAACTCAAAAGGTACACATTGTTTTTGAAAATCCTGGCGCCCTTACTTAACACAAGTCATCGTTTGTATGAATACATTACACGATTCCATCTTCGCTGCCAGGGTAAGAAGTCAGCTTCGCGATTGGGTACGAATCTTGACACTAACAACGGTTTTCCTAAATGTTGTTTTCTACTCAAATTCCAGGAAACGGTCAGGATAGTATTTTACTTCTAATTTCGAGACATTATTCCAGTTCTGGATCTAAATAATTACAGTATTTCACACTGTCACTCTCCACTACAACACGTTCATTCAGTTTGTTTCCGAATAATAATAATAATAATAATAATAATAATAATAATAATAATAATAATAATAATAATAATAATAATAATAATAATAATTGTAGTCATTTAACGTCTCTTGAATTGTTTTAGACTTAAAGAGACTCCAGAGTATTTGAATTGTTTCTGCAACAGTTGTTTAACGCACCGGAAGAAAAAGACACCCTCAAAAGCCACCGAACTTATCTAGGATCCACCCGATATCTTCTAGTCAGAAGAACGACTAACCGACTGCGCACACAACTACCGAGAGCTCTCGGCTAGAAACATTCCGAGTCCGTATGAATCAACAACGACAACAGCAACAATAAACAGATTCTTCTAAGCAAAACTGCGAAGAGTAAGACCATCGTATCTGGAAAATGTTTTAAAATTGAAGCCATGAATTCCATAACAGCACAAGTCCACTCATCAAAGTTTTGAGATAAAAATGTTTTTTGTATATATGTAAACCTGCTAAAGCTATTCCTTTGATTTTTTCTATGCACAGATATTACAAGGCGCATGTGTCTTGAAAAATATTACATCAGAATTACGAACGGTTTCAGAATAAAAAATATGTAAAAACGGTATTTTTGTGCTGTTTTGGAAATCATTGGATTTCTTTTTAATATTACTTTTATTAACATCTGTTTAATTGCATACAAATACATGGTACGAGTTTAATTTTGGTGAAAACATATTCACAAAGATATCAGTAAATGCAAGATCCTAAGAAATGTTTAGTCTGAATCCCAGGTGTCACTTTCTGAGGCAGCATTATCATTGTTGAAGTTTCCATAACAATGTAGTATATGCTCAAAGTATGGCCGATGCTGTGTGTCAATGGACAGTATACACTTCGAAATGTCTCTTGCTTTCGCTGGTTATAACTTTATTTCACTGTTGTAGGCCTTCGTTAAAGCTGCCAAATTACAAACACGCTTTTCTTTCAATTGAAATGTCTGTGTCACTAGTCCACTAGCTGATGTGCTAAAAGTCACATCATTGCAGCGATACTGAATAATCTTGTATGATGTGCCTTTCCACTGCCCTTCATGTTTAGACAGTGGCACAGGGTCTTTTACTTTTGCAAAGAAGGTTTCGTAATCCATAATCATGGATGGATCAACGTGAACATTGTGTATATTACTAGCACTCTTCTCCATGATATCCATCCATTGTTGAATAGTGTACAGTGTCCTGCTTCCTCTTCTTCAACTCTTCAACTCAGTACAAGTATTATGCGCTTAGAGTCAAAACAGCATTTGTTCATGGACTTGTGATATTTTGATTATCATTACTAAAAATAAATGTGCACAAAGCGGATATTTTGTGCTGTTCTGATTGCCAAGTGAAAGCCTGCGACGAGACGATTCCAACGATACCCATAACTCACATAGCGTCAAAATGTGGACTTGTGCTGACTTGGAATTCATGGTTTCAATTGTTCCACTTTCCTAAATACTCGTCATTTTTCGCCAATGCAGTGAAATTCTCAAAGATATTACATAGATGTGATGAAGAATTGTAAAAATACAGTAGTATTTCAAACATTATAGCGAAATCATTTAAAATAATTTTGTAAGTTGTTAGCATGCAATGTTGACACATCTCTTAACGGCGTTTGAAGGACGTAATAAGTTACTTCCTGCTTAAAACTTCCAAACGTGATTCTCGTTTCTTTCAATAGTGATCTTTTTCAGTTCTCGGGGTGTTTGATGCATTTTGTGAATTTTTTTAACATGCGTGCTAATATTTGTTGCTCATGTGCTATGTCATGAAAAAACAAACGATAGTCAATTCTGATAAATATATGCACCTAAGGTTAAATTTATGCACCTATCATACCAGCCCCAACTCACCCACGAATACACCTAATAGCTTGCATTCCAGAATATGCACAATTTCAGACTCGAAAGATTTCTTGGTTTCTTCTTCCAATTCATAGAATCCAATAAAAATTTCGTGTACACTTATCGGCTTTCCTGCTTCTCTTGTACTTTAGTGTGCTGAATTACCACACTCAGTTGATCGATTTAACTTGACCTGAGCAGTATGCAGTAAACTAGAAATAAAACGAACTTAAGTGTAGCATGCAATTGACTTTCAAAGTATTTTCACCAAAATGGACATAATTTAATTTTGTATTTTACGCCTTCAGTATGCAAACAAGTGGTTTGGCTGACTGGTTCCGGCGGGGTCGGGGATTTAAACTGAGTATCATCAATTTCTGTGGCACGGAGACTGGGTTCTTGTGTCTTTCCCAATGCACATATTAATCTATAAATAACACATCACACTACTAACCACCACAGAAACAAGCAATAGTGACTAGATCCTTTCATATAGGGTTGGCGTCAGGAGGGCATCCGACCGCAAATTTGGGCCTAATAATAATAAATACTGACCATCCTCCTCCTCCTCCACCACCCACCCTCCACCACACACACACACACACACATACATACATACATACATACGTACTAACATATATATGTCGACCCAAAGAATTTTGGAAAAAGGCCAGGAAGAAAAATATGCACACAAGTCGGAAAGAAAGCTCCTGTACGCAGTTAAAATGGCCAGTGCAACGAAAGCCAGCGGAGGTGAGAGGAGAAGTATAGTGAAGATATGGCATGACAAGAGAAGGTAGGAGGTCTGTGTGTGAAAAACACTGATTTGCTGTTTTGGAATGCCGTGACTTACGACCGTTCTTAATGGCGAAAGTACACATTCACACTCCCAACATAGTCGATATACAGTATAATTTGTTTATTTCATTATCTCCAAAATTCCACCCCAAACAACTTACGATACTCCTAGAAGTAGAAGCCAAATATGAAATTAGTTTGTTTCAGATTTAACTCACAAAAAGCATTGAAACATTCTCCTTCACATGCATACAGGGTGAATCTCCTAAAACTATCCCCGGGAATATTTTCGAAACGCGATGTGCAATTGATGCGCTGTTTCCACATTATGGAAGTACATACAGAGGCTCAAAACTGTAGCCCATACAGCGATTCCAACAATGTTCCGGAAAAGGTTTTGGAGCACATAATATTTTTTGAAAGTGGAGCAAAGTCTATTAACGCAAGGAAAATGAAAGTAGAGACAATTAGAATCACAATGGCTTTTGTTGCAGGGTCCTAGGGTAAATAATGCATGAAATATTATCTCCACAAGGCATGACTAAAGCGACTGATGGAGTACGGATATATGCGGAGAGGCGCTCCTAGATTGTGTTTGTCAAGTGCCAGTAGATCTAGTACCACGTCTGATGACAGACATCTAAAGATTCCCAACCAAAACTGTTTCATCCACCGGGCCTAGTGGCTCAGATTGTAGAACGCTCGTCGGGCTGGGTAGCTCAGGCGGTAGAGACCTGGCCTTCTGAGCTCAAACTGGCGGGTTCGATCCCGACTCAGTGCGGTGATGTTTGAAGGTGCTCAAATACGTCAGCCTCGTTTCTGCAGATTCACTGGCACGTTAAAGGACTTCTGTGGGACAGCATGCCCGCACCTCGGCGTCTCCGAAAACTATAACGGTAGTTCTTGAAACACAAACGTAACTAGCATTTGTACCCATTGTTCGCAGTGGATTACATGTTACCTTCAGGAATTTGTGCGCAGTAATATGGCACGTTTAATGCGACGGCCGTAGCCGTGTTGAAACACCAGATCCCGTGAGATCTCCGAAGTTAAGCAACATTGGGCGTGGTCACGATTTGGATGGGTTGCCACGCGTTGTTGGTGGGGGGTAAGGGAATGGAGGAGCGGAAAGGAACTGGCCACACTACCGTACGTAAACTCCGGCTCAGGCACACCTCTGCGGAGGTTCGGACCTGCCTTCGGGCAGAATACACCCTTACCTTACCATACGAAAGTGCATGGCAGTAGAAAAAATACGAGAGAGAATGATGACGATTTCGAATTTAGTGTACGATACAGTTTCTGGTCCGAAGTTGTGCGAAATACTCCATGGTTCTCAGGTTGCATATTGTATCTCTGACCACTGGTGTGGCGCTCTGACAATGATGACACCTCCCTTAATATTTGTCCTACCGAAAAGAGTAAAATGGCTCTTTAGTTTTTCCCGTTGCCATCTTGAAGTGACATGCACGACATGTCTCGCGGGACTTGGACTAAAAATCCAAAGTTCGTAATCATCTGCGTTATTACCCGTCGTACGATAAATACGTACACGGCATAAAGGAATGGAAACAACGTATTCTGAAACGTTTGTCGTATACAGTCATTTGATAGACCTAATGTTAACGAAAATATTTAAGAATAATCTTCCTATAAATCCTCCATGGCTCAGACGGCAGCGCGTCGGCCTCTCACCGCTGGATACCGTGGTTCAAATCCCGGTCACTTCATGTGAGATTTATGCTGGACAAAGCGGAGGCGGGGCAGGTTTTTCTCCGGGTACTCCGGTTTTCCCTGTCATCTTTCATTCCAGCAACACTCTCCATACTCATTTCATAGCATCTCTCACTCATTAATATAAATCACTTTGGGAGTGGCGACCCCATCGTAATAACAGCCTATATCTGATTCATTCATTACATCCCTGACCCAGTCAAAGACTAGAAAACAGGTTGTAAATTTTCTTCCTATAAATACCAACTCCATGTGATTACCACGACATCATATGCACCTGATAATAAATCACCGACCTCGATAGCTGCAGTCGCTTAAGTGCGGCCAGTGTCCAGTATTCGGGAAATAGTAGGTTCGAACCCCACTGTCGACAGCCCTGAAAATGGTTTTCCGTGGTTTCCCATTTTCACACCAGGCAAATGTACCTTAATTAAGGCCACGGCCGCTTCCTTCCCATTCCTAGCCCTCTCCTGTCCCATCGTCGCCATAAGACCTATCTGCGACGTAAAGCAAGTAGCAAAAATAAATCCTGAGTGCGTAGAATCCAAATACGTAGTCTGGTTAAAGTCCATCAGTTTTCCACTTTTAGGAATATTCAAACAGATAACCAAACAGACAGACAGACACACTGTCACGAAAGGGAGAGGTTCTACCTCATGTTATCTCGATGTTCAGATACATTAAGTAGGGGTAATTTTAAAGCCGAGAGAAATATGATGCATCCTCTGTTTTTTTTTCCTGTTATGGATCCTTGAAATAAGTGCAGGTGTGCGAGGGTGTCCGTCACTGGCTGCAGAGCATGAAGCCCGTAGAAAATAGTAGTTTCTTCTTCATTTGAAGAGCAAGCAAAATTATGTACATAACAAAAATTATTTAAAATGAAGGAGCGTTTCACATATAGTCTACATATTTCACATATAATCAATAGTGTAAGAGCAATTAAAAAAACATATTCTGGACTTCCTATAAACCCCCAGTCTGTTCAGAGATTTTTAAACCACCTGCATATTGAAACCTGATCCTGGATGAGTAGACTCTAAATGAAGTTTCGTCAAGATATAATCAATAGCGTAAGATAAAAAATTGAAAGAAACGCTTCTGGTCTTCCTATAAACCCCCAGTCTATTCAGTGAGTTTTAAATGATATGCATATCAAAACCTGCTCCTGAATGATTAGATCCTAAATATAAAGTTTGGTCGAGATCTATTCAGCCGTTTATCCGTGGTGGTGGAACAAACAACCAGAAAAACAAACAGACATAAAACTCAAAACTACTGATACGATCTTGAGTTGACCTGAAACGGATAAATATATCAATATTTAGCGAAATAAATTACATTACAAACAACGGACCCCTAGAATTTTATTTATAAGATTAAATTATGTTGTTGTTGTTGTTTGTGTCATAATTGCATAGACTAGTTTGATGCAGCTCTCCATCCACCCCATCCTATAGTGTACTAACCTTTTCATTTCTGCATAACTGCTTCTACTCTAATGTGTTTGTCATTTACCTTCTTTGCCCCCGCCGTTCTTACCACCGACACTTCCCTCAAAATGCAACTGAACAAGTTCTGGGTGTCTTAAGATGTGTCCTATTATTCTATCCATTCTTCCAGTCAAATCTCACCAAGTATCTCCTTTCACCAATTCGATTCCATATCTCTTCATTTGTGATTCGATCTATCCATCCCACCTTCTGATGATATGGATGTGGATTCCCATATTGAACCCGAAATATTTGTCCCGAATTTTTTTGCTAGTTGCTTTACGTCGCACCGACACAGATAGGTCTTATGGCGACGATGGGACAGGAAAGGCCTAGGAGTTGGAAGGAAGCGGCCGTGGCCTTAATTAAGGTACAGCCCCAGCATTTGCCTGGTGTGAAAATGGGAAACCACGGAAAACCATATTCAGGGCTGCCGACCGTGGGGCTCGAACCCACGATCTCCCGGATGCAAGCTCACAGCCGCGCGCCTCTACACGCACGGCCAACTCGCCCGGTTGTCCCGAATTAGTAAATTTATAATGCCAATATAGTTGGTCCGTTATTGGACATTATAAATTTTCGAACTAACTCACTCCAGGTTGTCAGCCATTCGTCTTGGTGGGTGTGCTATTTCCCAATTGATGAGCACAACGTTACACACTGGGGCGAAACACTGGCAATCAGGAATGAGTTGACTGGAAAATTTATAATATCCAATAACGGTCAAACTATATTGGTATCATCTCACCTTCAGCATCCTTCTGTAACACCACATTTCAAAAGTTTATATTATCTTTCTTTCTGAGCTAGTTAATCATCCATGTTTCACTTCCATGAAATGCCACGCTCCAGACTAAAGCCTTAAAACAACATCTGCCTAATTCCTATTCCTATATCAATGTTCGAAGTGAGTAAATTTATTTTCCTAAGAAAGAACTTTTATGTCCTCCTTACTTCTGCCATCATTAGTTATTCTTACCCAAGTAACGATATTCATCTACTTCCTTCAAGAATTCATTTCCTGATCTGATATTTTCTGCAACACCTGACTTCGTTCGACTGCACTCCATTCTTCAAATTTTGGTTTTGATTTATTTATTTATTTATTTATTTATTTATTTATTTATTTATTTATTTATTTATTTATTTATTTATTTATTTATTTCACCTTGGACTCCTTCTCCATAACATTCAGCATTTTCTCCACCTTTTCTGCAGACTCAGATAAATAACAATATCATCGTCAAATGTTAGGCCCCTTAAACAACAAACATCATCATCATCATCATCATCGTCGTCGTCAAATCTCAGAGTTTTGATTTGCTCTCCCTGGATTGTGATTCCCTTTCCAAATTTCCCTTTTATTTCCTCTACCGCCTGTTCTTGTATAAACATTGAAAACGAAAGGAAAAAACAACAGCCCTGCCTAACTCCTTTCTGGATTGCTGCTTTATTTTTCAAAGCCCTCGATTCTTATCACTGCAGACTGATTTTTTACACATTGTACACAATTCATCTTTCTTGGTATCTGGCCCCAGATAATATTAAAGATTAATTCGTAAATCTATTTTAATATCCATCAAACATTTCAATTTTCTATCGGCAAATCCTTATTACGTGGTTGAAAAGCGGAAAGTACCGATGTTGGCTCCTGAATGAATAGCATATTTTCAGCTCAATTAGTATTAAGAAATGTATAATCAATATTATAATGTCTTAATTTCTCTTCCTTTTATCAAGTTTCATATGACATCCTTCCTATCAGTTCTTACAGGAAGTCCCAGTTCCATCAACAGTTGTTAATGCTTTACAAGTTGTTAAATCGTGTTCATATAGATAATAACAAAACATGTATTCCATCAACAAGTTTTAGATACGTAACATCTCTTTCAGAACAAGAACGTCAACAGATTAGCCAGAAATCCTATTATATATGTCGTTTTAGGTGCAATAAATTGTACACACATAAGAATCCATTTACCAGGAGGCACCAGAGTTGAAATATGCCGCAATCGGAAAAGATGCTTTTCTGTTCATATTCAAGTGATCAGTGATCCTAACCTCTGAATCAGCGATGTAGTTGCTTGATCGTCAGTTTCTGTACACGATAGTACGATATTTAATAACTCCAATATCAAGCACAGTTTGAACGGCAGACAACTAACGAAGGAATCCTGTTAGGTGAAAATGGATAACCCTTTATAAATTGCATTTTAACCCCATATTTACATACTGAAACAAGACACCTCGAAACAGTTAAAATAGAGCACACGTCAGAACACGGAACTAGGTGGAAAGTATTATAGGGGTCTGGGGAACGTGGTTTCTCGTTCTCAGCTTGTGACTGCAAACCAGACGTAAGACATCCTGTTTATGTTGACTTCACGTGGCATGTTTTACGGCTGTATTCAACAAAAGTTCATCGAAACGCACCAAAAAGAACCGCATGGTTCTGCCTGCCATAGACTTCTTAATTCGCACTGTTCTTACCTCTCGCGAGAGCATGTTAATCTTAAGGCATTATTTAATTTTTAAAACGGTAATGATAATAATGTTATTTGCTTTACGTCTCACCAACTACTTTTACGGTTTTCGGAGAGGCCGAGGTGCCAGAATTTAGTCCCGCAGGAGTTCTTTTACTTGCGAGTAAATCTACCTGCACGAGGCTGACGTATTTGAGCACCTTCAAATACCACCGGACTGAGCCAGGGTCGAACCTGTCAGAAGACCAGCGCCTCAACCGTCTGAGGCACTCAGTCCGGGTTTTAATGCGGTGTTTTTTTTTGCTAGGGGCTTTACGTCGCGCCGACACAGATAGGTCTTATGGCGACGATGGGATAGGAAAGGCCTGGGAGTTGGAAGGAAGCGGCCGTGGCCTTAATTAAGGTACAGCCCCAGCATTTGCCTGGTGTGAAAATGGGAAACCACGGAAAACCATTTTCAGGGCTGCCGATAGTGGGATTCGAACCTACTATCTCCCGGATGCAAGCTCACAGCCGCGCGCCTCTACGCGCACGGCCAACTCGCCCGGTAATGCGGTGTTAACACATAACTTATTAGTATTAATCAAACAACTGTCGATGAATAAATTGCACGCAAGGTCTATTAGAAATGTACAATCTAGTAGACAAAACATGACAAGTGGTTTCTAAAATGGTCAGTTACGAATTTAGTCCCCGTCTAATTCCAGAACCCGTGACCTCTGGTTAAACACACTGAGCTAACCTAGATGTTACAATAAAATAATATGAACCAATGTTTTACAGTGTTAATCCTTATTTTATTTTTTAAGACTATCAAACAGTCCTCATCGGTACATAAAATTAATTTTTGCTTACTTGAAAGAATGAATTTCCACGAAAACGTATTTTAATTCGGTAGTAGCCTAGAATTATCTACAATCTGTATAAAAACCAGTCTGCAGTGATAAGAATCGAGGGCTAAGAAGCAGCAATCCAGAAAGGAGTGAGGCAAGGCTGCAGTTTGTCCCCCCTCCTCTTCAATGTTTACATAGAACAGGCAGTAAAGGAAATCAAAGAGGAATTTGGAAAGGGAATCACAATCCAAGGAGAGGAAATCAAAACCTTGAGACTTGCCGATGATATTGTTATTTTATCTTAGACTGCAGAGGACCTTGAGAAGCTGCTGAATGGTATGGACGAAGTCTTGGGTAAGGAGTACAAGATGAAAATAAATAAGTCCAAAACAAAAGTAATGGAGTGCAGACGAACGAAGGCAGGTGATGCAGGAAATATTAGATTAGGTAATGAAGTCTTAAAGGAAGTAGATTAATATTGTTACTTGGGTAGTAAAATAACTAACGATGGCAGAGGTAAAGAGGACATAAGATGCAGACTAGCACAAGCAAGGAAGAGCTTTCTTAAGAAAAGAAATTTGCTCACTTCAAACATTGATATAGGAATTAGAAAGATGTTATTGAAGACCTTCGTGTGGAGCGTGGCATTGTATGGAAGTGAAACATGGACAATAACTAGCTCAGAAAGAAAGAGAATAGAAGCTTTTGAAATGTGATGTTACAGAAGAATGCTGAAGGTGAGATGGATAGATCGAATCACGAATGAAGAGATACTGAATCGAATTGGTGAGAGGAGATCGATTTGGCTAAATTTGACAAGAAGAGAGAGAATGATAGGACACATCTTAAGACACCCAGGACTTGTGCAGTTGGTTTTTGAAGGAAGTGTAGGTGGTAAGAACAGTAGGGATAGACCAAGGTTTGAATATGACAAGCAGATTAGAGCAGATGTAGGATGCAGTAGTTACGTAGAGATGAAAAGGTTAGCACAGGATAGGGTTGCATGGAGGGCTGCATCAAACCAGTCTATGGACTGATGACTCAAACAACAACAGTAGCCTATATTATAATGTGATCATGAGAAACCACGTTGTACCTGTCCAATATGAACTCTGTTTGCTTTACGACCAGTAGTTTTGTCTCTACCAGCCCTCCGGTCTAGTATTCAATTCCCGGCCAGGATAGGGATTCTTATCTGGATCTGAGCGCTGGTTCGAGGTCCACTCAGCCTACATGATTACTCTTTTTACAGCTTTTTTACGTCGCACCGACAAAGATAGGTTTTATGGCGACGATGGGATAGGAAAGTGCCAGGGGTGGGAAGGAATCGGCCATGGCCTTAATTAAGGTATAGCCCCAGCAATTGCCTGGTGTGAAAATGGAAAACCACGGAAAACCATCTTCAGGACTGTCGACAGTGGGGCTTGAACCCGCTATCTCCCGGATGCAAGCTGACAGCTGCGCGCCCCTAACCACACGGCCAACTCGCCCGGCCTACGTGATTACAATTGAGGAGCTATCTGACAGAGAGATAGCGGCCCCGGTCTAGAAAACCAGGAATAACGGCCAATAGGATTCGTTGTGCTGACAACATGTAACCTGGTAATTTGCAGGCCTTCGGGCTGAACAGTGGTCGCTTGGTAGGCGAAGACCCATCAGGGCTCTAGCGGTATGGATTGGGTAGGGTTTTTATCTCTCTTTTCCCAGCACAGTAAGGAGTAAATTGTTATCATCCATTTCAGTGAGATCATTCCCCCCATGAAGAGCCTTGGCCTACCAAGCGACCGCTGCTCAGCCCGAAGGCCTGCAGATAACGAGGTGTCGTGTGGTCAGCACGACGAATCCTCTCGGCCATTATTCTTGGCTTTCTAGACCGGTGCTGCCATCTCAGCGTGAGACACCTCCTAAATTCTAATCACGTAGGCTGAGTGGACCTCGAACCAGCCCTCAGGTCCAGGTAAAAATCTCTGACCTGGCCGGGAATCGAACCCGGGGCCTCCGAGTAAGAGGCAAGTACGCTACCCCTACACCACGGGGCCGGCCAGTGAGATCATTCCAAGAACTTATTTATGTTCGATTCGTTGCCTCAGATTATAAATTGTTTCAGTTCAAGTAATCCACTCAAATATGAAGTGTCTTAACTTCCGGGCGGCTGTCATAAGAAACAGAACGTGTCCGCTTTTCCCTGCGGTTGCCTCCAAGCCGGTTTCTCGAGACATCCTAAGGCTTCACACACGGTTCCCTATGAGTTCGCTGCAAATAAATGTAAGATGTTGCATTCCATTTCAAAGTAAGAGGAGGGGGAGTTAACTGAAGAGTCGAGACTAAGTGACAGGCCACGTAAACCGTGATAAATGGAATTCGTTTATAAGAAGAGAGGCAATTTGATATATCTCAGTTATCATCAAAGTTTTACTATACAGAGTGTTCAAACATTCGTACATATGGCTGCACCATTTAAGTCGTGAGGAAAGAGATTATTCGCGAAAGATTTCCATCCCACCTGTAAAATCTTACTAATCAATAGTACAACCATTATATGGCGGAGATTGTGCCTGTTCCCTTAGTAGATTTAAACCACTCAACCACGCTCAGACTTTTAGGTAAAAGTATATTTGTTGTTGTTGCTTCATGAAAGGGGCTTAATACAACCTGTCTGATACACTGGTTTTATCTTTGTGTATGTGAATTCTGTATGATAACCTTTGTGGCTGTGTAGTCCGACTTCTTGGCTGAATGGTCAGCGTACTGGCTTTCAGTTCAGAGAGCCTCGTGTTCGATTCTCGGCCGGACCAAGGATTTTAACAGCACCTGTTTAATTCCCTTAATTTGGAGATTGGGTGTTTGTATTCGTCTTAATAGACATCTTCACTTACACACAGTACGTCACACAGCAAATCACCACAGAAACACGGTATGGTGAATACTCCCTACCGTAGAGGATTGGATTTGCGCCAGGAAAGTCATTCGGCGGTAAAACTGGGCAAAATCAATATAAAGAGCAAATCCGAGGTAACTGGGAGAAAGGCCACGAAGAAGAACGTTTGTGGCTGTATTGTCTGCACCGGTGCGTGTATTACTTGAGGCTAGGAGAGGGGAGGAAACGACCATGGCGTGTACGTATGGCTACTGTCTGAATATGAAGAAGGGAATCTACACAAAACAAATTCTCCTTCTCTTTTTGTAATGTTATCTGGCTGAATGTGCCCCGTTACAATCCTTCAATCAGTGTCAAATTCCTGGAAAAGTTGGAAATCTAACTTGGATAAGCGGGAGGGAAGCTACTACGCTAAATCCTAGACTACGGCATAGGAGAATAAAGAGTTTGAAAAGGCACCTTGATAATCATGGCTGCCTATCGGATGTGCTAAAGATATGGTTGGTTCAGCCAGAAGGCCAGGGGCTCGATTCCCCGTTAGGGAGTCGAAAATTTAGAAACGAAATGTTCCCTTTCTGGAGAAGCATATGGCCCTGAGGTTCAGACAGCCTGAACCAAAAATGAGTACCAAGTTAATTCCTGGGAGAAAAGGGGGCCGGGCACAGAGCTCTCGCTATATCTCAGGTAGGTCGAGGTGACGAATAGTAGAAGACTTTACCTTCCACTATTCAAGGGCTTTTATGGCCTGTGTGGGGAAGGCTTTATTTTACTATGATGATACATATGAAACATGAAAATAAAAATAAGTTAAACATTCAATACGAAATTATTAAACTAGTTGACATAAAAAAATGTGAACTGCCTTGCTGAGTATTAAGAGCGTACTTGGTTCACCTGAAAGGACGTGAATTCGATTCCCGGCCAGATGTCAAAAAAATGCAGAAACGAGAGTTCTAGTTCTGAGAAGGCAAATGACCCTGGCGTTCCACTCTCAGCCTACACCGGAAATGAGTGCTATGATTTTTTCCCAGGAGGAAGGGTGATCGACTCTATCCCGTTTAGTGCTGAGGCATGGCCGACTTCATACAGGCCGGAAACAGAGCTGGGGGCCCACTGTAGCTAATGGAATTCGTTGTTCAGGAAGAAGTTGTGTTCATCTGTGCTTTGTATCAATCTATTTAAGGAATAGTTACATTTCCGCTGCAGTGATAATTGATTCTGGCTGTGATATGAACAATAATATAATTATCTGCATTACAATGTAAGTATCCGTACCTATTGTGCATCACTATCTGCACGACTTTAAAATGTGTAAATTATCAAAGGCCATTATCCAGTTATTTAATGTTTCCCTTCTTGGTTTAATATCAAAAATGATTTCATTATTAACTTTGCGATAATATGATTTATGCCTACTGATAGTGTCTGCTTATGTATTGAAGAATAAAATCCCCATTCTCGTAAAACGGCCCCTTGGTTTCAGGTTATATTAAGTCTGACGCGATATCACTCACGATGAAATTAATATATTCAAGTATCATAATCGTTACTTACATTAAATTCAGTTTAGGTTTCTTTTAATCTTAAATTAACACCGGCATCGATAGCAGTGAAACATGTACATAGTATTTTAATAATAAGTAACTTCAGAGCCATTTTGACTAGTGACTACTTAAAGAACAATATCTTATGTGAACCAAGTTTTTTGTATGTTTGTGGTTATGAAGCACATGAGATGCCTTTATCATTACATTTTGCCTCTTGTCTTTCATTTTTAAGTGGACAGGTTGAAAATACGAATGAATATTTCATCATTTTTAATAGGGGAGGACTCACAGTAGCTGAGATAGGCATTAATTTCCGAGGATTATCAACCTCAGTTTTTTGCTAACGACGTTTCTTTACATAAGAAGATCCTTCTGGATCTATCTTTAGAGACTATAGATAGCAGCGTTTCATTGAAAACATTGTTAAATGATATCTGTTTTTGCAATTCGGAAAACAGGATCATGGCACTAAGTATGTCAAGCATGTTGTTGTTTGAGTCATCAGTACATAGACTGGTTTGATACAGCTCTCCATACCACCCTATCTTGTGCGAACCTTTTCATTTCTACATAATTGTCAAGCATATTTTGTAGTATAGTGCTGATAATTTATTATTCTAAAAACAGGAATAGTAAATTTTCTGAAACAAAAGTGTATAAGAAAAGGAAACGTGTGACATTCACCTAAACATAAATGTGATATCTGCTATATAGCCTACCTATATGCCAGTAACATTAATGTTGATGTTTCCTGTCTTTAAATATTGGTACACAGGCGACCTAATCAAGTAGGCCTACCGTATCGCAAGGAAGATTCTTGTGTAGCCTACTTCATAAGCAATTAGACTTGTGACAACTTAGAGTACCTAATATTTTAAATGAACCAAGCCATTTATGTTTTTGTTCTTACATAATATGACATTAGTGTTAAATTTTGCCTCTTGTGTTTCACTTATAAGTGGACAGGTTGAAAACAAAAATGAATTTCAAACCATTTTGATTTTGTCATTGAGATAGGCATGTACGTATTTTCTATTATGCAGATATTAATTTCCGAGGATTATAAGTCTCAGTTTTTCAAACAGTGTTTGTCTGCGTAAGAAGATCTTTCTGGATCTGTCCTTAGAGGCTATAGATAGCATTAATTCAAAATATTGTTAAATAAATACTGTTTACTTTTATAGTTCTGAAAATAGGAGCATGACATTAAGTATGACAAGCATATTTTGTAATATACTGCTGAATATACTACCCATATTTAGGCCTACTCTAAAAGTAGTACAATTTCTGAAAGGAAAGTGCGCATGAAATGGAAACTTGTGGTTGTAACTTAAATGTGGTATCCATCAGTTGTGTATTGTGGCATTAACATAAATGTTTCCGGTGCGAGAAAGCCGTGATGCGATTATGAAACATTGAATGTTTTTTCAAAACAGCAATAATATATCTATTCACTGTAATAAGACCTCAGTCTCTTTATTTTACCGTTTCTTTTTCTTGCTTCCTGTCTGCTCCTTCTACCAGGGAAAACTATTAATAAAAGTATTTCGTTGTCATGTTTGGGTAAAGACGACAGGTTACAATCATGTTAATTCCTTCATTGGTGTTTAGGTGGTTATTTCATGAAATGTTACGCCTGTCGTGTTTGGAAGTTGAGGTGAGTTTTGTTAGGGCGGATCCCCAACTACGCTAAGGTTTCAACTTTAAACTATCGCACGACTTAGCGGCATTTCCACAGGACTTCTCATAAGCCGCTTGACTGAAGTAGCAGCTGCAATTACGAACGAGGAAAATGCCTGGTACCAGGCGCTGGAACTTGGTCGACATGACCGGCCCCCAGAGCCGCTACATCGTACACTCTGGCCTGCTATGAAGTCGGTCATGGCTGAACTTACGTCTAGCGGAAGCCTCTTACTCTCTTCCAGATGTTTTCATGGAGTGTGTTAAGTATCTAGGTGTTAATATAAGGAAAGATCTTCATTGGGGTAATCACATAAATGGGATTGTAAATAAAGGGTTCAGATCTCTGCACATGGTTAGGGGGGTATTTAGGGGTTGTAGTAAGGATGTAAAGGAGAGGGCATATAATACTCTGGTAAGACCCCAACTAGTGTATGGGACCCCAGTGTATGGGACCCTCACCAGAATTACTTGATTCAAGAACTGGAAAAAAATCCAAAGAAAATCATGTCGATTTGTTCTGGGGGAATTCCAAAAATAATAGTATCGTTAAAAAAAATGTTGCAAAGTTTGGGCTGGGAAGACTGGGGAGCTGCTCGGCTAAGTGGTATGTTCGGAGCTGTCAGTGGAGAGATGGCGTGGAATGACATTGGTGGGACGAATAAGTTTGAAAGGTGTCTTTAAAAGTAGGAAAGATAACAAAATATGAAGCTAAAGTTGGAATTCAAGAGAACAAATTGGGGCATATATTCGTTTATAGGAAGGGGAGTTAGTGATTGGAATAACTTACCAAGGGAGATGTTCAATAAATTTTCAATTTCTTTGTAATCATTTAAGAAAAGGCTACGAAAATAACAGGTAGGGAATCTGTCACCTGAGTGACTGCCCTAAATGCAGATCAGTAGTGACTGAAGTCGAACATAGAAAGTTACTTACTTGACCAGACCCTGAACCTAGGTATTGACGAAGTAATAACCGTATTATTTGCTTAACGTCCTTCAGTTCCTATACATTTCAGGAGACTCCGAAGTTTTTAAATTTTGTCCCTCGGGAATCCTTCAATGTTCCGGAAGTCAATGATATGGAATTGTCTGAAATAACATCCCCCAAATGGCACCAACTTCAGCAGGGAATGAAGTAGTTATCTTACTGTAGTAACATAAGGAGAACGACTAACCAACTGCAAACTAGTGAAAAAAATGGAGCTCCCTGGGCTATGTTAGCTCGGTAGAAATTTAACACAGAATGTGAGGTAATTCCGTTTTCTCCGTAATCCAGTGTTGTCACATTGTGCTAGAATTGCAGACATTACAAACACGTCCATCCGCATAGTTTTTCAGGGCTCGTAGAGTGTAAGCTGTGTACAGGTACTTTTGGCCATTCTGTCTACAGCTGACAAAATCTTGTGATAGCATGACTTGAAAATAACGTACTCTAAACGGCATTGTAGCTGTCAGTGTTAATACACCTGAATATAATTACTATGGTGTGGATTATTATGTGCTAAAAATATGAACAATATTTACCTTTATGTGATAAACATCATAAAAATATTTGATAAAAATTTAAAAATGCTCTGCTTTAAATATCACATAAACACTCGCGTTCAAGTGGTAAATAAAAAGTATTGGATTAAAACATCGTGCTACCAAACGTGCTCCTTGAGGCAAATGAATATCTGTGTATGGAAAAGTATAGTATGGTATATTAATTTTTGACGTGCCAGAGTAGATCTTATGGTATTTACAAAAACAAGGTAACATTTTGCTTAAATATGGCAAAAAACTACCATCTTTTAAAAATTTGCACCAGTCAGCAATCACGCTCGATTATTAGTTACTAGAAATATTATCAGAATTGCAGTGAACAACAAAAGTTATCTCCAAATTGACCATCACAAATGCATGCCGATTATACTGTATCTAAAGAAGGCATTTTGTTGCACATCACATAGTCACCAACACTGATGCCGTCAATTTCACCAACGTGAGCAACCCTCCAGTACTTTAGCAACTTCGCATATTTTTAAAACCCTCTGTTTTCTAACTTCTAATGTTTCCAAATTTTCTAATTTTGATATTTGGTCTTTAACAGTCCCTGTACCTGCAAGGGTGATTGTGAGAGTGAATCTAGTTTACTTTCAACAGCACGTACCTTCTTCACTGTTTCGGACAACAGGTCAGTGGATTTTTCAAGTATGTCTATGGTTTTACACAAGAAGCTTAGATTGGCAGATATAAACGCCAAATCATTTTTCAAAGAGCTGTATTTCAGTAATTCTTGAAGAATCCCAATTGACAACCCATCGTTTTTATCAAATGCCTTCACAACGGATGCAAAACATTCGAAATTGTCTGCGCAGTATACCACAGCGCTAAGCCAGTAACCCCACCGCGTGACAATAGGCAGAGAAGGACATGTTTGCCATTAGACACTAACTATTTATCCACTTTAGGATACTTTTCTTGCTATTTGTTTTACGTCGCACCGACATGGCCCTGGCCGTGGCCCTAATTAATGTACATCCTCTGCATTTGCCTGCTGTGAAAATGGGAAACCATAGAAAACCATTTTCAGGGCTGCCGACGGTGGGATTCGAACCCACGATCTCCCGAATGCAAGCTCACAGCTATGCGACCATAAACGCACGGCCAACTCGGTCTTTGGGATGCTGAGTCCCTACAGTTTCACATAACCTGTGTATAGCATGAACGAAAGTTACTTGTATCATTTTCGGAAAGCTTACAGAAAGAACATCAGCTGCTTTTCTCATGTAAACTCAACTACTAGTAAGTAGAAAAAATACATTGTCGTGCTTTACACCTTTTGGCCAAAGTAAGTGCATGACTCAATTAAACAACCTAGCTACAGTGACATGGTTTGCAATAGACATTTATTTCCTCGCTAGCAAATAAGGATGTTCGCAAGCAGTTTTGTCATCCTTCAACACAACAACTACAACATTTCTTACTTTTCTGCCACTTGAAAAATTGGGTTCAACAGGGCTCACCCACAAATTTTCGCTATCACATAGGCCTACTGCCCGAATTCTTTGTAAAGCTTCTTCCGTAACATACTGGGAGATAGTTTCACCTTGATGTGGATTCATCTGGGCGCTCAATTTTAATGTACTTCTTAGGAAATTTCTCAGTCTAGGATTATTTATTTTGCCAAGGTGAATGTCGGCGCAAAGACTTGGTTTACATACATCTAAATAATACTGGGGGGTATCTGGATGGGCCTAAATTTGAAGAAGCTGGTTCATCTGTTAGTAATTGTCGCGAACGCACACGCGAAGCAGCAGCTATGTGCTTATTTCTAGGCAATGCATGGTTACTTGAGAACATTGATATGCACTTGTTTTGCCACACGGTTGACAAAATAGTACATTTCCATCGGTAGTGAAAATATTTTAAATTCCTCTACGTATTACTGAAGATGCGATCTTGTACTCGACTTCAATTTCGACGTTGTTTTGTAGAGTTTTGTTTACGTCGTACCGACACAGATAAGTCTTATTGCGACGATGGGATAGGAAAGGGCCAGGAGTTGGAAGGAAGCAGCCGTGGCCTTAATTAAGGTACAGCCCCAGCATTTGCCTGGTGTGAGAATGGGAATCCACGGAAAACCATCTTCAGGGCTACCGACAGTGGGCTTCGAACCCACTGTAACTCAGTTAAGGCCACAACCGCCTCCTTACCGCTCCTGTCGCTTTCCTTTCCAATCGTCGCCATAAGATCTATCTTGTCGGTGCGACGTAACGCAACATGTAATAATAATAATAATAATAATAATAATCATAATAATAATAATAATAATAATAATAATAATAATAATAATAATAATAATAATATGTACCGCTAACTACTTTTACGCGCAGAGGTGCCGGAATATTGTCCCGCAGGAGTTCTCTAAAGTGTCAATAAATCTACCGATATGAGACTGGCATATCTGAGCACATTCGGCGACCATTAGAGTGATCCTTGATCGGACCCAACAACTTAAACTCTGCCATGTGAGCCACGCCATCCGTCTAACGGAAGCAGATCTGGACAAGTTTTATCTACCTGTGTTTTTGAAGTCAGTTCTTCTGGCTTTGTTAAACATGACTTTTATCATTTAAGTGTAATTAACTTTTGTGAGCCCCGAAGGTCCAACTGGAAAGATCGACAGAGCAGTATAGTAGGGCCTACTTCGGGTAGTAGTAGGAGTAGTAGTAGTAGTAGTATGAGGAAAAGGAAGTTAAGAAAACCAAACGCCATGGCGCAACAGTTCAGTTGAGTCTTTGCGTACCAAGCAAGCGCTGCCCAGGTGGAAGACATGCAGATTACGCGTGATCAGCGCGACAAATATCTCGGCTGTTTATTCTTGGCTATCTATACCGGGATCACTATCTCAGAGTTATATATCTCCTCAACTGTAATCCCACAATCTCATGGACCTCGAACCAACCCTCAGATCCAAGTAAAAATCCTTGTACTGGCCGGGTTTCGAATGCGGGGCTTCCTGGTAAGAGGTAGGCTCGCCACCCTTAGATCACGGGGCCGTCAAGTATTTAAGAACTTCTCCCCAATTCCAAAGCGGTTCTTGGTCGATAGTCAGTCTTCTAAAATTGAGTTGTTCCCTTCTTGTGCAAAACTACATTTCTGTATCATGTTACATCTTTTCTATACAGACCTTATTATATTTATTCTGCTAAAATTAATCCGACACAGGAACCGTTTCCTAGACGACTGCGGTGCTGTAAGAATACCATTTTAACTTTCTTTCTTTCTTTCTTTCCTAATCCGTTTACCCACCAGGGTTGGTTTTTCCCTCGGACTCAGCGAGGGACCACACCTCTACCGCCTCAAGGGTAGTGTCCTGGAGCGTGAGACTTTGAATCGGGAGATAACAAATGGGGAGGAGGACCAGTACCTCGCCCAGGCGGACTCACCTGCTATGATGAACAAGGGCCTTGTGGGGGCATGGGAAGATTAGAAGGGATAGACAAGGGAGAGGGAAGGAAGCGGCCGTGGCCTTAAGTTAGGTACCATCCCGGCATTTGGCTGAAAGGAAGCGGGAAACAACGTAAAACCACTTCGAGGATGGCTGAAGAGGGAATCGAACCCCCCTCTATTCAGTTGACCTCCAGAGGCTGAGTGGACCCCTTTCCAGCCCTTGTACCATTTTTCAAATTTCGTGGCAGAGCCGAGAATCGAACCCGGGCCTCCGGAGGTGGCAGTTAATCACACTCCACAGAGGCGGGCATCATTTTCACACTGAACTAATTTTTAACAATTTGCTCATTTTGTGAGTACATCGGTAGTTTAATGGATACCGCTGGAAGTTCTCGCGTTTGATACTCGGCCATCATGAATTAAGGCTAGTTTGGGAGTCCAGATTGGAGTTCACTCACTCTCTTCAGAACAAAAATTGATGAGTTACTTATTCTAAAATGGTAACAGCCCCTGTCAAATAAACTGACGTTAAAGGGGAGGAATCTGTTATAGCCTACTACCCACACTACACTAATCCTGTTTAACGGAAGGCAGCCTTGGTCAGTAAGCCAGTGATTTATATGACAACCTCATGAGGTTTGTGGTTTGGTTTTGATTACTTTGGATGACTAAAATTATTACACCGAGCGAGGTGGCCTTACGGTTAGGGCGGCGTAGCTGTGAGCTTGCATTCGGGACATGGTAGGTTCGCAGACCTGAAGATGTTTTTCCGTGGTTTCCCATTTTCACACCAGGCAAATGCTGGGGCTGGATATTAATAAAGTCCACAGTTTCTTCCTTCTAACTCCTACCCCTTTTCTATCCCATCGTCGCCATAAGATCTATCTGAGTCATTGCGACGTAAAGCTAATCGTAAAGAGATCATGAGAAATTCGGGAGATGATGGGTTCGTCTATAGCTCTCAAGGTAGGTTTCTGTTGTTTCCCATTTTCATACCAGGTAAATTCTGCAACTAACTTAATTTTAGCTACGCCGCTTTCTTCCGAGTTCTAGCCCCCTCCATTCCCATTGTCGGTGAATGCCTATCTGAGTAGCTGCGACGTTAAACCGCTAAAAATAAAAGAAGAATGATAATGAGGAATGGTGATTAGAATCAACTTCTGTTGCGATGGGCTTCTTCGTTTTCTTGTAATGTAGTTACAAGTCTCGGAACGCGTCTTTATTGAAGTTCCTGATACACGTTAGAACTGGCTTGAGGTGGAATTAACTTCATGGATTTCAACGTCCAGCTATGTAGAATTAAAAGATTCCTATGTTATAGAAATCAATTTGAAAAGAAATATATTGTATAAAAGGAAACTACAGCTTTCGCAAATAAAATGTAGCCACCTGCGAAATGATTCCCAAATAGAAGCAGGTTAAAACTGAGATACCATACTTGCGATCTGTAAGATGTAGTTTCAGCCGAATAACTGGAACGACTGTCAAATTTGAAATTATGTTATCTCAAAAATCTACATTTTAATAACACACTCAAGAGTGGTGAGATATGAGGTCTTCCTGTAAATTAAGAAAATGTATGTATGAACTTTTATTCAGTGAAACCAAGCATGAGATTAACTTACTTCAAATTTGTCAAATAAAAGAATTTAATAAATACGGGCTATTTAAATTCGAAACGATTTTCTGTCCTTTTAGCATGATCCTTAATATTCAAAATCGGTTTCTCTGATGTAATATTGCTCTAAGATCAGTTAAAATCTTTTTTAAATGTTAAACGACAGGAAAATTCGTTAGATTTGTTAGGAGGAAGGGTTACGTAGCTACAGGATTATTGATGTATTAATCGTTTCCTGCATTATAATGCAGTTTCCATTATTACAGAATGAAATAATTTAGTCAATAACTCTAGAATAAAATACTGAGAGGAAAACTGAGCTACGAAATCTTCTTCAGGAATATTCTCCTTGTATCCATCAGAAGTCGCATTTATTGATTTTGGTCTGTAAAAAGTGTTCCAAAATTCGTTCTGATATCCTTTAGGGAACGCACATTGCCTACTAATGTTTACAATGCATTTTACTTTCACGAGCCTTTCGCGTGCATCTAAATTTTTTTCATTATTTCTTCGTCGTGGTAATCAAGGGCGGAGCATATACTTCCTTACTTGTTCAGGTTAACTTACTCCGATAGCTGAGTGTACTAAGATATGTTCCAAGCTAAAACTGAGTCGTCCAGTCCCCCGCAACATCCGACGACTACCCTGAAAGTTCTTTCTATACTGCTCTTTCACATATTTACTCCAAGAAAATGCTGTGATAGTGCTTTACTCCAAGTGAAAACGTAACGCGGGAAATACTTTTTGGCTGTTTACTTCCATCATTTTGCCTCTACTATTCCCCGCTGATTATCAGGAATACACTGTAAACGTTTAACGTTTGTTGCGAGTAGGCCTACTTGACATTCCCCGGAAAAAGAAAGAAATTCTCGAAATCGACGTAGAAATAGAAAACTATAATACCTCTTTCTTGTCATCTTAACTGCGTTGAAATCAAATAAGAACTTAAAACTTTTCATTAAACCGCAAACCCAAAATGAGATAACATTCCCGCCACTACAGTGTCCTTATTCCGAAAGTTCTTCACCCTCTGTGGTGACTGATACAGTAGGTCACTTTTTACTAATGATGTTACATGAGACTGCACAGTTCCTAGAACATTCGGAAAGTTAAGATATAAAATTGATCATGACATAGACATAGACAATATTACTGAGAAAGGGATCAATATAATTCAGTGCTCTCTTCGCTATGATGAGTAGTATCTACATGGTCCATCAAATGAAAAACTTATGATTTTATTGGAAGTACTCATACAGTGTAGGGATATGAAATATCCACGTTTATGTCACATATGCCTCTCCTCATCTCGCTTTTAATTTCATGAACTTCTTCGGGATAGGAAGCAGTCAGTTCCGAAGTAGTCCTTAGTTTGCACCCCAGACTGGTGCAATATGTTTTTCAAATCATGCGCTCTTTTACAGCTGCATGGCTTCTACACCAGAAAATGGGATAAGGTATAATTATTATGCGTGACAGTTCACTCAAGAGCAACTAATGTTGTTTATGAATTTTATCTGTCAATTGCAATAGGCTTTTCACGGGATGACTATTTTGAGACGAAAACACGATTAAATTAATATACTATATTATTTAGTCGTGATATTTAAATATTTCTTGACGGAATCATTTCCTAGCAAAATGCTAGCTGGCAGACGTGTTTACTATTTTTGAAGATTAATTATTTATAGTTCTGAATGTATACGCATCTCTTAGCCTAATGTGAAGCGATTTCCTTACTATGCGTATAGCAAACATGCGAACTGCTGGTTATTAATATTACACTGCGTGAGAAATTCATGATAGTTATTTGAAGTTCTAAACGTATCCTTGGACTGTTAAATTCAATCTACACTCAAGAAATGTTATCTTAGGCATGGTCATTGTTTATCACGGATATTACACTGCATAATAATTTAAATTTTAAATGCGGTCATATTAATATGGAGTCTAACGGTAAGGTCGTAATAGGTTATTCATTTGACGCAGATTAATCGTCTGTTTGAAAGTTCTTTTTCTGCGATCTATTGTGGGACAAAGTGCCACGAAAGACGAACACGGGAAGTGTGACTGGGGAAGGAGCTGATGAAGTCTTACCTTGAAACGAAGCTAGTAAGTAGCTGGCGGGGAGCTGGGGCGGCCCCCCAACATGCTGCGCACTCCGTCCAGCTGCCCGGCCCGCCACACTCGCTACAACTTGCTGGCCGGCCCGGAAAGTTAGTTGGACACTGAACCAACCGCGCCACGGCGCCGACGTCTTTGCGTTTCGGCCAACCTCGGCAGAGCTCGTGCAGGTGGTCGCGTGCGTGCCTCTCTTGTAGTACACCGTGGTCACGTGCTGCTCGTCCTACCCTATGAGGGCGCGTTCTCCCAGCTCATTCACTCGACAGTACTCTGTCCAATCGTCATCGGCGTACGAGCGTCCTTCGGCCGGGTCCTCGCATCCCTCACATCCTTAGATCCTTCCCTATAACATGTATTAAACGAAAATACGTCCTTAAGCGCAGGGAACTTCAGACGATCCATGTTACATTTAATGACAAGTGACAGGCTGCGTAGCGTAGCTGATTGGGTGCACGCTTTTTACGTTCAAGGTTGCAGAATCCAATCATAGAACTGTCGGTTGATAAATTTTGGCATGTTAAAGTGTTCTCTTTCAGGGAGAATTGTTGGCTTTGCCGTAGCTCTTAAGATCGATAGTGGTTGAAGGGACGTAAAACATACCTAATTTTAATAATAATAATAATAATAATAATAATAATAATAATAATAATAATAATAATAATAATAATGCCGGGCAGAGTGGCTCAGACGTTTGAGGTGCTGGCTTTCTGACCCCAACTTGGCAGGTTCGATCCTAGCTCAGTCCGGTAGTATTTGAAGGTGCTCAAATACGTCAGTCTCGTGTCATTAGATTTGCTGGCATGTAAAAGAACTCCTGCGGAACTAATTTCCGGCATTTCGGCATCTCCAAAAAGAGTAGAAGTATTCAGTGGGACGTCAAGCCAATAACATTAATAACAATAATAATTACAATTATAATAATTACTGTAGAAATTATGCACTTTCACGATTCCAGTTCGCTTCTTTTTCAGTCACTTTTCCCACACCGTTGGCGGGGTTGCAGGTGCGAACTGTCACCCATGTGGATTTGGCCCTGTTTTACGGCCGGATGCCTTCCTGATGCTTACCCTATCTAGAGAGATACATTCCCTATTGCGTGTTTCCGGCAGTGGTTGATAGGGTGGGAGTGATGTACGTATGTTTAGAGATATATATATATTTTTTACAATTGGCTTTACGTCACACAGACAAAGATAGGCCATATGGGGACAATGGGATAGGAAAGAGCTAGGAGTGATCAGGAAGCGGCCGTTGCATTAATTAAGGTACAGCATTTTCTGGTGTGAAAATGGGAAATCATGGAAAACTATCTTCAGGGCTGCCTACAGTGGGGTTCGAACCCACTAACTCCCAAATGCACGCTCACAGCTGCGCGCCCATAACCCACGGAAAACTCACTCGGTATACTAAGACATGTGAATTGAGACAAGCAAACACGCAGGCCCAAGGCCAGCTGAATTAACCTAACGCGGCTAAAATTCCCGAGTCGGCCGGGAATCGAATTGGAGCCAGTAGGGCTACAACGCTGACCATTCAGCCAAAGAGTTAGCCTAAAAACAGAATAATAATAATAAGAAGAAGAAGAAGAATAGTAATAGTAATAATAATAATAATAATACCGGGCTTAGTAGTTCCGATGGTACAGTGCTGACTTTCTGAGCTCAAGTTGGCAGATTCCGTCCCGGTTCAGTCGGGTGGTATTAGAAAGTACTCAAATACATCAGCCTTGTGTCGGTAAATTTATTGGCATGTGAAAGAACATTTGCGGGACAAAATTTCGACACCAGGGTATCTCCGAAAACGGTGAAAGCAGTTAGTGGAACGTAAAACCTATAAAATAATAATAATAATAATAATAATAATAATAATAATAATAATAATAATAATAATAATAATAATAATAATAATAATTGCATTCACGAGATAGTGGGTTCGAGCCCCATCGTCGGCAGCACTGAAGATGGACTACCGTTTTTAAACACATAGCAAAAAATAATCGATCTGCCTGCCCTGGGCAGTGTACCAAGACTGGATGTCTCGAGTTTTATTTTAGATTGCCGTGAACCAAACACGCTTTTTCCGACTCGGGATAAGTAGCACTCACAAACAATAAAATTTCAGAACATAGAAATGATTAACTTTCGTGTTCTCAAATTTATTTTAAAGAGAAATTCGGGCAATATTGAACACGGCACGTTAAGAAAGTATCTTATCCTTATCCTACTGACCATGGTAATGATGATTGCTGTTTCAATGTGTCAAATATCGAGTTATAGGCATGCTTCACCCATTGTTTTCCTTAATACTAATAAAAAATTCTTAATGTCCTTTCCAATGCTGCAGATTTTTAAGAGACGTTGGGGTGTCGAATTTTTCCCCACGGTAGTTCTTTAAACCAGTGACACGGAGAGGTCCTAATTTAACACCCTCAAATGCCACCAATGCCAGCCGGAAGCAAACCCGCTGTATTGGAAATAGAAGAACAACGACTATCAACTTCATCGAGATTGGCACTATTTTTGTGAATGCCAAGGAAATTTAATCGAAAATTAGATTATTACTTTTTTTTTGTTATTTTGCTTTACGTCGTACCGACACAGATAGGTCTTACGGCGACGATGGGACGGGAAAGGCCTAGGAATGGGAAGGAAGAGGCCGTGGCCTTAATTAAGGTACAGCCCCAGCATTTGCCTGGTGTGAAAATGGGAAACCACGGAAAACCAACTTCAGAGCTCCCGACAGTGGGATTCGAACCCACTATCTCCCGGAGGCGAGCTCACAGCTGCGCGCTCCTAACCGCATGGCCAACTCGCCCGGAATTATTATTATTATTATTATTATTTAAAGGGGCCTAACAGCTAGGCCATCGGCCCCTTAAAGACCGAAAATTAAACATTATATTTTAATTCAAGTCGGATGGTATCTAACTCTAATAATAATAATGTTATTGGGTTTAAGTCCAACTAACTAGTATTTTACGTCTTTCGGAGACGCCGAGGTGCGGAATTTAGTCCCGCAGGAGTTCTTCTACATGCCTGTAAATCTACCGGCACGAGGCTGAAGTATTTGAGCAACTCAAATACTAACGGACAGATCCGGGATCGAACCTGCCAAGTTGGGGTCAGAAGGCCAGCGCTGAACCGTCTGAGCCAATTAGTTCGGCAAAACTTATATCCTAAAGGTTGGGAGCACATCAGCTCTTAATTCTAATTCAGTAGACCAAACCGAATCAAACCAAACTCCATGGCACAACAGCCCTGATGGGCCTTGGCCTACCAAGCGACGCCGCTCATCTCCAAGTCCTACAGATTATGAGGTGACGCACGATCAATGCGACGAATCCTGTCGGCCGTCATTCTTGGCTCTCCAGACTGGAGCCGCTATCTCACCGTCAGATAGCTCCTCAATTGTTCTCACGTAGACTAAGTGAACCTCAAAATCAGCCCTGACCTGGCTCGGAATCGACCATGAGGCTTCCAGGTGAGATGCAAGCGCGCAATCCCTAGACCGCGAGATGGGCATAATTCGGTAGTCTACTCGCTGATAAATCAGAGCACTAGCGGAATTACCGTTTCTTCGAACAGGTGTTTAAATGAAGACTTCGTTTTTTGTAGTTTTGTTCATGTAAGAAATAATAAATGAGAAATCTACCTTGGTTCTTAAGATAGTTCTCTCTTACTTAACCCCCACCCCGCTGCGGGGTGTGAGAGCTGAGTGGCGTTGTCACTGATTTATCACGAAGGTGGCCGCGTTTCGATTATCGGCCAATGTATGTGCTAATCTTGAAATTAAATGGTATATCCCTGTGGTATGGATTCCACGTAAAACTTGAAATACAGTCACGTAAAACTACAAGTTTGTTTTTTTTTTTTTTTTTTTAACATTCCACCTTTCCTGACTGACAGATATGAACGCTACAAAGAGGCACAAAAGATCATTATTTATAGCTATCCTCGACCTCTCCATGACTAAATGGTTAGCGTGCTGGCCTTTGGTCACAGGGGTTCCGGGTTCGATTCCCGGCGGGGTCGGAAATTTTAAACATGATTGGTTCCGTGGCACGAGGGCTGGGTGTATGTGTTGTCTTCATCATCATTTCATCCTCATCATGACGCGCAGGTCGCCTACGGGAGTCAAATAAAAAGACCTGCACCTGGCGATCCGAACGCGTCCTGGGATATCCCGGCATTAAAAGCCATACGACATTTCATTTTTTCAACGCTACTAAGCGACATAGAATTAACTATCATAGCGTCCAGTGGCATATCACTCCGAAACATTGCCCATTTTTAGCGATTTTACCCCCTTATTTTTACCCTCTAGGTGTTGATTTTTTTTACGCCTTAGCTGTTACTTACGACCTAAGAAGTACCCCTATTCTAAATGGCATTCTCAACGGATCGGTGGTTCATGAGATATCATGATGAGTAAGTGGTATTTCGCAAAAACAGGGTGAGTCTCTCCTCTATGGCAACACGCAGGGAGGTAACTGAGGCGATGATAAGGAGGACAGTAAGCCAAGAAGTATGGTCCAATGCTTTACTGCTGTTTGTTAATTATATTTGGAGGAGAAAGCTCATCGAGTTGAATTGCCTCTAGCGTGCCGACGTAAGTCACATCGAGCAACTGCAGTGACGTTGTTTCTCGTCCGGCCCAGAGTAGACGCTGTTACGCGAAGCGCACTCACAAACTGACTGCATGCAGTTTGCAGTACTAAAACGCCTCGTGCACACCCACTATTCACATTTACGCTTAAATCGCTTATGTTATGAGTGACTGACGGTTGATATAGCATCATCAGATGCAGGCCTGGATTCGCTATTGTTTTTGTTGCAGCATACAGTTTTAGTACATAAACGGTAATGTATTGTACTATACATCTTGGCTTTTTTATCTTCCTTATAACTTTATTGCTTTTCGCCACAGGGGAGACAATCGTCCTGTATACACTGACGAACAACTGTATTATGAGCACCCCGACTCGGGAATATTTAGCATGTCTGGAGCGCAGAGAGTAACACGTGACATGCTGGTAGCACGAGATATATATAGGGCGGGTCTACAGGCTTTCTGTTAGTATAGTTTCTCCGGAGTCAGAATAGGAAAAGCGGCCGATTTCTCCACGTTTGGTAAAGGGAAACTTGTGATGGCACGGCATGTTGGTACCAGCATCTCTGAAAAGGCGCGGCTTGTGGGTTGCTTGTGTGCCGCTGTTGTGAGCATCTATCGAAAGTGGTGTAACGATGGTCAAAGAACGACACGTCGTCCAGTCGTGTGCCGACCGCTGTTCGTTAATTCCAGAGCCCAGCGGAGGCTGTCGGGCATTGTTCAGAGTGACCGCGAAATCATCGTTGGAGAACAGGTACAACGATGATGACCAGGCCAGTGTTTCCCAGCACATGGTTCATCGAACACTGCCACGCATGGGACTGCGGAGTTGACGATCCAGTCGTACTCCACTGTTGACTGCCACTGTTCGGTGGATGACTGGAAAATGGTCGCCTGGTCCGATGACTCCAGATTCCTGGTTTATAACATCGATGACCGAGCAAGCTGGTTTAATGCCGTGGCTCCCAAATAGCCTCGATATGAACCCCATTGAACACATGTGATTCGACTTGGATAAGAGAGTTCGTAATTACATCACCACCGCCCAGCAGTGTAAGGCTGCTGGAGGACCTGCTGTTGCGCTCCTTGTTCCAGATACCCCAGCAATGATGAGGGCCGCTGTTCTGCCGGCGAAAGGTGGTCCTACATCGTATTAGGTTGGTGATCATAATACAATTGCTCATCGGTGTATGCAATATATAGACTAGGTATATTTTAAATGAAGTATCATACTAAATATATGCTCTTAGAATGTATACCAGTGTGTTATGTTCGGTAATATCCGTTTCTTTCACTAAACAAACTAAAACTAAATCAGCCGTAATTGTATATAGAAAAATAATTTGGCGTATACCTATTCCCAAGAACGACGGTGTGAAAACTACCGCACAATTAGTTTAGTATCTCATGCCTGCAAAATCTTAACACGTATTATTTACAGAAAGATGGAAATACAAGTTGAAACTGAGTTGGGAGAAGATAAATTTGGCTTCAGAAGAAGTATGGGAACATGTGAAGCAATCCTGACTTTACGTCTAATCTCAGAGGATCGAATTAAGGAAGACAAGCCCACATACGTGGTGGTCGTAGATCTAGAAAAGGCATGCGATAATGTTGATTGGACTAAGCTATTTGAGATTCTGAAGATGATCGAGATCAGATACCTTTAAAGGAGTTATCTACAATCTGTACGAAAATCAGTCTGCAGTGATAAGAATCGAGGGCTTTGAAAAAGAAGCAGCAAGCAATCCAGAAATAAATGAGGCAAGGCTGCAGTTTATCGCCCTCCTTTTCAATGTTTATATAGAACAGACAGTAATGGAAAGCAAAGAGGAATTTGGAGAGGGAATCACAATCCAAGGAAAGGAAATCAAAACCCTTAGATTTTCTGATGATATCGTTATTTTATTTGAGACTGCAGAAGATCTGGAGACATTGCTGAATGGTATGGGCAGTCTTGGGGCAGGATCACAAGATATAAATAAATGTCTAGAGCGAAAGTAATGGAGTGCAGTCGATCAAAGTCAGGTGATGCAGGAAATACACTGACTGACAGAGCAAATGCAACACCAAGAAGGAGTGGTTCGAAAGGGATGAAAGTTGGGGAAAAAACAGAGACGGCACGGACGAATAATTGATGTTTATTTCAAACCGATATGCAGGTTACACAATGCGCACGGCATCGACTCAGTAGGATGTAGGACCACCGCGAGCGGCGATGCACGCAGAAATACGTCGAGGTACAGAGTCAATAAGAGTGCGGATGGTGTCCTGAGGGATGGTTCTCCATTCTCTGTCAACCATTTGCCACAGTTGGTCGTCCGTACGAGGCTGGGGCAGAGTTTGCAAACGGCGTCCAATGAGATCCCACACGTGTTCGATTGGTGAGAGATCCGGAGAGTACGCTGGCCACGGAAGCATCTGTACACCTCGTAGAGCCTGTTGGGAGATGCGAGCAGTGTGTGGGCGGGCATTATCCTGCTGAAACAGAGCATTGGGCAGCCCCTGAAGGTACGGGAGTGCCACCGGCCGCAGCACATGCTGCACGTAGCGGTGGGCATTTAACGTGCCTTGAATACGCACTAGAGGTGACGTGGAATCATACGCAATAGCGCCCCAAACCATGATGCCGCGTTGTCTAGCGGTAGGGCGCTCCACAGTTACTGCCGGATTTGACCTTTCTCCACGCCGACGCCACACTCGTCTGCGGTGACTATCACTGACAGAACAGAAGCGTGACTCATCGGAGAACACGACGTTCCGCCATTCCCTCATCCAAGTCGCTCTAGCCCGGCACCATGCCAGGCGTGCACGTCTATGCTGTGGAGTCAATGGTAGTCTTCTGAGCGGACGCCGGGAGTGCAGGCCTCCTTCAACCAATCGACGGGAAATTGTTCTGGTCGATATTGGAACAGCCAAGGTGTCCTGCACATGCTGAAGAATGGCGGTTGACGTGGCGTGCGGGGCTGCCACCGCTTGGCGGCGGATGCGCCGATCCTCGCGTGCTGACGTCACTCGGGCTGCGCCTGGACCCCTCGCACGTGCCACATGTCCCTGCGCCAACCATCTTCGCCACAGGCGCTGCACCGTGGACACATCCCTATGGGTATCGGCTGCGATTTGACGAAGCGACCAACCTGCCCTTCTCAGCCCGATCACCATACCCCTCGAAAAGTCGTCTGTCTGCTGGAAATGCCTCCGTTGACGGCGGCCTGGCATTCTTAGCTATACACGTGTCCTGTGGCACACGACAACACGTTCTACAATGACTGTCGGCTGAGAAATCACGGTACGAAGTGGGCCATTCGCCAACGCCGTGTCCCATTTATCGTTCGCTACGTGCGCAGCACAGCGGCGCATTTCACATCATGAGCATACCTCAGTGACGTCAGTCTACCCTGCAATTGGCATAAAGTTCTGACCACTCCTTCTTGGTGTTGCATTTGCTCTGTCAGTCAGTGTATTAAATTGGGAAATGAAGTCTTAAAGGCAGTAGATGAGTATTGCTACTTAGATAGTAAAATAACTAATGATGGTAGAGGTAATGTGCTCCCTCACCGCACACACACCTACTAACACAAATACTTACCTCATGGACTGGTTGGAACAGGCTAAAAACACCCCGGAGCTGGACTCGTACCTCATCAATCAACGACAGGAAGCAGAAAGGTGATAACCCGCACCCCCAAATAAAAGAATGGGATCAAAAACATAAATTGATTAACACAAGTAGGAATTCAAATAAAAACGTAAAGTGAACAAAAATAAGAGGGGATACAGAAAAGAGATTACTTAAGTATCACAGACGTACGGGCTCTAAAACGAGCAGTTGTGTTTCCCATAATAAGTGCTGTTTGGTAGTTATTAACAAAATTGTAAGGAAACGTTCTGAATTGCAATTACAACTAGAATTGGAACATACCTCTTTCTTGGCGAAGTAATTAATTATTTGGAACGAAGCATCTCTTTCACCAAAGCGAAAAGTTGGATACGTTCAACGAAAGCAAACATTTACTTTCTTAAATCACACAAACGAACATCCGGTAATACCAGACACGAGTTCAAATCGTATCTTATTTTAAAAGATGCTGTTCACAACAATCACCTCTAAGGATCAGCATCCCCAGACAATAAACCAAAGAACACCGGGAAGATGGCCCGGCAAGAAACCAAAAAAGACAGTATATGAAATATGAGAGGTTGCCATAGTTACGAGATCGTTAAATGTATCCAACAATGAAAAAAAGATAAAATTGAGAGCAAGTCTTTAACCCTAGAACACTAACCCTTCGTAAATTTGATGACGGTAGTTAGCAGAACGGTATAGTTTATTGCCTTCCACGCATGCGTGCCTGCCGCCATTTTGTGTAGCTGATTTTTTCGAGCAGTTATTGACTGTGGCAAGTGCGACTGTTGATATCTATGCTCATTCTTGTAATAATTGGGTGGGTGTCGTCATACTGACGAACGGTTAGTGATAGTGTGAACTTATAAGTATAATGTGTCTTCATGCCTTTTTTTATATTTATACTTATTTATTTATTTATTTATTTTCTTTGTAGTTTTGGTTTCTTTGCGATGTAAATAACCCACATTCATAAGTTTAAGGGTTTATTTGAATATGTTGCGTTATAAAATTCATTTCTTATAACACGTGTTCATTTAATATTTTGTGTGCGTCAAGTTTTCTACATTTAATAAATAATCGCATAAAATCATTTAATATCTACCTATTTTGATTCATGTTAAGTTTACGACCCTATAGGAACTCTAAATAACCAAAATTTTGTCAAATATAAGCTGTTACGTAGAAAATATAACAATTATAATTTGGAGTAGTCAAATTTACGAAGGGTTAGTAATAATGTGTGGCAAAATAGGGTTAGTGTTCTAGGGTTAAAATAAACAATCAAACCGGCGGGTAAACCGAGAACACAAACAAATAAAAAGAAAAATAAGGGTAGTGTTAAATATACACCTGTGAGATACGGAAAAATAACATATATTCAAAAAATAGATCCACGCTAACTCACTCACGCACGGTGTAGAGACCAAATGAGTGCAGGACATAATTAATATGACTATCAAGACACGTTAGGAGAAAACTCGTACTGCATGATAAATAAGATCACTGGCCCAGGAGCTTGAGTAAAACTTACCAGGCCGTAAAACCCAAGGATCGCCACATAATAGACAGGCTCATCAAATTACGATCATGACCTTTATCCAGTATCCACGCCAAATGACATATTCATATCGCCTCTCCTAGGGCGAACATGAATTATTACACAACATTAGCGTTAACGCAACATCAACACCAACGCAAGCTCAGCCAACCATAACCACGAAGAAAACATAGCATATGGTCTCAATTCAGAACAACAGGCAAACACACACCGTTCACACAGAGCTATTTGTACGAAAAACAAATGCACACAAGAGAAGCAAATACAACCTACAGCAAATGAAAATTTAAAAAAACGGTAGAACAGGGTCTCAGTACACGAGATCAGCATAACTACGGCAAATCAAAAATCAAAATAAATACCTTACATCCCAAAGAATAGAACTAGCAGATTCTATACAATGAAAATCATTGACTCTGAGCAGAGAGTCGCGTAGGGTGGACGATAATTCCATTTGATAAAGCACACAAAATCTAGTGCAATCATTTCGTAGCTTAACTTTTCCACCTTCCTCGCATCAGACATTGTTGTGTCTCGCAGAGAGCGGCAGGCAAAGAGTGTTACAAGAGAGAAATGCTTCGTCAGATATTGATGGCATGAGACACCATCTGTTAAAGAGAAGCTAAAGATACGTTATGTATAGGAATATTACAAATTGATAAGTTTGGGCATTGCCGCGAGAATGGTGCAACACAAGGACAAACTTAGTGTGGCACAGTAAGGAGGACATAAAATGCACAAGCAAGGAAGGCCTTTCTTAAGAAAAGAAATGTGTTCGTCTCGAATATAGGAATTAGAAAGATATTTTTGAGGACGTTCATCTGGAGCGCGGTATTGTATGGATGTGAAACATGGACGATAACGAGCTCAGAAAGAAAGATAATAGAAGCTTTTTAAATGTGGTGTTACAGAAGAATGCTGAAGGTGAGATGGGTGACAGAATCACGAATGAAGTGATACTGAATCGAATTGGTGAGAGGAGATCGATTTGGCTAAATGTGACCAGAAGAAGAGATATAATGATAGAGCATATCTTAAGACACCCAGGACTTGTACAGCTGGTTTTGGGGGAAGTGTACGTGGTAATAACGGTATGGGTAGACCAAGGTGCGAATATGACATGCAGATTAGAGCATATGTTGGATATAGTAGTTATGTAGAAATGAAAAGGTTAGCACAGGGTAGGGTGTTATGAAGAGCTGGATCAAACCAGTCTATGGACGGCTGACTCAAACAACAACAATTTGGCGTACCGATAATCACAAACTACGTAATGAAAAGAAATGAGAGATCAGTTTATTTATCGATGCGTTATGTTAAGTATAATACAGACTCTCAAGTGAACTTAAGTGAAATGATTTTTGACATACCTGTTAAATACTTTTAGGAAACTATATAAAAGCAAATGAAGCATGTTTAATGGGGAAAAGTAAAGAACTCCAAGTTCTGACTGGACTATCCTGAGTGTTGTTTACCTTGGATATTCCTACTTTCGGTCAAGAAAAATGCTGAGAAAATAACTTTTTCAAGCCTAGAAACATGTCCCAGTTCTCGGCTCAAATAAATAGTCACATGTTTTATCAAGAGTTCAGTTCATTGGTCAGTCCAAACACACATCTGATGATGGGGTGCGACGTGTAGATAATTCCTCGTGGTGTACCCTGGGCAACGGACTGCTTATGCAGGACGGCTGATAGTCTACACAAATAGGCGACCGAACTAGATCTTGGTTCTCTCACGGACAATAAAAGTTACATCAGAAGATGAAACCTACCAAAGGCACTTATCAGAGCCAACTGACAAGGTAGCTTGGAACCAGCGCTCACATTCTACAGATAAATGCAGAAGGCCTGTCAAAGGACAAATGTGAATACCTTAGTAAACTAGCTGATGACCTAAAAATTGACATCCTAGCAATACAAGAAACTCATTTGACAGAGGAAGATTTGGAAAGCAGGGGTAAGATTGCAGGATACACAATTATAGCGAGTCTTTTCTCACCTGTCCATGGATCAATTATGTACGCCAGAAATAATATTGGCAACATTTCAGAAGTGAACTCCCAAAGAATGAAAGATATAGACATAATCACTGCCAAACTAGGTCATTTGACTATCGCATCAGTTTGCAAACCACCTCAGTCCAACTGGCCAACTCGAACACTGACTTCACTGCCCACTCCTTGTATATACGTAGGAGATTTTAACAGCCGTCACACATCCTGGGGCTACCCAAACAATGATGAAATTGGAGAAAAACTTGCTATGTGGTGTGATAGCCAAGACCTGTATCTCAGTTTTGATGCTAAAGCAGAGAAAACATTCCACTCTGCTAGATGGCAATCTGACACCAACTCTGATCTGGTTATTGTTTTCACACATGGAAGAAAACTCCCCCTAGATCACACAAGAAAAGTCCATCAACATTTTCCAAGAAGCCAACACAGATCCATTCTTATCAATATAGGTCTTGAAATACCAGTTGTCAGATCCATACATAAACCAAGATGGAACTTCAATAAGGCAAACTGGGACCAGTACAGATCAGAAGTAGATAGTAATCTGAGATGGATTCCCCCGAAGGCAGAAAATTACAAGAGGTTTCTAGGCGTTGTCATTGGTGCAGCTAAACGAAACATCCCCCAGGGATTCAGGAAGCAGTATATTCCATGCTGGTATAAAACTACTCAAAAATGTATGATAGTTATCAGAAAACATGAGATCCTGAAATGGGAAAAAGGATATTAGAAGATCTGAGTAAAGGAAGAAAAGTGAAATGGCGAGATCTAACTTTTCAACTGAGCTCTACTCACTCCAGCAGAAAAGCATGGACCCTCCTTAGGAAACATGGCGCTGCTACAAACATACGCAAAGAGGAGCTAAGAATAACACCAAATGAAATGACACTACATACCAAATCAAGAGATGACAAAATTCCAATAGAACCCACTACAAAGAAGCACATTCAGAGAGAGATGAAGAAATTGGACAACAGCCTCCAAAACGACTCTACTCTTGCTAATTCATTCAGCCGAGAAGAAATTGAGAAAGCCATCAACATGCTAAAAATGAGGAAGGCCGCAGGTTCAGATGGTAATTTCCCTAAATTCATAAGATATCTTGGGAAGCATGAGAAAATATGGCTCAAGAACTTCTTCAGTGACGTATTGGAGACTAGAATCGTTCCCGCCGGAGTTAAAGATGGCTCACACCATGGCAATCCTCAAACCAGGAAAACCAGCAGATGACCCCTCAAGCTACCGCCCTATTGCACTACTGAGTGTCTGCTACAAATTGTTGGAACGCCTCATCATCAACCAAATCCAGGAAATAATAAATGACATAACACCAACATAGCAGGCGGGTTTCAGAACCAAATGAAGCTACTGTGAACAAGTATTAGCATTAACATCATATACTGAGACAGGATTCCAGAAGAAGTAAAGACATCTGTCGCTTTTGTTGACTTAACAGCGGCTTATGATACAGTACAGCTAGATGGACTACTATTCAAAATTGAAAAGCATCCACGCTGCCAAAAACTTACAGCCCTTCTGAAGAACATGCTGAAAAATCGTTACTTCAAGGTCATCATAGGGCAAAAGACAAGCAAGTCTTTTACAGTAAAAAATGGACTACCCATTACTTTTCACCTTGTACACCAGTGACATGCCTGACACCATCAGCAAGAAATTCTGCTATGCTGATGACTTAGCCATCGCTGTCCAAACTGTCACATTAGAAGAGGGGGAAAGCATTCTCTCCAATGACTTGGAAACCTTCAATGCATACGACACGAAGTGGAGACGTCGCCCAAATCCGGCTAAGACAGAAATATGCTCATTCCATCTGTGTAACCAAATAGCTCACCAAAAGCTCAACGTTGTGCTCTGCCAACAAAGAATTAAACATAATTTCAACCCCAAGTACCTTGGCATCACCTTAGACCGTTCTTTAACATACAAAAACACCTGGAAAATACAAGTCAGAAACATAAGTCAAGAAACAACATCATGAAGAAACTAGCTGGTACGACATGGGGAGCTGATGCATCCACATTACGCACTACTGCTCTCACCATAATTTATCCAGTGGCTGAATATTGTGGCCCGGCGTGGCAACGTAGCGCACATACTAGGAAGATCGACGTCCATTTGAACGAATGTATGAGAACCATAACAGACACACTAAAATCCACCACAATCCCGTGGCTACATACAATCAGTAACATACCACCTCCGGAACTGAGACGACAGGAAGCAACCATACGCGAGTGGAAAAATTTACACCAACCTGATCATCCACAGAATCTCACAATCCATGAGGTCCTTACTGACCTACCTCCTTCTCGTCTTAAATGAAGAAACCCAATATGACATGACATAACTGGCTTCAATATCCAGGAAAAATGGCGTCAATGCATGTGTGAAACACCAAGGCACCCAAGACCCCACAACTGGACTCCCAGGATTTCACCTGAAGATACAGCAATGGTCTAAACTCAACCGTTTAAGAACAGGCCACGCTAGATGTAATGCCATGCTACATAAGTGGGTACTTCGAGAATTCCCTGCCTGTGACTGCGGAGCCCCTTTTCAGTCAATGCAGTACATTATTGAGGAGTGCCCTCTGAGGAAGTATGGTGGACCAGCCCAAGATGTCACCAGTGTTACACCCCCCTTCTTAGAATGGCTACAGCAACTGGACATTGATTTGTAAATGTGAACGCTACCAACATTCTTGTCCTTGTATATAGTGTAAATTTTCTTTTCTTTTGTATACTTGCCATACGATAAATAAAAATACAAAAAAACCTGATGATAAAAGGTGTTCTAATCCTTAATGAATTTCAAAGGAAACTTACATGCAAAGAATATTGGAAATCTGGCTGTAGCTCTTCATTCATTCATAATCTATTTGATTCAGGAGTGGGGCGTCTCTGGTTTCTCACTAAGACAACCATGGTTCGAATCATAGAAAATAATTGTGAGGTTTTTAAAATGAAAGGTCCCATCCCTATGGTTTGCATTCCACGTACAAATTAATCAATCAATCAATACTGATCTGCATTTAGGGCAGTCGCCCAGGTGGCAGATACCCTATCTGTTGTTTTCCTAACCTTTTCTTAAATGAGTTCAAAGAAAATGGAAATTTATTGAACATCCCCCTTGGTAAGTTATTCCAATCCCTAACTCCCCTTCCTTTAAATGAATATTTGCCCCAATTTGTCCTCTTGAATTCCAACTTTATCTTCATATCGTCTTCTTTCCTACTTTTAAAGACGAGAATTGGGAGAAAGAAGACGAGCTGCTCGACTAAGTGGTATGTTCCGAGCTGTCAGCGGGGAGATGGCGTGGAATTACATTAGTAGAAGAATAAGTTTGAGTCCCAATTCTTCCCAGCCCAAACTTTGCAATATTTTTGGAACGCTACTCTTTCCTTTTTTTGGAAATCACCCAGAACAAATCGAGCTGCTTTTCTCCGGACTTTTCCAGTTCTTGAATCTGGTAATCCTGGTGAGGGTCCCATACACTGGAACCATACTCTAGTTGGGGTCTTACCAGAGACTTATATGCACTCTCCTTTACATCCTTACTACAACCCCTAAACACCCTTATAACCATGTGCAGAGATCTGTACCCTTTATTTACAATCACATTTATGTGATTACCCCAATGAAGATCTCTCCTTATATTAACACCTAGATACTTACAATAATCCCCAAAAGGAACTTTCACCCCCATCAACGCAGTAATTAAAACTGAGAGAACTTTTCCTATTTGTGAAACTCACAACCTGACTAAGCTATGATCCTGTGAAAATCTTATAACATTACAGGTAGGTTGGTTGGTTGGTTGGTTGGTTGGTTGGTTGGTTGGTTGGTTGGTTGGTTGGTTGGTTGGTTGGTTGGTTGGTTGGTTGGTTGGTTGGTTGGTTGGTTGGTTGGTTGGTTGGTTGGTTGGTTGGTTGGTTGGTTGGTTGGTTGGTTGGTTGGTTGGTTGGTTGGTTGGTTGGTTGGTTGGTTGGTTGGTTGGTTGGTTGGTTGGTTGGTTGGTTGGTTGGTTGGTTGGTTGGTTGGTTGGTTGGTTGGTTGGTTGGTTGGTTGGTTGGTTGGTTGGTTGGTTGGTTGGTTGGTTGGTTGGTTGGTTGGTTGGTTGGTTGGTTGGTTGGTTGGTTGGTTGGTTGGTTGGTTGGTTGGTTGGTTGGTTGGTTGGTTGGTTGGTTGGTTGGTTGGTTGGTTGGTTGGTTGGTTGGTTGGTTGGTTGGTTGGTTGGTTGGTTGGTTGGTTGGTTGGTTGGTTGGTTGGTTGGTTGGTTGGTTGGTTGGTTGGTTGGTTGGTTGGTTGGTTGGTTGGTTGGTTGGTTGGTTGGTTGGTTGGTTGGTTGGTTGGTTGGTTGGTTGGTTGGTTGGTTGGTTGGTTGGTTGGTTGGTTGGTTGGTTGGTTGGTTGGTTGGTTGGTTGGTTGGTTGGTTGGTTGGTTGGTTGGTTGGTTGGTTGGTTGGTTGGTTGGTTGGTTGGTTGGTTGGTTGGTTGGTTGGTTGGTTGGTTGGTTGGTTGGTTGGTTGGTTGGTTGGTTGGTTGGTTGGTTGGTTGGTTGGTTGGTTGGTTGGTTGGTTGGTTGGTTGGTTGGTTGGTTGGTTGGTTGGTTGGTTGGTTGGTTGGTTGGTTGGTTGGTTGGTTGGTTGGTTGGTTGGTTGGTTGGTTGGTTGGTTGGTTGGTTGGTTGGTTGGTTGGTTGGTTGGTTGGTTGGTTGGTTGGTTGGTTGGTTGGTTGGTTGGTTGGTTGGTTGGTTGGTTGGTTGGTTGGTTGGTTGGTTGGTTGGTTGGTTGGTTGGTTGGTTGGTTGGTTGGTTGGTTGGTTGGTTGGTTGGTTGGTTGGTTGGTTGGTTGGTTGGTTGGTTGGTTGGTTGGTTGGTTGGTTGGTTGGTTGGTTGGTTGGTTGGTTGGTTGGTTGGTTGGTTGGTTGGTTGGTTGGTTGGTTGGTTGGTTGGTTGGTTGGTTGGTTGGTTGGTTGGTTGGTTGGTTGGTTGGTTGGTTGGTTGGTTGGTTGGTTGGTTGGTTGGTTGGTTGGTTGGTTGGTTGGTTGGTTGGTTGGTTGGTTGGTTGGTTGGTTGGTTGGTTGGTTGGTTGGTTGGTTGGTTGGTTGGTTGGTTGGTTGGTTGGTTGGTTGGTTGGTTGGTTGGTTGGTTGGTTGGTTGGTTGGTTGGTTGGTTGGTTGGTTGGTTGGTTGGTTGGTTGGTTGGTTGGTTGGTTGGTTGGTTGGTTGGTTGGTTGGTTGGTTGGTTGGTTGGTTGGTTGGTTGGTTGGTTGGTTGGTTGGTTGGTTGGTTGGTTGGTTGGTTGGTTGGTTGGTTGGTTGGTTGGTTGGTTGGTTGGTTGGTTGGTTGGTTGGTTGGTTGGTTGGTTGGTTGGTTGGTTGGTTGGTTGGTTGGTTGGTTGGTTGGTTGGTTGGTTGGTTGGTTGGTTGGTTGGTTGGTTGGTTGGTTGGTTGGTTGGTTGGTTGGTTGGTTGGTTGGTTGGTTGGTTGGTTGGTTGGTTGGTTGGTTGGTTGGTTGGTTGGTTGGTTGGTTGGTTGGTTGGTTGGTTGGTTGGTTGGTTGGTTGGTTGGTTGGTTGGTTGGTTGGTTGGTTGGTTGGTTGGTTGGTTGGTTGGTTGGTTGGTTGGTTGGTTGGTTGGTTGGTTGGTTGGTTGGTTGGTTGGTTGGTTGGTTGGTTGGTTGGTTGGTTGGTTGGTTGGTTGGTTGGTTGGTTGGTTGGTTGGTTGGTTGGTTGGTTGGTTGGTTGGTTGGTTGGTTGGTTGGTTGGTTGGTTGGTTGGTTGGTTGGTTGGTTGGTTGGTTGGTTGGTTGGTTGGTTGGTTGGTTGGTTGGTTGGTTGGTTGGTTGGTTGGTTGGTTGGTTGGTTGGTTGGTTGGTTGGTTGGTTGGTTGGTTGGTTGGTTGGTTGGTTGGTTGGTTGGTTGGTTGGTTGGTTGGTTGGTTGGTTGGTTGGTTGGTTGGTTGGTTGGTTGGTTGGTTGGTTGGTTGGTTGGTTGGTTGGTTGGTTGGTTGGTTGGTTGGTTGGTTGGTTGGTTGGTTGGTTGGTTGGTTGGTTGGTTGGTTGGTTGGTTGGTTGGTTGGTTGGTTGGTTGGTTGGTTGGTTGGTTGGTTGGTTGGTTGGTTGGTTGGTTGGTTGGTTGGTTGGTTGGTTGGTTGGTTGGTTGGTTGGTTGGTTGGTTGGTTGGTTGGTTGGTTGGTTGGTTGGTTGGTTGGTTGGTTGGTTGGTTGGTTGGTTGGTTGGTTGGTTGGTTGGTTGGTTGGTTGGTTGGTTGGTTGGTTGGTTGGTTGGTTGGTTGGTTGGTTGGTTGGTTGGTTGGTTGGTTGGTTGGTTGGTTGGTTGGTTGGTTGGTTGGTTGGTTGGTTGGTTGGTTGGTTGGTTGGTTGGTTGGTTGGTTGGTTGGTTGGTTGGTTGGTTGGTTGGTTGGTTGGTTGGTTGGTTGGTTGGTTGGTTGGTTGGTTGGTTGGTTGGTTGGTTGGTTGGTTGGTTGGTTGGTTGGTTGGTTGGTTGGTTGGTTGGTTGGTTGGTTGGTTGGTTGGTTGGTTGGTTGGTTGGTTGGTTGGTTGGTTGGTTGGTTGGTTGGTTGGTTGGTTGGTTGGTTGGTTGGTTGGTTGGTTGGTTGGTTGGTTGGTTGGTTGGTTGGTTGGTTGGTTGGTTGGTTGGTTGGTTGGTTGGTTGGTTGGTTGGTTGGTTGGTTGGTTGGTTGGTTGGTTGGTTGGTTGGTTGGTTGGTTGGTTGGTTGGTTGGTTGGTTGGTTGGTTGGTTGGTTGGTTGGTTGGTTGGTTGGTTGGTTGGTTGGTTGGTTGGTTGGTTGGTTGGTTGGTTGGTTGGTTGGTTGGTTGGTTGGTTGGTTGGTTGGTTGGTTGGTTGGTTGGTTGGTTGGTTGGTTGGTTGGTTGGTTGGTTGGTTGGTTGGTTGGTTGGTTGGTTGGTTGGTTGGTTGGTTGGTTGGTTGGTTGGTTGGTTGGTTGGTTGGTTGGTTGGTTGGTTGGTTGGTTGGTTGGTTGGTTGGTTGGTTGGTTGGTTGGTTGGTTGGTTGGTTGGTTGGTTGGTTGGTTGGTTGGTTGGTTGGTTGGTTGGTTGGTTGGTTGGTTGGTTGGTTGGTTGGTTGGTTGGTTGGTTGGTTGGTTGGTTGGTTGGTTGGTTGGTTGGTTGGTTGGTTGGTTGGTTGGTTGGTTGGTTGGTTGGTTGGTTGGTTGGTTGGTTGGTTGGTTGGTTGGTTGGTTGGTTGGTTGGTTGGTTGGTTGGTTGGTTGGTTGGTTGGTTGGTTGGTTGGTTGGTTGGTTGGTTGGTTGGTTGGTTGGTTGGTTGGTTGGTTGGTTGGTTGGTTGGTTGGTTGGTTGGTTGGTTGGTTGGTTGGTTGGTTGGTTGGTTGGTTGGTTGGTTGGTTGGTTGGTTGGTTGGTTGGTTGGTTGGTTGGTTGGTTGGTTGGTTGGTTGGTTGGTTGGTTGGTTGGTTGGTTGGTTGGTTGGTTGGTTGGTTGGTTGGTTGGTTGGTTGGTTGGTTGGTTGGTTGGTTGGTTGGTTGGTTGGTTGGTTGGTTGGTTGGTTGGTTGGTTGGTTGGTTGGTTGGTTGGTTGGTTGGTTGGTTGGTTGGTTGGTTGGTTGGTTGGTTGGTTGGTTGGTTGGTTGGTTGGTTGGTTGGTTGGTTGGTTGGTTGGTTGGTTGGTTGGTTGGTTGGTTGGTTGGTTGGTTGGTTGGTTGGTTGGTTGGTTGGTTGGTTGGTTGGTTGGTTGGTTGGTTGGTTGGTTGGTTGGTTGGTTGGTTGGTTGGTTGGTTGGTTGGTTGGTTGGTTGGTTGGTTGGTTGGTTGGTTGGTTGGTTGGTTGGTTGGTTGGTTGGTTGGTTGGTTGGTTGGTTGGTTGGTTGGTTGGTTGGTTGGTTGGTTGGTTGGTTGGTTGGTTGGTTGGTTGGTTGGTTGGTTGGAAGCAGCCGTGGCCTTAATTAAGGTACAGCCCCAGCATTTGCCTGTTGTGAAAATGGGAAACGACGGAAAACCATCTTCAGGGCTGCCGACAGTGGCGAAAATGTGACAAGTCAATGTTTATCTCTATTTTCCAAAACATCAGAATTAAAGTTTAGACACTCCAAAACTTCTCGGTTTCTTTCTTTCAAGATGAAACTTCTAGTAACTGGGACTACAATATTATGAAATATTTCAGTACAACCTTAAAATAATAATTAACCAATGATGGTTAAAATACCCTAACCTGCCGTGAATCGAACCCGGGACCCCTGTGACCAAAGGCCAGCACGCTATCCATTTAGTCATGGAGCCGGACAACCCTTAAATTAATACTGGACTTCGATAAGGTGATGGACTTTCGCCAAATCTCTTTAATTTGGAACGAAGCAAAATCGTGAGGTAATGTGAAATGTCTTGCCTTGCTGATGATATAGCAATAATTTCGGAAAACAAGTTACAATCACAAGTAATGCTGGAAACACTACATGGCATAGCCAACTGGTTTTCAAATTTAATATGAATAAACTAAATATATTGAACATAGACACAACGGAGAAACGTACCTAAGAACACTAAATGGACATATTCAAAGAGTTGATAAATTTAAATGTCTGGGAGAATGGATCTAGTTAAATGGACCCGAAAACACAACCTGCAAATAGAGATTGAAAAGGATGGACATGGATTATAAACTCAACACCGTTACAATAAACGATCGATATTGTTCCAGGCAAAAATCAGGCACTGCACAACTGTAATTAAACCAGCGGTATTATATGGATCATAATGTTTCACTTTGAAGAAAAGAGGTAAACAAGAGGATCTGGAAAAGGACGGATACTACTTAGGAAGATTTTGGGACCCCAAAAGAATAAAGATATTTGGATGTAAAGAAGAATGAAGACCTCTGTCGTAATATAGAAAAAATTAGAGATAAAATTAAAAGACGAAGACAGCAATTTTATGGTGACCTTCACAGAATGAGCAACAGCAGGCCAACTAAGAAGACTGGTGTTTGAATACATCTCCAAATTTAAACACACCACCGGGTAGACTGGAAGGGATACGATGGTATATACAAAGACTGAAGAACACAGATTAAAAGGGTGGCCTTGCAGCGAAAGATCCCTTCTGTGAATGTTTCGCTTTTGCACATTCGACGTCAATCTCCGAGAGCGTTATCGAAGGTACAGAGGCAGGCGATCAGCCAAAGTATGAAGAAATTCCGGAAAGAAAAGAAGAAGAAAAATACTGTACCATTGTCTTAGGTTCCAGGCAGTATATAATTGGCCAAATTATTTAATTAAAAAGAATATGACTGCAAATATTAGCCATAATAATTTAACTTTGGGATCATTGCTGCTTTATTTATGTTGGTGTCATCTGTTACTAAAAATAACCAATGTAAATAAAGTTGTGGGGGCAAATAGGGATATAACTCTCCTCAAAATCTGTTCTCTTGAGTTTGAGTCCCGTGCTGAAGCCTTTCTTACTAATTTCATACATATATTTCAGTACGTCATCACAGTTTTGTCAAACATTCCACAATCTTCGTAGCAGAGCCCGTTAAATCCCCATCCACCATAGGACTTGGAAACTGCATCTTCAGATATTCTAGGTCCAATTCTGTTGAAGGTAATGGTTACCATCAATGTAGCTTGTTCTCAGAGTTTTCTACACTCTCTCTAAGCATAAAAGAACTAAGCTAAAGCCATACTTTACTTCTATCCGAAACTAAGGTCCAAATAATTGCTCCCACTACCATACATCACACATCGTGCAGGAGATCTTAACAACAGACAAGTGCACGAGGCTGATGACAAGAGATCTTCTTCCACATCTTGGTGGGGTCGCGCATGTGACTAGTGAACCACATGTAGACTTTGCCCCAGTTTTAAGGCCGAATGTCCTATCTCACACCGGTTAAGTGTTCGACTCTTAAGTGTTTCTGTGAAAGATGGCAGTGTGGTGGGTGAAGAGATGTGTGTATTAATACAATCACAAACACCTAGTCCTCAAGCTAGAGGAATTAACCAGTCGCAATTAAAATCTTAAGACCGTCTGACAATTCGTCCAAGAAGACAGGCAGGTATTATATGGAATAAGGTGCCTCAAGCTCCTAACCTGAATTAACAATTGCATGTCAGCTGGAAGTAAAACTACCAGGCCCTGTCAAAAGACAGAGTAAACTATCTGAGGACAGGCCATGAAGATCTCAGGAGGAATCCAAATATAAACCTCTTTCTTATCTCTTTTACAGATTTACTCAGTTCCTGAGTCATGTGTTTTTCCAGGCATGCAAATTCCGTCTCTAAACTTCTCGTCATCCTGACGGCAATCAAACTGTAATACTTCTGGATGAACTATAAAGCCTTTACTTCCACGACAGGTATCATCTCCCTTCTCCCAAGAAAGGACGCCCAAGGTTCCATCAATTTACGAATATGAGCAGCAATAAAGGCGGTTCTATTTTCACATACCATAACTGCCGTCCCAATTCTCACTTGGAACTACAGCCAAACCTCTAGCCCGAAGTGAATCCACTTCTCTCTAAACCACCAGCTCTAGTCACTAATGGGTTATATGTGCACCAATGAAGTGTTTATATGTTCATTAAGACCAATCTGGAGTTGTCGTCATTTTGGACTACTGAGGATGTAACACGGCTTCTACCATGAGAGTGGGCATTTCATATCATCCATATGCCCGGCTCCATCGCTAAATGGATAGCGTGCTGGCCTTTGGTCACAGGGGTCCCGGGCTCGATTCTCGGCAGGGTCGGGAATTTTAACCATAATTGGTTTATTTCGCTGGCACGGGGTCTGGGTGTATGTGTCGTCTTCACCATCATTTCATCCTCATAATGCCGGGCAAGTCGCCTACGGGTGTCATATCAAAAGACCTGCATCTGGCGAGCCGATCTTGTCCTCGGACACTCCCGGCACCAAAAGCCATCCACCATTTAATTTTTTTTCATCATCCATATTATAGAGAATGCCCTAATATAATTCCTGCCAAACCTAACGTCAGTTAGAGCTTGAATTATTATGCATTAAAAGTGTCATATGACCTAGATGTTAAACCCCTTTAAACAACAATCATCCTCATTATGCAATAACAGGTTAGAATACGAAGGTTTTTGTCGAATAGCAAATGTCGCCTGTTCCACTCACCGGTTATGTAAAGAGAGTTGCATAAACTCTTGGGGTTCGAACAGCATAGGGGTTCGTATAGGATGTCCCCTTAATGTTTACGAAAATCTCATCCCAGAACCGTTGTGTGGGTTAGACGATAATTTCTAATCGCTTTTATAAAATCATAATCTAACCTATTCTGCATAAGAATCCGGACTCTTCTCATAACACAGTATATGCCAGATAGGCATTTATAATTCGAACGTATTTGATTATGTCTCTCAACCCTCAGTGAAACGCAACTGGCTGCTTACCACACATCAGAGCCGTCCCATGCCATGCCTTCTCAATCATCATTTTTCCTCCCTTTTCGTTTCCATTAGCTCTCAAATGCCCATAACAGAGCAACACGAGCTCACTCACCATATCTCCTTGTTATTCTCCTCCATCAAACTGCCACATATAACAGCTCCTCCTCCGGGCCTGAGCTCACACGCCAGGTGATGTCATAGAAATACTGGACTCAGTATGTTCCTTTCTTCTTTTTCCATTCTTTTACTGTGTGTTTAGCGTCGTACGAACACATACAGGCTTTCGGTGACGGTGAGATAGGAAATGGCTAGGAAACGCCCATAGTATTATGGTATAGCCCTAGCCTTTTCTGGTATGAAAATAGGGAAACCCCTTCCAGAGCTACTGACATGAGGATGCAAACCCACCAGCTCCAGAATATAAACTTATAACCACACAATCCTTACATGTGCCTCTATGAAGGCCACGTTCACTTATTTTACAGTCCTAGCTCTTTCCTGTCCCATTGTCACTATAAGACCTGTCTCAGTCGATGCGACGTAAAATAAATTGAAAACATATTTTTAAAATAAATCTGTCGATTTCCGTTCGAAGACCCAAAGCCAACGGCATGAGTCGTGTGATGGGCTTCGATAAGACTGAAGTATACCTTTTCTTTTTCCAATTTGGTGAGAAATCCAGAGATTTACGTGAGTAACATATCCCAAAAGCAAATAAATAACAGGGGATCGCCTATGAACGGAAATATTTTCGTTGTTGAGGGTTGCATCTTAAAAAGAAAAAAATCTTAAATACTAGTTCCGTTTTTTGAAACCCGCGTCCTCCAGGATCCTGCATTATTTTGTTTTAGTAACCCTTTCCTTTTATTACTTCAGGAGATATGTAAAAAGCTACTAGTGATATTTTTTCTCACAAAATAGTTGATGACAAAATTTACCAGGTATAGCAATGATTCTATGATACATGCATGGAAAGAGATGTATAACCATCTCTGATGGTCTTCAGCCTCATGTGAAAGCGATCCTGAACTACTACGTACTTGAAAAATTTATTTCATTTCTATACCTACCATACATAAAATATTCATTCATGGGAAAATGGAAAGAAAGTCGTACCCTGTGTGCATAACAACCAGATTGGAGACCGTTAGTCAATTAAGAAAAAATTTAAAGAATGTTTTACTCTGCAAGATAAAATGTTTCTGAAAGATCTGAGTCTTACAAATAAAATACCAGGGCTATATTATGTTAATTTATTAATGTATATTTAATTTGAATGCTTTAATTTATTTATTTATTTATTTATTTATTTATTTATTTATTTATTTATTTATTTATTTATTTATTTATTTATTTACTGTACTTCAGATAGGTATAAACCTAATGATGTGAAACACATATACTATTACATTAGGTAAAAACAAATATCAAATTAAAATTGTATTATCTCTTATGAAAGTCCTTGTAAAATTAAGTCATAAAGGAAATAAAAATACACTTTTCTTCAGTAACATAATACTACAAATATTCACTTTCATATGCACATATTTTAACAAGGTATTTAAAATATTACAAATTAAAATGATTTACTGGCGGCTTTAAAGCTGCATTAGTACTGTAATTATGCATGATGGTTAGTGATGTTATCGAAGATAATAATGATGATTAGGTAGATGGGATAACTAGAAACTAGAAAGAGAATTGAAGTTATGAGCATAACAATAAAAGTCAGCAAAGTGGGATTTTAACTTAGAACAGAAAACAATTAAGTTATTTGATTAATTTGTTTTCCTGTAGGAGTGTTTGTAGTTACAAATATACCTAGTCTGTACTCATCGCTATATTTATTAAATATTTTCATTGAGTTTAACACTGGTGAATTACTATGTTGTTGGGTTCTTGATTTAGAGCAGTAGAAAGTAACATGTTTTGGGCGTGTAGATGGATTAGGAACAGACAAGTTGAACAGAGAGAGCAAGTTAGGACTACCAATAAGATTGTTAAATAATTTGTAGACAAATAGAAGAACTGCAGTTACTCGTCTTTTTGCTAAGAACTTATAGCCAAGTTGTTTCATTAAGTCATCACACGAATCAAATGTAGGTTAATTATTAGTTATTTTGTACCTAAGGTATCTAAGAAATGTATTTTGCACCATTTCAAATTTGTTTTTATATACTGTAGTTTAAAACTGGTATTCCAAATGGTCGTTGCACATTCTAGCCGACTTCTTACAAAAGAGTCGTATAATAACTTTATTGCCGGACTTTGTGAAGTCACGCGTGCGTCTCTTAATACATCCTAATATTCTGTAAGTATCTGCAACAACTACGTTTATGTGTAGAGAGAACGTCAATTTAGTGTCAAAATGCATACTAAGATCCTTGATAGAATTCACTGATGAGAGATAAGTATTCAAAATACAATTTAATTTAATTTAATTTAAGAATAATTTTCCAAGGGAAATGTTCAATAGACGTCCAGCTTCTTATAAATCATTTAAGAAAATATTAAACAAACAACTGACAGGGAGTCTGCCACCTGGGTGACAGATGTAAATGCAGATAAGTGGTGAATGATTTCTGTAGAATGGTAGAATGGTGTAGTGACTCCCATTACATTCATATATCGGAAATGCCGGTCGAAGTTGGAATCTTTTTATGGTTCTTTTTGCATTATAATAAAGACTTCATAAGTTCACTTTTAGTAGGACAAAGGGACGTAAATAGCTAGTTTAAATTTGTTCCAACATGTTCAAAATTATGAATTATTCGGTTTAAGTGACACTTATTAACCCATCTCCCTTATTGTTATTATTATTATTATTATTATTATTATTATTATTATTATTATTATTATTATGATTATATTATTGTCCCGGAGTATTCTGTAGAACGCAGAGGTGAAAGAAGGTGCTGGTTGGGAATGGGTCTATCTACGACAGTCCAAGATTAATTTAAAACTTTAAAATAAAGGTTATATTTCTTTTCAGATCTTAAATTTTAACAAAATTCTTCACTTGGTGAAAGAACAAGATTTCAGGTACAGAGAAATTTTGGTGAAAAAACAGAAAAACCAAGAATTAGTAATTTACAATTTTGATCTTCAAGCTCATAATTTACAAAGGTCCCAACATCGCTAATGTTGCGTTTAGTTAGATAAACAAGGAAAGATATCTCCCAAAACACAATTTTAAAAGCACTTTGCTCCAACGGTTACAATTTACGGCCTTCCAAAGGCACCACTCACTATTACACAAATATCTATTACATTACCAGAAAAGAGCTTATCTGCTCTACAACAATGTTTCCAAAAGGCGGCCCGCGAAGCCATATTGTGCTGCTCGCGAGAGCTTTGGAAAAATTATATATATTTTTAAGAAATTTCAAGATAATATACCAACAAATATTTCATAGCTCGTTCAAAAATTATCCCAAGTCAGAACTAATTTATTATTTAATATTATTTCCTGTTTTCAAGTATTCACTTGATCTGAATAGATTATTTTATTTAAAAAATGTAAAACCCTAATTCTTGAGAGAGCATAAATTTAGTATGGATATCATTTTCACTTGCATGTATATCTTGCCACAAGTAATATAAAATCAATATTTAAACATTTGAGAATATTTTTCAATAACTTACGTTTGAATATTGTCATACATATCTTAATGATGACAAAAACGTTTGAATTATCATGCAGAAACATTCAACTGTTTCATAATTTCCCACCTGCCTAAAAATGTTTTCGTAGAAATGCACTACCTACTTGATACTGAACCCATGACCTTTGTGCCCTAAGAACATTATGCATAAATTGACAATTTAATTAGAAGTTCGATTCTTGATAGCATGGATTTGACACGTGACGAGTGGGTGATTACCTTCGGTCCCACGCTCTGGGATACGTGACGTCACTCGCACGTGTCAACGGCGGAAGAATCTTAAGTCAATTCTGTGAACTATTTCAAAGCGCGTGTATATGGCGTGCCCCAAGCCAAGTCAAAAATATAGTGCCCATCAATGGAGGTCATGTATCCCACAAATCGAACGCGTTTACATTTTTAATGTCCATGAACACTACCGCCAGAAATGTAGCAAGTATGTAGTCACTTTCAAATCTCTTGTAATTACAGTTTAGTTAAGTCAGAAAATTTATAGAAATATTCTTGGCGGCAAAGGGAGATGCCCGAAGAGAGGGGGTAACTGCTATAAATATGAAGGGACGCCATGACGAAGTCTCCTTCTCCTGCATTTATGATACGAAGCGGACGATAAAGTGTTGAGCTGCTCTGTGAAATCAAACAACAAAAGTAGACTAAGTTCCACCGCAGATTTTAGCCATTGTGGCTGGGGTCTTGACTCCATGTGGAGATAGTTTCTTGAGTGGAAATAATTGTACCAGATAGGACGGTCAAAGTACTGAATAAATTCTCAAGTGATAAATATTGTAATTCGTGTGCGGAAGTAATTACAGTCCATCGTGTGCGCTCAAAGAAAAAAAGTGAAGGGCATTTCTTTTTTTATGCTTTATTCCAGGAAACCTGAAGAAATATAATAATCTGTAAAGCCACGAATGTAAAAATTGCTAAATAAAAATGCCAGGGTCGCAGGTGAGCCCTATGACGAACACTGGTGTGACTACATAAGGTATGTGACTTTCCATCTTACTACCTATTATATATCGTGTTTCATGATCTCTAAATGTGTATTTGAATGGGGATATACGACGCAGCGGTCACCCCTATGTGTTTTTTTGTAAATGTTAGAATACGACTAAAAAGAGTCATTTGTTTTATTTTTTACTTGGATAAATTTTTGAAGTCTTGCGAGTGCCGTATAATGTTGTAAAAAGTTATTGAATAGGGTTTCGAAGTGATATCGCGTCCAATGTAGATCGCCATTTCCGTGTGTTTACTGCCTATATTTTGTGATGTCAAATTAAGATGTTCATTCGACGTAAAATTTTTCTGTCTGTAGTTTTGACGTAAATAATATGGAAATCCATGGTTACTCATTTTCAATCGAGTGAAAGCGCGCTGTCGGGTGAGAATCTAGTGTGATGAATTTGGTCACGGAGAGAAAAGTTTTTCTAGGCCCATTTTAAACTGTGTCTGACTGACAATAAAAAGATCTAGTGGAATTTTTCAGTCATTTTTTTGTGAAAATCCAGTTATTAAATACGATATCATTTTATTAATGCATTGTGCGATATTAGACGTCGGGATTTCTAGTAAGGATTTTATTCCGGTTATTTTGTCAGTGATATTTGTGAATGGGGAAACAGAGGTTTTGTCGTATGAGTCGAGATGAGATTTGTGAATCAGGGTGTAGACCTGTCAATGAAGCCGGGACTTGTGAAAGCCCGAGGAAGATTTTATAATGGAGGGAATGGAAAGCAGTATATAGAAATCCATGGCGGTATTAATTTGCGACGCGTATAATTATTGTGGGCATCTTGAAGCATAATCTGTGCATTTTGTTGGTTAGGGTATCGTATTTGTTTAATCATGTCGGCAGAGTTTAAAGATTTAAAGAGAGAGGCCAGTTAGGTAGAACAACAGATGTCTCGTGTAACTGCCAAGCAAGCTTGGGGGTGAGAGGCCGGCAGCTGATAGGGTTCACCGTAAGATAACGGGACACGCGTGGAATTGAGATTGTATTTCTCGGCCGGGGAGAACGTTAAATGTTGGATTTAGTTGAAATTTTCATCCGGTAATAACCTGAGTGTTGTGGAATACTGTAAATTTGTTTAATTGGGAACGTAATGAACATTTGAAACCACGAACTTAGAATATAAAGAGTACTAGTAATCAAATTCAGGGTTGCCCAAAATATAGAGCGGTGGTAGTGATGATTGTTTGTCTGTGAGGGGTGCGCAAACTTTATAAATGTTATGACGAGATATGACATCGTAATTATATGGCGAGTTGCTTTTGGTTTGTACGTAGATTATTAGGGTATCCAAATGTTAATAATGGCTAGGGTTAGATTAGATTTAAAGTGTGAGGTCATGAAACGAGATATATAAACTGGACATGAATGACGTAGTTCTTTTCCAGATAATAGGAAGCAACAGATAAACATCGATAGGATCTTAAAGATTGTTGGAACACAATTGCCTAGGAATTTGTGAAGAAACCAGAGTCCGCGGAGATAGAATTGGTTGTCCTTTAAGATTTCATTAAATCATTTAAATTTATTTAATTATTAAATTCAGTGAAACCGCATTTTGAAATAACTTTAATCAAGCGAATAACTTGGAGATGCATTCTGGAAATCTTAGTTTGTTTTCTGGGGAATATGTAAATGGTAATGTAACGATTAAGGGGGCATATCCGAAGGAAATGGATTTTACTGCCACAAAGCTTGTGAGCATTGCTATTGTTGTAATTATTTAACTTTGATTGATTGAGCAGTGAATGTGCTGGGGATAGTAAAGTGGAAACTTTAGTCATCAACCGATGTAATTTAATTGTATTTTGCCTTCAGTCTAGAAACTTGGATGGTCAGGGGGTCATCAACCTCAGTGACTTAGATTAGGGCCATATGTCACTGTAGCATCATTTGCCTTGCGGTCATCATCCACAATGACTTTAAAGTAACTTAGAAGTTTAGATGTCGGTCCATGACACAGACGCAGGTCACATCGATTCAATTAAGGGTCCATGTTGTATAACCACTGTGTGGCACACACCGATTGGACGGCCTTAATTATACCCAGAGTCCAGAGTTCGTGTTACGAGGGCTGGACCATAACGAATCACTATGATGGTACATGTGATCTCACATGGAAGCTGAATTTAAGGATTTCCAGACTTTCCTTTCTTTAATAAAAAATGAGACAATGGTTTCTAGTAAGAATGCCCATCAGGCAGACACGTCAAAGGTCCACCAGTGTTCTAATCTTCTATGTAACAAAATGATTGTGGTGTCCAGTGGACACGTGTAATTTCAGTGATACCATTGACATATCGGAATGCTTCAAAATTTCCTGAATAAATAGGAATCTTTTAAACAGACCTTTCATTTAGTAGATAGATTAGAATTACTGAACCCTTACTTTACCTCAGCAAGTGACGAAGAACCCGATACGACCCAAGAGACAGATCTCATGAACTTTGCTGATAGGTAAGAAAGGTATCCCTAAATATGGACCTAAAGGGTTCAATACAAAGAATCTTCACATTCATGTGAAACCGGTCCCAACTCCACAGAAACTGAACTCTGATCGCTAATGTTAATGGAATGTATAAAAGACACTCATAACAGCAAGTCGCTGGTCTGAAAAACAAAAACAATGAGCAAACGAAGTTGATAAAGAATTAAGGCAGCTATTCTACGAGCGACGCGCCGTATCTCACAGTGCAGGATGTGGCAAGAGCGGACGTGGGCTCCTCCATTGACCTCCATCCCCTTCACTCACGCAGCAATAGACTCGCCCGGCAAGGCTTGCCGGCTATTCCTCCCGTCTCCACACACTCGATCGCGCTTGCTTGACGTGTAGTGAAGTTTCACAAGTCACCGTAGTGTCCATTTTGGAGGCTTTGTTTAGTGTTGGGTGTAAAGTGCTTGCGTCTTTTACGTGAATCGAAAATGAGCGGAAGCTCAGTGAAACGCAAAATTGAAAATGAAAACAGAATTTACAAGGAAAGCTGGGAGAGTGACTATTTGATTACTAACAACAGCGGGAAACTTCAGTGTTTAGTTTGCATGCAAATAGCGTCTGTGCCCAAGGAGTACAATGTTAAACGACATTTCTCAACAATGCACGAGAAAAAATATGCAGCATATAATGAAGAAGCTCGACATGCACTGATTGCAGACTTCAAGAAGAAATTAAAACAGCAAACAGGTATGTTTGGTAAAGTCTTACAAAATCAGTCGTCTTCTCCGTATGCCTCCTACGCAGTGTCGCTTGAACTTGCAAAGGCAAAAAGCCCTTCACTGAAGGCGGTCTTGTTAAAAAGTGCGCTATGGAAATGGCAAAAGCTTTTGGAGATGCTAAAATGGCTGAGATATTTGAATCAGAGCCACTCTCTAACCAAACAGTACAGAGAGGGGTCACTGATATAGGAGAACAAGTAGAAAAAGCGCTCATTAAATTGGTTAAGGAAAGCACATATGTTTCGCTATGCCTTGATGAAAGCACTGATCAGTCAGATATCAGTCAGCTATTAATAAGTTATTTTTACGCACCATCTTCGAAGACTTCAGAAGTAAAGAGGAGCTATTTGATGTCTGCTCTCTTCAAGGAACAACAAAATGGAAGGACATTTATGATGCTGTTAAAAGAATTGTCGACAGAGTTGGAGGCTTCAGTAAATGTTCAGCCAATGTGACAGACGGAGCACTAACAATGACAGGGGTGAAGACAGGACTGGCGGGATTGCTAAGGCGTAACATGCCCAATGCTCCACTGTCTCCAGGGAGCGTTGTGTGGGAAATTAATTAAGAAAACGGAAGTTTTTGAACTTATGGTTACAATTATTAATATGTTAAGAGGTGGATATCGAGCCCTTTTGCATATAAAATTCAAAATGTTTCTGCTGGAAATTGACGCAAAATATGGAAACGTGCTGCTGTAAAACCATGTAAGGTGGCTGAGTGCAGGTAAGTGCCTTCAACGTTTTTTTTTTTTTCAATTCGCAAGGAAATCCCCGAATTTCTTAATAAGTTTGTCTCGTCAGATACCTCAGAACTAGAAGAGAAAATTCGAAGCTCAGAATTTTTAAAGCAGTTAACTTTCCTAACAGACATGACAAATCACCTTAACACCTTCAACCTGAATCTTCAAGGAGGAAAACATGAGGTGTCAGATATGGTGGGAACTGTGAATGGATTTCGAAACAAATTGAAAATTTTCAAACGTTCTTTAGAAAACAGTGAATTGACTCATTTTCCCTGCTGTCTACAATTAGCGGCGGAGAAGGGCCAAAAAACCATACATTTTTCAGATTTCAGTTCACACATTCAAGAGATCATTGAAGAATTCAACACACGATTCAAGGAAACTGAAATTCTGAAAAGCAGCATACAGCTTCTCGTGAATCCTCTTAGTGTTGCACTCGAGGAACAAGAACCACAACTACAACTTGAGCTGTGCGATCTACAAGCCGATACGTTCCTAAAGACAAGTCAAGAAAAGGGATCACATTTTTTTAAACTGCTACCCAGCGAAAAATACCCAAAGTTATGACAATTTGGACTAAAAATGACTTCAATGTTTGGGAGCAAGTACATGTGCGAAAGTGTTTTTCATCGATGAAATTTATTAAAAATCAATACAGAAGTCGACTTTTAGATTCTTCCTTTCTGTATCTTTTGAGATTAAAACAACAGAACTGGATGTAGATGCAGCTGATCGACCACACTACTCCCACTAAATTGTCCTTTTTTAAGTTTTGTTTTGACTACATTATTCATTTCTGTTATTCTTAAGGCATTTTTTCTTTTTTGTCATTCGTCAAATATTAATTCAAATGAACTGTGATTGTTTGGTGCTCTTCTTCATAATTCAATTGTCCTGGGTATAATAGTGTTAATTTTTAATTGAACTCTTTTATGCTGATGTACAATAGTGTTTTAGGCAATTAAAATTATCAACCCTTCATTTCAATTGAACTATGAACATTATTTCATACTGGCACGTCATTCTATTTGTAGAATTTTACGAAAATTGGTCTATTATTAAAGTGCGGCCCGCGATCATACCTAAGGTTTCCAATGTGGCCCTCGAGTCCCTACTAATTGGAAATCCCTGCTCTACAACTTCTACCAAGGAGACAGCGCTCCCGAACTCTTACAGCATACTCAAGGCAACTCTTAACAATTACAAGACGGCTAAGAGCGTCTCTGCTCAATAAAATTACAACTTCAGGCCTCTCTAGACACAACCTACAATTTACAATACCATATTAATTACCTTTTAGTTTACACAGGGGTACCTAGTGCCCATTCTACTGGGCCTTCATGAAAAAGAACAGGTTAAATTACTGGCCCAAACTCAAAATTGTACGAAGGCGTACACTTGAGCTCCTTGAAAACCACGGTTAAAACCCTACTTGGGCATGCGGTCCGATGATGCAGAGGCTAATCCCAAACTACTGATGTGACTAGATGGAGAAATTAATTTATAAGAGACAAGAGACAAGCAATTACAAAATCGTAGTTACCTCAAGATTAATTGAAGAGGGAATTCGAGAGGGTAACGCACTCTCTATCCCCGATTTACAGTTTAAGTCCTTAGGACTTACATGAAATTTTACATGAGAAGGAAGAAAGTTCACATTTTAGGAAACTGGCTGTTACATAGTTAAAGATTGGAATCTTCCCCTCGAGTTCGGCTTGCGGAGAGAACTACAGAGATAGAAAACTGGTGGCCATTAGCTGGGCTGATGTTCTGCCTGCCGAAGAATGAGGACTCCCACCTCCTCTCTTAACACACACACTCAGTAATTCGACGATCAATAAGACAAGTTAACTCGAAAACGCGACAGCTTCTATACCCGAGAGGAAGCTACGAGAAGGCTCTGGACTAAATACGGACACACCCTCTCATTTTATTGGACAGACAAAAAGTTACAAGAAGCCTATGATTGGCTAAAAAGTAAGTACAGAAAATTTGTGATTGGCCAGACTCCAAAGCTGGCGGGATGAGTAAGAAGTGTTGCAAACCTTGAAGTATCAAACACAAAGAAAGTTCATTCACTTCAGAAACCATATAAACACAAAATTTCCTCAAAACTCTAGTTATTCCACTTTGCACCAGAGTGCATGACCTCAGTTTTTTAATAGAGACATCTATGGAGAAAAGTCCAAATTTCTTGAAATAGTTGTTGCAACCAGTGATACATCAAAACAAAACAAAGAAATCCAGTCACTTTAGGGAACTTTAAAATAACATATTACTCTGTCATTTAGTAGTGACATCTGTTGATCAACGTCCCAACTTCTTGCAAGAGGTGTTTCAAATTTTATATGTTAGATAGCGTTCTTCTAGGCGCTTCATTTAAAAGCACGGGACTGAGGTGTACCTCCCGGTACAATTATTATTATTATTATTATTATTATTATTATTATTATTATTATTATTATTATTATTATTATTATTATTATTATTATTATTATTATTATTATTACTGTACCAGGCGGTACACCTCCACGCAATTAATTTAAAATGTGCGCCAATTGAAACTCCTCTGCTGGAGGAAGTCGGAACTTTATTGACGGTATTAATTCTCTACTTTCTCAGAAGATGTCACCACGTGGAAAAGTTTGAGTTTTTGAACTGTGTCATTTTTGATGTGTTTTTGTTTCACTTGTAGTTAGAAGTGTGAACTTTCTCTTCTAGAGGACACTACTGAAGATCAACAACGGTGCACTCTAGTGCGAAGTGAAAGAACTGTTTTTTGGAGAAAAATTTAATTTCAAGAGTTTGTTCTTTGTTAAATTTCTTTCAGTCATTGTTTAAGTTGGCAATATTCACCCCTTCTTTCCCCTTGTGTTGAACCTAACCAATCCCGAATTTCTTAAATTAATTTCTATCCAATCAGATGTATCTTCCCCCAACTTGAATATGTTGCTGTGTCCTACCGAATAAAGTGTTTGTGGGAGGGTGTTTTCATTCCCCTAACGCCTAGAAACTTCCGCGAGAGTATTTAAACTGCTGATTTTTGGGTCTCTCGGCCACTTCTGTTCCATCTTTCAGTGTGTTAAGTACATAGCAGGGGGCGGGAAGCGCCTCTTTCTTCGGCAGCGGTCAACAACAAGGTAATGGCCGATTAATAAATTCTTTCTTTGCTAGCTCAGCAGTTTAACTTTCGGGGCGGGTTCTAAGCGTTCTACTATGTAACCTTTTCCTAAAATGTAACTTCTCTTTTCATCTATTCTCTTGTAAAGCTACATACTGGGATAGAGAGTGCTAACCCTCTCGAGCTCCCACTCACATTGTCTTGAGGTGAACTTATTTTCTCAACCAATTCTTCCGTAATGTAATGTAAATTGTTATTTTCTTAAGTCACCTCTGTAGTATGGGATTAGCCCTTGCACTAACGGCCTAAGGCCAAGTAGGTCTTAAACAAAGTGTATTAGGAGTGCAAGTTCGCCTCCCCTCAAATTGTATTTTAGAGGTCATGTATTAACCTTCTTGTCATTTAATAGACCTCAGTAGGTTGGGTATTTTACCCCTGTGTATATGTCCTTTGAGGACAGCTTAAAGGTGGAGTTTGGTGTGGCCTGGGAGAGGCTTAAATTTGAGAGCGAGTGGCTCTTTTGAAAATTGTATATTGTATGCCTCGAGGAGGCTTTTCAGTGTAATTTGGAGCAAGGGCTCCTAGGTATGAATGGGGTTTTCTGCCCCTCTGTTAAAATTGTGTTTGGGGTAAAACTGAGCTGATTGCCCAAGAATTATGTTTCTGACTTTTGAAGCCCCAAATGGGGTACCTATGTAAATGTATTTTTCAATCGTGTTTCGGCTACTAAGTACCTGTTCTATTTGTTGTTACCTAAATTTTGAAAAGAAAATATAACCTTGTTAAATTTTAAAATTAATTTCACTTTAGTAGCTTGAGACCTATTCACCACCCAGCACTTTCTTTCATGCATAACTACCACCAAAACACGGTAACAAGTGGTAGCAGAGCGTGGTTGAATGGGTCTCAATTTAGCCCCTTTTGACGGCTACACATTGTTTTGATCCGAACTCTAACCATTTTCTCAGTTGCTGGAATTTTTTGACCTTTTCAAAATTGGTCTGTCATCATGCCCGGCCCTCGCGATGTTCTCCTTCTTAACTATTTGCGCAAGGAGGAGTTGATCTATGAATTAACTATCAGAAATGTGCAATCTGGAGGCACGGTTGCAATAGACACTAACAAGCTTAGAGAGTCCCTTGATTTGCCCATTTCCATCCCCAATTTGGGAGAGAAAGAAATTGACGACTCTCTTTCCACGATCACGGAGAATATTACTGGGCTAGCTTCTGTAGTTAGTTTTTTTGATGAAAATGATCCGTCTCCTAATCAAATTAAGCGTGTGCAAGGCAGGCTATATCATTTTTCGAATAGGGTTAACGATCTGTTGTCTCTAAAACTGAATGATGTTCAGAGGAAGGAAGCTAGTACGCTCCTGGAAAATATTTCCGAATTATCTAGTAAGGTCACTCAATTGTTAACTGGGGAAGTTCCTCCCAAATCTGATCAACCCACCATAGTAAATGCAGGTAGTGAGGAAGCGCCTCCCAAGGGAGAAGTTAATAGAATAACCGTTGCTGCTCAAACTATCCCTGCCCCATTGGACAACGAATCCGAACGTCGTGCATCATTGAGTAACATCCGTTCTGAATTAACTTCCTTACCTTTGAAACCTTTACCTACTATGTCACCCGGGTTTAGCAGCTTGCCTCATCCATTGGCAATGTTGCTCAGAGGTATTTCTAAGTTTTCCGTTAATACCACCAGTGACGTAATTTCATTTTTAAGATTTCTAGTGGAATTTCAGGATCATGCCCTTGTTTTTTCTCTTTCTCCATGCCAAATCTTGCAAATTATCTATCCGTATGCTATTGGTATTCTCTCTGATAAAATCGTAAGAGCCATTGCCGAGCAATCATCTATTGAGGATTTCCATGCCCACTTGCTAGCTAACTTCATCCCTGCTAGAGCCAGGTCCTCCCTTATTCAGAAGTACTATTATCGTGTACAGCGCTTGGATGAAAACTTGGCTGATTTCATACAGGACATTAAGTTTTATACTAGGGTGTTTGCCCTTCATTTTCCTGAAGATCAGATTGTACAGGCTATTGTAGAGGGAATTTCACCTCCCTATAGGTCATATTTGTGTTTCGCGGCGTGCCCGCAAACTTTCTCGGAACTTGAAGCATTGGCCGTCTCAGCGGAAGGAGTTAGATACGCCGATTCTTTGCGTGTCGCGAAAGAACCCCCGCCTTCCATTAGTAATACTCGGTCTCCACCTCGCCGATCAGTCACCCCTCGTAAATGTTATGCTTGCGGGTCGCCTGACCATCTGCGCAATAAGTGTCCTCTGATCAAGTCTAGTAGGGCAAATAATGGAGCGGGTTCATCACAAGGCTGTTTTAAATGTGGGGCTTTCTCACATATCGCAAAGAATTGTCCCAATTCGAATAGCACCCCCTCCTGCTCAACTTCTGGTGTAACTTCCAACAACAATCAAAAGTGACTAGTGGCGGCGGCTGAGTCAACTAATTCTGCTTCCCAAGGCTCAGCCCCTGGCAAAAAGGTCGAGAATTCAGGGAACGATAAGTCTTCGAATACATCTTTTGAATGCCCCAAAGAGTGTCTTAGGATTGCGGTGGATACCCCCGCACCTATTCCTTTTCTTAAGATTGAGTTAAATAACGAGCCTATAACAGCTCTCTTAGATTCAGGCAGTGTTTGTTCGATTATTTCGGCTGAATGGTATTCTAAATTGAAATCGGTTTGTAAACTTCCTGACTATGTCTCTTCTCCTGTTCAATACGTTTCGGCTAATTCATCTCCATTAGAAATTCTAGGTTCCTTACTGGTCAAGATTCGTATTTTTAAGTTTACATGGAAAATTAAATTGTTTGTGGCCAAGCAATTGTCTTGCCCCATTATATTGGGAGCTGACTTTATTTCTCACACTGGTCTTGTGCTCGATCTCCAGTCTAGGTCGTGCACATTCAAATTTGCTTCTAGTTGTAAAATACCACTATTAAAGTGTAATTCTGTGTCATGTTCTTCTATTTCGCCTACCCAGGATGAGATGTTGTTAGACCTTAGACATCTACCTGAGGAGCAGGCTGATAGTATTCGCAAACTGTGTCAGTCGTTTCCCGAGGTGTTCTCTGATACTCTTGGTGTTACTGACCTTATTGAATACAAAATTGAGGTCACGGATTTGATTCCTGTCCGTTTTCCACCTTATAGGCTATCTCCACCTAAAATGAAGGCTCTGAAAGAAATTATCGATCAGATGTTGAAGGATGGTATTATTAGGCCCTCTAAGTCGGCGTATTCATCGCCGATTTTCCTAGTCCCGAAACTCCAAGGCGGCTTCAGGCCTGTCATTGATTACAGGGCTCTCAATCGGAAGGTGGTGTTGCAATCTGTGCCCCTTCCTGACCTTCATTCTTGCTTTTCATGGTTTCGTAAGGCCAAGTTCTTCACTATCTTGGACTTGAATCAGGCCTATAATCAAATTCCCCTAGCCGAAGAGTCTAAACACCTTACAGCGTTTGCCACGGACTGGAATTTATACGAATACAACCGCGTGCCTTTCGGGCTCCCCACGGGGGCAGCTGTGCTCACTAGGCTACTAGATAGGGTCTTCTCCGACATCAAATTCGAGTACTTATATCACTACTTAGATGATGTCGTCGTATTTTCAGAGACTTTTGAAGAACATCTAGATCATCTGCGAGAAGTTCTCGATCGCCTTCGTAAGGCTGGGTTAACTGTTAAGTTGTCCAAGGTTGCCTTTGCTAAGCCCTCTATGTCATTCCTAGGGCATATTGTGTCACCCGATGGTGTATCAGTCGATCATTCTAGAACACAGGCCAAGGACATTAAAGGTATCGCCAGGTTCATTGGTATGGTGAATTTCTTCAGAAAGTTCATTCCTAACTTTGCTAATAGATCGGCGCCCTTAAACCTTCTTCGTAGGAAAGGCATCAAATTCGAGTGGGGACCTTCTCAACAAGCCGCTTTTGATGATCTTAAATTAGCGCTTTGTAATGCCCCTGTCCTTGCTATGCCTGATTTCTCGAAGAAATTCATTGTCCAAACCGACGCATCGTCGTCAGCAGTAGCTGCAGTCCTTCTTCAAGAGACTGAACTAGGGAGGCGACCCATCGCCTATGCGTCTAGGACATTGTCGGCTCAAGAAGCCAAGTATTCCATCTATGAGCTCGAAGGTTTGGCAGTCTTATTCGCCTTAGAAAAGTTCCGTCTCTATCTGGAACACGTCAAATTCGACCTGGAGACAGATAATCAAGCATTAAGCTGGGTCTTAGGTAGGTCGCGTCGTACTGGTCGTATAGCCCGTTGGGCCATCCGTATTTCTGCCTTCCAATTCAATGTCAGGCATATCCGAGGTACCGAAAATGTTGTCGCTGATGGACTCAGCCGTATGTTTTCAGACGACGTTGAGAACCATGAACAGGTCGACAGTTCCTCACCTCCCGAGTCCATGCTATCTGAGGTTAATGCCATCCTAACAGATGCTCCCATGCTTTTTAGGGATATCGAGAAATACCAACGTGAAGATCCGACGCTGGCTCCGATAATGGAAACCCTTTCTTCTGGGGAACATGTTGTCCCTTATGTTCTGAGGAATGGTGTTTTATGTTGCCCTTCGAGGCATGACAAGATGATGAAAGTTGTCGTTCCAGCTGTTCTGGTACCTATGATCTTCAAGTATTATCATGAGACCCCACTAGGAGGGCATCTGGGTATCTTTAAAACCCGTGAAAAGATTCGTGAAATGTTCATCTGGAAAGGTATGGACGGCGAAATTCGTGAACTTGTAAAAGCTTGTAAATCTTGTTTGCTCAGTAAACCCACCATGTCCACCAAGGTAGGCCTTTTGTCTTCGCATCAAGCGTCGCGCCCCATGGAACGCCTGTATATCGATTATGTAGGACCCTTCCCCCAGTCAAAGGGTAATGCCAACAAGTTCATCTTTGTATGCGTAGATGGTTTTACCAGATTTTCTTGGTTATTTCCGACTAAGCTGGCTACCGCTCAGTCTACCATTACCTGCTTAAATTCTATTTTTGCTTCTTTTGGTCCGTGTCAATATATTGTATCTGATAATGCTAAGGCTTTTACATCTAATTTATTTCGTAAATTCTGTTTTGACTTATCAATCTCTCATGTAACTACTTCTGCTTATTACCCTCAACCATCTCTGGCTGAACGGGTTAACCGTAATCTCAGGTCCGCACTTATTGCCTATCATCATGAAGATCATTCCAGGTGGGACACGTCCCTGCATTGGATAGCTTTTGCTTTGAATTCGGCGGTTCATGAATCTCACAAGTTTACTCCAGCTTCTTTGATGTTCAAGTTTGTTCCCAACTCGCCGCTCTCTAACCTCTGGTCTCTGAATGACATTCTACCCGAGACAATAGATCCGGATAACATTAAAGATCTTTGGAGGAAGGCTAAAGCCAATCTTAAAGTGTCTCATGAAAAGGTTAGGGAAAGGTATGATCGTGGACGGAGACCCACCCCTTTGAAGGTAGGTGACCAGGTTATGGTCAAAAATTTTGTTCCCGCGGGCAAGCTTGCCCCCAGATTTCATGGGCCATGCATCATTCTCGATTTTCTCACCCCGGTTACATTGTTAGTAAGTAATCCAGCCACCGAGAGGATATTTAGGGTTCACCTGTCCCAGGTGAAACCGGTGTAAATTTTGTGTTAACTTGCTTCATATAATTTGATAGGAATATGATGGTTATATTTTTTTTTGAGTTCCACACTTAAGGCATTCTGCTCCTTTTATTATATTTTATTTTATATGTAAGCATTTCTTGTAAACTCCCCGATTGTTAAACTGCCATCCTGTCCTTGCCACGGCCATTACCACGCTCCCGTCTCCTGCTCCAACACACACTGTGGCTTCATAATATTAAATGCCATGGATATCTACACGCCGCTGGCCCCTCAACCTCTCCATAATGCCTGTGCCCTCAAAAAGATGATGGTCCAACACAATTCTGCCGCCTAGTTTTATGTTTCAGTGCCCCCGCAGCCGCGCGGCGCTGTGCCGCGGCTGGGTTCGAGGACGGGCTCCCTCGGCCCCAGCGAGGACGACATGTGCACGGCGAGCCGGAGCTCTCCTCCCGGCCAAGGCTGATGTGCGGCGCACAACCTGCTACTTGCCCGCAGCCTGTATATGTTCACCGCGGGCGCGGCGTGCTTCAACACCCTTGCTCCCCTCATAGTGCGGGCGAGCGGTATCTCAGGGTACTTGAGGGGTCCGAGCGGCCTCATTTGGACGCAAGCTGCAACGGCCGGTCTGGCCATCCAACTTCATTAACCTCAACTACATGAACAGTTACTATAAGCAATGACTACACTTGGGAAACCAACAAGCAATAGTTGGTGGACATTGCAAAATTCTTCATCACTTTTAAGTATTAAAAGTTTATCTTCAGAATTCAACTTCTACAACTTAAAGACTATACTTCTCCTGCAACAAGAAAATTTTGAAACCGATACAAACCAAATTAAGAAAATCTTATAAATTTTTTTTGTTGGCAATCAATCTCCATATCTACATCAAACCTGGGACCTGGTTTCATATATCACCCCTGGTGGAACTTTTGGGGGGGGGGGAGGTCTGTACCAGGCGGTACACCTCCACGCAATTAATTTAAAATGTGCGCCAATTGAAACTCCTCTGCTGGAGGAAGTCGGAACTTTATTGACGGTATTAATTCTCTACTTTCTCAGAAGATGTCACCACGTGGAAAAGTTTGAGTTTTTGAACTGTGTCATTTTTGATGTGTTTTTGTTTCACTTGTAGTTAGAAGTGTGAACTTTCTCTTCTAGAGGACACTACTGAAGATCAACAACGGTGCACTCTAGTGCGAAGTGAAAGAACTGTTTTTTGGAGAAAAATTTAATTTCAAGAGTTTGTTCTTTGTTAAATTTCTTTCAGTCATTGTTTAAGTTGGCAATATTCACCCCTTCTTTCCCCTTGTGTTGAACCTAACCAATCCCGAATTTCTTAAATTAATTTCTATCCAATCAGATGTATCTTCCCCCAACTTGAATATGTTGCTGTGTCCTACCGAATAAAGTGTTTGTGGGAGGGTGTTTTCATTCCCCTAACGCCTAGAAACTTCCGCGAGAGTATTTAAACTGCTGATTTTTGGGTCTCTCGGCCACTTCTGTTCCATCTTTCAGTGTGTTAAGTACATAGCAGGGGGCGGGAAGCGCCTCTTTCTTCGGCAGCGGTCAACAACAAGGTAATGGCCGATTAATAAATTCTTTCTTTGCTAGCTCAGCAGTTTAACTTTCGGGGCGGGTTCTAAGCGTTCTACTATGTAACCTTTTCCTAAAATGTAACTTCTCTTTTCATCTATTCTCTTGTAAAGCTACATACTGGGATAGAGAGTGCTAACCCTCTCGAGCTCCCACTCACATTGTCTTGAGGTGAACTTATTTTCTCAACCAATTCTTCCGTAATGTAATGTAAATTGTTATTTTCTTAAGTCACCTCTGTAGTATGGGATTAGCCCTTGCACTAACGGCCTAAGGCCAAGTAGGTCTTAAACAAAGTGTATTAGGAGTGCAAGTTCGCCTCCCCTCAAATTGTATTTTAGAGGTCATGTATTAACCTTCTTGTCATTTAATAGACCTCAGTAGGTTGGGTATTTTACCCCTGTGTATATGTCCTTTGAGGACAGCTTAAAGGTGGAGTTTGGTGTGGCCTGGGAGAGGCTTAAATTTGAGAGCGAGTGGCTCTTTTGAAAATTGTATATTGTATGCCTTGAGGAGGCTTTTCAGTGTAATTTGGAGCAAGGGCTCCTAGGTATGAATGGGGTTTTCTGCCCCTCTGTTAAAATTGTGTTTGGGGTAAAACTGAGCTGATTGCCCAAGAATTATGTTTCTGACTTTTGAAGCCCCAAATGGGGTACCTATGTAAATGTATTTTTCAATCGTGTTTCGGCTACTAAGTACCTGTTCTATTTGTTGTTACCTAAATTTTGAAAAGAAAATATAACCTTGTTAAATTTTAAAATTAATTTCACTTTAGTAGCTTGAGACCTATTCACCACCCAGCACCTTCTTTCATGCATAACTACCACCAAAACACGGTAACAATTACTATTAATACCACAGAGTACCGAGGGAAAATATGTTAGCCGTACTGGGGGGCTCTGACATTAGGGGTAGATTGTTAAAAGCAATTGAAGGCATTTATGTTGACAATTGGGCTGCAGTGAAAATTGATGGTAAAATGAGTTCTTGGTTCAAGATACTTTCACAGGTTAGACAAGGCTGTCATTTTTCACCCTTGCCGTTTATAGTTCACATGAATCATCTACTGAAAGGTATAAAGTGGCACGGAGGGATTCAATTATATGAAAATGTAGTAAGCAGTTGGCTTATGTCGACGATTTGGTCTTACTGGTAGATTGTGGTGAAAGCCTGCAGTCTTTAATGTCTTGGAAGTTGAAAAGAGGTGCAAGATTAGACTTTCCAAGACTAAAGTGATGTCAGAGAATTAAATGTCAGGTTGGGAATTCAAAACTGGAACAGATAGATAATTTCAATTATTTAGAATGTGTGTTCTCCCAGGATAGTAGTATAGTAAGTGAGACTGACTCAAGGTGCAGCATAGCTAAGGCAGTGAGCTCGCTGTTCCCATCAAGAGCATTCTGTAAGACAGAAGTCAGCTCCCAGAAGAAACTATCCTTACACCGGATAGACCCACTTTTCTTTACGGGATTGAAAGCTGGGTGGACTCAGTATATCTTATTCATAAGTTAGAAGAAACAGACGTGAAAGTAGCGAGAATGATCGTTGGTGCAAACAGGTGAAAAATGGCAGGAGGGCACTCGGAATGAGGAGATAAACGCTAAGTTAGGAATCAACTCGATAGATGAAGTTGTACGCATTAAGCGACTTTGGTGGTGGGGTCATGTGAGGCGAATGGAGAAGGATAGGTTACTTAGGATAATAATGGACTCGGCCATGGAGGGTAAAAGAAGTAGAGGGAGACCAAGATAACGATGGTTAGACTCAGTTTCTGATGATGTAAAGATAAGACGTATAGAAATAGACGAGGCCACATAGCTATTTACAAATAGAGGATTGTGGCGGCATTTATTATATTCACAGAAGCCTGCAGACCGAACGCTGAACGGCATAACAGTCTATAATGAAGATTTATGTATTATTATTATTTTTGTAAAATACGTCTTGTAAATCAGGCGATCAGTGGTAATCATTCTATTAAAAAATAGCGGGTTCAGCCCCAGCTGTAGTCGGTGACCATTCGGAGTATTTAAATGCAACAACTCCGAGTCGTAGGGTTTTCGGCACTTTCATGAACTTCGGTGGGCAAAATTCCAGTTCACCGACGTTTCTTGAATGTGTAACAGTTGAAGAGAATTCAGGCGAACGGCATGGCCATATTTGAGACACCTGATTCAGTGAGATCCCTGAAGTCATGCTGCATTGAGTGTAGTCAGCAATCAGATGAAAGACCGCTTGTTGTTGGCTAGAGTAACAGAGAGGAACTGGCCATTCCACCTCAAGTTAACATTTGGTCAGATTGATCGTACAGTGATCTCCCAGTTTAAGTAAATTTCTTGTCTTTTAGTTAATGATTTATTTGATCTAGTTTATTTTGTATCCTAAAAGCCATCTGTGTACAAGCCATAAGGTTTCTGTAAGAGTGGAAGGTAAGTCGTAACATCGGTGCAACGGAGAATACGGTGGTTAACACAATGTTCGACCACCAATGTCCCATAATTAACCTGATCTTTATTTTAGGTGTAATCAGGATGAACTTCAGAGCTATGTGCCACTCGGGAAGTGGAGGTCTCGACTTCCTGCCGGGGAAATGAACGCACGTGTTTCTGGGTGAACCAAGCATACCTTTGGTACTTCGCCTAAGAAGCCTCATTTAGTAGCTTAATTGAAATTAAACACAATTATTTTAAATCCACTGCAAACACGAAGATGTGTCCGGCGGAATGGTCAGCGTAGTGCCCTTCAAAATAGAGGGTCCTGGGTCCGACTCCCGAATGGAGTGGAGATTTTGGACGTGGGTGGTTATTTCTGTGGATCGGGGACTGGGTGTTTGTGTTCGTCTTATATACACCTCTTTATTTATGCACAACACGACAGAGAGCAAAACACCACCAACCACCACAGAAACACTCAATAGCGAATAGATCCATCCACAAAGTGTTGACTCCAAAAATAGCATCCGGTCGTAAAACGTGGCTTAATAAACTTGTAGTGCCGACCCAAATCAATTGCCAGAATAACTGGGAAAGAAAGAAAAGTTGTCTTGAATCTACTGTTGTGATGAAAATGTACAAAATGAGTAGGCTTCTTTTGTGAGTTGCAGTAATGTCATTACCAGGGAACGGATCTTTATGCACTAAAAACGACTAAAATATGCATGCAATTATGCACTAAAAATTTGGAAAATATGCATTAAAAATTGGAAAACATGCACTTGAGGAAAAGCCAATTGTATTCACTGGAGTCTTCGGTTTTTCATGCATAAGAATTAGTTATAGTGTGTCGTTCTTCTTTCCCTCCACCGAACGAGTTGGCCATGCGGTTAGGGGCGCGCAGCTGCTAGCTTGCATTCGAGAGATAGTGGATTCGAACCCCAATATCGGCAGCCCCGAAGACGTTTTTCCGTAGTCTCCCATTTTCACACCAGGCAAATGCTGAGAATGTACCTTTATTAAGTCCACGGCCGCTTCCTTCCTACTCCTAGCCCATTCCTTTCCCATCGTCACCATAAGACCTATCTGTATCGGTGTGCCGCAAAGCAGAAAAATCCTATCCCTTCTTTCCCGTAATATGTGCAGGGGTTTTTGCATGTTCTGAAGTTGAAATTTCTTTTCACATTCCACTTCCTTCGAGCATACTTGAAAAAAGACGACAGCGCCATCAGTTGAACAAGCACTATTACCTGATATCCATTGATTTAATTAATACTTCCTGCTGTTCTTCTCTTTAGGCATTTTGAGTAAAGAATATGCACACTAAGAATAAAGTAACACATTAACTGAAGAAACTGCTCACAAAATTAACCCCGCGCTACTGTCTGCCAGGGTGGTGAAAGGAACATCCAATCCCATCCCTTTCTTGAAATAGCCAGCCAGCATACTTGTGTAAAATACTGTTTTCTCGTTATCTGTTACTCAGGAAGTGTCCGACTTGTTGGCTGAATGGTCAGCGTACTGGCCTTCGGTTCAGACGGTCCCGGGTTCGATTCCCGGCCGGGTCGGGGATTTTAACCTTAATCGGTTAATTCCAATGGCTCGGGGGCTGGGTATGTGTGGCGTATTCAACATTAGAAATCATCCTAGGTAGGGCCCTCATCTTCACAGACATGCAGATCGCCTAATAGGCCGTCTACTAGAGAAAGACCTGCACCAGGTCTCTCCGGAGGCCATACGCCATTAAAAAACTCAGGAAGTTGCTTACAAGGGATTTCCAAAACGCAGGCGAAACCACTGAGCAATTGAAATCGCAGTAAGACGGATCGAATGCTGGGTGCTTGTTTTTAAGTACGAAGATAAGGATTCCACCAGTTTAAACCCCAAAGCCACAGATATTAGCTGGTATCAAGGCCTCCTGCAGAAGATGAGTTGTTGTCCAAAGTATTCAACTACAAAAAGTATGGAAACATAATAATGCTACTTGATTTACGTCCCACTAACTACTTTTACGGTTTTCGGAGACGCCGAGGTGCCGGAATTTTCTTTTACATGCCAGTAAATCTACCGACACGAGGCTGACATATTTGAGCACCTTCAAATATCACCGGACTGAGCCAGGATCGAACCTGCCAAGTTGGGGTCAGAAGGCCAGCGCCTCAATCGTCTGAGACACTCAGCCCGGCAGTAAGGAAACATCCACTTACAATATTACAAAAGAGGATATTTAGGAGGCAGCTATTTTCCCTTCCCAGATCTGAAGCTCTCAGCTTTCATAGTAAATATACTAACCAGACCAGTTTAGCATAGAGATTATACATCAATGAACCATTCCATTAAGAGGCTGCCATTTTCCCTTTCACGGGAACTCGTAGTGTTTGTGGTAATTGATGATGATTATGTACTTGAATAATAGAACAGGGATGGTGTATTAATGTGTTTAATTAACACTCCAACTATCGTGGGGACGAAAGTAAAAACATGAATAATAATCAGAGAGAATAAAGATAATATTAGAAGCACAGAACATCAATATATAAAAGTCTTCGAAACCCTAACAAAGTTCAAGGAGTTTATAACACATATATGAGTTTATACACTGACTGACAGAGCAAATGCAACACCAAGAAGGAGTGGTCAGAACTTCATGCCAATTGCAGGGTAGACTGACGTCACTGAGGTATGCTCATGATGTGAAATGCGCCGCTGTGATGCGCACGTAGCGAACGATAAATGGGACACGGCGTTGGCGAATGGCCCACTTCGTACCGTGATTTCTCAGCCGACAGTCATTGTAGAACGTGTTGTCGTGTGCCACTGGACACGTGTATAGCTAAGAATGCCAGGCTGCCGTCAACGGAGGCATTTCCAGCAGACAGACGACTTTACGAGCGGTATGGTGATCGGGCTGAGAAGGGCAGGTTGGTCGCTTCGTCAAATCGCAACCGATACCCATAGGGATGTGTCCACGGTGCAGCGCCTGTGGCGAAGATGGTTGGCGCAGGGACATGTGGCACGTGCGAGGGGTCCAGGCGCAGCCCGAGTGACGTCAGCACGCGAGGATCGGCGCATCCGCCGCCAAGCGGTGGCAGCCCCGCACGCCACGTCAACCGCCATTCTTCAGCATGTGCAAGACACCCTGGCTGTTCCAATATCGACCAGAACAATCTTCCGTCGATTGGTTGAAGGAGGCCTGCACTCCCGGCGTCCGCTCAGAAGACTACCACTGACTCCACAGCATAGACGTGCACGCCTGGCATGGTGCCGGGCTAGAGCGACTTGGATGAGGGAATGGCGGAACGTCGTGTTCTCCGATGAGTCACGCTTCTGTTCTGTCAGTGATAGTCACCGCAGACGAGTGTGGCGTCGGCGTGGAGAAAGGTCAAATCCGGCAGTAACTGTGGAGCGCCCTACCGCTAGACAACGCGGCATCATGGTTTGGGGCGCTATTGCGTATGATTCCACGTCACCTCTAGTGCGTATTCAAGGCACGTTAAATACCCACCGCTACGTGCAGCATGTGCTGCGGCCGGTGGCACTCCCGTACCTTCAGGGGCTGCCCAATGCTCTATTTCAGCAGGATAATGCCCGCCCACACACTGCTCGCATCTCCCAACAGGCTCTACGAGGTGTACAGATGCTTCCGTGGCCAGCGTACTCTCCGGATCTCTCACCAATCGAACACGTGTGGGATCTCATTGGACGCCATTTGCAAACTCTGCCCCAGCCTCGTACGGACGACCAACTGTAGCAAATGGTTGACAGAGAATGGAGAACCATCCCTCAGGACACCATCCGCACTCTTATTGACTCTGTACCTCGACGTGTTTCTGCGTGCATCGCCGCTCGCGGTGGTCCTACATCCTACTGAGTCGATGCCGTGCGCATTGTGTAACCTGCATATCGGTTTGAAATAAACATCAATTATTCATCCGTGCCGTCTCTGTTTTTTCCCCAACTTTCATCCCTTTCGAACCACTCCTCCTTGGTGTTGCATTGTCACTGTCAGTCAGTGTACACATATACTGATACTAGAGGCCGCCACACACTCCCTCCGCAGTGACAGCGTCCATGTATTTTCGAGGGAAGGTGACCCTTCGACCTGATCTGGTGATCCGTGGTGCGGGTGTATTGGACTGAGTGCTGCCTGTCTTCTTCTGAAGGTTGACAGTCTTTTGAATGGAACTCGACGGAATGTCCAGAGTAGTTTCTCCAGATATGTCTTCCTTGTTGTCCGATGATTGGTCTGCCAGAAGGAAGGCAGGTTTCAATCTGTCAATGCTAATAGTTTGTTTCCCTGTTGGCATCTCCACCTCGAAGTGTTTGTCACTGCGAGACAGGACTGGATATGGCCCGTCATATGGTGATTTAAGAGGTGTTCTGACAGCATCATGTCGAACGAAAACGAACTTGCTCGTCATCAGCCGTGGGTGTATAAAGATCTTTTTGCGGTCGTGATGTTCTGTTGGGACTGGTCTTAGGTTCCTCAACTGTTCCTTCAATTTGAAAACGAAGGTTGGGATGTCAGTTACTAATTTCTGTTCATTGAGAAATGCTCCTGGTAACCTAATTGTTGAGCCATAAGTCATTTCCACTGGCGAGGTATTGACTTGCGGAATTATGTAGGAACGAAGTCCTAACAAGACCAGGGAAAGCTTCGAAACCCAATCATCAGACATCTGTGCCTTCAAAGCAGATTTTAATTGACGGTGCCAGCGTTCAATTTTTCCATTTGCTGCCGGATGATATGCTGTCGTTTTAATGTGGACGATGCCCAGTGTGCTTGTAAGGCATTTGAAAAGTTGGCAATCAAACTGCCTTCCGCGGTCAGTAGTTATGGTATGAGGCACGCCAAAACGAGATATCCATGTTGAGACTATGGCGAATGAAACTGCTTCTGCTGTGATGTTAGCTAATGGAACTGCTTCTGGCCATCGGGAGAAACGATCAATAATTGTTAGTAAATAGCGATATCCTTGTGATGGAGGTAAGGTTCCAACTATGTCCACGTTAATGTGACTGAATCTTGCTGCCGTTGGAGGATACTGTCCCACTGCACTGTTGGTGTGTCTCCAGACTTTACTTCGTTGGCAAGGAATACATGCTGATGTCCAGGTCTTTACGTCCTTTTTTAGTGATGGCCAAATGAAGTGCGTTTTTACTAAATTAATGGTTGCTTGAATACCAGGGTGAGCTAGATTGTGTAGCGAGTTGAAAATTGCCTCTCGTAGTTGTTGAGGTACATATGGGCGAATCATATCTTCAGTCATGTCGCAAACGAGTTCTTTACCATTGGGCAACATTATTGTTCGAAGTGCAAGTGACGTATTCTTAATGTGTGGAAGTTCTTCGTCACATTGTTGGCTTTCTGCTATTTCTTCCATGGTAACAGTTGGAGGTATAGTGATTGAAGCAATTCGTGAACAAACATCAGCTGCGATGTTCTCCTTTCCAGTAGTGTAACGTATGTCTGTGGTGAACTGTCCGATGAAACTAATGTGTCGTATCTGACGTGGAGAAGCTTTGTCTGAACGTTGCTTGAACATGAAGGTGAGTGGATAGTGGTCGGTGTAAATCGGAAAATCACGTCCTTCAAGCATGTACTGAAAGTGCTTCACAGCTGAGTACGCAGCGAGGAGTTCTCTGTCGTAGGTTGAGTAATTCCTCCCTGCATTTGTCAGTTTCTTGGAGAAGAATGCTAATGGTTGCAGGTTATTGTCTTTGATTTGTTGCAATGATGCGCCAATAGCATAATCTGAGGCATCTACCATTAAAATTAGAGGTAAATTTGAAGATGGATGAGCTAGAAGTGCTGAATCGGCCAAGCTATTTTTTAGGTCATTAAAGGCTTGTCGAAGGTTTTCTGTCCAATTAATTTTTCTGTTGTCATTTTTCTTAGTCCCGTGGAGAAGGTTCAAAAGCTCTGCCTGTTTACTGGCTGAATTTCGTAGTGCTCTTCGGTAAAAGTTAAGGAGGCCAAGAAACCGGCGCAGTTCTTTTACTGTTGTGGGTAGCGGATAGTCAACAATGGTTTGCACTCGCTCTGGTAGTGGTCTGATTCCTTCTGCAGATATCACATATCCCAGGAAAGGTACTTCTGTTGAACTGAAAATGCACTTGTTCAGATTGATTCTGATGTTGAACGTACTGAGTCGTTCGAAAAGCATTTGAAGGTGCTTCTTGTGCTCTTCTTCATCTTGTGATGCCACTAGGATGTCATGTATATAACAGTACACGAAATCGAGGTCTCTGAGTATACTATAGATATATCTTTGAAAAGTTTGAGCCGCATTACGGAGTCCAAACGGGGTGCGCAAAAATTCGAACAAACCAAATGGAGTTATCACTGCTGTCTTAGGTACATCGTCCGGATGTACAGGGATGTGATGATAAGCTCTGATCAGATCTATTTTTGAAAATATTCGTTTACCATGTAGTTGGCTGTTAAAATCTTGAAGGTTAGGAATAGGATACCTGTCAGGCTTGGTGATGTTGTTGAGAGCACGGTAGTCTCCGCAAGGTCTCCAGGATCCGTCTTTCTTGGGAACTAAGTGGAGGGGACTTGCCCAGGCGCTCTTTGATGGCTGGCTGATTTTCATATCGATCATTTGTTGGAACTCTGCTTTAGCTGCTTTGAGTTTATCTGGTGGTAGTCGTCGTGCCTTTGCTGCTACAGGATGTCCTTTTGTGACAAAGGTATGATAAACAGAGGTATCTGGGATGTCGAAATGGACGTTTTCATGGAGCAAGTTGGGAAATTTCTTTAGAATGTCAGCATGTTTTTGATCTGGTGGCATTAGATAAACTGTTTCTATGCCCGAGACTTTAATCAATGTGACAGGTGTCTCTGCTGATGTTAATGGGTCAATGAGTCGCCTGTTCTTTAGATCTACGATAAGGTTGTAATGGTGAGTGAAGTCGGCTCCAATAATCGGTGATTGCACATCTGCAATTACGAATTTCCATGTGAAATTGCGCCGTAAACCCAAACTGAGAACTAGTAGACGCTCTCCGTAAATGTTAATACCAGTGCCGTTTGCTGCATAAAGTTTACGATCTGTCTTTTTTGGGCGATCACTATCCGAAGGCGGAATCACAGAAATATCAGCTCCGGTATCAACCAGGAAACGACTTCCGCTACTTCTGTCTGTGAGAAATAGGCGGCGTGAAAAATGACTCCGATCACCTGCCGCCGCTAGTGTGGAGCGTTTTAGTGTGACTGCATGTTAGAATTCTGAGCGGAAGGTGGTTGATATGAGCATGGGCTTTGACATTTCTTTGCCCTGCTGCGATATTTAAAGTGATACCAACATAGTGCTCCATTAGGATTAAAAGAGTGGGCTGATCGGGACCTGTCTCGTGACCTTCTTGGTGAGGAACGAGATGATCGTGAGCTACTTCTTGAAGAACGTGACAACGTTTTCAATTCATTGATTTTCAGTGTTAATTCAGTGATCTGCATTTCTAGTCTTGAGATACGATCGTTACTGACATCATTTATTTTATCGACTGCAATGGTGGATGGTGCCTGCGCGGTTTGAGCATAAACATTTAATCCCGGTTGTGAAATTTCAACAATTTTGTCAGCCATAGTGGCTATGGTGTCCAGATTATCTTTACTCGTAGCTAATATAGAACGTGCGGTAACAGGAAGCCGCTGCATAAATATGGTTTTCATGAAATCGTCCTTGACTTGCGTACCGGCTAAAGTTCGCATCTCACGCAAGAGTTGAGTTGGCTTCTTATCACCTAATTCTAATTCTGTTAATAATTTCGTCACTTTCCTATTCTCTGACTCTTCAAATTCCTGAATTAGTCGTGCTTTAAGCTCTGTGAACGGAGTGGTAGATAGTGGTCGAGATAAAAAGTCGGAAATTAATTCTACAATATCCGCTTCTAATGACGCAACAACATGATTAAATTTCGTGGTTTCGTTAGTGATACCCAACATAGTAAACTGTGTTTCAACTTGAAGAAACCATACCTTTATGTTTTTCTTCCAGATGGGTGGAATCTTCACTGAAATTCGAGCAATACCCGCTTCGTTCCATACTGTTGTTGGCGGTGGATTTGTTTCGTTGCTGGCATCGGTCATTTTCACACTTGACTAACCACAAAATGTGTTCCGCGCCGTATTTTAATATCACGTCGGGGTCACCAATGTGGTAATTGATGATGATTATGTACTTGAATAATAGAACAGGGATGGTGTATTAATGTGTTAAATTAACACTCCAACTATCGTGGGGACGAAAGTAAAAACATGAATAATAATCAGAGAGAATAAAGATAATATTAGAAGCACAGAACATCAATATATAAAAGTCTTCGAAACCCTAACAAAGTTCAAGGAGTTTATAACACATATATGAATTTATACACATATATTGATACTAGAGGCCGCCACATGTTTAATGAGCACCAAAGGGGTTTCACAAATTCACCTGGCACAATACTGAACACACACCCACATTACAGTCGATATTACAATGTGCGCAGAAGAATAGCAGCAATGCTACTATATTTTTTCTTGATATTCATAAAGCGTTTGACAACATAGGCCAAGAACATCTTAGAAGAACACAGGAAAATTCCGCAGCTCCTTCAAAGCTTTCTTCTCTGATTGACTCATTACAAGAAAGAAATCAAACACAAATTGAATGTAACCACTTCAAAACCAAGCCAATACCGCTTAGAAGAGCAGTTTTGTAGAGATCTCCTTTATATCCAGCATTATACAATCTTGCAACGGATTATATTTTGGAAGAACTCGACGAGGAACCTGTGGTAACAGAATATAGATATTCCATAACACCTGACCTTAAGCCGTTAACTGTCTTAGGCTTCGTGGATGATACCGTGACCATCGGTAAAGATAAACAATCTGTCCTCGAACTTGCACGAATGGCAATTCAAGGATTCAGTGAGATTCGTTTAAATATTAATTTGTCTAACTCAGTACGTATAAATATTGTTCAAGGTAAGCTCATTGGTGAAGATATCTCAACTTATGGAGGAGACGTCAAGAGTATCTCTCCGGGAGAATCAATCAAAATTTTGCGAGTGAACTGTGAGAATATTATCACATTCAACTCCCAAGCTTCAATGATTAATCTAAAAAACAAGTTATAATCTCTTTCGTCCTCGCCTCTTTTACAAACTAGTCACAAATTCTGTATTCTGAATACCTCAATTTGTCCACCCTTTATTTACCAGTTCCAAACAATTCCCTCTGAGCAAATTCCTATAAAATTCCCCGAATATTCAGATAAAATGACCAGATGCACATTGAAAGAAATCTTACAAATTCCCGCTGATATGCCGGAAACAATGCTATACAGTCCTAGGAAATTCAAAGGACTGGGATTATTCCGTTCGTGTTGGGAGGTTGTTCTTCAACGCATTAATGCCCTAAGATTACTCTTTAATTCCAGAGATTCTTATATACGAAGTACGAGGGAGCCAAAAGAAGAAAGCCTCAACTCTTTGAAAAGGCTTTGTCTAACACCAGATGGCAGCGTATTGAATAAAAAGAATGGTTTTTAGACCCCCAAAAAATAAGAACTAACTTGAGGGAAGTTAACTTTGGTATGTTGTGCGATCTCCCACTAAAAGGGAAAGGAGTTATCCGTTTTCATCAACATCCTCCAGCCAATCAGTAGGTTAGTCACCTCTAAGGATTATCTTTTTGCGAATGGCGTAATGCCTTGAAAGTGACAGGTAACGTAGCGGCTGTACAAGCTATTCCAGGCAGGATCTCGGACACTAACGGTTGTCGGCGCTGCCACAACGAGGCAGAAACCCTTGCTCAACGCCCTCGGTTACTGCTCACATGGAGAAGCTCTACGAAATACTAGGCATCATAAAATACCACCAATCATTGCTCAAGCGTTAAGGGACTCAGGCTTTACAGTCTTCGAGGAGATTCACGGTCTCTCTATTACAGGCAGTACCCGTCAAATCACACGATAGACTTCAAAGACCACCGGAAGGGCTTTATAATAGATCCGACGATCAGATTCGAGACATCTGAAACACAATCGAATGAGGTACATGAGGAAAAGAAAACAACATATGAACCAACCATCCCATTCTATCAACAGCAATACCAGTTGGATGATATGGAAGTCATAGGATTAATGGTTGGCGCTAGAGGAACCATTCCTCTCTTTTTCGTCCAGTTCTGGAAATCATTTAACCTCAATCAGGAATTAATAAAATATATTGCAATGATTTTCTTGAAATATTCTGTCCAAATACGGAAGAACCATATCTCCCAAACTTTTTAATATAATAAGATACAGTGTGTCAAATATGCTAACCATCTCACAATTACTTTTAACATTCATACTGTATTTCTGTATACTTTGTGCTCAGGAGCAATCTCCAGTTGGGGGAAGTCGAAATAAATAAATACATAATTTCAAATATATGTGCTGAAATATGCTGTTATGTTTAGAATATTCAATAAATCCAATAAACACACAAAATATGCATTTGCATGTGCGCATATACATTTTTTTAATCCGGTCTCTAGTCATTACATGACGTTATAAAATGAAATCGAAAGAAGATTTGTTCTGGACCGTATGAAATACATATATTTATCATATCATCAGATTTGTATTTGAGGACTAGGTGTTAGTATCAGAACGTGAGCAAATAGAAGTTTGTCCTATTACATTAGTTAAGGCTCATATAGTTATGTGCTTAAATAGTTTTATTTAACTAAATATTTCATTTATTTACATATATTTGCCGTTTATGTAATTAAATATATATTCTAGCGTACTTACATATTTCCTATGTTCAGCGGTATATTCTACTTCCCAGGTGCCTTCTGCCGACATTTTGGATTCTTGCCAATTCCAGCAGTTGGCTTCTCTGTTTCGTCAGTGCACCTTTGTCCCTGTATTCTATTTCAATTTCCCGGTCATTAAGGACTGCAGGGGGGCTGGAGCCACCAGAGTTTCATTAAATGTCCTTTGCCCCTCCGGTAGACCGTACTTCAACAGGAAATCTGACCTGAAATTACAGTGGTCTGCCAAAATTTTTAGAATCACGTCTCTATTTTGCGGGCTTGTAGGCCGCGGTCCACGTTTCAACGAAGACTGCATTTGACATTTTCAAGGCTTGCGACTGCTTTCGATGGCTCGGAAGCTCACAGTGGAATGGAGTGGTGTCGCAATTCCACCTCACGATATAGTGCAGCTTGTGTTTCACAAAGGTGAGGGCGATTTCTGATTGACTGCTCTTTGGTTACACTTCGCTGCTCGTCTATTGTGCCGCCATGCTGGAGGGGTGGTCGCTGATTGGTTGTTCTTCGGCCAATGGTTGAAGCACTATGGAGCCCGACGTTGGTCGACCTTCCTTGGCAGAGACAGGCAAATGATCACCCGTTGCTTTCTCTGACCTGCCACGACCACGGCGTCCTGCAGGCTTTGTTGACTCGTTGAGATTCCCCCTTACAGTTGAAGCCGTTGCTGTGCTTCCTTTTATAGCCGGGCGTGATAAGACACAGTAGTTGACAGTTCCCCAACCCCCCATGGCACTACAGCCCTTGAAGGGCCTTGGGCCTACCAAGCGACCGCTGCTCAGCCCGAAGGCCTGCAGATTATGAGGTGTAGTGTGGTCAGCACGACGAATCCTCTCGGCCGTTGTTCTTGGCTTTCTAGACCGGGGCCGCTATCTCACTGTCAGATAGCTCCTCAATTCTAATCACGTAGGCTGAGTGAACCTCGAACCAGCCCTCAGGTCCAGGTAAAAATCCCTGACCTAGCCAGGAATCGAACCCGGGGCCTCCGGGTAAGAGGCAAGCACGCTACCCCTACACCACGGGGCCGGCAGTTGACAGTACAGCAACACCGAATTGATGCCCTGACCACAACATTCAAGTTGGTATCCTGCTCTTCTCTCTAATTTACACCTGTATCACCTTTTCCCCCCTTACCTTTATATGTTAAGGTAATAGCGGGAATGAGTGCCTATCGCCTCTGGTCACTCGGAGGATGGTCCTTCAAAAACCCGAATAGAGGTCATGCCTCTATTCTTACAAGGCTTCACCAGACTTGCCCTATGACAATGATGATCGGGGATCTGATGAAGCCTAGCTTTAATTTGAATTATAAATTTACAGTGGTGATACCCACAAGGGAGGAGTGGGCCGCGGATGCTGGGGCCCATCTTAAGTCTGGGGGCTGTACATGGTACACAGATGGCTCGCGGACGGAGACGGGCACAGGCGCCGGGGTCTGGGGGCCTAAGACAGGGCTCTCCCTTCCTATGGGTAAATATGCTACTGTTTTCCAGGCCGAAGTATACGCAATACTAGCCTGTGCTGTATATATATATATGGAATATGCCTGGACACAGAAGACGCATCACTATTTGCAGTGATAGCCAGGCAGCGCTAAAAGCACTATGCACAGTTAAAACAACATCAAAACTGGTATGGGAATGCCAAAGGATGTTAGACCAGCTGTGTGAATTTAGCTCAGTCACCCTATTATGGGTCCCTGGGCACACAGGTATCAGTGGAAATGAAGAAGCTGACAAACTAGCGAAACAAGGCTCAAAAGGTTCTTTCACAGGACCAGAGCCCTTCCTGGGAGTGTCACTCCGAAGCGTGAGACTGGTAATATCCCAGAGGACAAACCAGTCTCACTTAGATTTTTGGAAGAGGTTAACTATAGCAAGGCAGGCACGTGAACTTATCAAAGGGCCTAGCCAAAGTTATAAAAAGGTCCTAATGAATTTGAATAGGACCAGAATGAGAATGGTAGTTGGACTGTTAACAGGCCACAATACCGTACAGAGACACCTACACATCATGAAACTCACTCAGGATCTGATGTGTAGAAGAAGCGGTAAGGAGGAGGAGACCTCCGCGCATGTGTTATGTCAGTGCGAGGCTCTTGCAAGCACTAGACATCGATACCTTGGCTCACATTTTGTGAGCCTGGAAGACATCAGGAATGCCAATATCTGGACACTGGTATCCTTTATAGGAGTACTAAGGCTGGACTAGGCAAACCTGTTTAAGGGGCACAAAGGGTCTTCATAGACCTACGTGTGGAGCTCTGCGAAGACAGGGCTCACCCATTTCTTATCTATCTATCTATCTAAGTATACGGTAACTGTATATAAGCACACTATGTAGAATATCATTGTATATTATAATATTGTAATTTTAAGGGGGATTGAGGCACATTCGTGTATGTGGGGCTATGGCCTTTCTACATTCGCCGTCCCTGAATTGTACCTACAATTTGAGGAAAATAAACAAATAAATAAATAAATAAATAAATAAATAAATAAATAAATAAATAAATAAATAAAATAATAATAATAATAATAATAATAATAATAGTACGGTCTCAACTATCATGCGCGCAGACATTCTGACTTGACGCTAATTAGGCTGCTTGAGTGTAATCCTGACGTTACATGTTACTCTGCCGGAAGGTAAAGAAACCTCTGAAGGACGATCTATGGCTGATTTTTTATTAATTATATCGGGTAAACACTACATGGTCCGCCTCTGTGGTGTAGTGGTTAGTGTGATAAGTTGCCACCCCTGGAGGACCAGTTCGATTCCCCGCTCTGCCACGAAATTTGAAAATTTGTACGGGGGCTGGAACGGGGTCTACACAGCCTCGGGAGGTCAACTGAGTAGAGGGGGGTTCGATTCCATCCTCAACCAAACTCAAAGTGGTTTTCCGTGGTTTCCCACTTCTCCTCCAGGCAAATGCCGGGATGGTACCTAACTTAAGGCAACGGTCGTTCCTTCCATCTTCCTTGCCTATCCCTTCCAATCTTCCCATCCCCCTACCACAAGCCTCTGTTCAGCATAACAAGTGAGGCCACCTAGGCGAGGTACTGGTCATCCTCCCCAGTTGTATCCCCGACCCAAAGTCTCACGCTCCAGGACTCTGCCCTTAAGATGGTAGAGGTGAGATCCCTCGCTGAGTCTGAGGGTGAAAACAACACGGACTGTAAACGGACTAAGAAAGAAAGAAAGCCTTATTTTTATTTTATTTTTAGGATCTGCTTTACGTCGCACTGACACTGATAGGTCTTATGGCGACGATGGAATAGGAAAGGGCTAGGAGTGGGAAGGAAGCAGACGTGGCCTTAATTAAGATACAGCCCCAGCATTTGCCTGGTATGAAAATGGGAAATCACAGGAAAACATCTTCAGGGCTGCTGACACTGGGGTTAGAACCCCCTATCTGCCGGATGCAAGCTTACACCTGCGCGCCTCTAACCGCACGGCCAACTCGCTTGGTAACCCTAAATGTATCACCAAAGATTTTTGACATGGGCTCCGAAGACAGACGCTACCAATGGTCCACAAAAGGAGCGTATTTTAGCAAATACACCTATCTTCATAGCTGTGCGCGTGTTGAGGTGTCGAAGCGTCCGAGTAATGCTTCATCCGAATTCCAGGAATAGGTAGCTTAAGGGTTCGGCTGTCGGCAGCCCTGAAGATGATTTTCCGCTGTTTTCCATTTTCACACCAGGCAAATGCTGGGGCTGTACCTTAATTAAGGCCACGGTCGCTTCCTTCCAACTCCTAGGGATTTCCTATACCATCTTCGCCATAAGACCTATCTGTGTCGGTGCGACGTAAAGCTACTAGCAAAAAGAGAAATAATAATAATAATAATAATAATAATAATAATAATAATAATAATAATAATAATTGTTCCGGAGTATCTGTGGAACGCAGAGGTGATGAAAGAAGGTGCGGGCTTGAATGGGTCTAACTACAACATCAAAATTAATTTAAAACTTAAACTAAACTGAAGGTTATATTTTCAGAACTTCAAACTTTACAATTTTTCATAACAATGAAACATCAGGTGCAGTGATAATCTTAAAACAAGTCTAGGAAAAGTAGTCTTAACAGATTCCTGGGCTCCAAGCGCCTCGCTTCACAATCTCTGAGCTCCCAGCTCAAATTTACAAAGAGCACAAATTTATTCAAGTGCAGAAATCCCCTAAGTCATGGAGCATTTGCTCCCGAAATACAATTTCTAGCCTTCTAGAGGCACTCTTTACAATTATAAAACTAGAAAAAGAGCTAACCGACTCTCTGTTTCTTTCAGCCTCTTCGAGGCACGCTCAAAAATCTTACACTCTCTGCCCTTCCATGGCCCAACTTACAATTTGCCCGGGTATCTCGTACCCAACCTATAGGGCCTTTGAGGAAAAGAACAGGTTAAGTAAATGGCCCGAAACACAAACTGAATGGAGGCATATACTTGCACTCCTAGATATGAACACTTAAACAACCTAAAGGGCTCTAGGCCGATGAAACAGGGGCTATTCCCAAACTACTGAGGTGACTCGTATAGAAATTATTTTAACACATTACAGTAGGAAAAACAGTTAGAGAAAAACGTAGTCACCCCAAACCAAGATGAAGGGGAGCTCGAGAGGGTAATTCACTCTCTATCCCCGATTTACAGTTAAAGATTTAATGAAGGTTTTACATTAGCCGGAAGAATGTTACAATTTAGAAAAGCTTGTTACATAACTAAAGAGTCGGACCTTTCCCTCAGGTTAAACTGCGGATTTAGCAAGAAAGAATAAAGTTATGTGGCCATTACTTTGTAGATGTTCTAGCTGCCGACGAAAGAGGCCACCCGCCTCCTGCTTAATACACACACTCTTAGATAGACGTCGATCAATTGGCCAAGAAACGTGAAAACCCGCAGTTTATAAACCCTCAGGGAAGATTCGAGATCATTCAAGACTAAACTAGCCACACCCTCTCAATTTTATTGGTAGATTTCAAAAGTAACACTCAGAATCGAACAGGAACCCTGTGATAATTCGAAAATTAATTGCAGAAATTAGGGATTGGCTAGACTCAAAAACTGTGGGAAATGAAAAGGAAATATTGCAACCCAAAAATAAATGAGCATCAATCAGTTACAAAAACCTAGAAATACAAAAATTCTTTAAATTATAACTTCTTACACTTTGCACCAGGGTGCATGATCATAGTTTTTTGTGGTGTCATCTGTAGAAAAATGTCCAATCTTCTTGATGTAGAGCAAACAAAACAAGGAGAAATTCACTCAGTTTAGGCAACTGCACAATAACAAAATTACATCATATTTCTGTGGTGACCTCTTCTGAGTAAAGTTCTAAGTTGGTGTAGTTTCAGTTTCACTGTTTTACCAATAGAGGAGTTCATTTAGGCGCTGAATTTGAATGCGCGACTTTGGGGTATACCTCCCGGTACAACAACAATAATAATAATAATAATAATAATAATAATAATAATAATAATAATAATAATAATAATAACCTATTTAATAATAACCTATTAATAATACAACTCTCACTAATCCACCATAAACAACTACCCTTCTACTTATATAATACAATAAAAAAAGATAATTTTCTAAATGGTAAGATTACCTCAAACTAAATTATTAAACATTTTCAATAAGAAATATATTTTTTTAAATATGGTTAGGTTATCTAAAACATCCCAACGTACCAGTTAATGTTAATACTACTAGAACAAAAACTACATATGAGAATGTTTTAAAATTGTATCAGTTTTATGCATCTCACGTCAACACTAATCTCTTGTTCGCAATCTGGACAGGGTATATTTAGTTGTTCGGAATCTGGACGGTTTTTGCCTTGACTGTTCGCAATCAAGACACAACCCTTTGTTCTGATATTTTTGTAGCTTCTTAATATAGCATTCCTTAGCCGTGCCCCACACTGCTGATGCGTATAGAGTAAGCGATTTCAACTGAGGTGCTCCCACAACCCCGGCTGGCCCCGGCACTGTGCTGTAGCACCGTTGAGGTGGTGGGGGAAGGAGGGGAAGTGGCAGAGGCAGAACCACATGTCAAGTCAGCGCGCAGCTTATGAAAATAATATTATTTATGATAGTTCTGTCAACACATAAACACACAATTTATTCTGTACACACATTGGGTTACCAATATTGGGTACAATCGATTTGGCAGGAGGAATTATAAGTACAGCCTCTAAGTCAGCATCAGACAGAGCCGTCCTAGTTCTCTATTTATTTAAATTCAGAACTGAAAACATATGTTCGTATGCATACGTTGTACCGAACTTTGACGTACATTTTAAGACAAGTGCTTGAAGACTAGGAAATTCTTGTGGATGAACACCTTTGTAAAAGGAAATTAAATCACCGCTGTAGTGGTAGTACCTGTCCTTTAGGATTGCGCCACACTGTAGTTTTATCAGCTCTGTTTGGATATATGATGGTAATTTTTCAAAACGCGCTGAAAGTGGGGTCATCAATATTTCAAGTTGAGGTGCCATATTATTCATCTCTTTTTTAATCGGGCACTGAATTCAGAGTGTAAAGTCTGTAACAACGTTATTAGTCTCCAAGATTTTCATAATTAGACAAATGTAATTATTTTAATGAAGGAAAATTGTCAAACTTTCCGGCTTCAAGCTGACTTTTCAATAACAAACTCTGCATTTTGAAAGCCTTAATTCTAGCACACATGGTGCTAATCAATTTGGTTCTCGCTCGCAATGAAATATTTAAATCATTCAAATAAGACGTTATGTCTACCAAGAAAGCGAGGACAGCTACCCATTGTTCATTCCGCAAAGTTGGTAGTGGAGAAACTTTCATCTCCATGAACAGAGCAATTTCTTCAATTATTGCAAAGAAGTTTGCTAGCACTTTCGCACAACTTAACCAGCGCACAGTACAATAAAAGGGAATGTCGCTACATTCTACCTCGAGATCTTTTAAAATTTCTTTGAACTGCCGATGGTTCAAACATTGCTTTCTGCAGAAATTTACACATTTTGACACAGTATCTATAACAGATTTAAAGTTGCGAAAGTTCTTTTGCGCATAATTGTTTTTGATGTAAAACACAATGTACCGATAATATTGGAGGTAACCCAGCATCGCGCACCTTCGTTTTGATGCGGCCTGTAAAACCTTGCCCACCCGACGACTTCGCTGGTGATCCGTCAGTAACGACACTAGACAGATTTCCGAGTGATAAGCCCATATCCTTCATTGCGTCTTCAACAGCTGCAAATATATCTGCGCCGGTGGTAGTACCTTTCAGGGGAATGATGTCCAGTAGTTCCTCAGTTATAGCGAAATCTTTTTCGACACCCCTGACGAAAATAGGTAGCTCTGCCGTGTCACTTTTGTCAGTAGTCTCATCGAGAGCAATCGAGTTCTCCTATAAAGTGCCACATTTCTTCCGCAATTGCTTCTTCTAGTCGGCACCGAGTTCCTGTACACGATGAGGGATCGTTTCTTGACAAGCTTATCGCCTCAAAGTGGGCCACAGGACGTGGACATAATCCTTCCGAGTAATCTATTAAACATTCTTTTGCAAATTCACCATTAATAAAGGGTCGCCCAATTTTTGCAATTTTCAGAGCAACAATAGCCCATAACTTGCTCGAACTGCGCCCTCTAAAGTGTTGGATTCAAGTATCTGGGGGACAGGGAGATAAAATAATTATTTTTGTGTTTTCTTAGCAGCACATCTAAGTCTAATTCTAAACAGTTCTTATTAATACAAACCCAAAAACGAAAACAAATCCCCTAAATTGAATGTAAAACAATTCCTAATGAGTAAGTTGTTACTTATCTCTGAAGAACTGGGCAACACACACACAGAATGAGAATAAATGCACTGTCTCTTAAGTACACATGCACCGACCACTGCGTTGTGAAGGTGGGGAAGGAGAACAACGGTGCTGCAGAGTGTAGCGCTGGTGCGCCCCAGCACTAAGTGCTCGAGTTGGAAAGGCCTGAGAGTGACGAATCTAAGGAGCTTCTTGTATATAAGTAACTTGTTCCTGATATCGAGTTCTGATCTCCTGTTTATCAGGCATTCTATTGCTCTGTAGGCTTTTTGTGATTTTTCCACGAGGTACTTGAAGTGTGGTATTGCAGTGTTCTGTCCAGGACAACCCCCAAGTACTCCGGTTGCCCATGGTGTGGGCTTGCACTCCTAGCTCTTGGTGTAGTACACGCCTGTGGACTTACTAGCATTGATCTTGACATGCCACATCCGGCACCACATTTCAAGGTGATCCAGGACGTCCTGGAGATGTAGTGTAACCACGGAAGGTTGAAATGACTCTGCCATTATTGCTGTGTCATCGGCATATAAGGCGAGTTCAGTTTTGTTTGTGGTTGGTGTGTCAGCACAGAAGTGTAGGTAGAGGTAGGGTCCCAGTATGGCTCTCGCTTGTCTGATTGTTGATTGTTCTCCTGCTACCTCGACGTAAAATGTTCTATTTCTGATGTAGCTGTCTATAAGCCTCCAGTAGACCGGCTTGAGACCTTTGGAGTTTAGTTTGTATAGCAGGCCATCTTGCCACACCTTATCGAAGGCCTGGGCTACGTCCAGGTATACAATGCCTCTCCCTCTCTTTGTATTTAATGTTTTTTTATTGCATTTACTATGCGTATCAGCTGCCGGACCGTGGAGTGTCCCCTTCGGAACCCAAACTGTTGTTCGGGGAGTTTATCATGTATGTTGCGGTCTGTTATTAGTCTGCGGTATATCAGTCTTTCCAGGATTTTTCCCAGTCCATCCAGGAGACTGATGGACCTGTAGTTTCTGGGATTATCCCTCTTCTTCCCTGGTTTCGTGAGAGTGATAATTTTGGCATGTTTCCACTGGGTGGGGAAGTGTCCTTTTCTTAGTGCGGCGTTGTAGATAGCACAAAGCCTCTCCAGTGCTGCTTGTGGGAGGTTCTTAATTATTGCATTACTAATTCCGTCGGGACTGGGGGCTTTGATGTTCGGCAGGCGTTTTATTATGTTTCTTATCTCCTGGACTGTAATCTGGGGATATTCGTGGTTTGCTTGTTCTGTAGTGGTGCGTATTTTCTTTACCTCCTCTTCTACTACTTGTGTAAATTGAGGGTAAGCGTCTTCGTGGGGTTGGAACTGCGCCTCTAGCGTACGAGATAGTAGTTCAGCCCTTTCTGCATTTGTTACGGCTGTTGCTTTGGCGTTTTTTCGTATATTATAGGGATGACGTTATGTTTCCTCTTGAGAGCTCTAGTCATCCTTCATAAGCTATTATCTTGTACCGAGAGATTACGTAGTGTAGTGTTCCACTGCTCGTTCTTGAACTCCAGAATCTCTGCGGTACATTTTCTACGTAATGTGTTGTATGACCTTTTGTGCTGTTCCATTCGGGCCTTTTGCCATCTGTAGCGGGCAATGTTTTTCAACTTTATTAAGAATTTAATTCGGTCGGGTAGATCTTCGCTCTTCCTCTGTGTGGGTGGTGCTGTGGCGGCTTTGGCGGCTGTACGAATAGAGGCCGTTAGCTTCTGTACCTCACTGTCAATAGCCGCTAGGTTGTCAAGACTTGGTAGGCTGTCTACTGTGTCCTCTTCCATGAAGCTTCGAAAGTCCTTCCAGTTGATGTGCCTCGCTGGGATGACGTTCGACTTTTTCATGTTTGTGGCTGCTGTGGATTCGTCCTCAATGCCCATAAAGACAGGGTTGTGGTCCGACTCCATCGTCCAGATATTGGTGAGCTGTATTTCGCTGTTGATATCTTGCGTGAGTGCTATATCAATCGTATCTGGCTGGTGATTTGGATTAAATGGCATGTGAGTGAATTCTGAAGGCCGCATAATGTTTATATTGCTGTTCTGGCAGTGGTCGAACAGTTTACGGCCAGGGGTATTTGTTAGTCTGGAGGTCCAGGCTTCATGCTTTGCATTTATATCCCCAGCTAGAATGGTTCGTATTCCAGAGTGAAATATGAGTTCCAGGTCTCTGGTGTGTAGGGTTTCTTTCCGTCACCTGTATGCAGACACTAGTAGTATTGGTCCTCTCCTTGTGTGTAGTTTGACTGACGTAGCCTCTATTCCTTGGAGGGTTGGTAGTAGGAACTCGTCATACTTCAGTTTCTGCTTCATTATGATGGCTGTTACCCCGCCGTCCCCTTCTCTGTCAGCACGCTGTATTTTGTAGCCCTTGACAGTGAACTTCATGTTGGGCTTTAGGAAAGTTTCACTGACAAGTGCGACATCTATGATCATTTTAGATAATAAGTATTTTAATTCTATCTGTTTTCTTTTGATTCGATTTGCGTTCCAGAAGAGTAACCGGAGGCCGTCTACTTGGTCTCTTATCACTGTTCGTCTAGTGTCCATACTGGCTAGCAAATAAGTGACGGCAAACGACTGCTTCCCGGGTCATGCCAGGGGGCGGGTAGATTATGTCGAGTAACGTCTGCTATGCCAGTGGCGTGTATATGACTCATTAGGGTCGTATATCGCTCTTCTAGTGGCAGTTCGTGCAGCATTTCAACTGCCACCGCTCTAGTAGTTGGTAAACGAGCGGTGTTTTTGACAGGCGCGCTGTAGTTCTTCTTCTTCTTCTCGGTGCCTGCTTGTCTTTCGTCGACTTCCTGTTCTGCTGGGTCCCTTAATGTTGGGAAGTCAGCTCCTTGGAAGTTAAATTCTGCATTTTCGGGTTGCACGGGTGCTTCATTGAATTCCTTTTTCTGAAGGAATAGGCCTTTTGCTCTCTTAATAGCAGGGCAACCACTGTAGCTGGCAGTGTGATTGCCCTTGCAATTGACACAAACAAATAGTTTGGTGTCTGAGAGTGTGTATTCTGCAGTGCTGTGTGCTCCGGGGCACTTAACACAACGCGTTACTAGGTTACAGCTTGTGTGTGTGTGTGTGTGTGTGTGTGTGTGTGTGTGTGTGTGTGTGTGTGTGTGTGTGTGTGTGTGTGTGTGTGTGTGTGTGTGTGTGTGTGTGTGTGTGTGTGTGTGTGTGTGTGTGTGTGCCCCGTGCGTTGGCAGCGCTTGCACTGTGGGGGTCCTATTTGCCTCTTAGGCCTTTCGATTTTCACAATGAGGTCCAGCAAGTTGTTTTCATTAAAGATATTCTGGACTTTTCGGAGTACTTCAGTGTGACGGCGAAGAGAGGAATGGGTCTCCTTTCCCTGATCTCTTCTTCTTCTTCTTCTTCGCCGCTTTCCTTCTGTGTCCTCTTCGTGTATTTGTACGATTTTGTGAGTTGCACTGTCTGGCAGACGGGGTAACCCCTATCTGTCAGGGCCGTGGCCACATCTTCTGGCTGCGTGTCGAGTGGTAGATTACGGATGATGGCCGTGATGGTTCCACTTTTCTCCGCTGGGTGGATGTAGTATGCCACATTGTTTTCCTTTAGGGTTTTAACCAGCGCATGGTAGTCTTCCATCGTGGTTAGTTGGTATTTAACCACGATATTTCGGACTACCCTTACCGTGAATTGCCCATGTATATAGGATTTAATGAAGCTTCTACGTTGCGAGTAAGGCATAGCGTCCTCCTTTATTGTTACAGGGGGAGGCTTGCGTCGTACTGGAACTCCTGCGGTTGTCTACATTGGGCTTTCTACTCCTACGGTCTGTAGGTTTTCGTAGGTGTTGCTTACAGGAACCGGATTCCTTGATGTGGAGGCTGCGTTTTGTGGTGCAGTCTTCCTGGAGGGTGGTTTCTGGAACCCATTGCGTCGGTTGTGGTATGTTTCCTCTTGATCCTGGGATCCTTACTCAAAACTGGCGACGGCGTGAGGTTACTTATTCCCCTCTTCTTGACTTGGTACGCAGTGGCCCTTTTTGCTTCTTGGAGGACAGAAGTAGGGTCATTAGGGTAGTGGCTCTGTATAAATTCAGGAGCACTGACAGTTTTCGAGCTAGTCAGTATTCTGGCGGCTTGAATTTTCGGCTTCGGCATTCTCGGCTTCGGCCTAGTCTTAACTGTTGGTGGTACGTTCTTCTTCTTCTGCTGGCTGGTATCCTTTTCGACCATCGGTAGGTTGGATTCCTCCCTCGGTGGAAGATTATACATTTGCTTCCTTACTTCCAGATTTTAGGTGGCATAAGGACCTGGTGTGGGTGTGGTGTCGGCAAAGCCGTCACCGACCGGAGCTACTCGATCCACCCCGGCCAGGTGGGACCCGTCAGCGGTGTTGTTTTGCAGAGTGCCTGACATGGCTGGCTGTGTAAGTGAGTGGTGTGTACCAGGCTTGTGTAATATTATGTGTGTGCCCTACCTACCTGCACGCTCTAGGTGCTATGTTATTGTCCCCGTTAAAATTGGCGATATTATGAATATTTCAACAAGTGGAAAGTAAAAGTGTTATTGTCTGCTTAGAGCTGCAGCATGTCATTTGGGGAGTAGTGGCGAGCTAAGAACGAGTTTTTTCGTCGTTCAGAGGGGTGACACACCGGCAGGACTGTGCCAAGGTCAGAGCAAACCACGTGACTACCGCCACACGCGCGCAACTCACAATCTGGAATAGTCTGAGCCAATTAAATGAGACCATCAGCCAATTACCGTTCTCGTTGAAGATCACACCTCCCAGGCTGATAAGATAAAAAGGCCTTGTTTCGAGTAAATCGCTCTCTGAATATCCTGCTCTTACCCTGAATATTCTTCGCTGTGATGCTGTGTGGGACACTACGTTATCGGACCACGTGGAGAAGTAATTTCCAGTTCAAGTCAACACCCGTTTTGCCAGAATTTAGCGAGATTTAGTGAATTCCTATGGAATAAAAACGCCTTAAGAACCAAGTTAAGTGTGACTGTGTAGACGTGCTATTAATATTCGACATGTGCTTGTGCAAAATACTTAATTTTGTCATCTCAGTTACAGCTTGTGACCGGCGTTCTACCGAAGTCGTCTTAGAAGTTGAACACCTCAAGATGGACAATTCTACAACTACCGACAACACAACTTCATCGAGGGACACCTGCTACAGAGCCTCCATGGAGCTGTAAAATGTGAGGCGTATCTGGTAATTGGAAGGAGACTGACCGGAGGAAAATGCTGGAATAATTGACTGTCGACGGGAATCGAACTCCATCAAAAACTTGAGTACCTTTTTAATTTAATTTATCTGTCTTGCCTTTTGTACAACTAGAGGTCTTTCTTCTTTAAGTCGTAGATCTATTAGTTTGTTGTAGTTAGAAATATTTCATTTTTTCCACTTCTTAAGGTGTCGTGGTAGACTAGGTACGTGTGAATGAAATTTTGAATCTATTAGAGTAGACATGTAGGTTGTCTTTGAATGATTTCCCATGCTTAGGAGCTTTATACTTAATAATCACTGACCACACGATAAATCTACTTTCCTTGTAATGTTGAAAGTTACCGGACTGAAATTTGCGTGTACATTTTGAGTGAATAGGGTCGAACCTAGTGTCTTTCAAGATCACTTGTTGTATTTATGATGAGGTCATCTAATTTTACGATATTCCACGAGGATCAGTAGATGTAATAATCACTTAGATAATAATAATATTGACTAAAGATCCGGTAAAACAGAATTAAACGCTCGTGAGCCATAAAATTACTGTAGAGTCCTTATATGTGAGATTGGATGTGCTCTGTTCATGAAGGGTCTGGAATATGACCAATCCTGAGGGATACTTGTTGTATAATTGAGCAATTGATGATTTAATGATGATATTTGACTTATTCTTGTGTATTGGGAGCGCAAGATAGATTATAATTATTGGAGCACGTGTTGCGAGTGTATTTCACAGGTAGGGAATAAAAATAGTACGATTAAGGCTCACGCTCGCGATAGTTTCAACCTGTAGCCCAAACGATGGTAGTGGTTATGGATTTTACTAGAATCTTCCATTATAATTTCAAGAGTTAGATGAACTTACGTTGATATGTGAAATGTGTTTCTACCAAGTGATACCCATGACTTCGATCACTAGCCACCATTAATGAAGGATAATTTCAGTACACAGATTATTTCTGCTAGATATTACGCGTCCTGACCACTCGTAAAAATCATGAATAAACTTGCCAAAACAGGATTCGATGTAAATAATGTACATAAAAGACGTGTTTCCTAGTGTGAATGTGTGTGTGTATGTAAATATGTATATTTCTCTTGTATCATGTTGGTCCCATTTAATTTGATCTGGTCGTGCACTTGCTGCGACGCAGATTACACTCATCGTTGTGTGTTGCCTTAAGAAGTAATTTTCGTGCCCTTAAGGGAAAGTTTGATCAACTTAAGTCGAGGAAGACTAGAAGAGGGATATATTTTCTTCATTAGCGAGATTTAAAAGGAAAGATCATCTCGTTATTCTACGAAGGCACTCGATTTGTAAATGAAATTTATTTAACTAGCTCACACGTGGATAATGTAAATTTCTGACACATTTATAGTTGAACTTTGAAATATTTTAAGATTAATTTGAATAGAAATGAAATACAAAGATCTGAGGTAGAAGTCGTCAGCCGCATGATTACTTTGAGTTATGGTGAAACCAAGTCATTAATAATTAATTGAAAATAATTATTCTGAAATGCTAATGACGATCATTGGGTAAATGCTGCAGTGGAAAAGTAATGAGAACACGATCGTGTGACAATGAAACATAGGTTAATTAAATGATGAGAAATTAATAATAATAATAATCAGAATAATAATTAATTAATTTTGAGAATTTTGAAATCAATTTTCTTTTTCTACTGAAGTTCATGTTGGTGTCATTGACTAATATTAAATACTGTAAATGATAAATTCAGTTGAGTACATCTTGAAACCACGTGTTGAGACTAATTTGAATTGGTAAAACTTTGAACACATTTATTGTAAAATCCTCGTTAGCGAGACAGCTGTTAATTATTTTATGGACTTCTATGTTAATTTATTTAAATTCCTTCAATCAAATATTCTGATTTGGAAAGGCAAGAGGCCTAATTTTTCTTTGGTTTTCATTACAGCACAGTAAGGCTGGAGATTAAGAACACGTGTCACTCTAAGTAAGGAGGAAGAAATCCAATATTATGGAAGTTCTATGTAAAACCAAAATATTAGTAAGAATATTTTCATTTATTGTTTGCTTATGTGAATAAATGTCAGAGTGTTGTTTTAACATTTCTTTTTATCCTGCTTGGTCATCAATCCTTAACATCCCTTAAATGCCTCTAGAAAGTGATAGCCAACGATCGAACGGTCCACCTTGGGATCTCTCGCTCGATGGCTGGGCTTAGCTCGGGAAAAATGGGGGCATTTAAGATGGCTTAATCCAAGCGTGGGGCTCGAGATTGGCTTATCCAAGCTCGAAAATGATCTTGTGCTGTCCAGTGTTTATGACATTGACAAGATCAGATGATCAATTAAATTAGGCTGACTCTGACACATTTATTCGCCCAAATTCTTGTGGCTAACATAAGCACATGTTAAATGTAACTTGTATGAATCTTGTTTACGACAAAAATTCTTGCTGGTAATTAGAAATTCGAATTTGCTGCGATGATAATTAATTAAAGTTAAATTAATAATTGTGACCAATATTGGTGAAAATTCGGAACTTTCATAATATTGACAAATCGTTGCCTTCGTGAATTAGAGGAGTTCGATTCCTAACATTCCAGTATCCCGATCAGAATCCTTCCAATACCAGAATAGCCATTTAATGAATAATTGTAACTATGGAGGACTTAAGGCAGATGTTGTTGGCTATGGAGGAGAGGATCAATGCCAACTTGAATACTAGTCAAATTAACTTAGAGAAAAACTTAGAACAAAAACTTAGTGAAAATCAGTTACACTTAGAGAAAAACTTAGTGAAAATCAGTTACACTTAGAGAAAAACTTAACGATAATCAGGCGCACTTAGAGAAAGGACTCTTTGAACTCAACAATAGTGAGGTGAACTTAGAGAAAACTTAGAGAGAAAACTTAGTGACACTCAGGTACACTTAGAGAAAGGACTCAGTGATCTCAGTGACGCACAAATAAATCACGAAAAATCTCTCGGGGAAGCCATTGAAGAAAAATTGACGGACATTAAAAATCAAACTGAAGAAGGTTTAGGGAAGATATGTTCTGACATTAAACTTTTTAACGGCAAGCTAGCCTCAATGCAGAGCGAGCTCGTAATAGTTAAAAATGATTTCGCTACCATGAAGAAGGAAGTGAACGAAAATATTGCCAAGTCTATGGCGGGCATGTCCAATGAATTCAGTGAACGATTGGCGAACGTTCAGCAGGACATCTTAACTGGAATTGACAAATATAAGGGCGAAGTCGAACAATCATTCCTGCATATTGAGGAAAAGATTGACACGAACGCAGAGGACCTTAAGGTTACTAAAACGGCTTGGGCAAAGAAATTCCTTGGATTAAACGAAAAGTTACAACAAGTCGAAAAAGGCATTCTCGACAAAATCGAGATATCCCAAGTCGATAACTCAGAGCGGATAGATTATATCCACGAGTCACTTAAGGATAGTTGGGGCGAAATAAAAACAATTAAAACCACCTTGATGAATGCTATACACAAGGTCACTACCGAGTCTAAAACTGAAACCGAAGGGATACGAAAGGAGTACACGGACGGAATCAAGGAGCTTGTACATGAAATGCACCTCCTGAAGGTCCAGAATGAGAACACTAGCAAGGTCACTAACTCATTGCTAGAAGAGCAGGCGTTACTGGAGCAACGTGTAACCGGCACGGGTCAGACGTCAACTCCACTGGCAACTGTAGGAACATGCGCTGCGAATACAATTGACATTTCTTCACAGCCGACAGTAAATACGTCTCAATTAAATACAACCGGCCAGACGCAGATAGTCAATATAATTCGTCTCCACGAAGACCAGCCCAAGAAATTTAATAACGTCAGAGGAAACGTGACTCCGAAAGGCTTCATTCGGGAACTGCAAGATTACTTTCGCGATGCGAAAATTCCACCAGAAAGGCAGTTAAAGAGTCACCGAAAAATTCCTGGAAGATTCAGTACATACCTGGTTCGTTGCGTTTCGATTTTCGTTTGACGATTTCGAAAGTTTAAAGAAAGCATTCCTGGAAAAGTACTGGAATAGCGACGTCCAATACAACCTAAGGACGGAGTTATATGCCAGGAAATATGCATCTTCTACGCCCACGAGATATGCGGATTTTCTTTCCAGTCAATTACGGAAATTAAGAAAGCTAGACTCACCCCCATCAGAACCTGAGTTGGTCAAATTGATCACACGTCAATTACCACCAGATGTGCAGAGGATCATGATAGCCTCGAATACACAATCTGAAATCCAGGCTGAGGCGTTATTAAGGCAATTAGATATGACGTCCAAGGAACCAGTTCGTCAGGGACGAAACCCGGAACCTCAGATCCATCAGGTGACAACAAATAAGGAGGAGGAATCGAAACCAGTCAACCAAGGGAGAACGTGGAAACGTAACCCTGGAGGGCAAGATTCACCTCGTGATCGATCGCCCGTACGCAGAAATAGACCCACCAGAAACTGGGAATATTCCAGACGTAACGAGAGAAAGCGACCGTACTCGGACTACCGAAGGAGCTGGAAACGAAACCAGGACTTCCGCCAATCAAGAGGAAGGAGAGACTGGCGAGAAGAAGAAAAGGAAAAATACCTAAAGGACCTGCAGAACACGACACAGGAAAGCGAACGATGGCGAAGAGCAATCCAAGCCCAGGATACCAACCCTGATATCGTGGGGGCGGAAAGCCTTCAATATCAAGAGGCCAAGGCTCGGGGAAGCCAACAGAGTAACTCGAGTCAGGAGCACAGCCAAGGTGCCGTTAAAAAAACTCCATCTCCAGTGAAAGGAGATAGCCTGAATCCTGAAGGCAAGGTCAGTAAACATCAAGAATGGATTGTGGTACAGGTCGACTCATGGACTACCAAGCCCGAAGATTTATTGGACGAAGTTGGTCAGCGTAACAGTGGAATACCATCAACTTTACCTATCATTTCAGCACGGATCTGCAATGTTCATGTCAAATGTCTTATAGATACTGGGTCGACGATTAGCGTCATTTCGACGGCATTTCTGAGAGATCTCAGGGACAGAAATGATATACCTGTCATACCGGTATCTCATGTGAAAATTAAGGGCATAATACCGGACAAGTCTGTCATGTGTAAACAACAGACATTGTTGGATGTCGAGATTGGACGGAGGACATTTTCTCAAGTATTCCTAGCCATGTCCAACATTAAATTTAACATTATTCTAGGTGCAGACTTCCTAATGTCTTACCAAGCTATGATTGACATGCAGTCAAACTCCATTCAATTCAGGAAGGCGGATTTTTCCGAGACTGCTATGTTAAACCCTTCAAATGTAAACGATCCATATGCTTATTGCGGGGAGACAAACGCCTTATCTCCGAGGGAATCCGAAAACCATGAGGCTTCTGAGGAAATGTTAATGGCCATGGATAAAGTATTAGAAGAAGGCGATAACGACGTACACCCCTTCGATCTTATCTCTGAGAAGTCAAGGCAAGCCATGGGTACGGAAGAGGAACAGATCCAGCTTCGGAATTTACTGCTGAAATATAAGAACTTGTTCGATTCCAAACCAGGTCTTATTCCTAACTTTCAGTACTCACTTCTTGTGACAGACTGGCTACCCTTCAAGAAGAAGTCGTATCCGATACCGGAAAAATTTCACTCCAGAGTTGGCAAGATTATTGAAGAGATGGAGAGGGATGGAATCGTCATGAAAGCTAGCAGTCCATTTATTAACCCTTTAGTAGTCGTTTCTAAGCCAGACGGATCACTGCGCGTGTGTTTGGATGCTCGTTCTGTGAACGAAAAGCTAATCCCGGAGAATGATCAGCCTCCGACGATTAAGGACATCATTAGAAAATTTAGGGGTATGAGATACTTCTCTTCTGTTGACTTTACGTCATCCTACTTCCATATTCTGCTTGAAGAAAAATCCAGGCTATTGACAGGGTTCATGTACGACCAACAAACCTATGTTTTCTGCAGGCTTCCCTTCGGAATCCGTAACGCTGGCTCCGCGCTTATCCGAGCACTCGACAGATGCCTAACCGACGAGGTAAAAGCGTTTACAACGAGGCATATCGACGATCTCCTCCTAGCGACTGAGACCTTAGAGGAACACGTCGTTAAATTGGAGAAACTCCTCAAGAATTTATCCGATGCTGGCTTCCATGTGAACCTGAAGAAATCCCACTTTTGCAAGTCCGAGATCCTATTTCTGGGACATGTCATAGACGGCGATGGCGTGAAACCCAACCCAGTCAAGATCGAAGCCATTAGCAATTTTCCTAAGCCTGTGAGAGTGAAACAAGTCAGACAATTCTTGGGAATGGCCCAGTTCTTTTCGAACCACTGTCCAAACTACACTCAGACAGTTGCTCCGTTGCAGGATCTCTTAAAAAAGGGCAACAGATGGAAGTGAAGCACCGAATGTGACAAAGCCTTCGCTAAAACGAAGGAAATGCTCATAAACAATGTTAAGTTGGGATACCCTGATTTTACTAGGCCCTTCATTCTACAAACAGATGCCTCAAACATTGGGATAGGAGCCGTTCTTTTCCAAGAAGATATGGAGAACCCTGAAATTAGGACATACTTGGCTTTCGTCAGCAGAAAGATAAGGAAGCACGAAAAACATTACTCCGCAACTGAACTGGAAATGTTATCCATAGTCTACGCTCTTAAATATTGGCAGAAATTAATTTATGGATTTCCCATCGTTGTCAGGACTGACCATCGTGCATTAACCTTCATGCTAAAAACAACTATGGCTTCCGAACGAGTCTTCAGATGGACACTCTTCGTACAACAATTTAATCACCAGTTAGAACATTGCTCTGGGAAAAACAACTTGTTAGCCGACTGCGTAAGTCGAAATCCTAATTCTGAAGTCGCAGAGATACATAAGATAACATTAATACAGGAAGACCACGAGTTCCTACGCAAACTTGGTTACCTTCGACAGGCACAGAAACGGGACCTTAAGTTACGGCCTATCATTGACTGTCTTGAGGACAAGCTTACTCCAGACGAGCCAGGGTTTAGGAAAATAAGGAGGCAAGCTAAAAATTTCCGCTATGTCAATGGAATCCTGTATAAGTTTATTGACCCCGCCAAGACGAAATTACGAGCTGTTATTCCACCGAAGCTACGGGAACTTCTTACTTGGCACGTCCATAGGATTACAGGTCATGGTGGAGTGGATAAGACTGTCGCCACGATATTGGAATCATTCACATGGGAAGGATTGAGAACTTTTGTAAATGATGTCATCAGGACGTGTGACACTTGTCAGAGAGTCAAACCAAGCTCTCATTTGCTACAGCAAAGTCCCATTCCTATTTTGCCATCTGCTCCGAAAGAACTCTACGCAATGGACTTGTTCGGTCAAATTCCGACTTCTAAGAGAGGAAATCGTCATGTGGTTGTGACCATCGATGTATTTTCTAAGTACGTAACGTTATATCCAATCCAGAAGGCCACTACTAAAGCCGTTCTGTGGAGAATCACCCGGAATATAATTCCTCACATGGGAAACCCTCAGGCCATATTAACAGATCACGGACCACAATTCACCTCGGCCGAATTCAAGCAAGCCATGACCCAGCTGGGCATCAAACATGTCCTAAATTCCGTGAGACATCCGTCCAGTAATCCAGCGGAACGTGTAATGCAAGAGCTGGCCAAGTTCTGTAGAATATTTTGTGGGAATGCTCATTGGAAATGGGTAGATGTACTTCCAATTATCATGGAGTGTTCTAATGGCACTGTTCACGAAGCAACCTCCCAAATTCAATCAGTGCTTCATTTTAATAATTACCCTGTGAGATCTTGGGACCACATCATTCAATGTCCTGGTACCGTAAGACCTACTCCCCAGGAAAACATTGAAAAGGCAACGGAATCATTGAAACGCCACGCTGAGAGGCGTAACCGAAGGGTTCAAGGGAGAAAATTTCACCGGCCTCTCCGATTAAACGAATATGTATTATTGAGGAGACCTGCTGTGTCCGAGCCTACGAGCAAATTCTATGCGAAATTTGCACCCTTGTTTGTGGGACCCTATAAGATTATTAAAGTCTTTGGCAATAATTCTTATAAAATACAAAGTCTGGATAAATCTTACGAAGCTGTCCACAATGCCGCTAATTTAAGACTCTACCGAACACCTACACCATTAACTGACACCGTGTAACCATCTACTAAAAGGGAAATTTAGTTATTGAAGATGGAGACAAAACTTGTGGAACACCCTGTATGGAGAGACTAGGCTACTGGATGCAAGGAGCGGAACGAAGAACTCCGAGTCTCGAGGAGGACGGACACCTGTCGCGAGATCAACTACGTTACTACCATGTGATTTATCAGCCAATTTCCCGGAACAATAGAAATGGACACTGTTATGTTATAATTTCATCTGCTAACGAAATTATACTCCAACCAAGGGAGAGATGTCCCCGTTAAAATTGGCGATATTATGAATATTTCAACAAGTGGAAAGTAAAAGTTTTATTGTCTGCTTAGAGCTGCAGCATGTCATTTGGGGAGTAGTGGCGAGCTAAGAACGAGTTTTTTTCGTCGTTCAGAGGGGTGACACACCGGCAGGACTGTGCCAAGGTCAGAGCAAACCACGTGACTACCGCCACACGCGCGCAACTCACAATCTGGAATAGTCTGAGCCAATTAAATGAGACCATCAGCCAATTACCGTTCTCGTTGAAGATCACACCTCCCAGGCTGATAAGATAAAAAGGCCTTGTTTCGAGTAAATCGCTCTCTGAATATCCTGCTCTTACCCTGAATATTCTTCGCTGTGCTGCTGTGTGGGACACTACGTTATCGGACCACGTGGAGAAGTAATTTCCAGTTCAAGTCAACACCCGTTTTGCCAGAATTTAGCGAGATTTAGTGAATTCCTATGGAATAAAAACGCCTTAAGAACCAAGTTAAGTGTGACTGTGTAGACGAGCTATTAATATTCGACGTGTGCTTGTGCAAAATACTTAATTTTGTCATCTCAGTTACAGCTTGTGACCGGCGTTCTACCGAAGTCGTCTTAGAAGTTGAACACCTCAAGATGGACAATTCCACAACTACCGACAACATAACTTCATCGAGGGACACCTGCTACAGAGCCTCCATGGAGCTGTAAAATGTGAGGCGTATCTGGTAATTGGAAGGAGACTGACCGGAGGAAAATGCTGGAATATACCGGGCGAGTTGGCCGTGCGCGTAGAGGCGCGCGGCTGTGAGCTTGCATCCGGGAGATAGTAGGTTCGAATCCCACTGTCGGCAGCCCTGAAAATGGTTTTCCGTGGTTTCCCATTTTCACACCAGGCAAATGCTGGGGCTGTACCTTACTTAGGGCCACGGCTGCTTCCTTCCAACTCCTAGGCCTTTCCCATCCCATCGTCGCTATAAGACCTATCTGTGTCGGTGCGACGTAAAGCCCCTATCAAAAGCAAAAAAATGCTGGAATAATTGACTGTCGACGGGAATCGAACTCCATCAAAAACTTGAGTACCTTTTTAATTTAATTTATCTGTCTTGCCTTTTGAACAACTAGAGGTCTTTCTTCTTTAAGTCGTAGATCTATTAGTTTGTTGTAGTTAGAAATATTTCATTTTTTCCACTTCTTAAGGTGTCGTGGTAGACTAGGTACGTGTGAATGAAATTTTGAATCTATTAGAGTAGACATGTAGGTTGTCTTTGAATGATTTCCCATGCTTAGGAGCTTTATACTTAATAATCACTGACCACACGATAAATCTACTTTCCTTGTAATGTTGAAAGTTACCGGACTGAAATTTGCGTGTACATTTTGAGTGAATAGGGTCGAACCTAGTGTCTTTCAAGATCACTTGTTGTATTTTTGATGAGGTCATCTAATTTTACGATATTCCACGAGGATCAGTAGATGTAATAATCACTTAGATAATAATAATATTGACTAAAGATCCGGTAAAACAGAATTAAACGCTCGTGAGCCATAAAATTACTGTAGAATCCTTATATGTGAGATTGGATGTGCTCTGTTCATGAAGGGTCTGGAATATGACCAATCCTGAGGGATACTTGTTGTATAATTGAGCAATTGATGATTTAATGATGATATTTGGCTTATTCTTGTGTATTGGGAGCGCAAGATAGATTATAATTATTGGAGCACGTGTTGCGAGTGTATTTCACAGGTAGGGAATAAAAATAGTACGATTAAGGCTCACGCTCGCGATAGTTTCAACCTGTAGCCCAAACGATGGTAGTGGTTATGGATTTTACTAGAATCTTCCATTATAATTTCAAGAGTTAGATGAACTTACGTTGATATGTGAAATGTGTTTCTACCAAGTGATACCCATGACTTCGATCACTAGCCACCATTAATGAAGGATAATTTCAGTACACAGATTATTTCTGCTAGATATTACGCGTCCTGACCACTCGTAAAAATCATGAATAAACTTGCCAAAACAGGATTCGATGTAAATAATGTACATAAAAGACGTGTTTCCTAGTGTGAATGTGTGTGTGTATGTAAATATGTATATTTCTCTTGTATCATGTTGGTCCCATTTAATTTGATCTGGTCGTGCACTTGCTGCGACGCAGATTACACTCATCGTTGTGTGTTGCCTTAAGAAGTAATTTTCGTGCCCTTAAGGGAAAGTTTGATCAACTTAAGTCGAGGAAGACTAGAAGAGGGATATATTTTCTTCATTAGCGAGATTTAAAAGGAAAGATCATCTCGTTATTCTACGAAGGCACTCGATTTGTAAATGAAATTTATTTAACTAGCTCACACGTGGATAATGTAAATTTCTGACACATTTATAGTTGAACTTTGAAATATTTTAAGATTAATTTGAATAGAAATGAAATACAAAGATCTGAGGTAGAAGTCGTCAGCCGCATGATTACTTTGAGTTATGGTGAAACCAAGTCATTAATAATTAATTGAAAATAATTATTCTGAAATGCTAATGACGATCATTGGGTAAATGCTGCAGTGGAAAAGTAATGAGAACACGATCGTGTGACAATGAAACATAGGTTAATTAAATGATGAGAAATTAATAATAATAATAATCAGAATAATAATTAATTAATTTTGAGAATTTTGAAATCAATTTTCATTTTCTACTGAAGTTCATGTTGGTGTCATTGACTAATATTAAATACTGTAAATTATAAATTCAGTTGAGTACATCTTGAAACCACGTGTTGAGACTAATTTGAATTGGTAAAACTTTGAACACATTTATTGTAAAACCCTCGTTAGCGAGACAGCTGTTAATTATTTTATGGACTTCTATGTTAATTTATTTAAATTCTTTCAATCAAATATTCTGATTTGGAAAGGCAAGAGGCCTAATTTTTCTTTGGTTTTCATTACAGCACAGTAAGGCTGGAGATTAAGAACACGTGTCACTCTAAGTAAGGGGGAAGAAATCCAATATTATGGAAGTTCTATGTAAAACCAAAATATTAGTAAGAATATTTTCATTTATTGTTTGCTTATGTGAATAAATGTCAGAGTTTTGTTTTAACATTTCTTTTTATCCTGCTTGGTCATCAATCCTTAACATCCCTTAAATGCCTCTAGAAAGTGATAGCCAACGATCGAACGGTCCACCTTGGGATCTCTCGCTCGATGGCTGGGCTTAGCCTGGAAAAATGGGGGCTTGTGTAATATTATGTGTGTGCCCTACCTACCTGCACGCTCTAGGTGCTATGTTATAGACCAAGGGCCCGAGGGCCGGTCCTAGAGCAGGGGGAGGGTGGGCCAAACGTCCGTAGGTGGACGTCGGAGAAGACAAGGGAGTGTGCCTTCTCAGAGCCGTTGCTTCAAGAACAGTTTTTTTAAGGGGTGTCTCCCCGGCAAGAAGCAAGCGGACACTACGACAGAACACCGCGAGAGACCGACAATTTGCTCTTTTGGATATGCCAACCCTACAGCTCCGTAGTCCTTAGTCTCGGCGTTCGGTACGGCCTGGGTCGTGCTACTGTGACTCGGCGAGGAAGGCAGTAGGGTGGCCTCTCCCTCGCTGCTGGCTGCTGCTGGCTGCGCTCCAATGGTGTGTCAGAGCGTACCGGTTCTCAGAACTTCTTTTATAAGTTGCTTTACCTCGCACCGACTCACATAGGTCTTATGGCGACGATGGGACAGAAAGGGGCTACGAGTGGGAAGGAAGGGGCCGTGGCCTTAATTAAGGTACAGCCCCAGCATTTGCCTGGTGTGAAAATGGGAAACCACGGAAAACCATCTTCTGGGCTGCCGACAGTGGAGTTCGAACCCACTACCTCCCGAATACTGGATACTAGCCGCACTAAAGCGACTGCAGCTATCGAGATCGGTCAGAGCTCCTTCCTCCTCGCTCGCTCGGTCGGGTATGCTAACTACCTTTTTACCTTCAACCTCTGGATTAAATAGAGTTCAAATAACTATACTGCTTAATATTACGAAGAACATAGTGTTGCATTCATTGATCTGCTTTTCCTCAATTTTACTAAATACATGATCAATTAGAAGGAATGAATGGCCCATACAAGATAATTCGACATAACTCCCTTTTGCTGCCGAGAAGATATGAATCATAACGAGATTTATATTTATAAATAAAATTAACTTAACGCAATTTGAACCTGTAGTCAACTTCTAATTAAACGATTTTCAATTGAATTAGGATCTGGTTCTAGGTTCAGACCTCTGTAGTTCAATGATCTCTTATTGATGGCGAATAAAATTGCTTTTTGAAATTTGGTGGACATAAAGACATTTGAAAATAGGAGACTTAATTGGTTGTTAAGCCAACTCCTTGGAGTAGCCTGTCAGCTTCTTACCCGAAAACCCTAGGTTGGATTCTCTGCCAGGCCAAGAATTCTGGACTGAGGGCTGGGACGGGCTTCACTCAACCTTGTGAGACCAAGTCTGGTACAAGAGGCAGTGAACTCGGTCACAGAAGCCATGTGATATTGCTGAGGATAACTTCACGCTGGTCATGTTGCTGGGTAACAGTTGTCTTGGCAGGTTTGTTTCATCTGATTGATATTGTGAAAACGACAGTTTCAGAAATGTGAATAAAGTAACATTGATGGGAGCAAAACGGCCACTTCATTATCAATGTACAAGGAAAGTGTATGTGTAATTAAAGGCAAGAAAGTTTTTAGTTTTACCAAATTCTTTGCAATTATTTACGAAAAGACTAGGTAAACAACGGATAGGGAATCAGCCACCTGGTCGACTGCCCTAAATGCAGATCAGTGGAGCATGATTGATACGTGGCTGTTGACATCGTGACCACAGCCACGGGACTTCCAGTTTTATACGAAATCCGAACCACAGAAACGTAACTTCTCATTTCAACCAGCCTACATGCACCAGCCAGGATTCGAACTGTGGCTATCTCGCTGACAGCCAGTGACGATACCATACGGTTATCACGACTTGGATGCAAAATTACTTTTGAGACAGACAGTAGATCGCTCCCCCTCTAGACCAGTTAACGTTCTGGCTCTGATAATAGAGGCATACTCAATACAGAGATGAGGAGGTGCATATATCATGTGAAGCAAGCCAACAACTCATGTAAGCATTATTAAGACACGAAATCCCATCGACTGACAGGAACCTATAACCTGGAACCGACAGCTTACCTGACAATAATGAGCTACAACGGCATTAATCATCTCTAGTTGTGCCACCACACGTGTGACCTGAGCATTACTTACCGCACCACTTAGTTGTAACTGTATAATTTAAAGGTGATAGGCTACCGCTACAAAGGCCATGCTTTATTACTCGCTATTCATGAATGTACTCAGACTATTCATTTTAACAGTACGACCGATTATCGATAGGATCTCTGTAGCCTATATACAGTAATGGTGTGACGGAATGAGTCTCTAGTGATATGACTCTAAGTAACATACAGTACAGCTGTCTCAGTGACTATTGCTACTAATTACTGATTCATCTCAACGTGATTTAGCGTCGCACTAACACATCAAAGGTTTTCGGCGATGGAAAAATGGAAAAGGCTAAGGTTTGGAAGCTAACGGCTGTGGCCTTAATTAAGGTACAACCCCAGCACTTGCCTGCTGCGAAAATGGGGAACCACGGAAACCATCTTCAGGGCTTTTGACGGTGGGATTCGAACTCACAATCTCCCAAATGCAAGTTCACAGCAGCGCGACCCTAACCGCACTGCTAACTCGACCCGTAGCATATTAGTATTGTTGTCCACGTAGTTTGTTTACTTGTTGTCATTCTTATCACTTTTGTGGTTTCTATTACTCTTGCATTTCCATTAATATCACAGGTCTACAGCGATTTTACTGTTTTGAATTTTTGAGTCATTTTGAAGTAATATGCATGTCCAGATGCCAAATATTATATCCGTTTACTTGTATCACACACCATTTTTTGTCTCAGCCCTAATTGTTTTTGCCTTACTAACGTTATTACATACTACACACTATCTTTAAAATAATCTTTTGTTCCAGGAATGCTATTCATTGGACCTAAAAAACTGTGGTGGTAGCACTGCAGAATGTTGCTGAACTCCTTGCCAGATGGCAGCACTTAAATCCTCTGTGATGTGAGTTCAGTTGAAAGCTCCAAGTGACCAGCTAGATTTCCGAACGAAGAAGTTTACTTTGAATACGTGCGCATTTATTGTCAGTTTCTGTTTTGTGATTCTGTGGTGAGTATGGAAAGGCGACAGTGTTCGAACAATCCAAATGTGTTTTTTGTTTCATTTGTTGCAGTTTTGTAGTGAAACAGCAGAGACAAAACATAACCTCATTTGTCGCTGAAGCTTATAAAGCCTATTTTGGAATAAAGTTAGGAGATCAAAACAAGTCATGGGCGCCTCATACAGTATGCAGCATTTGTGTTGAAGATTTGAAAAATTGGACAAAAGGAAAGAAAAAAGCACTTCGTTTTGGTATAACGATGGTTTGGCGTGAACCCAAAAACCATACCAGTGACTGCTACTTTTGTACTTGTAAGGTCAAAGGTTTCATTGCTAAGAATAAAAAAGGCATAGCATGCCTCAGCATTGAATCTACTAGGAGACCAGTGCCTCATGGCTCTGACATACCAGTTCCCACACCGACAGCCGGCCCCCTGCCTAAGCTGACACCTATACATTACATAAGCACGCACTACACTGCAGACACCATGTATCTATGTAAATATGTTCCCATGATAACAGCTGTCTTCACCCCCAGGGACCCAGGCGGGGAAAGATTGATAAGAAGCAACACACAAGAAACGATGGCAGTGCAGCCAGACGGCCAAGGAAGAATCAATCCACCTCCGCCGCCCGACAGAGACACGGGAGAGGCAAACCAGCCCGCGCCCTATAACGCGAAGACAGCAGTACCAATCTAGATAGTTATTTGTGTTATTTTACTCTTTACTTAGGTAGAATCCTGGACACGAGAGCAGGCAACCGGTATATAAAATAACATGTCCGTCCTGGCTGGCTGGCTCATCATCGCCGAGCCATAACTACTGGAGATAGAGAAATGAAATTTTGGGGATACATTTATATTAGAGTGTAGATGCACATTAAGGGAGGGTTTTCGGATAATCCGTCGCTGAGGGGGGTGAAAAGGGGGTGAAATATTTAAATCAGTGTATCTATATCTCAAAAATTTAAAAGTTTACAGACAAAAAATTGGTATCTGGAATCTCCTTTAAAAATAAACACGAATTTTTTGTTTTCGGAAAATCCCATTGAGAAGGATTAAAACGGGGAAGGCGGGTTGAATACCTATTATGAGGATACTTATATCTCAAAAACTGAAGATTTTACAGACATGAAAATTGGTATTTGGAATCTTCCTTTGAAAATAAAGAATCGCGTATCATTTTGTTTTTGGAAAATCCATTGAATAGAGGGTGAACGGGAGTGACAAACGAAGTGAATTCTGAAAAGAATATAATATGTACCCCTACATACCTCAGACACGTAACATGGTACAGACTTGAAAACTAATTTTTGGAATCTCCAGTAAAAGTAAAAAATTAGATAATTTGTTTTCGGAAAATCCACTTAAGGGAAACTGAAAAAAAGGGGGTGAATTTTTAAATGAGCACTTGAACATCTCAAAAACTTAACGTTACAAATGTTAAAATTGGTTTTTTTAATCTCTTTTGAAAATAAAGAAACACGCATTTTTTTGTTTTCGGAAGAAACCACTTAAGGAGGGGTAAACAGGACTGGAAAGGGGGTTGAATGATTTTTATTAGGATAGTGATATCTTAAACCTGAGGATGTTACAGACGTGAAAATTGGTATTTGGAATCTCCTTTAAAACTAAAGAAACATGTATTTATGTTTTTGGAAAATACACAAAAATGGGGGTGAGGGTGGGGAAGAACTGATCAAGGGGTTCAATTCTTTTTTATGGGGATACTTATGTATATCTCAAATAACTCAAGATGTTACAGGTGTGGGAATAGGTATTTGGAATCATCTTTAAAAATAAAGAAACGTGTATTTATTTTGTTTGACTTGAAAGAAGACTGTTTCTCACATGTACAGTTCTATGTGGCATGGTCGTCTTAGCCCCAAAAGGTAATACCACAAACATGGTTTACAAAGAATTTCTGGGGTAAATGAAACTCAATTTTTGGGTGAGTTTTTATACTTCAGGAATTTTCAGATAATGTCTTAGTACAATGCCGAGGAACGATTACTTTGATCAAATTACGAAATCCACGCGAGCGCAGCCGCGGGTAACTGCTAGTCTAATATAAGAACCAATAAGCTCAATGTAAGTAAAGTATAAGTAAAGTACCTACTTAACTAAAAAAACATACTTACGTAACTATTTTATTTCTTCGATTACAGGCCCGAGTGTGCAACGCGGAGGCGTGTTCTAAACGTGGTTGTACGGATTTGAGCCTTCAAAGGTGAGACTGTATAACAAGTACCATGGCCATACTTACGTCGAACAATCGACTTTAGTACTATCTTTGATGAAACTGTCAGGGTGCAAGGAGTGGCGCTACTTCACGCCGTACTTGTACTATTCAATATACTATTGATAATCTGGAGGTCTGCCTTACAACGTTTCTTGATGCATTCCAAATTAAAAAGGAAGATAACTTCGTTGCTGTTTGAAAGCAATGTTGTATTATTTTAGGTGCGTTTACCGAGTGTTCGTAACAAGTTTAAAAAGAACTTTATATGTTAGTGTCTGTTTATTTTCTAAGTATGAATACGATGCCTTTCTGAGAATTATTAATGTACCAACATTTGCGAGTTTAGATTAAAAATGTTATTTCAGATAAAAGCTGCGATTTCTAAATTTAATACCTTTTTCTGATAACATGTGTAATTCTTCTTTCTTACTAGGTAAGCCATGATTTGTAAAAGTACCATTTTCTTTCGTAAAACTTTATTTCAGTTTCTCATGTAAGTGAAGTAAACTCGTGCCCTCATCCCGATGCGGTGCAGCTTATTTTAGGCACACCCCCCAATGTAGATGAGCTGCATGTACCATTTAACCACATACCAGTCCTCCTGCTATTCTTAAGTTTCTGGCAGTACCGCGAATCGACCCCGGGCTCCCGAGGACGGCACCCAATAACACTAGGGAGGCGGACAGTTTCGCGTCTGCGAACGTGCTTCTCAAAACTTTTTTTACCGCCCCAAGTAGAATGAAACGTGCGCAGTCATTTCTAGGTGGGAACAGCATGAGCTGAAGTGTTTTCACGTATTTACTTTTGCCTCTTCTGCATAAAGTGCTCAGAGGCACTTGTCCAGTTGTCCGGCCGCACCTTTCAATTTTATCTTTACTTAATTAATGACAGTCTGCAAAACTGTAACTTGATAAGGTACAAATGACGAGAAATGATCAGATATTAGAATATAAGTTTGCAATAATATCTCTCTGTATCTTTTCAAATTGAGTTTTGCGGAACGTTGTTAATTTCCTAATAAAGTACAGATAATTCTCTGGTATTGTGTGATTATTATTGCCCTATTCTAACATTTCCTAAAACAGAAATCATCGTCAAAATTTGGAAAAATTAGGCATGTATATCTCGCAAACTATTAGAATTTGTACTAACATGGGAACTGTTTAACTTAGATCAGACAGATTTCAGTGAAACTTGGGTGGATGACAAACATATCCTAAATTTAATCGTGCTAATCATCTTGCCATAAGAGTATTGGTAGTGTTATAATTAATTGCTGAAAAATAGCTGGGCGGATCGGAGTATTTAGCTAATGATGACTAGCAACGACTTCGCGTATGAATTGAATATACCTTTTATAAATTTACACAAATCACTTTATACCGAAAATAGTATTTTGCCAACAGAATTTCATGCTCTATAAACATATTTTACTAACACGTACATTATATAAATAAATCAAACTATTAGTGTTTTACTACTTCTGTATCGTTTAAATGGAAGCTAAAATAGTGTGCAGCGTTCAATATTGACCACCTGCATATAAACGTGCATGCTATTAACATAATTTTTTGTTTGCACAAACGAGGAAACTGTCGAATTCCTGTTAAAAACCACTCATTTTGGATTCCGTGGACAACCTATATAACAATGGCAAGCATGAAGTGATGTTCTAGTGTTTTAATTCATCGATCTACCAAGCTTCATTACAATCAATGACTTCGATACACCACGTAGGCCTACCATTTAAAACTGTAGCAAAATTCTCCGTACTTTAAGTATGCAAATATTATTCTACGCAGAATGACTATTACCATTAAGTTAATTATGCTGTATTGGGTCTGGTCCTAACCAAATAGTTTCTTGTAGGGCATAATGAGTTAAAAGGCCAGACGGTTATGAGCGCACAGTCAAAAACGCATTAGCAGGACACTTCAGTTAATGTTTGTGTTACACTTATCCATATCAGGAGATTTCATATTTTTTTCTACATATAAACCACAAATATCCTTGTTCAGGGAGGCATGCTTTTCAAACGTGAGTTTTTAAAAATTCGAAATTTGGTCCTGTTAACAACAATCTGCCCGTATCGATGTACATACATCAAAAATGTTTTGCGTCACCTCGGACCAAAAATTTCCTGACTCTTTACAATACAGTGAAAAAAGAATTATACAGAGGTACCATATCAGATATTATGTATTGCCCAACAAAACAACAAATGCGAGCCTCTACAATAATGCAGCGTTGCTTTCTCAATTTGAGTCACTGAATATAGCACATACCAGTACTTGTCATACCAGGTAGCACGTCCCCTTGCACTGACACATACCTGAATTCATCTTGCCACACTGTTCACTAGTTCATCAAGGTAATGGTGGTATAAATTGCCCCATCCCTCAACGATGATTCGGCGTAGCAAAGAGTGGTTGGTCAGTATGCAAATAAACGGTCCACTGTAATTCATCCCAGACCATCTTCGATACGGTCGGTTCAAATCCGGAAAACACGGTGGCCACTCTAGTCGAGCTTTATCATGATCACGAAGGAAGGGAAGTCATTAATGAGAATCTAACGACGGATGCGAAAATTACCGTCTAATTATGACAAATTATCCTACAAAATGCAGGAGATACGAGTCACCATGGGTCGGAGGATGTCGTCCGTGTATCGTACAACCGTGACATTGCCTGCATGCCTAGGAGTGGCGTACGGTAGCCCCACATAACGCCACCCCAAAACATCAGGGAACCGCCACCTTGCTGCACGCGCTGGACAGTGTGTCTGAGACGTGACGCTTGACCAGATTATCTCCAGACACGTTACCGACGACCATCGGGAACAAGCCTTATGCGACACTCATCGTTGTAAAGGACTTTATGCCAATTCTGATGAGACCATTCAGCATAATGTTGGGCCCATCTGACAGGATGTAATGTCTAGGCTTGAGAACCGGACCTCGCCAAGGGCGTCCAGAATGAAGTTGTACCTCGTGCAACCTGTTTCTCACAGTCTGAGTTGAAACACGGCGAACTGTGGCTCGCCAAAGAACATTATTCAACATGGCGGCAAGGCGTTCAGAGTTTCTCCCAGATGAATTTCGGAGGAAACAGTCTTGGATTTCAGTCGTAGCTATTGGACGACCTGTTGAAGCAAGTCAACAGATTCTGTGTCCCTGTACCACACCCATGCTCGAACCACGTCACTTTGATTATAGCCTGCAGGTCGAGAACTGTCCTTGTTGACCTTCCTTTTTGACATAATATAGAGGATGGTTGCCCAGTTTTACATCATCTTAACACAATAATAACCACCACTACCACTCTTGACATAATGCGATTATGAGTATACTTTCACGTGTCGATATTGTGCGCCTTGCCAACCTAGACGGTCACTACTCTGCTTAGAACACACCACTAATACTTCCACACTAGTGCTACAACTTCAACTGAAATACTACCTCTCATCTGAGCGTGGCGTTCTGCCTGTGGGCTGGAATATGTGCAGGTGTGAGTATATTTACGAACATCCTACGGCGGTCATCTTCCCGGTCTGCATAGGACAAGCCAAGAGAGCAACACAACTAAATGACACACAGGAGTGATGCAAAAACCCTTTTTGGATGTGTGTAGAATTCAGTAAGCAAGAATTCAGCAAGAACAACAGTCATTGTGCTGTGACCAACCTGTATTCTGAAAAATATGGTCTGTATAAAAATTAAAGGTGAAATAGTTATTGAACAACTAAGGAGCTCTTTTACTGCTTGTATGGATCTCCCAATTTCACCAGGAAACAGTCACCCTATAATATCAGTATTACATTTTAAACAAAGAGCATGCATATCCGCCTCCGTGGTGTAGTGGTTAGTGTGATTAGCTGCCATCCCCGGAGGCCCTGGTTCGATACCCGTCTCTGCCACGAAATTTGAAAAGTGGTACGAGGGCTGGAACGGGGTCCACTCAGCATCGGGAGGTCAACTGAATAGAGATGGATTCGATTCCCACCTCAGCCATCCTGCAAGTGGTTTTCCGTGGTTTCCCACTTCTCCTCCAGGTACCTAACTTAAGGCCACAGCCGTTTCCTTCCCTCTTCCTTGTCAATCCATTCCAATCTTCCCATCCCCCCGCAATGCCCCTGTTCAGCATAGCAGGTGAGGCCGCCTGGGCGAGGTAGTAGTCATCCTCCCTAGTTGTATCCCCGACCCAGAGTCTGAAGCTACAGGACACTGCCCTTGAGGTGGTAGAGGTGGGATCCACCGCTGAGTCCGAGGGTAAACCGACCCTGGAGGGTAATCGGATAAAGAAGAAGCATAAGAAGAAGCATACATTCCGTCACTATGGAAGAAACACATGAGTGAATAGATCTACCACACACCTCTATGTTACCTTGCTATAAACTGTTGACGGAATCTTTTGAAACTAAATCGTTCTACCGCATGTGGCCGGAAATTAAAAAAGACTACTTGAAACATTCAGCTAAATTTCCTCTGTGTTTATCAATCGAGAGTGTGACCAGATTAGTGGACTATACATACCGAAAGTTCAACCTGTATACAATGATATAAATGAGTATCAGACGTTAAGGTGCTGGAGGAGCAATCCGAGACATCCAGTACATCCCCGTCTATTTGTAAGTGCCTGAGTGGAGTTGAACAAGTCTACAAAGAGTTAGCCAACCGTTTACGCATCGCAGCCAACGGCGTAGTCCGTCGTCTCAGTGGAATGTTCAGCAGCGGTTAGTTTATGTAAAACGAATTAATATTTATTCCGAGTCATTCCAGATTAAGATTGCTTAGTAAGTGAGGTAAAAAAAACTACTGGCCAATGAGAGATAAGGAAAGTAACACACCACCTGTTCTTGACTTCTGATGTAGGTCATGAGAGTAGTGAGGTTAGCTCAATAAGCACTAGATAAATCCTTCTTTAGATCAATGGTAGAGAGTCCGCCTCCCGATCCCAGGACCGTTGGTTCAAATGCGGCAGTAGTAGCTGGATTTTTTTGAAGGACAGCCACTTGTTTACTACGTAATATATACAATTACGTTATGTTAGGAAATATTTTAATTTAATTTGAACTGACGGAGAGAACGTTGTACCTCTTCCAAATAGTACTCGATTTATATCTGCCACACATGCATACTTTTATAGTTTAGATATATTGAACCATACAGTTCATGGACCAATAGTATAGATTTTAGTATTAGATATTGCGATTACCTGAGGCCACCAAGGAAGTCATTGTCTTATAGTTTATTTCATAAAAGATTCCAGAAGAAGCGTTCTCGTGGGAAGAGAGCTAGAGCATCATTATGAAAGTTTCCAGAGCCTCATTAAAGGGATTTATGGCCCAAGCCAGGCCTCTTAATGGAGATTGGGGACGCTCCCCGGATCGCGGCAAACTAACCTTCGGAGGGAAGAAGGAATTAATTTCATATATCTCGTTACGAAAGAGATGCATTGGATCTGATACAAGAATTGCAACCTGCATAATTTATGCTGAATTTTGATATGCAACATGGCTGTAGTCATAAATGCATTCGTTAAGTAGGGTACTTGACGTGCTTTGTGCGGGAAAACTTCGAGTCGCGGGCGCGCGTATCCTACACGCGATCAAGCGGCGTGGCTACGCCAACCTGATTATAAATGCTGGTCCGCCTGGCACGTCAACCTCATTCTATGACCGTAAGGCTGCTAGAACGAAGTCGTCATGCTGCGAGGCGGCACCGAGAACAACGTTTTATCTTCGAGCTGCACATACAACTGGCACTACTGAATCTGGAAGAAAGTAAGTTATTAACCCGCATATTCAGCTGAATTCTTGATATTACCTGTGTTGATTTGCTGTGGTGAGATGAGGTACTGCCTATAATAGACTGATGAACTAGTAGCTTCATATTTCTGTGAGGTCAAGTTGTAACTGACGTAATGCTAGAATAAATGTAGGCTCAGGGTAGTTATGGTACAACGACATGTTGTCCGAGTGAAAGAATAAAATAACAGTGTTACCAAGTTTGATGAAGAAAACTATAGTGTACCAGGTTTAGAATTCAGAACAAGACTTGGTCAATGTAACGTGTGAGGCACGATATTAGTGGAAACGGGCATCGAGTCTGGACAGTCTGTAATAAGTAATTTTTTCAGTTACCCCTGCATCAAGCCAGTACGAGCTTCTACGTAATCATTGCGAGGAAGCCACAATGGGAGCTGAAGCCGGCACGACATCGGGAATCGATCCAGGAACGTGGGGCGTACCTGATCAGCGCGACGTCGAAGGGGACATCTTCCAACCATCTAAGGAGCTGTACGAAGGGTTCACGCCAGATAGAATGTCTCCAGTCGTTCACCGGTATCTGCTGCAAGCGTCGCAGTTTGTCATGATGTGGTAAATTCAGTGGTCCACAGGAAGGGCCGCTCCGTCATGTCATCAATCATATAAGGTCAGAGCTTTCCAAATCTGTTTCAAGCATGTCATTTAAATTTAGATAGGAACAGGGGGGCCGTCAGCCAACAGGTTAGTTTATGGTAGGAAAATTCTTGGTAATATATAGCTAGGCCTCAAGCTCGAACCCGGTACGTTAGTGTAGGCAGTAGGTTGTTTATTCCTTGTTGCTGTGATTATATTTCATTTCGATAGTATGATATTAGTGTACGTGTAATCTTCTTGGGTCAGGTCGAACTCCCTTGGTCATGTTACGTAAGTCTGACCGACAGGCACTGTTTATAGTGTAGCGTTTAGGCATATGTCTCTGCAGACGTAGGTTGTGTATTTGAGATCAGGATTTACCTCGTAACTCACCTAGCTTAACTGACAGGGTGGGCGAGTCCGTATGTTTGAGAGATTTGGGCATTATGCATGTAGCTGACGGTATGAATTGATATGAGAGAACCCCAACACAGATTAAGAGTGTATTAGATGCATATGAGGTGCCTTATTATGGCTATGTGATGATAGCTTACTGAATTGTGCCTTTGTATTATTAAGGATGAGCCCATTGGAAGTGGAAATGAGATTTGTTGTAATGCTTGTGGCAATGAGATGAGGGCGTGTAGCCCATGGGTATTTAAGAGAGCGCTTTAGCAGCTAGATTATGCGAGATACATTGAGTAGCGATGTTTCCTTGCACTCAGCCTACAAGTCAGTCAGCTGAGCTCATAAATTGTGTGGACGGCCGCCTGTCGAGTGCACTGCTGGTGAGGGTTGTTGTGCCTGACGTCACAGTTTTGAAACTCGGTTATATTGCTGTCTGCAGCTTGTCGAGTGTGTAGAGGGGAAAGGACGACCTTGATGTTTTTACGCAGGGAGAGATTTTAGTTCTGTTTGTTCTGCTTTATTTTAACGCTTGCCCGTTTTATGTTTACCCCTGGACAAGATGGTTGTGTTCCTTTTTAGATTGTTTTTTTGTATATGATTATTCAACGCCTTGCTCTTCATTGGACCAGGGATCGAGAACGGGTCAAGGCACTGTACATTATGTGTTTATATTTGTGTGTACCGGGGTTCGATGATACGAGGCATAGTAAAATTTTATGATGTGGAGATTACTGTTAGATGTGTATTTCAGCAGATATCAATTTTCTCTTTATTTTATTACTTACACAATTGTACGATGCTTGTTACAGCAAAGCTGTTTCGTGAAGGCAGTGAACTGGTAACCATCGGCTCAACATTATCTTTACCCCAGTCACATTTGAAAGCTCTTATATTTGTAAATAGTATTTTTATGTAATAAATCCCTGATTGTAAAACTTTGAATGCAGCGATGTTTTCTGTTAGATATTTTTGGTAGGATTTTTCTCGTACCCTGCATCATTTCGTATCCACCTAAGTTATCTTTTATGCCCTCATTTTCCACCCAGATACCCTGATTCATGTTCTACTGAGCTGCAGATTGTGGATACGCCTGTAAGGTAAGACATGTGCCGTACATACATCTTTTCTTGGATGTATGGGTCACTATGATGTTCTTGGTTCGAATTCGGCATTTGCCTGATGGGAATCAGAAACATTATAGGGCACAATATTATGTACCGTATTTGTGTTATTTACATTTAGGAATTCGTATTTGTGTTAATCGTAGTAGTACAAGCATGGCTTCCTTGTATGTTTATATTTTACTAACATGCAGAAGTAACATGTGGTTTCAATTCAGCGAGTGAAATATCTAAACTAGTGATTTTTCATTGATGTGTATCATCTTATTTCCTTTGTAAATGTGTGATTTATAGCGTAGAGTTCTTTTTCTTTGCTTTACTTCGCCCCGACACAGATAGGTCTTATGGCGACGATGGGATAGGAAAGGCCTAGGAATTGGAAAGAAGCGGCCGTGGCCTTAATTAAGGTACAGTCCCGGCTGCCGACAGTGGGGCTCGAACCCACTATCTCCCGATTACTGTATACTGGTCGCACTTAAGCGACTGCAGCTATCGAGCTCGGTATAGCATAGAGTTCATAGTGCGTCGTTTTAGTGTATAGATAAGTAGTAATTATAGTGGTAACCCCGTAAGGCCTAATCACGCCACCGTAACGCTTAACTGATATGTAAACACATCCACATATTACACATATATAGTGATACTTAACACTTTTCATACAAAACGGAAACGAAATATTCCAAGGGAATAGCATTTGTCACCATCTTGAATAATTTAAATCAATTAATCATAAGGAGCACGCTTAAATCTGGATTTAAAAACACTCCGTAATACTCTTCTTATGGAAGACCGCCTTGTTTTGCCCTACATCAGCTGATCGCTCAGAGCGTGATGTTGGTGTCACGCTTGGCCGGCAGAAACATAGGGAGTGACCTCTCGAAGGAACTAAGCTTAGACAGAGCAAGCGCGCTTCTTGTGGTCTACTACACCGTGCGCTCGCTGCCATCTTACTACGCCAGTCATCTTCTGTCCGGCTTACTGCTACCCAAGCTACCAGCCACCCATGTATAGAGATCAGTGATCCCACCTCCACCGTCTCAAGGTCAGTGTCCAGGAGCGTGAGACATCGGGTCGGGGATACAACTGGAAAGGAGGACCAGTACCTCGCCCAGGTGGCCTCACCTGCTATGCTGAACTGAGGCCTTGTGGGGGTTGGGAAGATCGGAAGGGATAGACAGGGAAAAGGAAAGGAACTGGTCGATGCCTTACACTAGGTACCATCCCGGCATTTGCCTGGAGGAGAAGTGGGAAACCACGAAAAACCACTTCGAGGATAGCTGAGGTGGGAATCGAACCCACTCTACTCAGTTGACCTTCCGAGGCTGAGTAACCCCGTTCCAGCCGTCGTACCACTTTTCAAATTTCGTGGCAGAGTCGGGAATCGAACCTGGGCCTCCGAGGTTGGCAGCTAATCAAACTAACCACTACACCACAGAAGCGGACATGTTTGGTGTTTATCCGACAACATTAATTAAAATAGATACTTTTTTACAGTTTCCATTACATCGCACTGATACAGATAGGTCTTACAGCATTTGACTGATGTGAAAATGGGAAACCACGGAAAACAATTTTCATTTTAGAAACTGTTACAGCTATTTTAGTATCTGGAGGAATCTAGATTTTTTCATCTCCCTTATGTTCCTGCAAGAAAATTGGCTGTTTTTATAAGTAACAAGAGTTACAGGGGCTCACTATCCGAGACGGTAAAGGTATGCCCGGTTCGCCCACAAGGACATGGATTCGATTTCCCGTCAGAAAGTCGAGAAATTTAGAAAGGAGATGTCCTCTTCTGGAGAGGCACGGGACCCTGAAGTTCACTCAGCCTACAACAAAAATGAGTAACATGCTAATTCCTGTCAACAAGGACGGCCGGCCGTAGAGCTAATCACTCTATCTTATTCAGTGCCGAAGTTACGGATAGTGGAAGCTCCCACCTTCTATTCCTCCAAGGGCCTTCATAGCCTGTAAGGAGATGATTCTGCTTGGCTTTGCGTTGCTCTATCACGAGTTAAACCTTCTATAAATTTCTTTCCTGAATAGGAAAACAAGGACTTCACCTCTAAGACCTCTCAGAGGCATAGTCTCTTAGTCGTCGTTCTTTTGTTCCCATGATATCGGGGTTCGATTCCGAATCAAATCTGTGACATTTGAGAGAGTTTGAACACAACTCCCTGGCATTGGCTTCTGGTGTGTAATAGAAGTCCTGCGATATAGAATTTCCAATTTCTGATGTCCAAATTGAAGGGATACTAAAATATAACTTTACCTATTTAATGTATATACTTCCTCTCAGTTCTAATTGTGTCCTTGTCCCTTAGTTTGCAACAAAAACACAATTTTCAATCCATCATGCCATCAACTATGCACAAATTTCTAGTCTATGGACAATTAAACCATTTATCATACACGCTGGTTATGTTCTCCTTTCACAGTGACCATGCTCTTCTTGATGTCGGGCAAAAGAGATCTTCAGACCGTGGAGAAACTAGTAACGTGTCCACTGCATGTCAAGCATTGATTGATGAGCCTTGTTTATTTGTCAGCCTTCAAGTTACGTCATTATTCAAATAATGTTACGGTCCGTACACTTGTTGATCTAGGTACTGCATTTGCGATGAGACGTCTCTCTCTACGGATCGGCTGTGTAACACAGCTGCTCAGGCTTTCAACTCCTTTTCTCAAGGATGGAGTAACCAAGCCCTTCATATATGACTGGTACGTAAGGGCCTTAATTTATTTTAAAAAATCGGGAAGGCAAGCCGGAAAGTTTACTGATACGTTAAAGAACTTCTTCCAGAAAAAAGAAATGGTACTTGGAGTCTGTTAAAACCATTCACAGAGGGTTGAGCTTATATGCAGATTAATTGGTTGGTTGGTTGGTCGGTCGGTCGGTCGGTCGGTCGGTCGGTCGGTCGGTCGGTCGGTCGGTCGGTCGGTCGGTCGGTCGGTCGGTCGGTCGGTCGGTCGGTCGGTCGGTCGGTCGGTCGGTCGGTCGGTCGGTCGGTCGGTCGGTCGGTCGGTCGGTCGGTCGGTCGGTCGGTCGGTCGGTCGGTCGGTCGGTCGGTCGGTCGGTCGGTCGGTCGGTCGGTCGGTCGGTCGGTCGGTCGGTCGGTCGGTCGGTCGGTCGGTCGGTCGGTCGGTCGGTCGGTCGGTCGGTCGGTCGGTCGGTCGGTCGGTCGGTCGGTCGGTCGGTCGGTCGGTCGGTCGGTCGGTCGGTCGGTCGGTCGGTCGGTCGGTCGGTCGGTCGGTCGGTCGGTCGGTCGGTCGGTCGGTCGGTCGGTCGGTCGGTCGGTCGGTCGGTCGGTCGGTCGGTCGGTCGGTCGGTCGGTCGGTCGGTCGGTCGGTCGGTCGGTCGGTCGGTCGGTCGGTCGGTCGGTCGGTCGGTCGGTCGGTCGGTCGGTCGGTCGGTCGGTCGGTCGGTCGGTCGGTCGGTCGGTCGGTCGGTCGGTCGGTCGGTCGGTCGGTCGGTCGGTCGGTCGGTCGGTCGGTCGGTCGGTCGGTCGGTCGGTCGGTCGGTCGGTCGGTCGGTCGGTCGGTCGGTCGGTCGGTTGGTTGGTTGGTTGGTTGGTTGGTTGGTTGGTTGGTTGGTTGGTTGGTTGGTTGGTTGGTTGGTTGGTTGGTTGGTTGGTTGGTTGGTTGGTTGGTTGGTTGGCTGGCTGGCTGGCTGGCTGGCTGGCTGGCTGGCTGGTTGGTGCCACTTTCAGTGTAGTTATCCTGAACTACTGCTTAATGGAGAATAATAAATATAACGGTAGTGGGGTGAGCACTGGTATTTACAGTACCTAGCTTTTTCATAATTCCTTCACTACTTGTACGATCAGATGAATGAGTTGATAAGAAATCACCTGAAAAGCGAAGGATGTTCTGAAATCCTTGCCATAATGGGAAATTGTTACTTGTTTTTATTTTATTTTTAATTATTTTTTTCGTCACACTGAGACATATAAATCTTATGGCGACGAAGGGATAGGAAAGATCTAGGGGTGGAAAAGAAGACCGGGAAACCACCGAAACCCATATTCAGGGCTGTCAACTGTGAGGCTCGAACCCACTACCTCCCGAATGCAAGCTGATAGCTACGTGACCCAAGCCACGTGGCCAATTGCTCGGTAACGGGTAATTGATAACGATGATGATGGTGATGAAGATTGTTATTTTTAAAGGGGCCTAACATCTAGGTCATCGGGTCCTAATGGTACGAAATGAGACGAAATGTAATGACAATTAAAATTCCAAAGCTCATCCAGTGACCAGAATTATGATGAAGAAAAAGGATTGCATGAATGTGATTTTAAAATAATCAGCGGATCCAACTGACAATATTGAAAATTAAAATAATTCCAAAATCCATCCTCTAAGTAGAATTCAAAAAGACGGCGATGAAAAATGATTATCAGTGGATCCGACCCGCAATGCCCCACCTTCCCATAAAATAACTTAAAACAATGGTATAAATTGAACAATGGACTGCTTCCAAATCAATATCCTCAATCGATGATGCTTGATGTCTAAAGGGGTCCAAGATCAAGCTCACCAGCCCCTCATAATGCAATTAATCGCTGGGAAAGTAGAACCATGTTGTTCCTCATGTAGCGGTACTAATCACGAGTAACGTAGACTCACACGATGTTCCTCACATAATTGCACCACTCATAGGTAACGCAGACCCATGGTGTTCTTCACGTAGTGGTTCTAATCACAGCAGCTGCCCAGAACCGTGGTGTTAGTGGTACTAATCATAGGTAACGTAGACCCACAGTGTCGCTCATATAGTGGTACTAATCACAGGCAACGACCAAGACCGTTGTGTTTCTCACATAGTGGTACTAACCTCAGTTAAAGTAATCCCATGGTGTTCCGCATATAGTGGTACTAATTACGGACACTGTAAACCCTACTGATCCACTCACCATGATACTAATCACTGATCCATGGTGTTCCTCATATTGTGGTATGAATCGCAAGTAAAATCGACCCATGGTGTTCCACGCGTGATGGTACTAATCACAGGTAATCTTATGGTTCAAAATCCATCACCCCTTGGTCGCCCCTTTTACTCGCCTAGTACGACAGGCATGGGATACCGTGGGTGTATTCTTTGTCTGCATTCCCCACCCACAGGGGTTAGTGGGAAATCAAACCAAGATCTCGGTAAGTTAATGTTAAGCCACTACAACTCATGTACTAGCGTGCATATTGAGTAATTAACTAGGGTTACGTCCGCCTCCGTGGTGTAGTGGTTAGTGTGATTAGCTGCCACCCCCGGAGGCCCGGGTTCTATTACCGGCTTTGCCACGAAAGTTGAAAAGTGGTACGAGGGCTGGAACGAGGTCCACTCAGCCTCGGAAGGTCAAGTGAGTAGAGGTGGGTTCGATTCCTACCTCAGCCATCCTGGAAGTGGTTTTCCGTGGATTCCCACTTCTCCAGACAAATACCGGGATGGTACCTAACTTAAGGCCACGGCCGCTTCCTTCCCTCTTCCTTGTCAATCCCTTCCAATCTTCCCATCCCCCCGTAATGCCCCTGTTCAGCATAGCAGGTGAGGCCGCCTGGGCGAGGTACTGGTCATTTTCCCCTGTTGTATCCCCGACCAAATGTCTCAGGCTCCAGGACACTACCCTTGAGGCGGTAGAGGTGGGATCCCTCGCTGAATCCGAGGGAAAAACCAACCCTGGAGGTAAGCAGATTAAGAAGAAGAAGAACTAGGGTTACGATTGGTAAATGGGGCCTGTTTATAAAATAAGGAACTATCCGAGCATCCTCGTTCATTTCCGACTGTTCCAAGACGAACAAAGTAGAAGGAAATTGTTCATATTAAGATGAAGTGTTGCACTAAGAAGCTACTTTAAACGTAGCTATTGTTCGTCAGAACTGCGCTGAAATATAAGCTCTATTGTTCACCAAGCAATCGTCCGATTTCTCTAGGGAACATCTCGTTAACGACTGTAGTTCTGAAGCTCCACTTCATTGGGCCCTTCATTACAGATCCATATGTGAGACTGGCGGTATTAACATTGTATCTTTTAACAGAGGAAGTTGTATTGTCAAGAAGAGTGAAGGCTTTACTCTTCATCCATAGAAACGACGAAAGTATTCCTCAATCACGATTGCCTTTATCGACTGTTTTGTATATCAAAAGAAAACTGCCAAAGAAAGCTCCAGAGACACTACTTTTGGACCAAGTACTTGTAATACATGTCGTGGAATAGATATATACATTTTCGAGTTATTTGAGACAGAGATAAAACTAAGCAAATTAAAGGAACATATTCGAAAGTGAGAAGAGCCTCTGTGGCTCAGGTGGTAGTGCGCCGGCCTCTCACCGATGGTTTCCGTGGTTCACATCGCGGTCACTCCATGTGAGATTCGTGCTGGACAAAGCGGAGGCGGGACAGGTTTTTGTCTGGGTACTCCGGTTTTCCCTGACATCTTTCATTCCAGTGACACTCTTCAATATTATTTCATTTCATCTGTCAGTCAATAATCATTGCCCCAGAGGAGTGCGACAGGCTTCGGCAGCAGGCATGATTCAAATCCTCGCCGCTAGATTGGGGCTTCAATCATTCCATTCCTGACCCGAGCGAATGACTGGAAACAGGCTGAGGATTTTTTCATTCGAAAGTGAGACAGAACATTTCGTGAGATGTATAGTAGGTAAAAAGTATATGTATAAAATTGAAAATCCTTTTCTGGATAACTATCTCGATTGTGTCATTTTCCCTTTAATTTAGTCTGTCAAATATAGGAATAAATTTAAAGGACAAACTCTTCCTCTAGAGATCCGTAATATACATATATAAGCGTTACTAAGTTCGCAATAATGAAGTTTCAGATGTCAAGTTTCGGCCCCTGTCTGAGTATCAATGAAAACTACCCTATCGAGCAAGTGGATGCGCACCATCCTGTGGCGCAACCTGTGTGCTGCAGTGAGCCACAATGACACAACGCGCCCAGTCCACGAACTTGCTGACTTTACCAAGTAGATTGAGAGCCATGAGAACTCGTAATCTTAAGTAGTCGAGGGTCCAGGGTTCAAGTCTCAGTAATGTGACAATTCTAATGCACAGTTTAAAACATAATGCTTCTGAGAACAGTTCATTGATATATGGACATTTATGATGAATTCGGTATGCACCTCACGTTTATTGGTTGTTGAAAATGAAAACCTACAACATGTTTTCCAGTCATTGACCGGGTCAGGGATGGAATGAATGAAGCAGATATAGGCTATTAATACGATGGGGTCGCCACTCCCAAAGTGATTTATTAATGACTGACAGATGAAATGAAATGAAATGATATGATAGTGGAGAGTGTTGTTGGAATGAAAGATGACAGGGAAAACGGAGTACCCGGAGAAAAACTTGTCCCGCCTCCGCTTTGTCCAGCACAAATCTCACACAGAGCGACCGGGATTTGAACCACGGTATTCAGCGGTGAGAGGTCGACGCGCTGCCGTCTGAGCCATGGAGGCTCTTATTGGTTGTTATCGCATACAATTATATCTTGATTGTTAATTAATAAATTAAATTAATTTTGTCATTAATCATGACATTAATTTCCTATCAATTATTATACGTAATAATCGATTAGTGGTGCTTTGATAAGATGTTATTCCAGTTGCAATCTACTTTATTGTTAATTTATTATCAATCTAATTGTTATTCATTATACATTTATTTACAATCAATTATAAAGGTATTTATTTATAATTAATTTATAATGTGTTTCGATAAGGTTTTACCCAACTTCAAATTAGTTTAATATATATTTAGTCAATTATTGTATTTAATATCACTATCATTTGTAACAATTTCTAATTATTCCAGTTTGTTTTTCAATTAATTCTAATTAGTATAATTTAAATTTAACCTATTTTCTCTTTCATGATAATTTTCAACTGCCATACTCATTTAACCTCATATAAATAATCATAATTATTGTGAACTCATCTAAATAATCTTTCGGTCTTGTCATTTTGTAAATTCCTTATATGTTATTACCTCAGTTTTCCTTTTATATTCATTATTTTAATCTGTTTCCTTTGATAAAATAAACATTTAATTTAGAGCAGTCTGTTCTATTTCGCAGATTAGCGGTAGTTAGGGACCATTATGTACCTATGACGACGTGCAGACGGTCTGCGCCCTGGCAGAAGAGGACCTTTGTATATAAGTACTAGCAAGATACCCGTGCTTCGCTACGGTATTATAATGAAATTTATAATTGAATGCTTAACGTTTTATATATAATCCGCCGAAATTCGCGATGTGACTCGTTTTCTGAGAGAATCCGCCAAAATTCGTGATCTGATTCGTTTTCTGAGAGATTACGGCAAAGTTCCACCCATTTTCAATCTTTCTTTCCAGCAATCGATTTCGTTCTTCCCGGGCTAATTCCAGGTATTCCACTCGGTCAGTTGGGTCCTTAAATCTTTGCCATCTTTTCCTATAAGCATTTTTAATATGGTTCAAATCCTTGAGGATATCCGGCGTGGTGTCGTCTTGGGTGCCTTGGCGGTACTGAACCAGCAGCCGGACTGCATTCGTAGTCACTACCCGGCCAGGACCCGTTACGACGGTCCTGAATATTATTATTATTATTATTATTATTATTATTATTATTATTATTATTATTATTATTATTATTACGGGGATACCCATGGAATGCAGAGGTGAAAGAAGGTGCGGGCTAGAATGGGTCTAACTACAAAGCTGAGATATTGATTAAAATTGCATTAAAGGTTATATTTTCGAAAATAGCAAAACTTAACAATTTTCACATAAAACTTCAGACTTTAACAAATAACAAGTCAAATCAGGTACAAGACCAGGAAAGCGAAGATTTAGAGACAATTTAACAATGTGGGCCACAAGCCCTAATTTTTACAATTTCTGAGCTCTCAGCTCACAACCACCTATTACCAAAGGGCAGAAAACCCCTTCCTTCAAGGAGCCTTGGCTCCAAAAACCATATCAGGCCTCCTAGAGGCACTTTTACCACATATAAAAGAGCCTATCAAAGGCCACAACAGTCTTTACCATTAACTGCCCTCAAGGCATACTTACAAAGAAACAGGGGTATCTTGGCCTTAGTAGAAAAATAACAGGTTAAGTTAATGGCCCAAAATGCAAAATGAATGGAGGCGAGAATCTGCACTCCTACATGAAACTTCTTAAAACCTAAGAGGCACTAGGCCGATGAAACAGGGGCTATTCCCAAACTATGGAGGTGACTCGTATACAGAATAAATTTAACACATTAAGGAAGAGAAGAAAAACGGTTACGAAAACGTAGTCACCTCAAATCCCAAAATGAAGGGGGGCTCGAGAGGGTAAAGCACTCTCTATCCCCGATTTACAGTTAAAGATATGTGAAGTTTTACAAGGGCGACGGCAATTTACATGTTTGAAGATAGGTTACATAATAAAGGTTTCGGACCTTCCCCGTGGGTTAAACTGCTGAGCTAGCAAGAAATAAAGATGTTAGGCGGCCATTACCTTGTTGAAGAGCAGCTGCCTGATGAAAGGGGGCGCTTCCCGCCTCCTGCTACATGTCCATACACTAAGCTAAATGTTGATGATGTGGCGGAGAGACAAGAAAATCAGCAGTTTCTATACCCTCGAGGAAAATTCGAGACTTTTCATGAATAAAACAGCCACACCCACAGACTTATATTGGCTGGCTAAAAGTTACACATCAAAATTGAAGAAGAAAGACACGATTGGTCAAAAATGAATTACAGAAATAACTGATTGGCTAACTTCAAAACTGGTGGAAAGAAAATATTAATATTGCCAACCCACAAATGAAAGAACGAAATTTAGTTACAGGAAAACTTATGAGTACAAAATATCTTAAAGAAAAGTTCCTTCACTTCGCACCAGGGTGTATGATCATAGTTTTTTTGTAAAGACATCTATAAGAGAATGTCCACACTTCTTGATCAATGGAAACAAAACAAGTTGAAATCCACACAGTATTGACAACTTCGTAATCACAAAATTTACTGTAGTGACATTTTCTGAGAAACTAATGAGTTGATCCAGTTTTTAAAGTTGAGGGTTTCTCCTGTAGAGGAGTACTTTAAGGCGTAAAATTCAAATGTGCGGCGTAGAGGTGTACCAGCCGGTACAATTATTATTATTATTATTATTATTATTATTATTATTATTATTATTATTATTATTATTATTATTCTGGAACCCACAGCAAGATGCAAGACCGCTAACTGGCGGTAAATTACATCTGCTGCCATTGTCATTGCTGAAAATGTGACCAGCACCATCGTCCCGCGTAGGCAAGTGCGCGAGATTTCTGGCGACACGAATGATATACTTCCGTGCATTATTGACCTTATTATAGAGGTGAACAGTTGCACGGTCAATATCATTAATATCGTTTATTTCAAATGTGTTTAAATTTTTATTTATATGCCAGGAGACTATACTGTAATCTAACGTTATGTTCTCCAAAGGAAAAGATGGCTCTTGAAAACGAACCCAGGAAAGATTAGAAGTTATCAGTTTATTATCGGAATAAGTACATTATGAACAGTAAAATCAATTGGTCTCATCGCATTTTTCACCCCACCGCCGTTAATTTAATTTACCGCCACCCCCGAAAAAGGAAGCGTGTTTCTTAATGTTTTAAGCAGATTCCAAATACCAATGTGTTCACGTCTGTTACCTTCACTTCTGAGATATAGCCTAAGTATCCCCATAAAAAGAAATCACTTTTTTTTCACTTCCTTTCACACTCCTCCCCCCCCCCCCTTTAAGTAAATTTTGCGGCAAAAAATACTTGTTTCTTTAATAGTAAAGGATCTTCTAAATACCAATTATCACGACTCTAACATCTTTAGTTTTTGAGATATGTGTCCTCATAAAAGGAATTCAACATATGTGTCCTCATAAAAGGAATTCAACTCCTTATCACCCCCGCCCCCAAGATGATTTCCCCCCAAAAACTCTTTTTTCTTTGTTTTTAAAGGAGATCCAAATACAAATTTTCAGGTCTGTAACAACTTTAGTTTTTAGATGTAAATACCCTCATACAATTATTTCAATTAATTTTTCAATTGTTTCAACTCCCCCCCCCCCACTTTATTAGACTTTCCGAGAATACGCGTTTCTTTAATTTTAAATCAGATTCCAAATACCAATTTTCACGTCTGCAAAATCTTTCTTTTCTGAGATAATAGTATCCTCATACAAAAAATTCAACTAATTTTTCAATTTCCCGTCCCCCACTTTAGGTGGATTTCCGAAAACAAAAAATACGTACTTCTTTATTTTGAAAGGAGATCCTAAATACCAATTTTCAGGTCTGTAATATCTTCTGTTTCTAAAATATAAGTATCCTCATTTAAGGTATTCAACCCCTTTTACACTACTCCTATTGGGATTTTCCGAAAACGAAAAAATACATGTTCCTTTATTTTTAAAAGGGATTCTAAATGCCAATTTTTACATCTGTAAACTTTAAAAGTATTGAGGTATAGATACACTCATTTTAAAAATTCACCCCCTTTCCATCCCCCCATTAATTGGATTTTCCAAAAACAAAAAATGCGTTTCTTTATTGTTAAAAGAGATCCCAAATACCAATTTTCAAGTCAGCACTATCTTCAGTTTCTGAGATATAAGTACCCTCATTAAAGGCATTCAACTCAGTATTCACCCCTTTACACCCCTCCTATTAGGATTTTCCGGAAACAAGAAATGCATTTTTCTTTATTTTTAAAAGAGATTCTAAATACCAATTTTTACATGATTAAACTTTTAAAGTTTTGAGATATAGATACACTTATTTTAAAATTTCACCCCCCTTTTCACCCTCCCATTAACTGGATTTTCAAGAAAAAGTACGTGTTCCTTTATTTTTAAAGGAGAATGCAAATACGAATTTTCAGGTCTGTAATATCTTCAATTTCTGAGATATAAGTATCCTCATTAAAGGCATCAACCCGTTTTTCACCCTTTCACTTCTCCTATTGGGATTTTCCAAAAACAAAACATACGTGTTTCCTTATTTTAAAGGAGATTCCAAATACCAATTTTTACATCTGTAAACTTTTAAAGTTTTGAGATATAGACACACTCATTATCAAATTTCACCCCCCTTTTCACCCCTTCAGCGACGGAATATCCAAAAATCCTCTCTTAGCGAGCACCTACATTGTACTATGAATGTATCCTCAAAATTTCATTTCATTATGTCCAGTAGTTTTGGTTCGGCGATGATGAATCAGTCAGTCAGTCAGTCAGTCAGTCAGTCAGTCAGTCAGTCAGTCAGTCAGTCAGTCAGTCAGTCAGTCAGGAAATGTTATTTTATATATACAGATAGATTTAAGCGAGCGCCAAGGCAAAATCCAAGAACCCATATTTCTCATGCAAGGACCTCGAAGTGAGTATTAAAGGGTACATAAAGGAAAGACATACAGGCACAGAACGTACCAGCTACCACATGAGACTCCTTCTTACACTCAATGTTCTAAATGCCCTCCATTATGTTTTATAATTAATTAATAACATGTTTCGATAAGGTTTTACACAGTTTCAAAATAGTTTCATGTAGATTTAGTCAATTATTGTATTTAAGATCAGTATAATTTGTAACCAATTTCTAATTATTCCAATAAGTTTTACAATTAATTCAAATTAGTATAATTATTGTGCACTCATCTAAATAATCTTTCGTTCTTGTCATTTTATAAATTCCTTACATCAGTTTAAATTGACGAATTCAATCTCGGCTCGGTTCAATCTTATTCCAAAATACTCAAATGCGCCAACCTTGTGTCGGTAGACTTACCGAAGCGTGAAAAAACTCCTGCGGGACAAACATTTCCGACACATTGGCGTCTCTAGAAATCGTCAAAGTAGTTGGTAGGACGTAGAACTAATAATAATATTATCTAGTGAGAAATTCATCCCTCATCAATACTAGGAACTTGAAGGAAAAATTGATAGAGCCTATACGTAAAGAAGGACATGGAAATGGAGGAAGTAAGAGTGAAGAAGATAGTGCAGTTTAACCTAGAAAAACTCAATCTATAGCTAAAATAATATACAAAAGAAACAGTAATAAGAACCAAAGTCGGCCAAGGTCTGTGTCTCAGCTGCAGAAAGTGGACAGCCAGGTGTCAGTCTCGGGAAGGATGTTGGAGCAGCTGAGGGTAAACAAGCTCGAGTGACAAGAAGCGTGAGTTGAAGTGCATTTTCATCAGATGTGAATGACAGGAGTACTATGTAAGTTACACACAGCCACTCTTAGTTTATAGACTGTTGAATGAATCATAACCCCATTACTCTTCTTCTTGCTCGACTTATTATCCTCCTTTCATGACCGTAATACACATTCCAGCTCCCATACTATTGCAATTCCCACCAAAACTACTATTTTTAACGGGTCATTCCAAGTGTTCGGTGCCAAACTCTGGAACTCTCTTCCAGTGAATATTAGAAGAACTTTAGATCTTCTTCCCGAAATTGTTCTCTAAACTAAAGAATTGCCTGAGTAAACGATGTACGATTGTGTGAGTAAATGGCTATATTTGTTCTTAAGATTTTTAGTTAGACTATACAGATATACTTCGCGTAGTTAAATTAATTAAATGAATTAAATTGCATTTGTAATAAAATGTTATTCCTGAGGAGTGCGACAGGCCTCAGCAACCGGCACAGTTCCTATCCTCGCCGCTAAATGGGCGATTCATTCATTCCATTCCTGACCCGGTCGAGTGACTGGAAACATGTTGTGGATTTTCAATATAATGTTATTACCATAACTAAGTTTACATTTTTTGCCTTAGTATACCATAAACATATTTTATATTACAGTATGGTTATGTGTAAGAGGGGGCCAGAAGCCCTAACTTCTCCATTAATAATACTATTATTATGTGACTAGAACGATGGATTGCTGACGAAGACACACAACCATTACCACTGGAGTTGCGGATCAAACGACGACCAAGAGTAGTGTGAAATATTGGGTTAAAAAAATAAAGTACTCCAGATGAAAATGTTGAAAAATATTCAGCAGAGGCTTTTGAATTGGGAAGAACGAAGGTTACATGAAATAAAGCTTGTTGAGATTAAACAAACATATAAATAAATAAATAAATAAATACATACATACATACATAAATAAATAAATAAATAAATAAACAGTAAGTGTTGATAATTAAAAAGATCCATGAATAAGGTAGGAAACTAACCATTCGAATGTCCAGTAGAAGAAATGCATATTCTGAATATGATAGGGAGTTAGATTCGTATAGGCTGAGATGGACTCATTATCAAAAGGAATGGTATGAACGGGGAATGACATCAGTAGACGAATAAGTTTGAGTGGTGTCCTTCAAAATAAGGAAAGATCACAATATGAAGATAAAGCCGGAATTCAAAAGGACAAATTGGGTCAAATATTCGTTTATAGGAAGTGGACATGTTCAATAAGTTTCCAATTTCTTTGCAATCATTGAAGAAAAGACTAGGAAAACAACAGTTAGAGAATCTGAGTGGCGTACAATGAGACATCCAAATAGAATTATATTTCTTCTGTTACAGTCTCTTGATGGACTTCAATATACGCGTCTTGACATAGGCTAGATGTTTCAAACTCATGTATTGGTGTTGTAATAAAGAATCTGCTATGGTACGGTAGTACTAATAATCCCGGTACTAACAAAAATTGAATATTAGCAGGAGGGCTGGTATATGGTTAAAAGAAGGTGAATGCAGCTCCTCTCCACTGGTGGTATGCCGGAAAAAGGCTGCACCATCAGCGGAGGTCATACATAATTGTTACAATTTCAACACATTCTGCTACAGTTCAGATTTCAGAACGTACCTCCTCACTAATTTGTACAATCCCTCCAATCTTAGCTTACGAGGTGATTTAATTAATTACTGTGTTGATGGAGTGAATGTACCTCATGGGAAGAGCTGCAAGGAGAGATCTTCATTGGGGCAATCACATTATCGAGATTGTAAATAAGGGTTTCAGATCTCTCCATGTGCTTGAGAGGGTATTTAAGGGTTGCAGTGAGTAGTCGAAAACATGTATTAACCATCGACGCGTTGTCTTTAATGAAAGTGAATCTCGACTTTGGTAACGTGTAATTGGTATTTTTACACATAGCTTGCTTCCCTCTTTGAGGTTTGGTTTCTCTTTTACTATAATCGAAACTTACACTCCACTTTGTATGTTATATTTCACAAACCGAATCAAACTCGGTCAGTCTTAATTAACATACGGCATAACACTCCATTATTTGTAATAATTAACTCTAACGTAAAAATTCACACGATTTAGTACCAAAACACTCCCACGCCATTACTAATTAAGGATTCTTTGAGCTAAATCAAGAAGAAACAGAACTTCTCAAACCATAAACTTTACACTCTCCTCTCTTCATATCTACTGTAAATATTTTCGAACAATATTCGTTAAGTAAGTTCTCAAATTAGACTTTCGTTGTAGACTTTCAATAGCAAATTTTGACCGTCTCTGAGTTACAACTCCACCTCGCTTAAACTCCATCCGGCCTGCTAATAAACGCCTTTGTTCGATTCAGATTTAAGTTACGACGCTTATTAATATAAAGTTACTTCAAGAAAGTTTCGTCAGGAATTCCGAGACGTTGGAGAATTTGATGGTAACAGGTGTTTCACCAACACTTGACACATAATTGCTTTATTTGAAATATTTAACGAATGCTTACCTCTTCACAGTAACTGCAGAAAAAGTCAGTGCCAATTTCCATAGAACTAATCACAGTTACTGCGTTATATCAGCGAATAACTTATGTTAGTTTACGTCACCATGTTTTACTGTGCTTTAATAATTATCCATTTTGTTCGTTCATTAATGAAGCATTTTCTGTGCGGCTCCTTGACTGAATCGTCAACATACTAGCCTTCGGTTCAAAGGGTCACGGGTTCGACTTTTAGGCTGGGTCAGGAATTCTAGCCACGTATGGTCATTCACCCTCACTGAGGGTTGGGTTTTGTGTTTCCATATGCACCTCTTTGCAGACACACAACCTCCCTCAGAAATATGCAGTCGTGAATAGGCTACATTCCACCATATAGGGCATGCATCAGGAAGGGCATTCGGTCGTAAAACAGGGCAAAGTCCATAGGTGTGACATAGTTCATACACGCGATTTCACCAACGTGTTTGAAAAAGGTAGCAGCAGCAGCAGCAGCAGCAGAAGAAGAAGAAGAAGTATTCATTGAGGTAATTTTGTCAGATGGTATTAATGAATGTACAAATTGTTTCTGATTACATCGTCGTGCTAACTCAAATAGACTTTCGGTGACTATGGGATAGTAAGGGGCTAATAGTGGGAAGGATGCGAGCGTAGATTTGGTTAAGGAACATCGTTGCATTCACCTGGTGTGAAAATGGAAAACCACGGAAAACCGTATTTAGAGCTGCCAAAGGTGAGGTTCGAACCCACCATTTCCCAAATGCAAGCTTACAATTACGTGGATCGTACCACGCAGTCAGTTCGCTCGGTGTATAAGAATCATAAGATCTTGATAATGATGATGATGATGATGATGATGATGATGATGATGATGAAAATGTTTAATCACAGAGGGTTTTTGCTATTTGCTTTACGCCGCACCGACACAGATATGTCTTACGGCGACGATGGGATAGGAAAGGCCTAGGAATTGGAAGGAAGCGGCCGTGGCCTTGATTAAGGTACAGCCCCGGCATTTGCCTGGTGTTAAAATGGGAAACCACGGAAAACCATCTTCAAGGCTGCCGACAGTGGGGCTCGAACCCACTATATCCCGATTACTGGATTCTGGCCGTACTTAAGCGACTGCAGCTATCGATCTCGTTCAGTCACAGAGGCATGTAGACTGAACGATAGAAAAAGTAACGTTCTATAATGTATGTATGTATGTATGTATGTATGTATGTATGTATGTATTGTGCCCTATAATGACTTAGTCAACGTCAAGCCAATGCTGAGATCGGACCAAGTGCATTATAGTGAACAATACATTCGCCGCCAAGTGAATCATTATGGCACATAGCTTACCTTGCATGACTTTCCTCTTCATCAGCTCCGACGTAACAGCATACTTCAGGGGTGACGGGTAAGGAAAGGGTTACCGTAATGAAATAAAATAAATGAAGAGGAATAAAAAATGTGCAAGGTGTTAACAAACACTAGCTAAAAATAAACCACGGTTGAGCTCCATTCCGTTTTTAAAAACTGGTTTATTACATTAGTCTAAAAATTCTGATAATTAACAAATATCAAAGAAATTTATAAAATTGACATGATACTCACGGACAAAATTTAATTTGGTTTCTTGACAAAAAACGGGTATCTCGCTTTCCATGTGAACGGTGGAGGAGATGTCTGCATCAAGTAAACGTCAAGGGCTGCAACAACCACCATATTGGTTACGTCAAATAAAATGAATTTAAACATAAATCTGCTCGCAGGCAACTCATATCTACAAAGCACCTAATGTATTTCTAACGTGAATCTATGCCTCAGTGCTCCTAATTATCCTATAGGTTCTACACAAGCATCCAATATACACTCTATCGTCAGGGAATCGATCGCGAGACTCTCCCAAGTACAACAACATATGACAACATACAAATGAGAAGAACAGATATTTTACTTCATGCAGATACATCTAACTAGTTATGTGCCTCTATAAATGACCTCGACAATCGTGAATAAAATTTCGTCTTCCGGACCCTAATATAAAAAGGTCACTGCCCTCCTGTATTCTTGACAGACAGACATACAGTTTCTACATTCAGACTTTCCTGTCCTGACGTTAGAAACGACCCATTTTAGCCTCTCAACACCTCGGTTTTTTGTACAAGCTGAGCGGCCATCCCTTTTTGCCATAAATATCTCCCTCAGCTGACAGCACGTAAACAGAGGAAAGGGGGTGCGACTCTCCCTTCTTCTCGGCCCATGAATCTGGCATAGCTATAACCCTCATTATAATATAATTACTACAGGCCATTATATTCCTTATGTTATAAATTCAACACTTTATTGCAGATAAACTCAAATTCAACAGGCCAGTACATCATCTTACATTAGTGCTCTCAACGGCACATTCCTACACATACCCTGGCCTACATATTGGCACTCACATTCACAAATTATTACTTAACTCTTATTTCTTATTTCTTATTCTCAACTCAGTACTCTGGACACAATAACATTATTCCTCAATTCTTATAGGCTTCTTGCGATATGGCTTGCTCAGCTAGATACGCCAACCCGAGTGTATTTAAGAGATGTAGAAGATCTTAGGCTTTCTTCACTCGACAATTAACATTACAGTTTACACTGCACATGCATCTGGTTAGTACCTAAACTGCTTGTCTTGGCTACGACCGTATAGGTCCCGATGAAATGAAATACACGAGCTCAAATTCCCTACCTTGAATAGAATATCTGCAATAATGACACTAACACATAAGACTAACAATTATGCAAATAATAATAATCTAACTAAGCTTGAGTCCTGAGGCATAAATTCTATTTACACGGGCATTCATATCCTAACCTATTTACATATTGGCAGAAGGCCAAATCTATCTACATTTTCCCTAACCATTACCTAGTTGCTGCATGCTTAAACGATGGAATTATCTGACCTGTGTCTGATGATATAACTGAACAGTTCCCCTTGTGGACATTGCGAATTTACGCCATCATGCTGATGTTAGAAGCTGGTGACAGCACTCGTGGCTCGATGACTGGTGACATTCTGGTCGGCTGTGATGTTCTCTGCAGCTCGTTCAGGTGACGTGATGATCGCCTCCTCGATGTCGGGATGATTGGACGTCGCCGATGGTCCTGGTTCGCACCTCGATGCCGTGATGACTGCTTTGCAGCTTCGGTCCCAATTACCGCTTCACCGTAATGGATGAGCAGTGTCTGGTCCACTCGTGATGTAGGAGAAACTGTAAGGAAAATTCAGATTACAATGTGTCATCCGTTCGATACCTATATCTCCCCTCTAAACTTTTCTATTTATCTCGTAATATCAGGACACACTCTGAGCGTTTGCCTAGTAGTACAGGCACACAATTCTCAACTGCACTGCAATTTACTCTTGACTGCTCTCTCTACTGACCGAATTACATTAATTTCACTCTTCTAAGCCTACACTAGTATGTGTCATTCGTTTAGGACAATATGAACCTCAGATTATGCGATGTGACCATGCACGAACAGCATTACTAGCAGCAGAATATTCTCATAAGAAAACAGGTCAACACTTGCTATATAAAGTTCTGATCTCCATTATAAATGGCTGTTACTTACATTTCCCAAGTATAAGGTGAACTCTGACTGCGTTGCTTGTAGATAAAGGCAGTCTTCTCTGCGCTGAGTAGCGGCGTGACAGACACCAACGTGACGGCGATGCACACAGTGAATGATTCTAGCGCGGTCGTCAGGCGTATATATTAGCAGTCTCGCATCCACGCTAGCAAGCTCTGCGTGGGTGGGCTTCCAGCGCGCGCCCGCGTGTGGAAAATTTCTCCCGCGATATGCATATTAAGTACTCATACTTTTATTATGATTACAAATATAGCCATGCCGCATATCAAAATTTTCAGAAAAATATCCTGATTGCTGTTCTGGTATCCCATCCTCTATATTCATCTTGTATTAAAAGATATCAAATAAATTCCTTTCCCTCCAATGTAAAAAAACTCTCGCGATATCTCTCGGAGCTGCGTGCTTCCCAATCTGCAAGTGAAGAGGTTCGCTGCGGTAATAAATTTTAATGAGCATCTAGAAACATCAGCTCGCTTCTTGACGCTACGTTCTCACGAAAAGCGCGCACTCTCAGATGCTCTTCTTTGTGGTCTCATACAATTCCCACAATTATTATAAAATCAGCAGTATGTATGTATGTATGTATGTATGCATGCATGTATGTATGTATTGAACCCATGACCTTCGTGCTCTAAGGATTTTAAATCTTAAAGTCACCACATGAGGCCCCATGTCAATTGTGATGAGGAGCTCGAATATATGTTTATATCGCAGAGGCGACACGAGGCAGGAAGATGGCTGCTTTTCTTCCCACGCTATGAGATGTGACGTCATCCGCACGTGTCAAAGGTGGATAGATACAGCAGACAGTTTAGGTGGAATAAGTATATTTAAATAAAAGAATTAGTACTGAACGCAGTATAATGAGGGTCCTGTATTTATCTATAAGACAATTGGTCCTTAGTAAGACAGATTTGAGGCTGCTAGGCCATTTCAGTGAATATGTCAATGAGAGACGCGCGTGTCTATTTAACCCACGCCAAGTCGTCAGAAAATAGTGCCTATCAAATGAGGTCATTTAACCAGTTAATTTGGTAAGGAATAATTTTAAATTTTCATGAACACTGCCGCTAGCAAGTTAGCAAGTACGTGGTTACAGCAAAAACTCTCTTAAAACAGTTCCACTAAGTCGGAAAAATTAAGCAAATTTTCTTGGCGGCAAAGGAAAAATGCGAGAGAGAGGATAGAATCTATAAAATAAGAGGGGACGCCATCTTGAAACCCCTGCATTTGTATTATTGAAGCTCGAGGGAGAGGGTTGAACTGTTCAGTAAATCTATCGTCAGAAGTAGACTAAGTCCAGCAAACAGATTTTGTCCGATGTGGCCGAGGTCTTAACTCCATGTGGAGATAGTTGTTCATTGAAGAAGTAATTTGATAAAAGACGGTCAAGATACCAAAGTAGTTTTTGTGAAGTTGTAAAATATTGTGTTGTAAAGAAAGTAATTCCTGTGCGGGTAACAAATACAATCAGTCGAGTGCAATCAATGAAGACACCGAGTGAAGGGCATTTCCTTTTTTATGCTTTGTCTTTCAGGAAAGAAACGTGAATAAAAACAAATGTGAAGCCAGAAATGTAAAAATGGCTAAATAAAAATGACAGAGGATCATTGGTGAGCCTAAAATGGAAGCTGACGTGCAGTTAAGGTAGGTGAAATGCCATCTTACCGCCTATTATATCTTGTTTCATGATGTCAAACTTATATGTATTTGTAATGGGTAGTTACGACGCAGTTGGTCACCCATATTGCCCCCATTTTTCCCGAGCTAAGCCCAGCCATCGAGCGATGAGTCCCAAGGTGGACCGTTCGATCGTTGGCTATCACTTTCTAGAGGCATTTAAGGGTTGTAAGGATTGATGACCAAGCAGGATAAAAAGAAATATTAAAACAACACTCTGACATTTATTCACATAAGCAATTGAACAACAAAATATTCTGGCTAATATTTCCTTTTTACATAACAGAGCTTTCATAATATCGGGTTTCTTCCTCGATTTAGAGTGACTTGTGTTCATATCTCCAGCTCTACTGTGCTGTAAATGAAACCAAAGAAGTAATTAGGCCACTTGCCCTTTTAAACCAAACATTTAACTGAAAGAACTAAATAAACATGTGTTCAAAGTTTCACCAATTTAAAGTTGCCTCAACACGTGGTCTTTACGATGTACACAACTGAATTAATCATTTACAATATTTAATAATGGTTAATGACTCTAACATGAACTTCAGTAGCAAAGAAAAACTGTTTCCAAAATTCTTAAATTAATTAATTATTATCTTGATTATTATTATTATTATTCTCATTCAATTAACCTGTTTCATTGTAACACGATCGTGTTCTTACTAATTCTCCACCGCATCATTTATCTAATGTTCATCATTAATATTTCAGAGTAATGATTTTTGATTAATTATTAATGACTTATTTTTACAATGTTTCAAAGCAATCATGCGGCTGACAAAATTTCTACCTTTAATCTTCGCATTTCATTTCTATTCAAATTAATCTTAAAGTATTTCAGATTTTTAGAAATTTACATTGCCAACGTGTGAGCTAGTTAAATAAATTTTGTTACAAATCGAGTGCCTTTACAAAGTAACGAGATGATCTTTCCTTTTAAATCTCGCAAATAAAAATTAAATTCCTTCCTAGTCTTCCTTGACTTAATTTAATTAAACTTTCCCTTAAGGGCATGAAATTATTTCTTAAGGCAACACACAACGATGAATGTGATCCGCGTCACGGCGAGTGCGCGACCAGATCAAAATTAAATGAAATAAACATGGCACAAGAGAAATATACACATTTACACACACATTCACACTAGGGAAACACGTTTTATGTACACTATTTACAACGAATCCTGACTTGGCAATTTTAGTTATGATTTTTATCAATGGTCGGGACGCGTAATGTCTCGCAAAAATAATTCGTGCACAGAAATTCTCTTACATTAATGGTGGCTAGTGATCGAAGTCATGGGTATCACTTGGTAGAAATACATTTCACATATCAGCGCAAGTTCATCTAATTCATGAGATTATAATGGAAGATTCTAGTAAAATCCATAAGCACTACCATCATGTGGGCTACAGGTTGAATTTACCGCAAGCGTGAGCCTTACTCGCATTATTTTTACTTCCTACCTGTGAAATACACTCGCAAACACGTGCTCCACTAATTATAATCTATCTTGCGCTCCAAATACACAGGAATAAATCAATATCACCACTAATTCATCATTTACTCAATTATGCAACAAATATCCCTCAGGATAGGCCATATTCCAGACCCTTCATGAACAGAGCACATTCTATCTCACATTTAGGAATTCTACAGTAGTTTTATGGCTCACGAGCGTTTACTTCTGTTTTACCCGATCTTTAATCAATATTATTATTATTTAAGTGATTATTACATCTACTGATTCTCCTGGAATGTCGTAAAATTAGATGACTTCATCATAAAAAAACAACAAGTGATTTTAAAAGACACTAGGTTCGACCCTATTCACTCAAAATGTACACGCAAATTTTCCGTCCGGTAACTTTCAATATTACAAATAAAGTAGATTTATCGTGTGGTCAGTGATTATTAAACTTAAGCTCCTTAAGCATGGGAAGTCAGTCAAAGACAACCTACATGTCTACTCTAATAGATTTCAAAATCTCATTCACACGTACCTAGTCTACCATGACACCTTAAGAAGTAGGAAAATGAAACATTTATAACTACAGCAAACTGATAGATCTACGACTTAAGAAGAAAGATCTCTAGTTGTACAGAAGATAGGACAGATAAATTAAATTAAAAAGGTACTCAAGTTTTTGTAGAGTTCGATTCCCGTCGACAGTCAGTTATTTCAGCATACTCCGGCCAGTCTTCTTCCAATTACCAGAGACGCCTTACATTTTTACAGCTCCATGGAGGCTCTGCGATGGATGTCCCTCGATGAAATGATGTTGGTAGTTGCGGAATTCTTCATCTTGAGATCTTCAATTCCAAGACGTCTTCGTTGATTGCTGGTCACAAGCTGTAACTGAGATGACAAAATTAAGTATTTTGCACAAGCACACGCAGAATATAAGCAGTTCGTCTACACTGTCACACTTAACTTGGCTCCTAGACGTTTTTATTCCACAGAATTCACTAATTATCAGACTAAATTCTGGTAGAACGGGCGTCGACTTGACTTGAAATTTCTCCTTCCACGTGGTCCGGTGATGTGATGTCTCTCACAGCAAACAAGCATTAAGAAGAGCGTAAAGCGAAGAGCATTAAGCATTAAGAGAGCGATTCACTCGAAGCAAGGCCTTTTATAATTATTAGCCCAGGGAGGCGTGTTCTTCAGCGAGTACGGTAATTGGCTGATGATCACCTTTAATTTGCGCAGACTATTCCAGAAACAGGCTGGGTCGCGCGTGCGAAGGTAGTCACGTGGTTAGCTATAACCTTGACACAGTCTTGCCGGTGACGTATCGCACCCCTCTGAACGACAAAAAAAACTCGTTCACGGCTCGCCACGACTTCCCAAGTGATGTGTTGCAGCTTCAAGCAGACAATAAAATCTTTGCTTTCCACTTGTTAAAATATTCGTAAGATCGCCAATTTTCACGGGGACAATATGGTTTCGTGAATGTCAGAAATATGACGAAAGGTCATTTGTTTTATTTTCTGCTTGGATAAAATTTAAAAGTATTATGAGCGCCGTGTAACATGTTGTAAACAGTTATTAGTGAGGTTTACGAAGTGATATCACGTCCAAAGTAGATCGTCATTTCCGTGAATTTATTGCCTATATTCTTCTGATGTCGAGATATTTTATTGGACATAAAAATTTTCTGTTTGAATTTTGATGGAACTAGTGCAAAATATCCGTGGTTACCCATTTTCATTCGGGTGTAAGCGTGCTGTCGTGTTGATTAATGCAGATCGGTGGATATCTATCATGAAGTGTAATGCTATTCTATGTCCGTTTAAACTGTGTCTGACTGACAATAAATAACAGTAAATTTGTCAGTCATTTTTTGTGAGAATCCAGTTTTTAAAATACGAGGTCATGTTATGAGAAGTTGTTCATTATTAAAGTATTGTGTGCGTAATTTATGCGTCGTGGATTCTAAGGATTCTATTCCATTTATTTTTGTCAGTGAGAGTCGTCGAGTTTGAGGCAAGAGGTTAGATTTTTCGTATGAGTTGAGATAGGATTTGCGAATCAGATTATTGGTAGCCTGTAATGATGCCGGGATTTTATGTGAGCCCGAGGAAGATATTTGTATAAAGTTTGGGATGGGAAAGTGTGAGAGAATCCACACAAGTGTTAATTTGCGACGTGTACAATTATTGAAGGACGTTTAAAAGTAAAATTTATGTGCATATCTGTTTGGTCAGGAATATCGTATTTAATTCTATTTTTGAAGTCGAAGATTTCATTCTTGTGGGACCAGTTAAGCGTGAAGGTCAGATGTTTTATATCAAAGCTGACGGCAAGGAGGGCCGCTCGTTTCCAATGCCACCAGCTGATCGAGAGTGGCAGTTCGAAGATAACGGAAGTTATTCTGCGTGTTACGTGTTGAAAATGAGATTGCATTCTTTGGAACGGAGATCTTTAATGTGCGTGAACGAGTTGAATTTTGATACGGGAGTAACGCGTAGGTTATTAGATACCGTGAATTTGTTTAATTGAGATCGTAATGTATATTTGAAATCACAAAGTTAGACTATAATGAGCGAAGTTAGTCAATTTCTGGGTTGTCCAAAATATAGTGATGGTAGTGATGACTGACTTATTTTTGAGGGGTGCACTAAGCTTTATGGAACTGTCATGATGAGATATGACATCGTAATTGGCTTACATTTTACGGCGAGTTACTTATGCAGATTTTTGTTGTGTACTTAATTATTAGGGTTATCCAAGTATTAATAATCGTTAGTATTAGATTAAACTTAAAGTGTGATGACACGAAACTAGGACATAATACTGGAAATAAATAATGTAAATGTTCTTCCAGCTGCACGATTCTAACGACGATAAACTATTGTAACAATGATAAAATATAACTACGTCAGAATTTGAATAGGGACTTGTTAAAGAAACCATTCGTCCGCGGAGATAGAATTTGCTGTCCATTAAGATTCACTAAATAATTTAAATTTATTAAATTATTAAATTCAGTAGAAACCGTATTTGTGAAATAACTTAAACCAAGTAAATAACTTGAAGGTGCATTCTGGAAATCTTAGTTTTATTTCCTGGAAGGATTCAAATATTAACGTAACGCTTAAGGGGATATATCCGAAGGTAATGGATTTTACTGCCACAAAGTATTGTGAGCGTTGTTGTTGTTGTTGTATTATATGACTTTGATTGATTGATTGAGCATTAAATGTGCTGGGATTAGTAAAGTGTAAACTTTGGTCATCAACCGATGTAACTTAATTGTGTTTAGCCTTCAGCTTGAAAACTTGGATGGTCAAGGGGTCATCAACCTCAGTGATTTGGATTAAGGCCATACGCCACTGTAGCATCATTTTCCTTGCGGTCACCATCCACAATGACTTTAAAGTAACTTAGAAGTTTAGATGTCGGTCCATGACATAGTCGCAGGTCACATCGATTCAATTAAGGGTCCATGCCGTACAACCACTGTGTGGCAAACACCGACTGGACTGCCTTAATTATACCCAGAGTAACATAGTTCGTGTTACGAGGGCTGGTTCATCACCAATCATTATGATGGCACATGTAGTCTCACATGGAAGCCGACTTTTAGGATTTCCAGACTTTCTTTCCTTCATTTAATATTTGAGACAATGGTTTCCAGTAAGGATACCCATCAGGCAGTTAAGTCAAAGGTTCAAACCAGTATTCTGCTCCTCTGTGTTAAATTATTGTGGCGTCAAGTGGACAAGATTGAGTCCAAATTATATTGATTTTAATACTTTCTTTCGTGATTTCATTAATAAATACAAATATTTTTAATAGACCTTTCATTTGAGTAGATAGATTAGGATTACTGAACCCTATCTTTTACCTCAGCAAGTGACGAAGAACCCGTAACGACCCAACAGACAGATCTCATGAAATTGCTGATAGGTAAGGAAGGTAGGTATCCTTCATAGTGGTCCAAGAGTTCATTAAGTATGTATGTATGTATGTATGTATGTATGTATGTATGTATGTATGTATGTATGTATGTATGTATGTATGTATGTATGTATGTATGTATGTATGTATGTATGTATGTATGTATGTATGTATGTATTGTACCAGGAAAGCCTATGTCCTGGCCCATATCAATCGAAAGAAACGTTATTCCAGCATAAAATATCCGTCCGACGTACGAACATTTAAATAAAGGAATGTTCCAGCAGGTGCCAGACTTCACGAGTGCACTAGGCGAAGTCAAGTGACGTCACCTGTCGCTCGAAGCTCACCTCCCCTAGATATATTTCTCGAAAAGAATTTTCTTTTCGCAAGCTTTTCAACGCCTTAACCAATTTCAACGGGACAAACGCTGAATTGTAGCGGACGTCATAAAATTTAATCCCTGTGAATTTCGAATTAATCCATCCCATGGTTGTTGAGTTATAAAGTCTAAGAAAAATTATACACTCACGGCCACATGGCCAAGAGAAACCACCCCTCCCAGCGCCGGCATATATATGTCAAGGATAACAAGCAGAGCAGCGCAGTACAAGGACGAGTACACAGATGTGTGTGAGTGAGACAGAGGAGAGACCGACCCTCGTACAGTATGTCCGCGCAGTCACGGTGAAATTACTTGCTGTCGCGTTTCCGGAACACGAAGTTATATCGCCGACAAAATTATAAAAGACGTCGCACTGTATTTAGTACATCGCGTCGCGACTACAGTCTAATTCTAAAGACATTTGAGAATATAATATGAGTGAACATATTGGAGTGCAAATACCAAATATTTAACGTTCACAGAATATATCATTACGTGTAGACGTAGTTTACTTCACATATTATTGAACTTCTACAGAAACTAATGTGTAGAATTACCAGAACTCATTTCTCTTCGAGTATTGAACTGTGTTTCTTTATTCACGCCATATTAGTATACGACTTACAGTAGTAATCTGCGTGAATACTAAGAACATTTTCTGAGGTAATATGACGTTATAATAACAAGATAATCAGAAAATAATCCTTAGTGACTTAATGACCGTGTTCAAAGACTGTGATTATAGACTATGATTTGCCTTTTTCAAGTGTGAACTGTGTAATTATGGACGTTTCAGTAACGACTTGAAATAGTATTTATACAGGAAGGACTGTGATTATTCATTTAACCTCTTAAAGTTCAATTATGCCATAAACTGTGTTCAACAGTAAATGACAGTGTCAGTGATAACTACTCGCACTAAGTGAATTTTTCGTGTGCGAAAAATCACCTTAACGAGCTGCAATTCTACACGATCCAGTTCCAGCTATCATCACCTCATCGGGGACGTCAACATGGTGTGTTAAGGGAACACCGCCGATCCTGATTCTCCACGGAACATTCCAGATGTCCATCCTTCAACATTTGTAGCACCATTTCTTTCATTAAGTGAGTAGTAACAAACTGACTAAAATTTTCTCATTAATTTTGAACAGTGGAAACTTCAGTGCCGCGTGTGAACAAATATTTCATAGTTCTCATAGTTTCTCAGAAGTGATTAATTTAATTTTCTAATTTAATTTTCATATCTCATAGAAAGACTTTAGGCTTTTCAAGTGTGCTATACATCAAGGTTTACAAACTGAAAAACTGAAAATTTTTAACAGAAATTTAATTTCTCATGTCAATTTGCAATTACAAGTGTGTGCTCATATTTAGAAAGACTTTAGGTGGAAATCTAATACCTCGTCTTCTCACATATGAAAGACTTTGGAATCAGTGATATTCATTTAATTTTCATGAACAGAATTCAGGAAGATTACGTTCAAACTTTTAATTTCACTGCCAGATTTGAGTCCAATAATCATATTGCAGGGTGAAGAATTAATAAATTGTAAAAACAAATGTTAACCATCTATTATTCGCTCTGCGAGTCTATCCTACTCTGTATCGGCTCCAAAACCAAGTTCCACTCCCTGAGGTCCTACTCATGCTCTTTCCCCAAAAACTTTTCCTGGTACAGTATGTATGTATGTATGTATGTATGTATGTATGTATGTATGTATGTATGTATGTATGTATGTATGTATGTATGTATGTATGTATGTATGTATGTATGTATGTATGTATGTATGTATGTATGGAAATGAAGAACACGTGTTCTGTGTACTTACTACAGCCGATGAACAAAGAAGCCTGCGGGTATCCTCGATTAGTAGCAAACTCGACTGGGATGGAAACATCTGGCCAGTCGACGATCGAACCGAACCTAGCCAGTACCTACTAATACTACAGGCCTTACAACAGATGTGTCGTGAGGTATGTGACGTCACGGGGATAGGCAGATCTGGCCAGTCGACGACCCAGCGTTTAGATCACAGCAAGGAGAGAGATTCCTTGGCGGTGAAAGGAGGAACTAAGCATAGTAGAGGTGCCAACATCTATGATTTCACCCCACGTATGGAATATTAATTCCACGCTCAGCATCGTAAATAAATGTGATTATGATGAACTACAAAGAACAGCGAAGTTCATTAATGAATAAAAACGGTTAAATGTACTTCGAACCAATTTATTTTCCCTTCCCTGCCTCTTCACCTGGAGAAAAATTGAAGTTTCCATGTTGGCACCCCTGCTGTAATGAGTATCATCAAACATGGCTGCTATGTTGAGTTGTGCGTGAGGAACATGCGACTAAATAATGCTGTGCTGAATCTGTTTAATACTGGCGTATGGTCGAAATAATTAGTGTAGTGTACCGGTATTACAGTTCGTAGAAGAATGGTGTTTAAATGTTCCGTTCCCCGCTGCAGGGGGAAATTATGATAAAGGATCCCGTGTAGCTGTGTTTTCCTTCCCAAGCGATGAAGGACTTCGCAAGATATGGGTTAACGCAATACGCCGAGACAATTTCCAGGTCACGCAGAATTCAAAGGTAAGCTCAGTACTTATATTTTGAAAATTCTGTTCGTTTTAGGTTGTGAGCTCTTATTTTTCACTTAAAGGTCTAGGAAGCTTGTTATACCGTATTCATTATCTCTCAAACTGAACCAGGTGATAAACGTGAACATTTAAGATTTATAATATTTGAGTCTAAGACCACCCTAATTTGAACCACACACATCAAGTTGCTGTCCTGTTCCACATTTTAACTGCCCACCTTGAGATGATTATCCTTAGTTAATTAATTACCTCACTGTTTTCTAAGGTATTGGCATAACAAATTAGACTTTTCTTTTTCTTTTTAAGGCCTGCGAACTGCATTTCAGTGAGGACCAAATCCTGAGGCATAGTGACTGCTATGACAGTAAGACTGGAAATAAATATTGTATACCTCTTCAGAAACCTCGTCTGAAACAGGGAGCAGTGCCAACAATTATGCCCAACTGCCCCTCTTATCTCTCTTCCACTTCTTCATGTAGAGAGAGTGGTGATCAAAGAAGAGAAAGGTTGGAAAACAGGGATCTTGAAACTGCATTAGCAGAAAGTTTGAAAACCCATGCTCAGTACCAAGACAAAAGGAATTTCACAGACTTTCAAGGTTTTCTTCAATGTCTCCCTAATATCCAAATTTTAGATGACTGGATCTGTGTTAAAGCAGAATCTAATGTTTCATTTGTCCTACTGGAGACATGCAATATTCACACACTCCTAGCTTCCATTGTGGTAAAAAGTGACCTGAGTATGTCCTTACATGTGGGGAAAATGGAACTAACCTAGATAAAAGAAAGTTTCCTATAATAGTTAGTAATATCAATGATGTAGCAGACAGTATGTTCAAACTTGATAAGATTGGATGATTAGAAAATCAGAATTTTATAAAAGATCATTTTCAGTTTATTAAGGACAGTTTAATGAAGTTATCAGAGCTACTTAAAGGAGAAGAATCTAGTTTGATCAACTTTATATGTGAACAGTTACTGTTATTTAATTTACCCAAGAATCATTATTCTTATTCATCAGATTTCCTCATTTTTTGCAGCATTTTATTTTCTATTTCACCTCATGCATATAGATTTATGAGAAGTTCAGGCTATTTGATACTGCCCCATCCCAACACACTGCATAAAATTTGCTCAGCATATAATACCAACCCAGCTATGGAGCAAATTGACAAGAATTTTCTCCTTTATATAAGGCAGAAATATAAATTTCTTAGTGTATCAGATAGTATTGTTTCACTAATGGTTGATGAAATCCATCTGAAACCTTACCTAGATTATACTGGTGGTAACATCTTAGGTGCTGCATATAATTCCTCAAATGCTGCTGCTAGTGCTCAAGTTTTTATGATTCAAAGTTTATTGTCATCATTCAAAGATGTAGTACACATAATTCCAGTCAAGAAGCTCAATGGTGAGGGTCTGTTTCAATTTATTAAGAAAGTGATTTGTGGATTACATGCAATAGGTTTTTAGGTCATATGCATTGCAACTGACAATAATGCACTCAATAGAAGGGCTATGTCTTTTTTTGCCTCACCACCAAAATTATCAATTGTTTATAGGCACCCATGTGATGACAACAAGCCTCTTTTCTATTTGTTAGATTCTGTTCACATTCTCAAATGTATTAGAAACAATTGGCTTAACCAAAAAGATGTTGATCAGTCGATAATGTATCCCTCATTTGAGACATTTCCACAAGACACTGAGTTAGCAGTGGCCAAATTCTCAGCCATTAAGACACTTCATGACATTGAGAGTACTCAGATTGTAAAATATGCCAACAGGCTGAACTTGAAGTCACTATTTCCTACCAATCTTGAACGTCAAAATGTAAAACTTGTACTGAATGTTTTCAACGAAATGACTATTCAGGGGCTGGAAGCTCTTGGAGAAAGCAACAGAATTGTAAATTTTAAGGCAACTGCCACTTTCATTAAATTAATTTGTACATGGTGGAGAATTGTAAATGTAGGATCACCTGGTAGAGATATTCGTTTTAAGGATATCTGTCAAAAACCATTGTCAAATCCAAGTGATGAAAATTTCACATTTCTGGAACGTTTCTTGTGTTGGTTAGATTTCTGGAAAAATTTACCAAATCGTGCAAGTGCTCTGTCAAATGAAACACATCTAGCCATATCACATACTACTCATGCACTTTTAGAAATCACTAAATACTGTACTCAAGAGCTGAATTTCAAATACCTTTTGCCAGGTAAAATTCAAACAGATGCACTTGAAGCACGATCTGGTAAGTACAGAACAATGGCTGGATCTCAGTACCTAATATCTCTGCGACAAGTATTTGAAATTGAATAAAAGATAAGAATTCAAACTATATTGTCATTGAAAATTGCATCTAATGCTTTTGGTGAAATTGATCTGGACCTGGATTCATTTGAATGTGATCTGAAACTGGATGACTTTGAGGCTAGTCCCCCAGATGTTGACCTTTACTGTGTAGATATCAGTGAAGACCAGCTTTTATCCATTCAGGAATATTTGCCTGTTATCACATATTTGTCAGGATATTGTGTAAGAGCAGTTCTTCGAAAGTTGAAGTGTGAAATTTGTAAAACATCACTCGTTTTGGATAGAACATTATCATTAACAGATGATCAAGGTAATTATGAGCTTATAAAAAGTGTTGACATGGAGGGGTCTGCATTGTCCCAACCCAGAAGTTGTTAATGCTATTATTTTCACTTACTGACTGTCAAAACCTTGGTATCTGAGAAGTATGAATACTTGTTTATGAAACACCCATTACAGCGAAATTTAGTTGTAACATTGGATATGTCTGTGATTAGAAAAGAAGGTGTACTTCTTGTGGAGTTGCCATGTACTCAAGATGACCATACTCATGAAAAAATTCTCTCTTACATTGTAAAAACAGGATGTAACATATTCCTTAATAATTATGTTAAGAAACTTAATAATGTCCAGAGTTGCATACATACAAAGAGGAGGAAACTTAACAGTCTCATAGGTTAAGGGTACTAAATTATCTTGTAATAGAGTGGTTCTACAGTAAGAGGATGAAATTTTGTAATGTAGGCATACCCTGTAAACTTGGCTATTATGTTGTCATATTCCACCCTTTAGTCAGTGATAAACTGGTTCTGATATTTTCATAAATGCAGTGTAGTGTAATTCAAAAAGTGTCATATTTTCAAAGTGTTCTTCAATTAATATAAAGTGTTCATTCCTATCACAATGGCAGCAGAACCATAAGATGTATGTGTTCCTGCACAGGAGAAAAATCTTTAAATTTTAAAGTGCTGCCTTAGTGAAAAACTTAGTAGTTCACTTTCAAGCTCTATGCCAAGGTTGAAATTGAAATAAAATCACGTCATGTTTTTAATGAACCTAAATCTTTGCACAGTTTCATTAATGAGTTTCCTTGAAAAATATTAGGTGCTTGCATACCCTTTTAAATGTGCCTTGTAATTTTAAGAATTAATATCTTGCAGAGACTATGGTTTGGATGCATGATTATATTACCATGTATGCTGTAAATTATTTCTTTAAAAAATATACTCCAAACCTTTGCATATTTCTATTGACAATGAAAAAATAGGTACCTACTTTTAATTTTTGACATGTTGAGTTTGAGACTACATAATTCAGTATCAGTACTTCCATGTAATCTGTATTTAATGAGGCATTTCTGGGCTCTAATTTTGTGATATTTTTAAGCCCATGTACTCATATTCTGAGTGTATTGTAGTTGATTCACTGTTTCAAGGTTAGTCTATTGCCATAAAAGGCTTTTCTTTCATCATCCTAATTGTATGCTAGTCTCTAAGTTAATTTGTCTTCAACAAAACATTTAAAAATTTTCTTGTAATTTGAGCAAAATATGCACTTATTTGAAACTTTAAATTTCTTATGCTAAGAAATTTTTTCCATATTATGCTATTTTCTTAGTTAGCCTAATTTGTCTTCCACAAAAAACATATTTAACATCTTTCTTGCAATTTGTGCAAAATATGTTTAAACCAGTGTGTTGGACAGAAAGAGAGCTTTTACATTAACGGAATGTGATTGACAGGGTATTACTTGAAAAGTAAAAAATTAAGTTAATTACAGCATCTTGCCAGTAATGGAGAAAAGAAACGAAACATCTAGGACAAATGTCAGATTATTTCACTGGAAGACTTAAGGAAAATTTCAGTGGATTTTCAGTAAAGTTTGTGGAATTATTATATTATTATTCTCTTTATTAAACATTGAAAATTCACAGGATTTAATTTCATCTAAATAAACAAATGAGTTTAAACAAGATTTCCGTGAGAAAATTCCCTTGATTAAGAATTAACAGTTCAGAAATGTGTATTGATGTAATGTTTGTACAGAAGAATTAAGTTATTTAACTAAAACTAAGTTATTATTGTTAAATTGTTGTATTTCCTGTTATGAATTCCAGCATAATTTCTTCATCCTCTGTGAATCATTCCCTCCTTTGTATTCCATTTTTCATTTTTAACTATTTCCATTATGTATAATATCCGATTTGTTTCTAAGTCAGCACTAAGACAGAAATATTTACCAAAATAGTAAAAATAAAATGTTCTAAATAAGAAATAAAGGAAGGTTTCCGGCACGTTAAAGAGTCTTGAATGGGACGAAATTCCAGTTTACTTTGGCTTATAATTAGTAGTATATACGAAAGATCTTGATTATTAATTAATATAATAATTTTATTTTCCAGTAAAATGTTAACTGATACTTCATGAGTAAAACGTAGGTTAATTACTAATCACCAAGGGTCATAAAATTATTATTAACTAAAAAATAGTAACAGTCAAATTAAAGCCCCTTGTTGCTATTTACTATCAATCTGAACTTTTACGAAATTTGCAGAAAACAGAGTGCGCCATCTCTCCGTCTTTCTTCTGCTTTAATTGGTCTCGGTGCAACTGAATGTGCTTTAATACCCTGAAAGAGCATCTTTTGAAAACGTTTTGTAAATCACACAAGTTCTCATAATCAAAGTAATTCGTTCAACAAGCATTGAAGTGCCGTTGCGCGCTTCAGGAGTGACTGCCTATCCTTGTGACGTCATCAGCCGTGCTGTGAGGCCTGTTGTATTAGTAGGTACTGACCTAGCCCAATCGAGCGTACGTCCGTGCTGTAACTCACTATAACTTACTGAAAATTTTGAGATTCCACAAAATTCTCACAGTGGAAACGTGCACAATAGTAGCTTTTATAATATATCAGCAAGGTGCTATATTTACATGTATTACGTTCAGCAGATAGCACTTCACCGAGCGAAGTGGCTACGTGGTACATGTTACGTAGCTGTAAGCTTGCATTTGGGAAATGATGGGTTCGAACCACACTGTCGGCATCCTCCGAGATGAGTTTGCGAGGTTTCCCACTTTTTACACCGGAACATTCTGAGATTGTGCCTTAAGGCCACGCCGCTTCCTTACCAGACCTTTCCTACCCTATCGATGCCAACAATCTTTCCGAGTTCGTGCTATGTTAGACCACTAGACAAAATAGACGGTTCTTCTACGGAGAACTGTGTCAAATGAGTTTCTTCTTTTCCCTTCTAAGAAGCGCTCACGAAAAGTGAAATGAAAACCAAACTGCATGGTGCTACTGCCTTAATGAAGCTTTCCTACTAAGTGACTGCTGCTCAGACCGACGGAAAGCATATTACTATCTGCGTCTCACGAGAAGTTTGTGACAGATACTACAATGAGCTACAAACATTAGACGTGAAAGAGATGCGTGTTCATTATGCAGTAAATGTGTAACTAAAGCGTAACTGCACTACCAGTTTTAAACTTCACCTTAGTTCACAAGAATCACCGCGGACGGAACCGATGTTTCTTGTCAGATTGGTGCATGCGCAGCTTTGCTCACCCTCCGCACCCGTTTCCCACGCATGCACACGACTTCTCGTCAGACGACCATAGTACGAGGTGATTCGTGGTGAGCGCGTCGAATCTTTCCGGCCATTATTCGTGGGGCCGCCCTCTCACTGCCAGGTAGCTCGTCACTTCTTACGTAAGCTGAGTGGACCTCGAACCTTCAGATCCAACTAAAATTTCCTCACCTGGCCACGAATAGAACCCAGTCCCTCCCGGCAAGAGGCCGGTGAGCTACCCGCAGACCGCGGGGATACAGTGTAGTTTATTCAGGGTGTTCCTATATTCCCATTACAGACTTCGAGGGCTTGCAGTTGAGACCAAGACGGTTAAGTTTAGCATAGGAACTTGTGTCCGGAAACGTACCGTCTTCCCGCTACCCGTAAAAAAACCCATAGCACATGCTCAAATCTCCTGCATTGTACACATCACTGACTAGAGTACGTACGTCATTGAACGATCACATGATGTCCCATTCCCCTACAGGTTTGTTGACATTCCATGCCATTCAGTTGAGTGTGTGATCCACACGGAGACGTGTTGTGCCTGCTGTTGTGCTTGTGATCTTCGTTCATACCACAGTATAGCAGTAATAATTTACTACGTACAGCACCAAAGATTTGTGCAATAGTGGATAGGTCGTAGTGGCCCGATTGCTTGGCCCGCACGTTCACCCGACTTGACACTGCTAGACTACTGACTGTGGGGTCACATGAAAACTTGATTTACGAAACCCCTGTGGAATCCGCGGAAGACCTACTAGCACGGGTTATGGCTGCGGCGGATGTTGGAGGACCAGGGATTGGTGACCGTGTGTACGAGAACATGGTACGTAGCTACCGTGTCTGTGTTGACGTCGGTGGTTGTCACATCGAGCCCCGGTAATTGGACCAGACGACAAGCAGTAGGAGTCGGACAGAGCGCTGGAAATGCGGGAGCTGTAAACGTGTGTTGTGGTGGTTTCCTGCGGATAGTGGGAAGACGGTACGTTTCCGGACACAAGTTCCTATGATAAATTTAACCGTCTTGGTCCCAACTGTAAGGCCTCTAATTATGTAATGGGAATTTAGAATCACCCTGTACATTTCTATTGTTAGTAGACTAGCAATATTATATTCATCGCTCTTATACCCTTACTCTATGTATGATACACTCTGAATCCATATTCGCAGTTGTGCGTAAGTCAGTCACGCTTCAGATTAGGGCTGGAAAGTTACACAGGTCGGGGATTAAATATTCCGATCGGACGATGATGGGGACTATTCTGTTGGTTGGTATTCAACTAGCTCCAAGAGTACGGTGTTTCTTTTTGTTGTTGTTGTTTGGTTCATCAGTCCATAGACTGGTTTAATGCAGCCTTCCATACCTCCCTACCCGTACTAACCTTTTCATTTCTACGTCACTACTGTATCCTACATATGCTCTAATATGTTTGTAATAAGCGAGTGGCTGAGCGCTTTCGGTCACGTAGCTGTCAGCTTACATTCGGGAGATGATGTGTTCGAAGCCCATTGTCCGCAGCCCTGAAGATGACTTTCCGTGTTTTCCCCTTTTCACACCAGGCAAATTGTTGGGCTGTACCTTAATCAAGGCCACGGCCGATTCCTTTCCACTCCCAGCCCTTTCCTCTCCGATCGTTTCCATAGGACATATCTGCATCGGTGCGACGTAAAGCAAATTCCAAAAGAATAATAATAATAATAATAATAATCTGTTTGTCATGTCCATACCTGGTCTACCCCTATCGTTCTTACCACTACACTTCCCTCAAAAACCAACTGAACGAGTCCTGAGTGTCTTAAGATATGACCTGTCATGTTATCTCTTCTTCTGCTCAAATTTCGCTAAATTCTTCTGCTCTCGCTAATTCGATTCAGTATCTCTTTCATTTGTGATTCGATCTACCCTTCTCACCTTCAGTACTCTTTTGAAACACCACAGGTGGTGTAGAACTTTATTGCAAGCACGACACCCCTCCAGAAACGTACCACATATAAATAGAGTAAGTCGGGGAGAGATGGCGCACATTTTGTAATGATCGTGCAGCAAGTCTTCGCCAATATTTCGATTAGCTTATTTTTATGCTAGACGTCATTCTTTATATCTCTCCTCATTGGCTTTTGAAGGAAATGGTCTTAATGTAAGTATATTACAGAAAGAGACCGTTTATTTGAAAGTGTGTCACCTGCGCCATCTCTCCCGTAGTGTACGGGTGAGATGGTGTTATGTACTTGAATGCTAAGATGGGAAAAATTAAGAAGTAAACTATGATTACAGGCTTAATACACTTATTTACCTTATTTACATTCACTTGTCTATTATTCCTTGGTCATTAATAAATCAATTAATTATTTAAACGTCAAGATTTATCCCTGTCATTTTAGGATATGGTTTTCCTTACTCTCTCTCGTCCACAATCATTACACAAGTTCTTATACACTAAACACAATTCATGCAGCCACTTGTTTCAGACGGTGCACTTAATCCAATCATCATCCTTTTTTGTCAAATAATAATTCTCCACACACTTGTTCCGATCATCGGATATTGCATTATTTTGCCCATCTAGAATCATTTTGGCTGCTTCATTGGAATGAGGTTTTTCTCCTTTCCTACTCTTTCCCGTTGTGGCAGTGGTTGCAATTTTTCTCTGCGCTTTGTTCTTTTCGTTTCTGAGATTTCTCTTTTGCTGGAGATATTAGCATTTAAAGTTTCATTAAAGACATGTACTACAAACTTCGTTTAGGCTGTAGCTGCTTCCTCTTCTTCATAATTAGTATAATTTGACACAAAATTAAAAAAATACATATAGGTTATATAATATATTTTATATTTTATTAACAAGCTGATCGGAGAATGGAAACACATTTTACACCTAAATGGAAATTAAAAGAATGCCGCGCCATCTCTCCCGGAAATGTAGCGCGCCATCTCTCCCGACATTTGGGTTGAGATGGCGCACCCCTGCCCCTGGAACTACGTTGGACGAGCATGGCTTATATCACACCAGCATAGTCGTTGTCAACCTAGTCACCCGCTGTGCCAATGCAAAGTTAATTTAGCTTGAACAACCCAGTCAGTGGGCTTTTATATCATGCCGTAGCAAAACTTTGAAGGTAAAGAAGACGTAGTTGCCAGAAATATCCAGTATTTCAGGCGAAATCACTCGCACCATCTGACAATTAACACATATCTTTTGTTTTCACGTACATACTGTACACACGAGAAGCAGTGGTCGAGCGATCTAGCGGGCGATTTTCGCACTGGCCTACCCTGCGCCATCTCACCCTGTGCGCCATCTCTCCCGGAATCACTATACACCTATCCCACAATAATGCAGGTTATCAGTATCTACAGTATATACAAATGTAAATGGAGCTAGTGACAAAATATCCCAGGTCCCACACAAAGATGAACTTCTTCCTTAATATTGGTTAACTTCATACTAACTACTTTTACGGTTTTCCGAGACGCCGAACTGCTAGAATTATGTCCCGCATTATCTTACATGTCGGTAAAATTACCGACACGAGGCTGACGTACTTGAGGACTGAGCCAGGATCGAACCCGCCAACTTGATCTCAGGAGGTCTGGTACTCAGCTCGACACTTCAAATTTTTCCTGATGGCTTTGCTATTGTTGTGCCTGTACAAAAGTGTTCTTATGTGTAAAGGGAGTGTGACTGATTACGACTAGGTATTGGAAAGTGACCATAGGATATTCTTCTTCTTCTTCTTCTTCTTCTTCTTCTTTTTGTCCTTTTTCCTAATTTATTGCGGTTGTCTCTTGATGTGAATTTGGAGACGTTTTACTGCACAATGCTCTTCCTGATGCCCACCCTATGTGGAGTGATGTATTTACTACAGCGTCTTTCTGTGGTGATCGGTAATATAGTATGTTGTATGTAAATGAAGTGACGTACATTATGATGAGCATAAACACCCAGTCCCCGAGCCAGAGGACCAATGGTCCCTGACCTGGCCGAGAATGGAACCCAGGGTCCTCTGAATCGGACACGAATACAGTGGGTTTTCAGCCAGTCAGCCAGATACTGATAGAGACCTGCTACAGTATATCAACATTTTCTAGAGAAGTATGAGCAGAAGAAGGTCACTGTAACCTGGGATCAATCGGTTCAACTATTGGCTTCTTAGATTGCGGATGGCGTTTGCGTTTATCTCCCCCACCATTGACGTGCTGGTAAATAAGAAAATTCATTCTCGCAAGGGATTTCTTCCAATGCCATTCTTATAGTAGGTGTTCTCCTTTTTAATGTTTCTGTAAGATAACTCGTCTCCATAAAATGGTAGGTAATGTAATCCATCATGTAGCCAGAACCAGCACCGCATTGCAGGCTAGAGGTCCCAGCTCGGCTCAAGATAGATCGCTCGTTTATACTCCTTGTTAAGGAGCTCCGGAGCAAACCTTTGAATAAGGGATGGATCCGAACGACGCCGCGCCCTATCGTTCATCTCACTAAATTCCAACCAAGTCAAGTTTGTTACTGCTTGGAGAAAACTCACTAGGTACTCTCGTAGTGGCAAGAGGAATGGTTGAAAACGGTAAGATAGCTGAAGAAAGACTTTTCCCCAGCAATAGCATTCAACTGGATGGGGATATCACGCCTTATCTAAGGAAGGAGACGTTCGCTGGAGTGAGCATGAAAATGTGTGTGTGTGTTTGGGTCATCAGCTCATAGACTGGTTTGATCATGGACATTTTTAAAATAAGATAGACTCACACGCGGCATTAGTGTACTATCCTCAAATTAAAGACTGACTGAAGCGGAAGATAGTCACCATTTTAGGGGAAACAGATGTTCTTCATTTGAGCCTGGGTTGTGACTGCACGCTATTGCTATCTACAAATAGTGAAGTCTTATCTGGCAGTGAACTGCTCCAGGCAGTGGAGTAAAGAAAATAAGCTATCATTCTTTAAGTAAGCATAGTCTTGAATTCCCAGCTGTTCAAAGTGAGGACATCACACTCCAGCAATCAACGAAGACTATGCAAATCCATCATATTTTAAATGGTTTTGGGTTCGATGCGCTCTTTATCCAGTGTTTGCAGATTCCGGAATTAGATTATATCAGTCGATAAATCTGTCTGTAAACTGGGGAGCAGGTCGATGCATCGAAATTGTGGAGAAGGTGAAAGAGGTTGTTAAATTCGTGAGGGACATTAAAACTTTTTTTTTTTTTTGCTAGGGGCTTTACGTCGCACCGACACAGATAGGTCTTATGGCGAGACATTAAAACTAGCCTAACAAGTTCCTTCCCACTATCCCAGACTTCACGACTGTCAGATTTCTTGCAAAATGTGGTATGATTTAAAGTTGCTTTATTATTATTTCTTGCAAAATGTGGTATGATTAAAGTTGCTTTATTATTATTATTTTGCCTTCTACTTACTTGATTTCATATTACCATTATGTGTTAATCTACTTGGTTTCGTCTTCCAATCAGAAAGATTTGGTTTCCTAAATTATGTTAAAGCTTCTTTTGACAGAGTACATGAGATGCATCCTTAACAAATATCATTCCTACATTCATCTATTTATTTAAGTAGGACATTTTGTATCATTCCGAATTAAAAATAAACTCGTACTTCTACTCCCCAAGCTGTCCCACAGAATCACGTGAATGAGGCGTGCTGTTGAACTCTAAACAGCTGATGAGTGAACGTCAATGCACTTTCCACCCCTTTCCTCTCGTGTGTGTTCAATCTGGATGCACGTGTACCTCTCGCTAACCTATAACTATACCAAAGATAAGAAACGTATTTTGGTCCAAAATTTACGGATGCTTCCTATAACGACCTCATCATCTACACGTAAGTATTTTTTTGCTATTTGCTTTACGTCGCACCGACACAGATAGATCTTATGACAACGATGGGATAGGAAAGGCTTAGGAATGGGAAGGAAGCGGCCATGGCCCTAATTAAGGTACAGCCCCAGCATTTGCCTGGTGTGAAAATGGGAAACCACGGAAAACCATCTTCAGGATTGCCGACAGTGGAGTTCGAACCCACTATCTCCCGGATGCAAGCTCACAGCTGCGCGCTCCTAACCGCACGGCCTACTCGCCTGGTCCATACGTAACTACTGCACCATAGTTTTACTCTCGTTTGTTAGTCATATTCATGCTTTCACTTCCCTATGTCATTCATTCCCCCTACACTTCCCTCCAAGGTGTCACAACATGTGTCCTGTTCCTCTATATCTTCTTCTGATCAAATTTCGTCAATTCTTTAACCAACTTCATACACTCCATTTTTTCTCTTTATTTCCCAAGTGGTGTAAGTCCAAATTTCTAGATGTTGGACTAACACGTGCATCCTTTATACGTTGTAGAGTTATTAAATTTGTGGACTGGCCGTCTAGTGTCACTATGGTGCACAACAATGGAGAGTTTGCACCACAGGATGTTGCCGTGACAGTTCTTCGCTAGTCGGAGCAAGACACAGTTGCGTGCGTACAGTATATGCAGAACTACGGTCTCTGTTGCGAATGGTGATTGAATGTCCGCGGCGGAACTTCAGAATGTCGTAGTTTCAACAACGGGCAAATTTCAAGTTCTGATAAAAATTAGACAACCTCTAACGGAACATTTGACATGATCAAGTTGAAATCACCCCGACACTACGACGGGGAGAGATGCGAAAAGACAGGTCAAAAGACTATGTGATCCTTGAACTGTTAGCGCTAGTCCACGAACAAATTGACTTTAGTACGTAAACTCGAAATATTTAGTATTTCGTGGCCAGAAATATTCATTTCAGGCAAGAAATCAGTACAGCCCTCAGAACCACCCAGTACCTGCTTACACACACTCTCTCATTGGTCACATCCATCCGACGCGTTAACACATGCACACATCTGAAGGGTGAGGGGAGGTGGAGAAAACGGAAGTACGAGGATATCTAGCATGAAAGAAACACATGCGGAGGGGAAGGTACTTGCTTTCCCGCCTGCCCACGCGTCTCACGTGCTCGACAATGAAGGGAGAGGGGAATGAAGGGAGAAACCACACACCTCCTTCAAGGCAACAGACGTAATGTGTATGTCAACTCACTGAGGGTCAAATTCTAAAGTTTCTTTTTAATTCTTGTGTGCGAGATCTGGCTGAATTGTTAGCGGCCTCGACTAGGACTTCATTATCAAATGCCACCGCGATCAACCACTGTAAGAAACAATGACCCTTATTGTCGTCAATATAGGCCCTGTTTAATAATAATAATAATAATAATAATAATAACAATAACTGTCATCCTCAAAAACCAAAGTAAAAATAACCTGGCATTAAATAATTATGATTATCAGAGACGCAAGGACGTTTGGAAAACCGTTCCTATGAAGTTACTGTCAGCGCTGATCAAACAATGAAATGCCATGTATTTGGATGGGATTACATCGTGCACGCTTCATCACAATTAAATTAAAGTTAATTAATTGTCTTCCTTGGTTAGAAAAAGCTAGTATAGCCAGAATGTTTAACCATACAAACATCTTATTCAGTTCCCGAAAAGAATGGAGTTGGGAGTGGCCTCTGAGTGCGTAACGTCGCAAGCCACACCTCCTGCAGTACGAGCACATGTGACGTTGTCTTGATTACTTCTCCTTCATCCTCAGGGTTGGCCAAAAAATTCGCCCAAACGTTACCTGTTTTCTTTTCTACCCGGAATTCTTGTGATCGCGACGGTACATAAGTGTTCACTGCGTTGCCTTCACTGTACTGTAAGTGCCAGTCCAAAAAGTCGCTGACTGTAGTACACGATTGTACGCCGTGTTGCCTAATCTGTAGGCGCCAGTCCACGAACTTCTCGACAGTAGTATACTGACAGAGTGGTGTATGTCATAGTTCGAAAATTACCTGCATCCGAGCAGCACATAGTTGGCGTGAACGAATATGCTCAACGCTTCAGGACCTAGTTCTGTACATCCAGCACACGTGGTCTTTATTTTTATTTTATTTGCTATCTTGGAAAGGTCTTACGGCAACGGTGGAATATGAAAGGGCTAGGAGTAGGAAGGACATATTTACACCGGGCGAGTTGGCTGTGCGGTTAGGGACGCGCAGCTGTGAGTTTGCATCCGTTAGATAGTGGGTTCGAACCTCATTGTTGGCATCCTAAGAGATGGTTTTTCGTGGTTTCCCATTTTCACACCAGGTGTCCGACTCGTTGGCTGAATGGTCAGCGTACTGGCCTTCGGTTCAGAGGGTCCCGGGTTCGATTCCCGGCCGGGTCGGGGATTTTAACCTTAATTGGTTAATTCCAATGGCCCGGGGGCTGGGTGTATGTGCTGTTCCCAACATTCCTGCAATTCACACACCAGACTTAACACTATCCTCCACCACAACAACACGCAGTTACCTACACATGGCAGATGCCGCCCACCCTCATCGGAGGGTCTGCCTTACAAGGGCTGCACTCGGCTAGAAATAGCCACACGAAATTATTATTATATTACACCAGGTAAATACTGGGGCTGTACCTTAAGGACACGGTCGCTTCCTACATCAGAGACTCTTTTTATTTTAAAAACCTAGTAATATCTATGTTCTCTCTTTCAATAAAAATAAATCCAGTTGATTTTACTAATGATTACCCTTGTAACCACACTGAAAAAGCGATTCAATAGGTAGCAGCATGTCCACAGACCTCTTATACCACAAAGTAGGAGAAATTGACATTTTGGCTCCAGATGATACGACCACTGGCAATGATTCCTGCAAGGAGATATGAGAGAAGAGAGAAATAATATTTTAGTTTTTATACAATAGTTGACTTTCAAAATTTGTGTAACAGCAGTACTATTCTCACTTTTGGGACTTTTAAAACAGATCTGAATATGTGTTATCAGTTATACAAAAGACATGGAAACTTCAAAACTTGTATTTTTTCTTGGATGCTTGATGATGCTTGATGTTTAAAGGGGCCTAACATCTAAGGTAATCGGCCCGCTTTTTTCTTTCGTTTACGTTCTGTGCAACAAGAAAACACAACAGACATACCTGAATATTTTACATTTAAAAACCAAGGCCGAGATATTACACAAAAAATTAAAGCCAGAGTCTGTAGTCATAGATTTTGAATTGGTTCCCATGAACGCAATCCAACACATTTCAGCTCTTCGTCGTCTACTCCACTATACGCAATCAATATGGAGATATGCAGTTACACATTGTAAACTAAAAACTTCGCACGTGGAAAACGAGGAAATACGACATACGAAATCCTGTCAGGTATCTGTTAGTTTTTCCGTTTGCTCCTATCTCGGACCTACATGAAATATTTGACGCCAGGCTGAGTAGCTCGGACGGTAGAGGGCTGGCCTTCTGAGCCTAACTTGGCAGATTCGATCCTAGCTCAGTCCGGTGGTATTTGAAGGTGCTTAAGTACGTCAGCCTCGTAAAAATAGATCGTATAGATTTTCTGGCACGTAAAAGAACTCCCGCGAGACAACATTTCAGCACATCTGTGTCTCCAAAAACCGTACAAGTAGTGGTATATAAAACCCAATAACGTTACCGTATTAAATATTTGACATGATAATGGATGAAATCCGTGAAGTTGCCGACCTTGCTTCCTATGAAGAGATCACATTTGTAGAAGGCTGCTCTGCTAGAGGAAGGAGGCGCGCTGTCCTACCGCGCTTGTTCCACAAGTGTGGAATGTTCACAAGCGCATTACGGACGGAACGCAAAGAAAAACAACGGCACAGAGACCTGACATTCTAGCCATCAAAATTTGATTGTTACTTATAATCCATCAGTCAGGAAGATTCCGGAGCACATACATCTCGATCAAAGAGAAAATGAAGTAGCAATTACCCAATTAGACGCAGAATAGGCAAAAGGTAGGTACCCTTTAAAGAAGAAGTATCTAAGAAATCAAATCCAGCTATAATCTACCGTTAGGAACTAAGAACACTATAAAAGAAATAACGATGTACTCAGATATTTTAAAGGTGTAAGTTTGAAACTGCAATTGTATAATGAAGACGAAAATGGATCTGAGAGCGATATTAACAATTAAATTTAAACGAACTCATGAATGCACTTGAATGTAATTTCCTAAAATATATTCTACAATTTCTGTAGTAAAAGCAAAGCAAAGTCACCTCCGTACAGGCCATGAAGGCCCTAGGAGGAGTGGAAGGTAAAGGCCTCCACCATTGTTGACCTCGGCACGTGATGGGGTAGAGTGGTTGGCTCTACGCCCGGCCGCCTTTGCCCCCAGGAATTAACCTGGTACTCAGTTTTGGTGTAGGCTGAGTGAACCTCAGGGCCATATGCACCTCCGGAATTTCTGTAGTACATACTTAAAAAAATTTATATAGCAGATATCTTGGGTTCAGGAAGTCGAATGGACTGTATCGCGATTGATCTGACTAAAGAATTTGATAGGGTGGATCATGGGAGACTACTGGCAAAAATGAGTGAAATTGGGCTAGACAGGGTGACTGAATGTTTGCTATATTTCTAGAAAATAGATCTCAGAAAATTAGAGTAGGCGAAGCTTTATCTGATCCTGTAATAATTAAGAGGGGAATTCCTCAAGGCAGTATTATTGGACCTTTATGTTTTCTTATATATAAACTAGCAAGATACCCGTGCTTCGCTACGGTATTATACAGAAATTTATAATTGAATGCTTAACGTTTTATATACAATCCTCCGAAATTCGCGATCTTACTCGTTTTCTGAGAGAATAAGCCAAAATTCGCGATCTGACTCGTTTTCTGAGAGATTACGGCAATGTTCCGCACATTTTTCAGTCTTTCTTTCCAGCAATCGATTTCGTACTTCCCGGGCTAGGTCCAGGTATTCCACGCGGTCAGTTGGGTCCCTAAATCTTTGCCATCTTTTCCTATAAGCATTTTTAGTATGGATCAAATCCTGAAGGAGATCCGCCGTGGTGTCGTCTTGGGTGCCTTGGCGGTACTGAACCCGCGGCTGGACTGTATTCGTAGTCATTACCAGGCCAGGACCCGTTTCCAGCGTGGTCCGCACAATTTGACGACGGTCCATTCATAAAATATTATTATTATTATTATTATTATTATTATTATTATTATTATTATTATTATTATTATTATTATTATTATTATTATTATTATTAGATGTTCTGGACCCTACAGCAAGATGCAAGACCGCTACTTGGCGGTAAATTACATCTGCTGCCATTGTCGCTGTCAATGTGACCAGCACGATTGCCGCGCGTAGGAAAGTGTGCGGGAATTCTGGCGATACAAATGACATATTTCCGTGCATTATTGACCTTATTATAGAGGTGAACAATTAGACGGTCAATCTCATTGTTTATTTCAAATGTGTTTAAATTTGTATTTATAGGCCAGAAGATTCTACTGTAATCTAAGAACGTTCTCCGAAGGAAAAGATGGCTGTTGAAATCGAACCCAGCAAAGATTAAAAATGATCGGTTTATGATCAGAATAAGTACATCGAAAATCTACAGCCTGTTTCCAGTCACTCGACAGGGTCAGGAATTGAATGAATAAAGCCCCATCTAGCGGCGACAATAGGAATTGTGCCGGCTGCCGAACCACTCCTCTGGAGCAATGATCGATGAATGACAAATGAAATGAAATATTGGACAGTGTTGCTGGAATGAAAGATGACAGGGAAAACCAGAGTATCCGGAGAAGAACCTGTCCCGCCTCCGTTTTGTCCAGCACGAATGTCACATTGAGTGACCGGGATTTGAACAACAGAACCCAGCTGTGAGAGGCCGGCGCGCTGCCGCCTGAGCAACGGAGGCTCCTTATAAGTACATTATGAACAGTAAAATCAATTGCTATCACCTCCTTTTACACCCCACCACCGTTAAATTCATATCCCCCCCCCCAAAAAAAATTTAAAAGAAGGCGTGTTTCTTTATGTTTAAAGGAGATTCCAAACACAAATGTTCACGTCTAATACCTTCAGTTTTGAGATATAAGTATCCCCATAAAAATAATTAACTTTCGTTCACTTCCTTTCACACTCCCCCCCCCCCCCCAAGTGAATTTTCCGGAACAAATTACTTGTTTCTTTAATAGTAAAGGATCTTCTAAATACCAATTATTACGACTCGAACTTCTTCAGTTTTTTATTTATGTGTCCTCGTGAAAGGAATTCAACTCCTTTTCACTCCCGCCCCGCAAGATGGTTCCCCACCCCCCTCCCAAACGCGTTTTTCTTTGTTTGTAAAGGAAATCCAAATACCAATTTTCACGTCTGTAACAACTTTATTTTTCGTAGATGTATGTATTCTCATACAATTAAGTCATTTAATTTTTCAATTCATCCACCCGCCCCCCTTCATTGGATTTTCCAAAATACGTGTTTCTTTACATTTAAAGCATATTCCAAATATCAAATTTCACGTCTGTAACATCTTCATTTTTGAGATATCAGTAGCCTAATTAAAAGAAGTCAACACCATTTTCAGTCACTTTAACCCCCCCACCACCACCCAAGTGGTATTTCCGAAAACTAAAAATACACATTTCTTTATTTTTAATTGAGATAAATATACCATTTTTAAATTCTGTAACATGTTCAGTTTTTTATATATTCTGTAGAAATTCTCTCATTTTAAAATTTCACCCCTTTTTATTTCCTCTTAAGGGGAGTTTACAAAAACAAATCACCTATGTTTCTTTACATTTACAGGAAATTACAAATACCCACTTTTTACGTCTGTAACATTTTACGTTTCTCAGATATTCTGTAGATATAGTCTTTCCAAAAATTCACCCCAAATTGTCTCTCCTATTTAACCGCCATTAATTGGATTTTCCAAAGAAAACGTGTTTCTTTATTTTTAAAGGAGATCCCACATACAAATTTTCAGTTCTGTATTACCTTCACTTTCTGAGATATATGTATCCTCATTAAAGGCATTCAACCCTTTTACACCCTTCCTATTGTGATTTAAAGAAAACAAAAGTACGTGTTCCTTTATTTTTAAAGGAGGTTCTAATACCAATTTTTACATCTATAAACTTTAAACGTTTTTTGATACACTCATTTTAAAAATTCACCCCCTTTTCACTCCCCCCCCCCCATTAATTGGATTATCCAAAAAGAAAAATACATGTTTCTTAATTCTTGAAGGAGATCTCAAACACCAATTTTCAGGTCTGTAATATCTTCAGGTTCTGAAATATAAGTAGCCATATTAAAGGCATTCAACCCATTTTTCTCCCTTTTCCTTCCTTCCTATTGGAATTTTCCGAAAACAAAAAGATACGTGTTTCTTTATTTTTAAAGGAGATTCTAAATACCAAATTTTACATCTATAAACTTTAAAAGTTTTGAGATATAGATACACTCATTTTAAAAATTCACCCCTTTTCACCCCCCCCATTATTTGGATTTTCCAAAAACAAAAAATACCTGTTTCTTTATTTTTAAAGGAGATACCAAACACCAATTTTCAGATCTGTAGTATCTTCAGTTTCTGAGATATAAGTATCCTCATTAAATGCATTCAACCCAATTTTCACCCCTTTTCACCCTTCCTATTGGAATGTTCTGAAAACAAAAAAAATACGTGTTTCTTTATTTTTAATGAAGATTCTAAATATCAATTTTTACATCTGTAAACTTTAAAAGTTTTGAGATATAGATACACTCACTTTAAAAATTCACCCCCCTTTTCACCCTCCCATTTATTGGATTTTCCAAAAACAAAAAATACCTGTTTCTTTATTTTTAAAAGAGATCAAAAGTACCAATTTTCAGATCTGTAATATCTTCAATTACTGAGATATAAGTATACTCATTAAAGGCATTTAAACATTTTTCACCCCTTTTCACCCCTCCTATTGGGATTATACGAAAACAAAAGAATACGTGTTTCTTTGTTTTTAATGAAGATTCTAAATACCAATTTTTACATCTGTAAACTTTAAAAGTTTTGAGATATAGATGCACTCATTTAAAAAATTAAGCCCCCTTTTCACCCTCCCATTAATTGGATTTTCCAAAAACAAAAAATACGTGTTTCTTTATTTTTAAAAGAGATCAAAAGTACCAATTTTCAAGTCTGTAATATCTTCAGTTTCTGAGATATAAAAGGAACACCTTGCAGCCACTTAGTAGGACTCCCCAGTGTCCAGCACCAGATTACACTGAACGTCGAACACGGATGTCTCGGCCAGGTAGACTGAATTCCGGTTGTATGAGGTTTCACCTCGGACCACTGCCTCAGTTCCCGTTCCTGCAGCCACGTCGAGCCCCGATGCCTGTATTCTACACATCCTCAGTCCTCACTCAGGCTCCGACACCTACATTAGATTCTCTAATTGTGAATATTCATGTCATTTCATGACAAGCCAATAGAAATAACTGCATTATGTTAGTAGGAACTTTCATGGCATGTTACGCTTATAAAACCGATAGTTTTCGACTATCATGAACTCTACCTTTTTACGAACTATCTCATCAAGATAGCTTCAAGTGTACATAAAGTTAATGTGTATAAAGTGTACATTTCTACAGACTCTCGGTCTACTATCAAGATTAATTACTTGTGAATTTACTCAGCTTCAAGAAAAGTTTAAGTTAAATTCATGTATATATTGTATAAAGTCATATTGAAGTAATAAATTTATGTTGTGTTCCAGTATACCTGATCTTGTATACAACACTTACCAAGGGAGATGTTCAATAAATTTCCAATTTCCTTGAAATCATTTAAGAAAAAGCTAGGAAAACAACAGATAGGGGACCTGCCACCTGGGCGACTGCCCTAAATGCAGATCATGATTGATTGATTGATTGATTGATTGATTTAACACCATTTTCACTATAAAAGTGAAAACCACATTCAAAACTGGAGCTGTACCTTAATTAAGACCATGATCTCTCCCTTCCTAATCCTAGCCCCTTTCTTATACTACCATCGCCACAAGACTTGTCTGTGTCGGTGCGACGAGAAACAAAAAGCAAAAAAGTTAACTTGCATTTATGAAAAAAATACAATATCAAGAAAATTCCAGCACAAAAGTTTAGATTGTGTACGCAACTTTCCAAGAGCTGCATTCAGTTACTGTTATCTACAATAAGCGACTACAATGTAATGTAAAAGAAGACAAAAGATAATTCAACCGAGTGAGTTGGCCGTGCGGCTAGGTTAGGGTAACTGTGAGCTTGCATTAGGGGAATGGTGGGTTCAAATCCCACCGTCGGCAGCCCTGATGGTGGATTTCCGTGGTTTTCCATTTTCACACCATGCAAATGCTGGGGCTGTGCCTTAATTATGGCCATGGCCGCTACCTTCCAAATCCTAACCCTTTTCCATCCTTGCATCGCCGAAATCCTTTGATGTGTTAGTGCGACGTGAAACGATTAGCAATAAAGAAAGGATTTCTGGCAGTATGTCCGACAAGAAGAAGAAGCTCAACGAAGCAACTTGATTAAACGGTTCTGAAGTTAGGCACAAGTACGCCTATGCATATCAAAATCGAAATTGTAACAGCATAAAGGCCAAGTTTTTGCTTTATATTGACCTTTCAACTACGCAAGAGAATCAACCAAGAATCATTGAGGAAAACATTTCTCTATAGCATAATAGAATTCTCCTCGACATCCTTGGTGCACAGCGTGGAATTCTCAAAGATGCTACTGTTCATTATATCAATTTTTAATCATGAAAGCTTCAGAAGTTCCTTATACGTACCATGTCAGCATATTGAATATATTCTATTGTACGTGCGGCGGACAGTAAACGCAAAACTTAAATAATCCCATTTCCAATTGTACACACTATTACCCCTAGAAGAATGCTTTAATAACGCCTCTAGCAGCAGCTACGGAGCAGCAGAATCTCTTTTGTACCACCGAGTGTTAGTCAAGTCTACTGCTTCATTAAGAACTATCTTGAAGAAGCTGATATTTAAATTTGAGTATGTAAGAGTCTGTGATTCACTAATGTGTAATGTGCAAGTAATTACTTTTGTGTTTGATCTGCGTACAGTTAAATTTAAGAAGTCCACTATTAAGAGCAGAGCAGAGTGAATCAAAAGCAGACCAATTGCACACTATCTATTGTCTAAGCTTCAACTTCTACGCAAGTGTCGATTGAGGATGGCGTCCTATGCATTATACAGCAATAATCAAATTACTGTGCATGTACTCCAATACATCCCAGAGAGCAACACAGAATGACGATGGAGATGGAAGACTGATAAATCTTTCCCAGTACACAAAACGATCTCTGAGCAACATCTCCTCCATTCGAACATATCAAGTACTGAAAGCATACTACAAATGCATTTCTTAAACCAACAACATCCATTTAGTACCGTTAAAATCTCGTATGAAAGGGACACCGCATAAATTCGCCCTAAGTGATGAATCTCTAATTTGTTTAAAATAAACTGACCGATGCACTCATGTCCGGAGACTAAGTTGCATTCTGGATAAATGACACGGCAATACCTTACCTGTGGCACTACAGTTACTATTTGAAGTCCCATGATGTGAAAGATCATAAAGACTGTTCGACAATGTGTCGATAAGGTAAGTCAACACAGTGGTTGGTAATTTCAAGTCAAACCTTCACATCCCGAGGTGGTGCGGCTCGTTTTAAGATGCATCCCCAAAGGAGGTGAGCTGCATGTACCTTTTTAACCACATACTAGCCCTCCTTCGGAAAATTTCTGGCAGCTCCGGGAATTGAACCAAGCCCTCCAAGGACGGCAGCTAATACCACTAACAGCTGTGCTACGGAGGCGGACAAAAATTGGTGTCCTCGTCCCGAGCTAGTGCAGTGTATAAGTTCAACCGAATACAAGCCCTCCTACCGTTCTAAAATATTTGGCAGTACTGGGAATCGAACACGGGCCTCCGAGGATGGGAGTTAATAGCGCTAACTGTTACACTACGTAGACGGACAAAGCAAATGCGTGTGGCTCAGCCGGGGAGTTGTGGCATTTGCGCATGGGCTAAGTTCCGGTCTGCGGAATGGTCTGGTCCGTCACAGTCCCCACAAGGGGTGTCATTTCAATCCGAAAGAAGCTATCTAGCTGGCAACTTAACGTAGAATGCTGAGTTTGCTGTTTCACTCTCTCCGTCAACACTCCTCTTCATCCCTGCTAGCCTAGCTCGCTCCACGCACATTTTGGTGCCGCGACATTCTGGCCATGCTCCACTCGTATTCCTCAAGGTAATGCAGCTCTTTCCAGACACACCCCACAATGCAGATGAGTTGTATGTACCTCTTCGCCCATATACCAGTCCCCCTCCTCTTCTTCACCTTCTTCTTCTTCTTCTTCCTAACCCTTTCCCAAATACCCGAATTTACTATGAATTTAGCCCTCTTTTACTGCCGGATGCTTTTCTTGACGCCACCCAATGTGCACTCACTATTGCGTGTTTCTATGTTGGCTTGTAGTGTTATGAGTTGTATTTAAATGAAGATCTATACGAAAACAAACACAAACACCTAGCCCCGAGTAAGAGGAATTAACTAGATACCGCTAAAATCCACAGCCCGGCCGTGAATCAAGCCCGGAGCCCTCGGAAACGAAAGTCACTACGCTCACAATTCAGCCAACGAACCAGACTTCCTTTCAATCTTAAATCTCTGACAGTACTGCAAATCGAGCCCAGAACTCCTAGGACGGCAGCTAATAGCGCTAACCGTTCACTATGGAAGTGGACTATGTGGGGGACCATAACGAGAAATAACTGGAAAATTCTCCACAGGCACTCATGAGAGTCCAGCAAGCGACTCTCGCAGTTCAACAAGAAAAGAATGGCCATACAGTGCAAGTCGGCATCACATTGATCTGATGAGCAACAAATTCAGAAACCTGTTGAAGGGAGTGTATTGATTTGCGTAATAAAACTGACACAGCGGATTTCGCATATAAGTTATCATTCCATCAGAGGGAAATTCTGCTCTCAAACCCTAAACTTCGTGGCACAACAGCACTTACCGGTCGGGGCCTACCAAGCGACCGCTGCTTAGACCGAAGATTACGAGGTGAAACGTGATCAGCACGACGAATCTTTTCGGCCGTTATTCTTCGCAAACAGATGGATCGCGTGGTTATGGGAAGTCCACTTTCGCAGGTAGTGGCTAATTCCTTTATGGAGCATTTTCAGGAGAAGGCTATTGCTTCGGTGCCCGTTAAACCGATGATTTGGTGGAGGTATGTTGACGATACATTTGTGGTCTGGACAAAAAGTCCTGAGAAACTTCACCTCTTTCTAAACACCTACAACAGCAGCATCCTTCAATTAGATTCACTATGGAGATGGAGTCGGACGGATGCCTTCCTTTCTTGGATGTTCTAGTAAGAAAGAAACCGGATGGCTCCTTAAGGGCACACCGTCTATCGTAAGCCTATCCACACAAATCGCTATCTCCATGCAGATTCTCACCATCATCCAGCACAAAAAACAGGGCATTCTCACAACACTCACTACGAGTGTAAAACGAATATGTGAGCCATCAAATATCAAGGATGAAGTGAACACACTCGGTCACGTTCAAGGGTAATGGTTACAACGATGTACAGATTCATAGAGCCCTGTATCCCAGGGGGATGAATAAGCGAAACTCGCAGAACGAAGACGTGATGGGAACTGCCTACCTTCCTTCCATGCACAATACCACAAATCGAATTGCCAAGGTCCTCCTCAAGCACAATATAAAAACCGTGTTTGGCACCGTCAAAAAAGTTACTCACAGTTCAAGTAAAAGCAAAGACAAATTGCCCCCACTATTACAACCTGGGGTGTACAAAATTCCCTGTACGTGTGGCAAGGTATACATCGGTACTCTTATCAAGGAACACCAACGAAATATTCGTCTCAACCACCCAGACAAGTCAGCAGCAGCTGAGCACACCCTATCAACGGATCATGATATCGTGTTCCAACATGTTCAATCTCTTACCCCCACTCAACACTACAGGTTTAGGATTATACGGGAAGCTGTGGAAATACATAAAAATCCTAATAATGTCCACAGGGACACTGGCTATCAGTTAAGTACTAAGTGGTTGTCAGCCATTAAGGATTTACGTAGGTAGTTTTGTTCCCTGTCCTTTCACTACTGTTTCAGTGTTTCCCAAATTAGCACTCTCCTCATCACTAGATGGTTCACTCTAGGCTATGTGCTATGGGTCATACTTTCATAACCTGTATACACCTGTTACTGTATTATACTTGCTTATTTTCACTCCCGTACCTTCAACCTCGTTGTAGTACGTCCTTCTTTCTACCCCCACCCCCCCTTCCGCCGGCCGGACTCTGACTCGTGTTTCTGGGGGGGGGGGTTTCGCTACGCACTTTTCTTTCCATCTTCAGCTCTATTCTATTCTTTTATCCGGTTAGTCTTTCGTTGCACTTTATTTTATTTTTCATTTAATTTTCTTCATTATTTCTACTGCTTTCTTCCCTGATTCATATGATGGCCTTGCTGTTTACTCCGGAGGCACATACGATGGAACAAGAAATATCTTAACTGGAGCTTGAAAGGACAGCACACAGCGAACCATCTATTAACGAATGAAAGTACCACTTATCAACGGTAAAGCATTCTTAAATTCAAAACTTCATTACTAGAGAAGTCTTGCTCCTGAACAGACGAGATTTTCTTAAGAGGACGCGAAGCACAGTTCTCTGCGAAACGTAAGGAATTTTACCTTCTTTTCTTTACATGAAAAAAGACCCAGGGCTCATTATCATGTCTACAATGACGGGCCGTGAAATCTTCAGTCTAAAAACTGTATATTATTTTTATATAGTATATGTTTATATTAATTAGGTGTATGTCCTTCAGATTTCACACTTTAGATTTTAGTTTTATTTTCTCCTTTTCTGTAATAGTTGCTCTGTGTATTCTTTATGTATATGCTACATAAGGGGGCTCATTTTGCCTCAGTGGCAAATTTTAACCAATAAATTCAATTCAATTCAGTTCAACATCTGTCTTAATCTTATTCCTGGATATTTGTCTTAATCTAATTCCTGGATATCACTCTCTACCTTGGTTGCCTTTCCTCTACGCACTTTCCTCACGTGCCTAAAAATGGAGTCCCCCATGAACATAACCTCAACACTACCCAACTCATTAGATACCCTCCCCTCCAAGTCTCTCCTATCTTCCCTGACAGCTACAATACTGTTTCCTTCTCCCTTCTCATCTCCTACTTCCCATCCTCTACTCTGCGTTCCCCTTTCCCACCTCTCCCTTTCCACCTACCACCCAGCTTTTCTGTATCACTTCACTGTTCTTCATTTTCCCTCTGCTGTTCTACGAGCGGTCACTTTCACCGATTCCTCGCCGATACCTGTCCTGAACTCAGCCCCTGACTAGATCGCATAGCCCTCAACTTCCTTTTCCTTAAAATATTAGCCCACCTGTCTTCCATAACGTCTCCCCTTCCTTCACCTCCCTCTTGTCTTCCTACCGTACCCTGTGCATTGTTTGAGGGAGAATTGCCTGTGCTCCGTTAGAAGCATATTTTAATGTAACAAAGGCTTTTCAGTCTGTCAAACACACAGCAAATGCAATGTAAATTAAAACACTATAAACATATCTGTAGTGTTTTAATTTACATTGTATCTGCTGTGTGTTTTTTACAGACTGAAAAGCCTTTGTTACATTTAACTAAGTCAACACTGGAAAACATGGCTTCATTTTTAACAAAAAAAGCATATTTTAATGGCGTGTGGCCACCGGAAAGACCTGATGCAGGTCTTGCGAGATGACGCCGTACAGGTGACCTGCGCATCTGAGAGCATGAGGCCTTACCTAGGATGATTTATAATGTTTAAGACAACACATACATACCCAGACCCCAAGCCATCGGAATTAACCAATTAATGTTAAAATCCCCGACCCCGCCGGGAATGAACCCGGAAACCCCTGGACCAAAAGCCGGCATGCTGACCATTTGGCCATGGAGCCGGTCCTAAGATTTATCCACTTCAGTTATGAAGAATTACATGTCATTTTTTCAAATTATATATATTTTAAAGTTTATCTTCCTGGCACCCAGCAGATATTTCCATTTCTTGTACGGATACATACGGAAGTCAGGCCACTTTACACTCTTGTTATACGGAAACAGTCACACTTAGATTGTTTTATTGTCGCATCGTCACTGCAAAGATAACAGGAAAGAGCACAGATGCATGTATAGTATTACGTTAGAGTTTTCAAAAACTGAAGAATGTTTACAGCTAGCATTGAATGGTAAAATATTATGACAATTCCGTGTATATATTACAAATAACACTTTGAACAATTTACAGTAAACTCAACTCCATAATAATATTTTAAATGAAATAAATTAAATTAGTTTAAACTAGATATAACAGCATTAGGTTATCATAATTAATGCTACAGTAATTGGGATAAAAATCCTATCCAAAACCAAACCGCATGGTACTACAGCCCTTGAAGGGCCTTGGGCTACCAAGCAACCGCTGCTCAGCCCGAAGGCCTGCACGACGAATCCCCTCGGCCGCTATTCATGGCTTTCTAGACCGGGACCGCTATCTCACCGTCAGATAGCTCCTTAATTCTAATCACGTAGGCTGAGTAGACCTCGAACCAGCCCTCAGGTCCAGGTAAAAATCCCTCACCTGGCCGTGAATTGAACCCGGGGCCTCCGGGTAAGAGCCAAACACGCTACCCCTACACCACGGGCCGGCATAAAAAACCTATAGCATGCAATAAATTAAACTGTAAGCAGTCAGCATCATTTTCAAATACCTCATATCATGGAGTCTAAAAGTCTTGGACGTTTGAAACGTTTATCACTAGGATAAAATGCATACCAACATTTCGATGGCGCAAAAGAACAAAACATTCGTTAGTAGATCAGTTTTTGTTCGTTCATTCGGGACTGTAAATCATGAATACAGCATGACCATTCTGAAAACGGTGGATGGATTAAAATGGAAATAGTAAGATACTGCTCATTGACGTCGCCAAGCAGAAGAGCAAAGCAGATGCGGGTATCTGCAAGTCAACACCAGCTGCAGATAAGAAGGTTCCAGCCCAACTGGCCGTCTGCTTATCTTCACTTTACCAGGGCATTAGTGCCGCAACACGGCTCCCTTGGAGAATTTCGCTAACACTCCCACAAATATAGAATCGAGATTTATCTCTAAATTTCTCCTTCAGTTTCTTCTTCCTCTACTTCACAGCTCAACCCTATTAATAATGGATATTGATTACCATGACCCATACTGACAGTGTCGGATTTGGGCAAAGGGAGTTTACAGCGAGGTTTTTTCTCTCACTTTTATATTTTTCAGTTTACACTGAAATTTGTTTTTGAAACAGTTGTTGCCAAAACTTTCCACAGGCATAATTTACTTCTTAAACAATCCTGATGTAAGGCGCATATTGTTTTATTGTCGCATCGTCACTGCAAGGGTAAAATGAAAGAACACAGATGCATAGTATAGTATATAATATATATAATAGTTTGAAAATGCTTGCATTAAACAAGAAGGCATTGTTGAAAATTAAATTGGAAGTGTGTTTATTACGTATTGCTATGAATAGGAATCATAATTCTCAATTAGATTTCGAAAATAAGACGTCAACAATTTAATAACATTCCAGCCGATGACAGTTGCGCTATATAATTCAGCACGAAACGTTCATTGTACCAAGAGTTGTTCATTTTTCATTTCACATTATACATCCTGTTGAAGTAAAAATAATATGAGTAGTTACACAAACAATGCCATTATTATTTGGAATGTTTAAAAATGATCCAAAACATTTTAACGATGGAATTTCGTTTCAGCAATAAAAATTTGAATACGTTCTACAACATTTTCACTAGCCGATTTGCCAATAAGTAATATTCCTTAGAATTCCGTTAAGAATAGTAACTCTTGAGTTTCAAAAATCTAAAACACAGAGCACTTTGATTTCTGTAATTAAATGTTTTCTAAATTACAACGTTTCATTTTTTTAAATTTAACATGATCTTATAATAAAGCCACTTATAAATAATAATAATAATAATAATAATAATCATAATAATAATTGTTACGGGGTTACCCGTGGAAGGCAGAGGTGAAAGAAGGTGCGGGCTGGAATGGGTCTAACTACAAGGCAGAAAGATGAATTAAAATTTCAATAAAAGGTTATATTTTCACAAGTAGAAAAACTTAACAAATTTCGCATAGAATTTAAACAAATAACAACAACTCAACCACTATCCACTAATCAGGTACAAGGTATAATTTTACAAACGAAAGCCCGAGTTTCGGGGTCTTTACAAGTTCTGGGCTTCGAGCCCCCAATTACACAACCCTTGAGCTACTAGTCCAACCTTAGAGCTACTAGCCCAACCTTACCAAGGTACACACTTGATCAAAGGGCAGAAAACCCCTTTATTCAAAGAGCAGTAACTCCAAAAATCATAACGGGCCTCCTAGAGGCACTTTTACCACATCAGAAAGAGCTGACCCGCTCTCAGTTTTTCAAGCCTACTAAAGGCAATACCATACCTCGCGCAATCACTTGCCATCCAGGCACAACTTACAATAATTAAACAGGGGTATCTCGTACCCAGCCTACAGGGCCTTAGCCGAAAAATAATAGATTAAATAAATGGCCCGAAAACAAAATGAAAGGAGGCGAGACTTTCCACTCCTAAACACACATATTTAAAACCTAAGAGGCACTAGGCCGACGACACAGGGGCTATTCCCAAACTAGGGAGGTGACTCGTATAAGAAAAAATTGTAACACATTAAGAAGAGAAGAAAATCGGTTATGAAAACGTAGTCACCTCAAATCAAAAATGAAGGGGAGCTCGAGAGAGTAAAGCACTCTCTATCCCCGATTTACAGTTAAAGTAATAAGAAAATTTGACATACGCCGGCACTAAGTTACATTTTTAGACAGGTAGGTTACATTGAAAAGGTTTCGGACCTTCCCCAAGGGTTAAACTGCTGAGCTAGCAAGAAATAGAGATGTTAAACGGCCATTACCTTGTTGAAGAGCTGCTGCCCGAAGGAAGAGGCGCTACCCGCCCCCTGCTACACGTCCATACACTAAGCTAGAGGTTGAAGAAGTGGCCGGGGGCCGTGAAAATCAGCAGTTTTTAAACCCTCAGGGAAAGTTTGAGACCTTTCATGAATAAAACAGCCACACCCACTACATTTTATTGGTCGCTTAAAGTTACACATCAAAATTGAAGAAGAAACCTATGATTGGTTAGAAATTAATTGCAGAAATTACTGATTGGCTAAGTTCAAAACTGGCGGAAAGAAAATCTTAATATTGCCAACCCACAAATGAAAGAACGAAATTTAGTTATAGGCAAACTTATGAGTACAAAATATCTTCAAGAAAAGTTCCTTCACTTCGCACCAGGGTGCATGATCATAGTTTTTTTTTTTTTTTTTTTTTTTTTGGTAGTGACATCTATAAGAGAATGTCCACACTTCTTGATCAATGGAAAACAAAACAAGTTAAAATCCACACAGTATTGACAACTTCGTAATCACAAAATTTCCGGTAGTGACATCTTCTGAGAAAACTTATAAGTTGATACAGTTATTAAAGTTCAGAGTTTCTCCTGTAGAGGAGTACCTTACGGCGGAAAATTCAAATGTGCGGCGTATAGGTGTACCAGTCGGTACAATAATAATAATAATGTTAATAATAATAATAATGGGCCGATGACCTCGATGTTAGGCCCTTTTAAACAGCAAGCATCATCATCATTTAATAAGAAGAAGAAGAAGAAGAAGTTCGCTTTTTAATTTAAATATATGTAGATATGCCAGCAGAATATTATAAATACAAGTTATTATAAGGATTTTTAACCTCCGCAGCTTTTGCATTCGTGCAGGCAGGCAATAGACAGATATTCACTATCCATTCGAATTATCACGAAGGTAATAACTTATTTAATTAAATAACACGACCCACTTGTAAATGTTTTTTAAAAACGTTTGAGAGAATATATGGTATTTAACTGGCGAAAAGTTAACAGTCTTTTTATTGTTGGTGATTGTTTGCTGCTCTTTGTATTCAGATATTGCACTGGTGGTATACGGACGAAAATAAAGAGTACTGTATAGGGTAGTCCAGAAAACAAAAAGTCAGCTCATCACAGTCACCGATTACTTGTAGTTCTAAACCTCCGGCATACATTGTACTTTGCACCTCCGATCATACAGCATTTAAAGGTAGTTTTAATTTCTGATAGCTTGTAGGGATAAAACATTCAAATACGAAGTATTTAGTTTTAACTACATTTCTGTTGTTTCATTTAATCTATTGTAATTAGGGTACATTTAAGCGCAACTTGCTTTATAATTTAGTGCTTTATTATTGTGTAATTCTTGTGTAGTAGAGAGGAAATCTCTGTAGGAATTAAGTTCTGACTATATTTCTAATTTTTTAGTTAAATTGTAATTAGGACAGGCTTAAATGCAGTTTAGTAGTCATTTTGATATTTTAACATATAATCGCAGTTTTCATTTCTGCTTGCGTGTAATAATAATAATAATAATAATAATAATAATAATAATAATAATAATAATAATAATAATCACAGGGCGAGTTGGCCGTACGGTTAGCGGCGCGCAGCTGTGTACTTGCATCCGGGAGGTAGTGGCTTCGAACCCCACTGTCGGTAACCCTGAAGATGGTCTTTCGTGGCTTCCCATTTTCACACCAGGCAAATGCTGGGGCTCTACCTTAATTAAGGCCACGGCCGCTTCCTTTCCACTCCTAGGCCTTTCCTATCCCATTGTCGCCATAAGACCTATCTGAGTCCATGCGACGTAACGCAAATAGCGGAATAATAATAATCTGTCTATTTTTTTATTAAGATAATTTAGAGTTACTTTAACCCTAAGGTCTTATCGTGACTTCTAACTGTAGAATTTTCATTAAATTATAGTAGGGTGAAGAATGAAAAAAATATAAAAGTGGTATTTTAAACTGAACAGTTAAATTTTTGAATACAGACCAGTGTCTTTGAAAAACTTGATAATTTGTTTGCACAGTGAAGGAGATGAGTGTGTCCCCTTAATATCTTCAGATATACCGTGGTACTGGCGCCATTTGTCATACAGTGAACAGTCTGTTATGATGTGCTTCACAGTCAACACACTATTGCATGCTGTACAGATGGGAGGCAGTTTCTTCTCAAGGAGGTAGCTATGACTTATCTTGGAGTGGCCAATCCGTATTCTAGTTATTAGGACTTGATCTTGCCTGTGAAGGTTGTGAAGATAGTGTTGTACTGTAGATTCCGTTGTTACTTCGTGGAGTTTGCTGTTCGAAGTTTGAAGCCATTTTATCTTCCACTGTTGGTATAATTTTGTTTTAGCATAGGCAATAATGTCAGTGTGAGGGGTAGCTATTGTTAGATCGCCTAGCGGGAGGTAAGTAGCGTCTTTAGCTGCTTGATCAGCAGATTCATTGCCTTGAATACCTCTATGAGAGGGTATCCACACAAGGATGACTTGTTTGCCTTCTTTCATGATGTTGTTAAACAACAGTTGTATTTCTTGTACAAGGATGTGTTCCGATGATGGACTTTCTATTGCGTTTAATGCACTTTTTGAATCAGAAAAAATGATGGAGTTATTACAGGTGCTGGTTTTCAAAATATATAACATAGCCTGCTTTATTGCGTGCAGCTCATTAGAGAAGACTGTATAGTAGTCAGGCAATCGGTATAGCATGGTACGTTCAGGATATATAATCCCACATCCATTTCTTTCCTCACATTTTGATCCATCAGTATAGATTGCAGTGTGCCTTGGGTATTTATTAGAAATTTCAAAAAATAATTGATGGTAGTGAGATCTGTCAGTTTCATCTTTGACACTGTAATTTATTTCAAAGTTAATTTTTGGAAGGGTAATAGCCCATGGTGGGACATTAAGAGAGTTGTCTGTGAGGAGTATTGGAGGGATATTTAAATTTAGTTCTTCAAGAAACTTGGCTATTCTGACATTGAAAGGCTGTGGTTGTGATCCTGATTTAATGAGTGTACCTTGATGCTTGTTAGGAAAAGCATACAACTTAATACTTGATTCACTCATAGTTGCTACCTTGAGTGCGTAAGTCAAACTTAGTTGTTTACGTCTAATTGTGAGTGGTGGTTCATTTGCTTCTATTTGAATGCTGGCTACTGGACTGGTACGGAAGGCTCCTAGAGCAATTCGAAGAGCTGAGGACTGGATGGAATCAAGGATTTTGAGTGAAGACATTCTTGCGGAATTGTATACAATGCTGCCATAGTCTAATTTAGCCCTAATAATGGCTTTGTACGTGTTCATTAGCACTTGGTAGTCTGCCCCCCAGTTCTTTGCTGCCAGGATCTTCATTATGTTCAGCCTTCGCAAGCAGTCATCTTTAAGTTTTTTCAGGTGAGGTATCCAACTTAACGTAGTGTCGAATAAAACTCCTAAGATTTTCATAGTTGTTACTGTTTCAATTTTGTGATTGTCCATATACAGCTCAGGGTCTTGTACAGTATGTTTACATTTGGAGAAGAGTATGCATTTGGTTTTAGTTTTGGAAAACGTGAACCCTGTAACTTTAGCCCATTTTTGGATATTATCAATTGATTCTTGAAGTAACTCTTGAGTAGTTAATTTATTTCTTCCTGCACTTAGTATAGTCAAATCATCGGCAAAAAGGCAAGCCTTTACTGGTAGGTGAATGTTGGAGACAATGCCATTTATTGCAACGAGGAATAATGTGACACTCATGACTGATCCTTGGGGAACTCCATTGTCAATGGTTACTTCATGTGAAAGAGTTCAATTTGTCCTGACTTGAATTCGGCGATCTTTAAGGAAATTATAAATGAAGTGAAGCATGTTTCCTGAAATATTATGTTTCATCAGTGTTTCAATAAGATAGTCTTTCCACACCATGTCATATGCCTTCTCAATGTCTAAACTAACAGCTATGAGGTGCTGATTATTTAGGAAAGCTTCTCGGATTTCTGATTCTAAACATATCAGAGTATCTGTTGTTGAACGTGCTTGACGAAAACCATTTTGTGCATCACTAAAAAGTGTATATGTTCCAAATACCAGCGTAATCTCTTGTTAACAATATTCTCCAGTAGCTTACACATTGTATTTGTCAAGGCTATGGGACGATAATTATCTGGGATCAAAATGTCCTTTCCTGGTTTGAGTATAGGCACTACAATAGCACAACGCCATTGATCTGGAAATAGTTTGGAACTCCATATATAGTTGAAAATAGCAAGTAGATAATTGAGTGCACTATGTGGAAGCTGTTTTAAAAATTCATATGGAATGGTGTCTGGGCCAGGACTAGATCTGCCGCATTTGTTGAGTTTTGTAACCATTTCTTGTAACTGTAAAGTATCATTATAAGCATAGTTCGGTGTAGGTACAGTTTCACTTAAGTCTATTGGATCTCGAGTTGTTTTCATGCGAAGAAATTCAGGTTCATAATTGTTATCGCTAGAGAGTTTTGATAATGATTTAGCCAGTTGATCAGCTATTTGTTGAGGTTCATTTACAATTGACCCAGCGACTGGATCTCTTTGAGAGGTAATACAGAATTTATTGTATTTGCCACTTATTCTTTGGATTTTATTCCACATAACTTTTTGTGAAATTTGGCAGGTTAAGGAGGAGACGAATGTTAATCAGGAGGTTTTCTTACTTTATTTTATTTTATTTCGTGCTACTGCTCGGTGTTTTTGAAAATTGATTTTATTTTCAGGCGTAGGATTTCTTTTGTATAGGTAGTAAGCACGGTTTTTATTTTTGATAGCCTCTTTAGGAGTCCTTCCACCAGGGAACCGTTTTCTTGAAGGGCATAGGAGCTGTTTTTGGGATGCTCTGGTCAGCAGATTTAATTATTACTTCAGTGAAGTCTTGAACAATATCACTGATGTGCTTAGAAGGAAATTTATTTGTTGGAGTTAGATCATTTAAATAGTTATTTACAATCTTTCTAAATGATTGCCAATTTGCCTTATTTAAATTCCATTTACAGTATTGGAGTTTTGATGTGTTGTCTGGAGAATTTTGATCATCATTAATTATGATGGGGAAGTGGTCACCTCCTTGTAGAGTTGAATAAATGGACCAGTTAAATAGTGCAGCTATGTCTGGCGTACATATAGTTAAATCTATGCTACTGTATGTTCCGTGTGCTATATCAAAACGAGTTGGAGCAGTTGAGTTCAATAATACTAGAGTAAATTCATCTAGTATCTTCTCTATTTCTTTCACCCTTGCATCAGTATTGCGACTACCCCATAAACTGTTGTGACTATTAAAATTACCCATCAAAATGAAGGGTTTGGGGAGTTGGTGTATTAGGTTTCTTAAATCATCAGCGTGAAATGTACTATTCGTAGGAAAATAAACATTACATACACATATAACTTGTGGAAGGTATAATAAAACTGCGAATGCTTCTAAATCAGTAGTTAAAGGAACCTCTTGATGGTGTAAATTATTTTTAACATAGGTGGCTACGCCTCCACTTGCATGATTTGGATTAATTCGGTTTTTATAATGTACGTTGAACTGTCTTAAATGGGAAACAAAGTTGTCTCTAAAATTAGTTTCTTGTAGACAGACAACTGAAGGCTGATGTTTATTTAGTAGAAGTTGTAAATACTCTCGCTGTGATCGAAAACTGTTGAGGTTCCATTGAAGTAATGATATAGTCATAAGAATGACAAACAAGTGTAGAGGGAATTTTATTATCATTATGTGAGGGAAGTAGAGTCATCGCTGGAGTAATCTGGAACTAAACTGTTAATTGCTTCACCTCGGTTTTCACTGCTAGCCTTAAGCAGTTTCTTGACTATTCGAGTACTCCTGTTCTTAATGGATTTTTCAGTGTAGTATGGATATAGTTTTTGAAGGGCTTGGGCTAAACCCTCTAGATCTTGCGTGTAATTGGAAGCTATTGCTGCAATGTCATTAACTCCAATACTGTTTTCAAAAAAGGATTGGAGTTGTAAGTAATTGAGGGGAAAGGACTGAGGGTTGGCTTCTAGAACTTGCTTAATTGGCTTAAGCATATCACTAATAGTTGTGCTTTCTTTTTCTGTCTTTGGTTTCTTGTTTGTTTTGTCTTGTGTTTCCCTGTCTGTTCACTTGTCTTAGGTTCAGTTGTTAGGGGAGGTTCCTTAAAATCAAGGTCTTTTTTGCCTGTAGTTTCACTGCTAGATAGTGATATTGGTCTCTTCGATCCAGCAAGATGAACACATGAGGGGTTTTGAGGGCATTCCAAATGAGAGGTTAGAGTCGTTTCGCCTGAGGGTAAAGGCCCACAGTTTCGATTTTGAGAACACTGAAGAGATGTAGATGTAGCAGTTGTCTGAACAGTAGTTTGTGAGGGAGTACAGGTAATATATTCTTGACAGTTTGTTTTAATTTTTTGTGTATCCCCTACTAGTTGGGGAAATTCTCTTAGATTGGCCTTGCCACGAGAATGACTGTTTTGATTTAATGAGGAGCCTTCATTTATTATTTCATCATTATCAGGACAGTTTCTACCTAAGTGCCCCTCAGTTTTACAAAGAAAGCAGGTGGGTGTATCAGAGGACAAATAAATCCAGTAATTGGTACCCTCATATTCGATTTGGAGTGAGTCTGGAAGTTTGTTAAAGTCTTCATTTTGAATATAAATCTGTCTCCAAAAACTGAGAATGTGAGAAAATCCGGGGATTGTTAAACCTGCTCTAATAGGTGATATCTTTGACATTGGTTTAATGCCGAGTTTGAGAAATTCTTCTTCAATAACAATATTAGGAATCACAGGGCAAACATTGGAAAGAATAACTCGTTTGTTTTTAGTTAGGAGAGGTCTTATTTCCAAGGAGACATTATTTATGAGAACCTTAGGATGTCTTGAAATTAATTCTTCAACACACTTTCGACTTGCAAGGAAGATACATATTCTTCCATTAGATATCCGTGAGACAAATCGGATGTTTCTAGGGCTAGTGACTTTTCCAATTGCTAGTATATAATCTCGGATACTAATACCATCGCAAGATTCAATCACAATAGCTTGATCTTTGGTAGGGTAGGATTGCACTGCTGCAGAGTAACTTAACCTTGGATTGTTAGGAGATTGATTAAGTGTGTTAGGAACAGTAATAGAGGTTGTCATGAGGTTACCTGGTTCACCGGTACGGGTGGGAATTATGCTTTCTTTATTCTGTCGATTCGTGAGGTTACTTGAGACTTGCTGATTTTCATTATTTAGATTCATTGAGTTAGAAAAAACTTGCCTACCTCCATCAACAGAGGCGTCCATTATCAGTTAGCTAACAAGATGAGGTTATAGGTATGAGATTGATCCTTTAATGAACACTAATCTCCACAACGCAGATTTAAAACCACACTCACTACAAAAGTACATAGCAGCTTCACTCTGGTGCTTCAGACGGTAAATTTTAGCTTAGAATGACCGATTATTCAATAGTTCCAAGGGACAATATTACACGCGAACATCATGTAAGTCACTGCCATCTTGACTCCTGTAATCTGTCTATGTAGTAGCTTACTTAGTATAATTACAGAGTCCTATAGTTAGCTGTTATTCCCATTATTTTATCCCATTTCTTCTTATTAACGTATCTGTTATTTCCACTATTTTACAATATTTGCAGCTACCAATGAACAGCACAACCGTAGTGCAGTAATTTTATCAGTTAGCATCTTGCTGGATTGACTGTCGTAATTTTTTCCTCTGTATATATATTCACATAATATGCTATTTTATTTCTGTTAATAAATTCATATTTATGTGAAGGGAGACAGATGTAGGGACTGCAGCAGGTGTGAGTGAGAATCAAGGAGAACGAGGGAAGAGAGAGTGAAGTTGAAGAAGATATTAACAGTTTCATGGAGGACAGAAATGAAGATATGTCTTCCTCAATCAATGTACAGAGTATGGTACATTTCAAGAGGGAAAAAAGTAGGGGAGAAGCTGTGGAAGACAGGTGGGCTAATGTTTTAAGGGGAAGGAAAATGAGGGTTAGGCGTATTCATCAGCTAGTGAATTCAGAAGAAGTATCAGTGAGGAATCGTTATGAGTCATTATACGTAGAACAGCAGAGAGGAGAAGGGGAACTTGAAGGTGTTACAGGGGAGGGGAGGGGCAAGAGGAAAGGGAACGGTAGGATAGGGAAACCTAGAGTATAGGAAGAAGGAGGTGGAACAGGGTCGTAAGAGGGAGAAGAGGGATGAGGAAGTAGGTTCTGCAGCCATTAGGGAAGAGGGATACCAGGACAGTAGGGGATCTAATGAGATGGGTAGGGCGACTCTGTTGTTAGACATGTGGGGAAGTGTGTGGATTAAATGGAACCAGGACAGAGACTTGTCCAGGAATCAAGTTAAGGCAGATGTTGACGAAAGTAGGAAGAAAGGAGGAGGGTAAAGAGAAGGTGGTAATTGTCCACGTTAGTACCAACAACGTAAAGCAAACAGGAATAGGTGCAAACATAGTTCGGGTTGTGCGGGATGTGGTTACGACAGTGCGGGAGAACTTCAAGGGAGCAGAGATTGTTATCAGTGGGATACTGTATAGGAGAGACACTGACTGGCAAGTGATCGGGGATTTAAATGAGACTATGGGGTGGGTATGTGGGAAATTAGGAGCGAGATTTGTAGATCCTAATGAGTGGGTAGGAAATAGGTATCTTCGTTTAGATGGTCTTAACTTGAACCTTAATGGTACATCTAAGCTAGTGAGTTCGTTTGAAAGTGTAATAGAGAGGTAAGTTCAGGGAAACGGTGTGGACTAGGGAGCGGTGATTAGAGTATAGGAGGCTGGAAGTCAAGTAAGGATGACATAAAATTGCTAGTGTTAAACTATGGAAGTATTGTGAAAAAACGTAATAGGATTAAGTAATTTAATACACTGACTGACAGAGCAAATGCAACACCAAGAAGGAGTGGTCAGAACTTTATGCCAATTGCAGGGTAGACTGACGTCACTGAGGTATGCTCATGATGTGAAATGCGCCGCTGTGCTGCGCACGTAGCGAACGATAAATGGGACACGGCGTTGGCGAATGGCCCACTTCGTACCGTGATTTCTCAGCCGACAGTCATTGTAGAACGTGTTGTCGTGTGCCACAGGACACGTGTATAGCTAAGAATACCAAGCCGCCGTCAACGGAGGCATTTCCAGCAGACAGACGACTTTACGAGGGGTATGGTGATCGGGCTGAGAAGGGCAGGTTGGTCGCTTCGTCAAATCGCAGCCGATACCCATAGGGATGTGTCCACGGTGCAGCGCCTGTGGCGAAGATGGTTGGCGCAGGGACATGTGGCACGTGCGAGGGGTCCAGGCGCAGCCCGAGTGACGTCAGCACGCGAGGATCGGCGCATCCGCCGCCAAGCGGTGGCAGCCCCGCACGCCACGTCAACCGCCATTCTTCAGCATGTGCAAGACACCCTGGCTGTTCCAATATCGACCAGAACAATTTCCCGACGATTGGTTGAAGGAGGCCTGCACTCCCGGCGTCCGCTCAGAAGACTACCATTGACTCCACAGCATAGACGTGCACGCCTGGCATGGTGCCGGGCTAGAGCGACTTGGATGAGGGAATGGCGGAACGTCGTGTTCTCCGATGAGTCACGCTTCTGTTCTGTCAGTGATAGTCACCGCAGACGAGTGTGGCGTCGGCGTGGAGAAAGGTCAAATCCGGCAGTAACTGTGGAGCGCCCTACCGCTAGACAACGCGGCATCATGGTTTGGGGCGCTATTGCGTATGATTCCACGTCACCTCTAGTGCGTATTCAAAGCACGTTAAATGCCCACCGCTACGTGCAGCATGTGCTGCGGCCGGTGGCACTCCCGTACCTTCAGGGGCTGCCCAATGCTCTGTTTCAGCAGGATAATGCCCGCCCACACACTGCTCGCATCTCCCAACAGGCTCTACGAGGTGTACAGATGCTTCCGTGGCCAGCGTACTCTCCGGATCTCTCAGCAATCGAACACGTGTGGGATCTCATTGGACGCCGTTTGCAAACTCTGCCCCAGCCTCGTACGGACGACCAACTGTGGCAAATGGTTGATAGAGAATGGAGAACCATCCCTCAGGACACCATCCGCACTCTTATTGACTCTGTACCTCGACGTGTTTCTGCGTGCATCGCCGCTCGCGGTGGTCCTACATCCTACTGAGTCGATGCCGTGCGCATTGTGTAACCTGCATATCGGTTTGAAATAAACATCAATTATTCATCCGTGCCGTCTCTGTTTTTCCCCAACTTTCATCCCTTTCGAACCACTCCTCCTTGGTGTTGCATTGTCACTGTCAGTCAGTGTATATACCAGATATTGTAATACCTTTTGAATCATGGCTGAGATGCGAAATCACAGATGCGGAAATTTTCTCACGAAACTGGAGTGTTTATCATAGAGACAGGCTGGGAACGGTAGGAGGATGAGCATTCATACTGGTGAAAGGAGAATTTGTAAGTTACGAAAATGTTAAGAATAAGAAACATGGAATCCTTAGTGTAAAACTCATACCAAATGATTTTTTAATGTGTTCGGGACGTCGACCCATGTGGATCTTTTGCCACTATACCTAAAGATACTAGGCAAATAAATTGATGTTTTTTGGGTGGCCAGGTGGGGCTGACATTGATGTGGAATTATTTGATAATATAATCAACTACGTGGGAAACGACAAAGAAACAACCATTATTGTATTAACAAATGGTAACTGGGAGATCAATGCGAATGACAGAAAGTATGACCAACAATTGGTAAATAAGTTAATGTTGGAAGGACAGGTGAATCAGAAAGCGATGGAACCCCAGAGGAGAAAATATTCTAGACCTGGTGCTGATAAAACCAGATAAAAATCTCTAGAGAAACTGAACTGATAGATGTTATTTGTGATAACGAAGCTGTGTTTGTCGCAATTAAAAATGAATGCGGTAGAAAGGAAGGTTGTAAAATTAGGACTGTTATTCATTGCCACATGGTTCATAAAAGAGTCATGAGAGATTTTGAAAAAAAGCAAATATGATCAATGAAATATGGTAAATATAAACAGCCAATGGGACGGGTTTAAAACATTTGTTGAAGAATGTGAAAACGGTTATAGACTGCTAAACGTGGTGAAGAATGGTAAAGATACACTATATTATAACAGAGAAATAAAGAGATTGAGGAGGAGATGTAGACTGGAAATAAATAGTTAGGAATGGCTCTGGAAGCAAGGAGAAGTTGAAGGGAAGTACTAGGAAATTCAATTTATCAAAAAAGTCAGCTAAGGGTAACATTATGGCAAACATAATTAGCAGTCATATTCATTTTAGGAAGAAATGGAAGGATACGTATAGGTACCTTAAGACAAAAACAGGATCCAAAAAGGACATTCCAGGGATCATTAATGGACAAGGCGAGTGTATATAAGAGGATTTACAGAAGACAGAAATATTGTCACCAGTATGTTCAGATAGGTGGGTATAAAGATAATTTTCAGGTTGAGGAGGTGACTAATACTAGTGGAAGTACTGAAATGTACCTATGATAATAAAGGTATTTACAAAGAGGCACAAAGTTTGAAAGCTAGAAATCAGATGGGATTGGTAAGATTTCCGTGGATATAGATACTAAAGACAGTGGGTTGGGGGTATATCGTTATATCTTAAATATTTATTTAGTTACTATTTGGAAGAAGGAGCTATATCAAATGAATAGAGAGTTGTATTTGTATCCCCACTGCACAAAGAAAAGCGTGACAAACACAAAGCAGATAATTATAGGCCAGTCAACTTGGCATGTGTTGCTCGTAAACTGTAGGAAAGCATCATTTCTAATTATCAGACACGTTTGTGAAATTACTAACTGATTTGATAGAAGGAAAGGTTATTCCATTGAGGCTCGACTTGTAGGATTTCATCAAGATTTAGCTGATATTTTATATTCAGGAAGTCAAATGGACTGTAACGCTATGGACCTATCCAAGGCTTTAGATAGAGTAGATTACAGGAGATTACTGACGATAGTGGTTATTGGACTAGACGAAAATTTCTAAAAAATAGAACTCAGATAATTAGAGAAGGTAATCATGAAGATGGGGATCTGATAAGGCACTATTATTGGACCTCTATGTTTTCTTATAAATTATATGAGTAAAGGGCTGGAATCGCATATAAGGCTTTTTGCGGATGATGTTACGCTGTATAGAGTAATAAGTAAGTTACAGGATGTTGAGGACTACAAAAAGACCTGAATAATTCTATAACATGGACAGCAGACAATTATATAACTGGTAAATGGGATGAAAAGTCATATTGTAAGTTTTGCCAAGAGAAGAAGTCCTAATTACTTCATTAATGGGCTTATAGTACCTCATGGGGATCACTGTAAGTACTTAGGTGTTATTACAAGGAAAGATCTTCAATGGGGTACCTAGTCAGTCACATTAACAAGGTCGTAAATAAAAGTTACAGAGCTCTTCATATAGTTATGAGCGTATGTAGCGGCTGTAGTAAGAATGTGAAGGACTGATCGTATGTCTCTGGTAAGAGCCCAGTTACACTATGGTTACAAGTATAGGACCCACACCAGGATTACTAGATGTTTGAACTGGAAAAGATCCAAATGAAAGGATCACGATTTGTTCTAGGTGATTTCCGACAAAAGAGTAGCGTTAAGAAAATGTAACAAACTTTGGATTGGGAAGACTCGATAGTAAGGAGACGAGCTCCTCGACTAAGCGGTATGTTCCAAGCTGTCAATGGAGAGTTGGCGTAGAATGACATTAGTAGACGAATAAACTTAATCGGAGATTTTAAAAGTATGGAAGATCATAATATGAGGGTAACATTGGAATTCGAGAGGACAAATTTGGGCAATTATTCATTTATAGGAAGAGGAATTAGTGTTTGGAATAATTTATCAAGTTAATGTTCTACAAATTTCGAAGTTCCTTGAAATAATTTTAGAAAATACAATGTAACAATTGAATAGATGAGATTAAAAAGGAAAAGATCCCTTTGCAACATACCCTGGTTCCTCTATTTTGAAAGTCAGGTGTTTGTACTTATTTAAAATGAGCTGGCCGCCTTCTTTTTTTTTTGTAGTCCTTAATTTCTTCATTTAGTACTGTGTGACACAAAATAAAGGACCTATCCTTTTTTGCATCTATGATAAATTTGTTATATTCTTCTAGCGTTACAAAAGCAAATTGGTTACAAGCTGAGTTCAAGAAGGAAAACATTCCAACATTCCTGGAATGTTTTCCTTTTGAAACTCACTCTGAACTTCAGCCTCCATTAGCGCCATAGAAATTCTTCTCTTTCTTTCCACTTTTTGATGCGATTGCGTATGATTGATTGATTGATTGATTGATTGATTGATTGATTGATTGATTGATTGATTGATTGATTGATTGATTGATTGATTGATTGATTGATTGATTGATTGATTGATTGATTGATTGATTGATTGATTGATTGATTGATTGATTGATTGATTGATTGATTGACAAAAACTTATCGCTTTCCCTCTAAAGCTTCCTAAGGCTCTTCAGACTGTCAATTGTGACCTTGCAACAACTTGTCAGCATACTGATGATACACTATCAGTGATAAATGGGTGGAAATCTAATGAAGAGTCTGATCCGCAAGTCTATTACAGAATGTGAACCGAGCTCGATAGCTGCAGTCGCTTAAGTGCGGCCAGTATCCAGTATTCGGGAGATAGTAGGTTCGAACCCCACTGTCGGCAGCTCTGAAGATGGTTTTCCGTGGTTTCCCATTTTCACACCAGGCAAATGCTGGGGCTGTACCTTAATTAAGGCCACGGCCGCTTCCTTCCCACTCCGAGCCCTTTCCTGTCCCATCGTCACCATAAGACATATCTGTGTCGGTGCGACGTAAAGCAACTAGCAAAAAAAAAAACAGAATGTGAGTTTTCATACCTTCCCTTGATTCTGTAAGTCCTGAAATGAAAGACCGATTTGTGAATCAAAGCCATATCTTAATAAACATACAGGCAATTACCCCCAGCCGGATAGAAAAGAATATCTTGATATCAGACGTTAAAGATGTGTCCGGTTTTACTGTAATATTGTACCAAACTCTGTTCACTATTCTCAGAATATAAGTTTTGGAAATCAAAGTGGATTGATGTACCAATCAATCAAAGGCCCCATACATCGATTGCAATTTTACTATAGCCGTCTATAGTACTACACGGCTATGATTTTACCCTAACGTACGGAAAATGGTATTGCACCCTTGCCTGCGTCTACTGTTTCCGCGGAAAAAACTTCTCTTCCTTGAAAAAGCTACCTAAGGCTCACAAAGGGATAAGATCGATCCACCAGCCTAGCCCTTCTGAGTATTCGTAGACATACACCAAGCAGTGAAGATCCTGATAAAGAGGTTTCACAGTTTTCCAAAAGTATACAATGAGATCTGTTTGATTTTAAAAATCAAAACAAAAATTTAAGCAATAAGGGAAATGCTGTGTAAATTTTGAAGTTCCTTGCTACATGCTTATGTATTGTAAGGTACTCATTGTAATTCAGAATTTGCGTAAACATGCAAAACGTATCTGTTTAAGTAGTTGTACTGTTATCAAAAATACAAAGAAATTGATTTATGTAGATTTGTATACATTTACTCAAGTACTTTCATTATTTACCAGTACTCGTAGGCATTCAAACTACTAAATTATCAGATCAAGCCACAACTCATATTTTAAATATATGACCTAAGCCTAAAGCTGTCCAGAACACCCCCAGACAGAAATTTCACTGCACGCCGCAGAGCCACAGCCATAAGAATGTTGAACTTTACACGACCTAAGTGCATGGAACTGTGGCCACTATGTCCCAAGTTTCTAAAGCAGCAGCAACAACAGCAGTAACAAGAGTCACGAAATTTGTCCTGGGCTGAACCTAAAAAAAATAAAGTAACTTCCATCATCTTGACATTATGACGTACTCCATGAGTATTGACGACCTATTGATGAACTTATTTTGATGAAAAAGATAATTAGGCCTAAAAATCTGACGCTAGAATGCGGCTGTGGTCCAACTTCTGAAACATTATTTCATACTGTTCAAGAGAATCAGAAGGTATTTCAAAAGACTGAGATTTCTCGTAGCATTATTTGCAAAACTGTTGAATTTGCTTTGTCCTCGCCTCGAGCATTTGCTCCAGTCAAAAGAATATTTTCAATTAGGGGGAATATTTGGTCTGCGGAAAGAGGGAGACTTCTACTAGCAACTGTTAAAGATTTGCTAAAAGTTACAATCAATTCAAAACCTTCAAGTTGTGAATTTATGATGTTATTTAGACAGACAAGCCCCCATTTTTAATAATTAAGTCTAGTGAAAATATAACTGACAGGTACCTACAATAGAACAGTATACAGTAAGCATCTTATGTCTGAGAGAGGTTTACTAGGAAGAAATGCATTGGCCAATTTATTTAAACAACCTAAAAACTGATGAATTGTGGTAGTTATGTTATTATATTTTTCTGTGGAATTCAATATATCACATTTCTTAATGTTTCACCTTCACTGAAGTTATCAATATTGTGTGTTTTAACTATAAAATATCTATCTTAACTGTTCAGTCGTTATAGAATAAATGGTTTAAATAAAATAATACGGTAAGTTACTATAAGCTATTTTTGTAATTTTAGAGAAATAAGTATGAGTTCTCGAAAAGGAAATTGAAGAGAAATTCAGCAGTAACAAGAGTAATGAAATTTGTCCTTGGTTGAGCCTAAAACAATAAAGTAACTTCTATCATCTTGATATTAATGTGATGATTATTTACTACTTGGTCATCTTTGTGTTAAGTCCCAACAATTGAAATTGGTTTTCTTTTACATTCACGAGGTAACCATTAACCCGGGCATGTCGAAATTTACCCTGAAATTTCGCGTATGGTGTGATAAGCATATTAGAAGACCATATATAAAATATGAGCTCTAGCGCAGTGGGTTTTCCGCCGATAACGCAACCAGCACGATGATTTTACGTAGGGAGGCTGTCGTCGTCAAGGAGCGTAATACAGTATGATACGTAGGCCTATAATGTGGGTATGGTGTCTGCTACAGTGCTCCGGTTGGTGGCAGGACCTAGTGTTTACAGAGCACTATGTCTTCTGGTAGAGGCTAGAGCAATTTTGTTACTTTCATAGATCTGCCTTTGTCTTATCCTTGGCTTTGACAATATGAAAGTGACTGAGGTATGAGCGATGGTAGTATTGCCAATCCTTCTGCAGCCAGTCCCTGCTATGAATGGTGTGAAAATGTTGCTCATAGGGTCGGTTGGTGCATGCATTTCAGTGGGCTTGGCAGACTGATATGTAACAGCAACTCTGGCTTGGTGAGGAAAGCAACGGAAAACTACCTCACTCCTCATTTCCCTAGTACGCCTCTTCAGTGATGCCTAGGTCATCTATGACAGCTGATGGCAGAGCTGTTGAGGATCCCACCAGCGGAAGCGCTGACGGACTAAACATACATACATACATACATACATACATACATACATACATACATACATGCATACACATACAGCAGTTCCGACTGCTTACCGTGCGTTACAAATTAACAGCATAAATTATGCCATCTATATGTGCCCCATACACCTGCACAAACCATAGAAACAACACACATTATGCAGACTATTATATTACAAATATGTTTTAAAATTGCACAGATTTTGGTTATTAGCAGAATTGTGTTGCCTCTGTTCGTACCAGAATCCATCATATGTACAGTAGGCCTACTTCTCTCTTCTTGTAGGTTCCCTTAGAAAATTGAGGAACTGATTAATCAGTGAAACATGATAAATAGTATCCTGCATGGCTGAGAATCTCAGACGATGGAACGCTGCCTTTCTGAGCTGAAGTTGGGAGGTTCGATCCTGCCTCAGTCCGGTGGTATATGAAGATGCTCAGAATACATCAGTCTCGTGCTATAGATTTACTGGCACGTAAGAGAACTCGTACGGTACAAAATTCCGCACCCTGGCATCTCCGAAAACAGTAAACGTAGTTTGTGGGACGAAAAATCAGTAACATTACCGGTATTCATTTTTGAATGGTATCCTACAGAGCACAGTTTCCCGTGTTCACTGCATTTTGAAGATAAATACATAGTGAGCAACGATGATAGAGACATACCTACAGCTTTGAATTTCCTAGTCACCAAATAAAATACACAGCATATAAAGATACTATTAAATGGCTCTCGGCGAAAAAACCCTCGTGATGTTTGATATACAACCACTACAGTTAGAACACATAGAATTGTGGCTACAGACAGGGAATTGCTTGCGTATATACACTGTAAAGGCTCACGTGTCAAAATTATAAGTCATATAAAGTCGAGTAATGGAGGAGCCCGGAACTCTTATAGGAATATACACGGGCTGTTAGTCCTTGATCACCTGACGGTGCATCTAGTCCGTTCTTGTTACACTTGGCAGTCTGTTGTAACCAGCAGGTGGCTTAGATAAGATGGCAAAACAGACCACGATGACTATACTGATAAAATACGAAAATACTATGAACATCTTATTATAAGCAACAAACTATTTTCCCGCTATTTTTCTGCATCACGTGCTATCATCAAACAAGGAAAGGAAATGGCAAAACGAATAAAAAATCTAATAGAGGGTCATCCATTCAGAGCAAATGTCACCAAGGAAATCATCCTAGATGTCCAAGAATAAGACGAGCATTCAACTGGTGAGGACTGTGCTACGAATACGTCCTGTCGACAATCAGACGTTGATATCAACGCAACATAGCCTACCTCCAATGACAGGCACTCAAGAGGCACCAGGTGAGTCATCAACATGGAATTATGAGTCAAGAAGAAAACGTCCATCAAATAAACGCAATGAAACGGTAGGCAGAAAATACAAAAAGAGGGCGATAATATTTTGGATAAACAATGGGAGGCAAGAAGAGATATTCATTAGCCACGGTCCTCAGACATTTTCGGTTCGCTACGTCCAAAACAATGCTCTACAAATGGAAAATACAAACAGAAGATATAAATCCATATTCATTGACGTTTAAAATGCAGATATATCGTAACTTATTTGCACGTTTTCCTGAAGGCAGGAAATAATAGCATAGTGTGTCCGATGAATATTCATGGAAGTAGGTATTCTTCTTCTTCTTCTTCTTCTTCTTCTTCGTCTTAGCGCTTATCAGCTTTGTCGCAGGATCTGCTGTTTTACATGCCAGTCGCTACTTTTGTCGATCAAGGGCATCACGAGAAAAGACATTGGTGTGTCGCATGTCTTCTTGCAGTCGATCAACCCACCGCTTCAAACAGATTGCCCATGGGGCCAACGTCCATCTTGATTGAGGTGCAGCATGGTCTTTGCGACAAATTGTTCAATACTACGCATGACATCACCGTACCAGCATAAACGAGCCTCCGCATTTTCTCGGTTATGAGCGCAACTGCCATCATGCTCGGACCTAACGGTTCTTGATACGATCACGTCGCATTAGACAAAGCGCCCAGCGAAGCATACACACCTCCATGACGTGTAGTGCTCATTTGTGTTTAACGGATAGAGGGTGAGTGGGCGTACGATGCTCCTGTAAACCTTGGCCACCAGGTGGATTGGTATCCTGAGATGGAAGAGGACTCCGCTGACTTGCCTCCACTTCAGCCAACTTGCGCCGATACGAGCACCGGTATCAGGTAGCGTGTCACCGTCCGAACAGATCAGGGAGCCAAGGCAGCTATACCGCTCAACTTTCTTGAGATCCTCGTTACCAAATGGATGGTACCAGATGTCTGCGATCCGCACTACATGTATTCGGTTTACATGGCGTTCGGCCGTAGTCCATTTTCTGCTAATTTGGTGTCCCAACTCCGCACTTGTTCTTCAAGAGCACAGCATTCTTCTGCGGTCAACAGGACATCATCGGCATATAGGAGTGTCCATGGATGAGAGGTTTGGATACAAGCTGTTATGGTACCCATACATAGTACAAAGAGTAGGGGCGAGGGGGCCGAACCCTGGAGGTCACCGACCCAAATGAGGAAAGGAGGAGAGATCCCGCCAGGACATCGCACTACACTGCTATATTTACAATGTAGGAGCGACGTCCAACGGACGTATACCTATGGAACACCATGCGACCTGAGAGCACGAAAAATCAGTTCGTGAGAAATTCGATTAAACGCCTTCTCCAAATTCAAGAAGGCCATGTGGACAGGTTTGACCTTCTCACTATGTTTTACCGTGAGCAGTCTGGTAGCATGTACGGCACCCCACGTCCCACTTCGCTTCACAAAGCCACACTGATCGCGTGTGATCTTGACAATGTCGCGGAGGTGACTGTCAAGAATGCGCTCAAAGTTTGTCATAGGGTGACACAGCATACGGATCGGTCTGTAGTGGATAAACTCATTGGCGTTGCACTTCCCCTTCTAAATGGGAACTGTGGTACTGGCGGTCCAGATGCGGGGCAATGCACGTTCTTCCACAGTCCGGTTGAACAATGATGTCAGAAATTCGACGCCATACTAATCAAGTTCCTTTCACAATCCCACTGGTATGTCATCACGAAGAGTCGCCTTCCCCAGTAGCGTAGCCAGGATTTCAGTTTGGGGGAGGGGGGGCATTCATCCAGAATTTTATTTTGATAGGTGTCCAAACTTCCATAGTTTAGGTGGTGTAAAATACCGAAAATGGAAATGAGTGTCCTTGGATCCAAGTAAGAGTGCTGGATTCGTGCGGATTCCGGAAGCTAATAGTAATTTTTCTTCTTCTTCTTCTTCTTCTTCTTATTCTTATTTCCCCGCTTTTTCCACATCTGTGGGGTCGCGGGTGCGAACTGTGTCGCATATGTGGATTTGGCCCTGTTTTACGGCCGGATGTACTTCCCGACGCCAGCCCTATATAGAGGGATGTAATCAGCGTTGTGTGTTACTTTGGTGGTTGATAGTGTAGTATGTTGTCTGAATATGAATATGTTGGGACAAACCCCCAGTCCCCATCCAGAAGAATTAATCAGACGCGATTAAAATCCCCGACCCAGCCGGGAATCGAACCCGGGACCGTCTGAACCGATGGCCCCAACACTGATCATTCAGTCAATGAGTCGGACTCCGGAAGCTAATATTAATGTACACTATGTATAAAATGCTCAATAAAAGGACATTCGTTAAAACTCCTGAGGTGTCTGGACTCCTTGGACGACAACTCCCCGTTTCCCGGCTACCTCTGTTACTCCCATCCCAACATAACTGCAGCATTTCATATAATCCGAGTACAAGTGATATGAATGCAAGAATAAACAGTTTGAGTAAGGATGCAATATTCTGGTTTAGAATAAATACGGTAATGTTATTATAATAATGGTCATGTGATAGGCAATAAAGAAGAGACATTTTACACAAATAATGCGGCAAAGATATACACACACACGCGTCGAATACAGGTTTCTCGTCCTTCTTGTCCATGGCTAGATGATAAAGGCAAGAGAATGATGGCCCACCGTGACTCGTTATTTCAACTTTATAAACAAACCTTAGACGACACAGACTTCGAATCTAACTGCATCTTAAGAAATCGCACAAAGCAGTTAATCAGAAATTTTTAAAAATGTATATATTTTCGGAATTTAGCTAACAACTTAAATTCTAATCGCGCATGGGACCAACTTAGAGCTCTGGGAATAGGAAAACATCAACAGAGACAGACAACTCCTGACATTCCACTTGACGAACTGAACGATTAGTAGAATAAATATTCAACCTACCCAAATAAACTGCACCGACTCACCGCCCTCCCCTCCAGCCAATCCACCATTCACATTTCACAGTGTCACTGAAAATCAGGTCAAAAGGCTTTGTACTCGATTAAATCAAATACTACAGGTATAGATGATATTCCTATTACTTTTATACATAACATTATGGGTACTATCTCGCCTATACTGACGCACATATTGAACTACTGTTTACTAAACGGAACTTTTCCTACTGTCTGGAAAACAGCCAATATTATATCGGTATCTAAGATTTTAGACCCACAATCACCCTCTGACTATCGTCCTATGTCCGTACTCCCTGCGCTTTCTAAAGACTTTGAACGTTTAGTGTACGAGGAAGTTCTGGAATACCTAAATAAAAATGCTCTTTTGGACCCTTTGCAATCTGGATTTGAGAAGGTTCACAGTACCGCGACAGCAATTTTGAAGGTTACTGAAGACATTAGAAACGCTATGGACAAACGACTGCTCACTATACGTATCCTTCTGGACTTCAGTAGCGTCTTTGACACTATAGTAATTCCGACTATGATAAAGAAAATGGAACTGCTAAATTTAGACCTGGCTGCGCTTAAGGTTTTTAGTTCTTATTTGAGTAACCGTCAACAGCGTGTAACAGTAAACGACAAGGCCTCTAAATGGAAAATGAAACATAGTGTTGTCCCACAGGGCAGTATTCTACGGCCCCTAATTTTCTGTATTTATATCAATGACATACCACCTGTGAGAGGAAATAACACACATGACCTCTGTGCTGACGATCTTTAAATAGGCTATATCGACACTGCAAGACAAGATATTAACAGGGACCTCCGACGACTCAGTGTATATGCACATCGAAACTCTCTTATACTAAACTGCAAAAAAAATCAGACAATTATAATTGGATCACGAAAATTACTGAGCTGCTCAAACAATGTCGCAATCCCGCCTATCCTACTGAATGGTAACATTATTCCCTACAGTAAAACAGTTAAAAATCACGGCATAATGATGAATGAAACAGTTGATTGGTCTGATCACACGAAATAAATACGTAAAAAGATTTTTGGAGTTTTTCACCCTCTTAAACGGTAGAGGGATGTATTACCATTTGAGCTACAGGCCAAACTAATACAGACACTCATTCTCCCTATTCTTGACTATTCTGACGTTGTTTTAGTTGACATGACGAGAGAAGAAACACTTAAACTTCAGCGAGCACTGAACACCTGCCTGCGATTTATTTACAGTATCGGGTACGATGTTCATATCACCCCATACTATCAGGCTGTCTCATGGCTGATGTCTGATAAACGTCGGCAGCTACACAATTTAACGATGATGATCAGAGTGGTAGCTGAAAGTCAGCCAACGTTTATTTCTTCTAAATTCATCTTTTTATCATCATTTCACAACTTAAATACGCGTTCTAGATTCATTCTTTCTATTCCACTGAACCGCACAAATAAAATTAATAGATCATTTGTGGTGACTGTCGCCAGATTATAGAATTCCCTGCCAGTTCAGGTCAGAGAAACTGGCTTTTTAAAATCACGATTTAAGGTCACCTGCCGAGACTACCTGCTGAGGACAGCTGACTGAATGGTTGAAGTATGAATGTGTGCGTTCCTGAGGATTAGCCATTGTTAAGAGTTTTTAATATTAATTAGTTCTAATATTAATTTTGTAAGTAATTTATTTAAATTTATTTTCAATTCACTTAATTTATGTAGTTTTAACTATTTTAAGTATCTCAGTATTTTATTTAAGATTCTGATTAGTATGTGGTTAAGTGTACGGGAGGGCCTGAAGTTCTAACTTCGCCACATAAATAAATAAATAAATAAATAAATAAATAAATAAATAAATAAATAAATAAATAAATAAATAAATAAGTAACGTAAAGCGTATGGGTATAGATATTTTGTTAGTTGGTAAAAAAAATACACGTTACAACATATGCTATGTAGGGTTTACCTTGTCCTATTAGTTTCAAACGCGGTTAGGGCCACGCAGCTGTGAGCTAGCATCCGGGAGATAGTGGATTCGAACCCCACTGTCGGCACCCCTGAAAATGTTTTCCCGTGGTTTCCCATTTTCACACCAAGAAAATGCTGGGGCTGTACCTTAATTAAGGCCACGGCCGCTTCCTTCCTACTCCTAAGCCTTTCCTATGACACCGTCACCATAAGACCTATCTGTGTCGGTGTGACGTGAAGTAAATTGTTAATTACTTTTCCACGCAAGCCTGGGATACAGAATATAGTACCGGTAGTATAAAGTTAGAGTTTTATGACGCTAATATTCGTATGTATAATTATTAACGTGCCAGAAACCAACGACACTCAGCTGTTGCCATTTCAACACCGTTTTAATAGTTACCGATCCAAGCCGGGATTTGAACCTGCGAACTCAGACTCAGAAGGACAGCGACTCAACCAACTGAGCCACATGAAAAGGAGGCGTTTGTGATTATTGTTATAAATAGATGCAGTTAGTATCTTTACAAAGGTTTTATGAGGAGCATTTATTAAGGCGTACGTTTTCTTCCTGTCCTAAATGCACGAGCCCGGACAGAAGAACTAGCTGGAAGCTAAGGAGCCTTGCAGGGGTGTCGCTTCCTTCTCTGTTCACTTTTCCAAACCAAACTCCATGGCGTAAGAGCCCCGAAGGGCCATCGCCTACCAAGCGACCGCTATTCAATCCGAAGGCCTGCAGATTACGTGGTGTCGTGTGGTCAGCTCGACGAATCCTCTCCGCCGTTATTCCTGGCTTTCTAGACCGGGGCCGCCATCTCACCGTCAGATAGCTCCTCAATTATAAACACGTGGGCTGAGTGTACCTCGAACCAGCCCTCAGATCCAGGTAAAAGTCCCTGACCTGGCCGGGAATCGAACCCGGGGCCTCCGGTAAGAGGCAGGCACGCTACCCCTACACCGTGGGGCCGGCTGGTTACTTTTAGGTATCCTTATTTTCGAATTTGACTTAAGGCATCCTGCATTCGATTCCCGGCACTGACAGAGTTAAGAAAGGCATTGGATGAGGAAGATACAGGCTTGTTTTTGGGTGCAGTAGAGTTTTCCTTGAGTCTCCCGTAATCTAAATATCTACGGCCTGGAAGGTAGTCACCTTCACGGGGTGTAATGCCAAAGTGGTTCCTTTTTTTAAGAAGACAAATTAAATGAATATTCTACTTCCTCACAAACGAAGAACGATATTATCAATTTTACGAACAGTTTCAATAATGCAGCAGGTTTATGTTAAGAATACAGAAGCTGTGATTGTACATGCTACATGGTAACAATCAAAACCAACAAAATCTACTGAAGATCCGTCACCGCACTCGGTAGGACCGGCTTTCTTTTCATATCCACTGGGGGAGTTGATCGTGCGGTTAGGAGCGCACAGCTGTGTGCTTGCATCCGGGAGATAGTGGGTTCAAACACCACTATCGGCAGCCCTAAAGATGGTTTTCTGTGGTTTCGCATTTTCAAACCAGGCAAATGTTGGGGCTGTACCTTAATTAAGGCCACGGTCGCTTCTTCCCACTCTCAGCCCTTTCCTTTCCCATCGTCGCCATAAGATCTACGGTGCGACGTAAAGCAAATTCTAATAAAAAATAAAAAATATTTTCACAACCCCTTCCAAGGAAAAGTTGTATCCACACTACTGGCCACTGAAATTATTTTGTGGGTACGCCACTGCATTCACTCACCATTTAAGGTACAAGGTAAGTCCGAATAATGGTTGAATACTCAAGAAAACCACCATAAATGATGCGGTTCTGGCTCAAATGTATAAGGAAATGTAAGGAACGGGATCTAGTGTTTTAAGTAGAATCCGTATCAATAGAACGTGACTTCCCATTTAAAAAATGTTTCGTGCATCGACTGCGATACAAGCCTGGGCCGTCCTGATGAGAAGATAGAACCATTGGAACTGAGTTATCACGCCCGCCAATTACAAAATAGTTACCCGCACTTTTGAAGGTGCCATTTGAGGTTCCAATCAGTCCTCCGGCATTTGACAAAATATATAGGCCTACCTATCGAACTTAGGCACGCATCCGCGATTGTCTTGCTACTGTAGGAATTAAAAAAACTTTTTCATAACTTACCGAGGATACGCATAGTGTTGGCTTCTCAGTGACAAAACGGTCCCTCTTCAAAAAAAGTTACTTATATGGCACAAAACGAGGAACTAACGTGCAGCTCACAATACTATCACAGTCTTCCCAACGCTGCAACTTAAACACAGCACATCTCTCAACCACGGTACAACCCGAGGATCCCTAGGACATTGTTGTTTCCTGGAACCGATATGCAAAAGCTGACACGATGTTGTAAGCTAGCAACTGTTTCTGGCCGTCGCCCGTGTTATCTCGGAGGTCACGTTCCGGTCCTCTATTGAGTAATCCCTTGCTAATTGCCCCTTTCTTCACGTCTTGACATTTTTCAACACACGGTTACATTCTCAATAGTGAGACCTCTACAGGGAAATATCCCCGCGCATCACAATCCTAAGTGTCTTCCTTTCATTCAAGCAGAACAAATACGGAGAATTATGTAATGGCCCTATTGAGCCCTGCTAGTAGATTCTTGTCGCTACGTTAAATTAACATTTCGACGTACGTTTTTAAGTTGTTCGTACCGTACGTAAAACAACGGCAGATCCTCGCTCTAATTTCAGGAAATATTTTGGGGGGCCCGGCCCCCCTGCCCCCCCCCCTTGGCTACGCCAGTGCCTTCCCGTTGTTAATTTTGCTGATTACCTGTTGAACTTCTTCCGTTGTGATCAATGGAGCCAGCCCACGAAGACACTCCGACCTTTGAACTGATGGTTGCGGGGAATTCTTTCTTGTTTATCTTTCAGAAGTATGTGTTCAGTCGAGTCAGGATTGTGACAGGATCTCAAAGGACTTGTTGGTCTTCATTCATGATATTGATGACATGCCCAACGATTCCGGATGCTGGCAAGATGGGATATTATGTTTGTTTCCCTCTTATTATCCAATTTTTAACACAGTTCCGCATAGTGTTGGGTCTTGGCTACTGCACAGGATCGTTTTGCTGCAGACTTGGTGGTCTTATATTACTGGCGATCATTACTTAGGTGCCAAGCCTAACAGGACTTGAAGGCCAGCTTTTTAGCTTTGATCGCAGTCTACACGTCCTCATTCCACTAACAGAGCTTCATATCAATGAATTGCCTCCACAGTTTCAGCAGCGACGGCATGGGCGCAGTCAACAATGCCGGTCCAGATGTTCTATACAGTTTGGTTAGGGTCTACGGTAAGTGCCCAAGGGTCTTTTCCAAGTCGCTTTTTTGTTCAGGCAGCTTTCACCACTTAACGCGTCCATTGCTAGTCGTGCGGCTCCTTTTCTTTTGAAAGAATTCAAGCCTGAGGTCTAAAACGAGCAAGCGGTGTTGAGGAGCAACGCTGTCGGACTAAACTACCTCGTCATTTATAACCAATTTGGGATCGTTTCGCCGCAGAAGCCAGTAGTCGATTTAAGATGTTCATCCATGGAAATATGAAAATCTTTATCAAGGAGTCGTTTCCAAGCTTCGAAGTCCTGAATAACTAATTTCAAGAAATTTAATCATATTAAGAGCAGAAAAATCACCAAATTTGACTTCCAATCATACACATAGGATGACATGGCAGTACAGAAAGGAGCAGCTGAATTTCTGGAGACAACAAGGACGCGAGTTTCTCATTACGCACCGTCTGACATTTCTAAGGGTTTTCCTCAGACAGTGGGCCCAGGTGAGGTATTGGTGAGGAATCGCTATGAGTCACTGCAGTTAGATAAGCAGAGGGAAGACTGTGATCATGGAAGTGTTACAGAGGTGCGGCGGGGCGAGAAGAAAGGGGCCATTAGGAAAGGGGTAAGAGGCGCATGGGGAAAATGTTAATAAGCAATTATGATAAACGAAAAACATAAATAACATGTAAACAGCCTATGGGATGGGTTTAAAGCAACGTTGAGGAGTGTGAAAACACGTATGTACCTTTCAAAGTGGTAAAGAACGTTATTAAAGACCCATTATTATAACAGGCAATAAAGAGATTAAGAAGGAGGTGCAGATCAGAAAGAAACAGAGTAAAGCACCCTAATATGCTACTGCACTATAGCACACATACAGTTTTATTGATTAAAATACTTATAAATGTTATAATTGAAAATTAATAATATTCCGTAAAATATTTTGCATTAGCGCAGTATTCCGTGCAGTAACAGTAACTGCGTGTTGCACGTTAGGTTGAGAACTACCATAGCGAGTGCTAAAGCTGGCAGCAGGGTCTCCTGTCTAGGCTAACAATAGCCTTAGGCAGGCTGACTCTCGCGTCGCCACCGCTTAGAACAGCCCTGTGGTGTGTCATTCCCGCCAGTAGGGCACCACCGCTCGCTGCCTGCGTGTATATGAAGTGTCTTACGTGTCTGTTCATCTAGTGTTTCTTTTGTGGACTTCATAATGAATTGACTAATCCATTCTCTAGGAAAAGTATATGAGAAAAAATAGAGATGAAACGCTTAGGGAGACCAACATCTGATTTGATTATAAATCAGAGAGCAAAAGGTGGAAAAATTGTGTTTATAATAGAAAATATTACAGGACGGTGTACGATATGCGGCTGCGAGATAAGGAACGCTCTTTTCTGTTTCCCTTGTCTGCTCTTTGGTAATAGCGATTCTTGTTCGTGGAATAGAACGGGAGTGACTGATCTAGCCCACCTGAACAAATTCACTAAACAAAACAAAAATTATATTAAACAGATACATGATGTGTTGAATCTCAGCTCTATTGGCAGTAAATGAAGCAACACGGCTAAGTTGTGCATATCATGAACAAAAATTGAAACACAATCAACAAGTGGAAATAAATAGGTATGTGCTTTCGAGCATCAATAACTGTATCAATTTTTCCGGGGCATTTGAACTTGCATTGAGAGGTCACGACGAGATCACGAATTTTAAAAATTATCTCGTCGTCTTCTTAGGACTAGTAGAGTTTGTTACAAGTATAGATAACACAGTACAGGAACACATGGAATCGATTCAAGTGTTTAAAGGGTCCTCCAAAACTCCTCAAAATGAACTATTGCAGTGTACCCTATGTTAGAAGTTTGTTATGAAACAATAATGCAGGAAAGAAGGAAGCATCTGCATTAATGGCAGACGAAAGAACACCCACAGTCGGTATTGGTTTTCGTTACGAGAATAATGGCGAGCCATTTGAAAGGTTTTAGGAAGTTGTCAAACGGAGAGTCAAAGTAGAGATGAAATATCTGATTGCACCTGTATCATATCTATCGACAAACAGTCCCACTTTTACCACATTCCCTTCTATTACATTTCATTTTACCACGACAAAGAAAGCTTCGTAATCACATATGGCATCTAAAACTTCAGTTTCTCTATAGAGGTCATCTGGTTTCATCAGCACCACATCTAGAATATTTTTCCCTCTGGCTGGTTCCGTCACTCTCGGATTCAGCTGCCCTTCCCATATTAACTTATTCACCATCTGTTGGTCACGCTTTCTTTCGTTCGCATTCCCTTCCCTGTTAACATTTGGTAAGTTCAGATCTCCCGCTATAATAACGTTCCTTTCTGTGTCATTCACCACAGTGCTGATTATCTTATCCAATAATTTCACATCAGCGTCAGCCCCAGCATTCCAGATCTGTACACCCCAAAAACATCAAGTTACCTGTTATCTTTAGAGATAAGTCTTACACCTAGAAGTTCATGTTTCTCATCCTTAACCTGTTCGTAGCTTACAAATTCTTATTTCTCCGGAATGAATACTCCCCCCCTCGTACCGTTCCTAACATGTCTCTACGATAAATACTCCAGTTCGGTGAGAAAATTTCCGCATTCATAATGTCACTTACCATCCATGATTCATTTCCTATTTAGTAAATATCTCATTTAAATTACTTACTTCTAACTTATTCCTTTCTTTACAATATTTCTACAATTTAACACCAACAATTTCACGTAATAATTACTTGACTTCTTGCTTCCTATACTGTCATCACCGCTCCTTGGTCCACCCTGTTTTCCTGAATATACCTTCCAATAATTCTTCTAAAGAAATTCCCTAATATATATGCACCATTGTGGTTCAAGTGAAGGTCATCTGAACGTAGAACCCTATCTCCTACACATCCATTGGGATCTACAAATCTCACTCCCCATATCCATACGTCCATACTCTTACACTGACTGACAGAGCAAATGCAACACCAAGAAGGAGTGGTCAGAACTTTATGCCAATTGCAGGGTAGACTGACGTCACTGAGGTATGCTCATGATGTGAAATGCGCCGCTGTGCTGCGCACGTAGCGAACGATAAATGGGACACGGCGTTGGCGAATGGCCCACTTCGTACCGTGATTTCTCAGCCGACAGTCATTGTAGAACGTGTTGTCGTGTGCCACAGGACACGTGTATAGCTAAGAATGCCAGGCCGCCGTCAACGGAGGCATTTCCAGCAGACAGACGACTTTACGAGGGGTATGGTGATCGGGCTGAGAAGGGCAGGTTGGTCGCTTCGTCAAATCGCAGCCGATACCCATAGGGATGTGTCCACGGTGCAGCGCCTGTGGCGAAGATGGTTGGCGCAGGGACATGTGGCACGTGCGAGGGGTCCAGGCGCAGCCCGAGTGACGTCAGCACGCGAGGATCGGCGCATCCGCTGCCAAGCGGTGGCAGCCCCGCACGCCACGTCAACCGCCATTCTTCAGCATGTGCAAGACACCCTGGCTGTTCCAATATCGACCAGAACAATTTCCCGACGATTGGTTGAAGGAGGCCTGCACTCCCGGCGTCCGCTCAGAAGACTACCATTGACTCCACAGCATAGACGTGCACGCCTGGCATGGTGCCGGGCTAGAGCGACTTGGATGAGGGAATGGCGGAACGTCGTGTTCTCCGATGAGTCACGCTTCTGTTCTGTCAGTGATAGTCACCGCAGACGAGTGTGGCGTTGGCGTGGAGAAAGGTCAAATCCGGCAGTAACTGTGGAGCGCCCTACCGCTAGACAACGCGGCATCATGGTTTGGGGCGCAATTGCGTATGATTCCACGTCACCTCTAGTGCGTATTCAAGGCACGTTAAATGCCCACCGCTACGTGCAGCATGTGCTGCGGCCGGTGGCACTCCCGTACCTTCAGGGGCTGCCCAATGCTCTGTTTCAGCAGGATAATGCCCGCCCACACACTGCTCGCATCTCCCAACAGGCTCTACGAGGTGTACAGATGTTTCCGTGGCCAGCGTACTCTCCGGATCTCTCACCAATCGAACACGTGTGGGATCTCATTGGACGCCGTTTGCAAACTCTGCCCCAGCCTCGTACGGACGACCAACTGTGGCAAATGGTTGACAGAGAATGGAGAACCATCCCTCAGGAAACCATCCGCACTCTTATTGACTCTGTACCTCGACGTGTTTCTGCGTGCATCGCCGCTCGCGGTGGTCCTACATCCTATTGAGTCGATGCCGTGCGCATTGTGTAACCTGCATATCGGTTTGAAATAAACATCAATTATTCATCCGTGCCGTCTCTGTTTTTTCCCCAACTTTCATCCCTTTCGAACCACTCCTCCTTGGTGTTGCATTGTCACTGTCAGTCAGTGTATTTAACTCCACAATAGCTCTCCAGTAAGTATCCTCCTACACACTATCTCACTGATAATCTCTGCTTCCCAAGGGCGCCCATGCCCGGGGGCAAGGCGGGGCCGTGGCTCCTTCCTAGCTCTCAGGGAAAGGAAAAAATCTGATGTCATGTGTTTTTCTTTCAAGGAAGTGATTTAGAAGTCGGTATTACGTAGAAGTGGTAGTACCACCCCCCACCAACAGACAGGTGATACCGTGGTGTTATTCTACCGCGGAATACAAGTCGCCATTCATTTCCAAAATATTAAAAATAATACATACCCCCAGGTCAAGGCCATCCCCCCTACAAACTGTCATATGGGCGCCCATGCTGCTTCCTTACACTGCTTCCGTGCTGCCGTAACCAGATCCCACACATCAGCAACTATGTTAGTACCCATTCCTGCTTGCCATACATTATTGGTACCAACGTGCAAAAATTTCACCTTCTCCTTCCTTTCTGTTTTCCACAACATCCACCTTAACCTAATTCCTGGATAACACACTACCCTGGTTCCCTTTCCTCAGCACACTTTCCCCACATGCCTGATAATTGAGTCATCTATGACCAGTGACTCAAACCCACCCTCCTCAATCAATCAATCAATCAATCAATCAATCAATCAATCAATCAATCCATCAATCAATCAATCAATCAATCAATCACAGATCTGCATTTAGGGCTGTCGCCCAGGCAGAGCTCTAGTTCTCCTGGTCTCCTTCAACTTCCCTGACGCCTGGAGAATCTACTTCCTCCTCCTTTCTGTCTCCCTAACTACCCTGCTCTACCTCCCACTTCCTATCCTCTATCCTACGTTACCCTTTCCTCTTGCCCCGCCCCAACTCTGTACCACTTCCCTGGACACCATCTTCCCAGAGCTGATCTACTTGCAGTACCTCACACCGACTTCTCACCGATACATCTCCTGGGACCCCTCCTGAGGGAAATCCTTAGCCCTCGTTTTCCTTGGCCTTAAAACATTAGCCCACCTCTCTTCATGTCTTCTCCCGTTTCCTCCTCCCTCTCCTGCCTGCGTAGAGTATCCTCCACATTAGGGCCTCTCAGGGTCCATTCGCCAGTGCACTGCACAGCGCAAGGTGCAGGACACGACTTCCCTACATCTGTCTTACCCGTTTGGCCTTCTTCACGTTCCCTTACAGACAGTAAACTCCTGCAGGCACTCACAGATGGTGACAAGGAGGTTCGCACACAATTTACCACCGACATGCAGGCTGCAATGGCAGCTAATGATGATTTTGGCGACAGACTCGTCTTCAGCGACGAAGTAACGTCTCACGTGTCGGGGAAACTGAACCGCCGAAACATGCGCATTTGGGGGACAGAATGCCCACATATGATAATCGAGCGTGTGCGCGACTCCCCAAAGATTAACGTGTTCTGCGCCCTTCAAAGGACAACCTTTACGTGCCCTATCTCTTTGCCGAATCCACAGTGACTGGCGTCATTTATCTGGATATGTTAGAACAATGGCTAATGCCGCAACTGTGTATAGACAGTGGCGACTTCGTTTTCCAACAGAATGGGGATCGACTTGTGCGCGAATATCTGAAGGTGAACTTTCCGCAACGTTGGATTGGACGAACTACTGACAATGACGTCGCATTGTTACGGTGGCCGTCCCGTTCTCCAGACCTAACCCCGTGTGATTTTTTCTATGGCGATATGTGAAGGACAGGGTCTACATTCCACCACTTCATGCTGACTTGAATGACATCCGAGATCGCATTACAGCAGCGATAGCAACGATCGACCGTAACAGGCTGGCGCGGGTGTGGGCGGAGTTGGACTATCATCTAGATGTCTTCCGTTTATTCAAAGGCACACACATGGAATGTCGTGCCCTTCCAGGGACTTGAACCCAGGACTGCTATTCCCTCCGAGGATCGAACCCAGGGAACGTAGGAGGAATAGCTGTACCTGATGTATTAGCCTGTCATAAGAGGTTAGGAGTCAGGTATAAGCATACCTAATAGGCGTACCTGATAATAATTAAAAGATGTAAAATAATCATATTCAGTGGAATAGTTAAGAGTGGAAATCATATTTCTTGCATGTTAGGAAATCTTGAGTAACTGAGAAGTTTGTCATACAGGATGTGACTCATGTTGACAGGGCATGGTTCAGCAGCGTAGACGCAGTAAGAATATACTAGAAGGGTCCCTTGGATACAGGCTCTGATTGGCCAGAATCACGAAAAGTTAGGCGGTCAAGTATGCAGGTTACCACAAGCTTCGAGAACATGGGGCGTGGCCCCGGAGGCTATATAAGGGCAAGGAAGTCATTATTCAGGGCTTCTACCATTCACTTCGCGGACCAGTTGTCAGTAGAATCCCTGCCGGTCGGTAGGACGATTACGCAATCAGTAATAATAATAATAATAATAATAATAATAATAATAATAATAATAATAATAATAATAATAATAATAATAATAATAATAATAAGTATTATATACTTCAACGGACGGCTAGTAGACAGACTTCTGGCTCAAGACTTGCCAACATTAAGTCTTTATTTTAATTGTACATAGTGTACATATTGTAGTCAACCTTCAGTATCAGAATATATTAACTTCGTGGGAATCCACATCGTCGTCTTCCTCCTGATCTGCACCTTAGTTGAAACTTCCCAACCTATACGTTCCAACCGCTCGGGAACGATCCAAACAACCTTCCAGCCAATCTGACTTTTCCTAAGAGCTCACCTATAAGCTCAATTCCTGTCTGTCACGACAGAGGACAAAAATTTTTGGTGTACAGCTGTGGTGTGGGAAGCAGACAACCTCAGCAGAGAAGGAGACGATTTATTTTAAGCCCCGCAGAAGAGGCTTAGCTCAAGAAAGAAGTAACGGCCCAGCAGAGTTCCCGTTCCAGTGAAAGGTGCCAGCAGCACGACAGCAGCCTACTGAGCCAGCCCAGAGCGCGGTAGCAGACAGCGTCCAGAGACCGAGGATCCAGCCCATCTTCAGCACCGATCAACCTTAAGGGTGAGTGCTTATAATTTTCTCTTCTATAATGGCGGATACGGGTAGTGTGCATGCAGAGGAACGATTGTTTATATCGGCATCAGAAGGCCATAAGTTAATCGGTCATGAATTTGACGGCAGTAAGCCGGAACGCCTCCGCGAATTTATTGCAAATGTAGAAGCCGCACATTGCATGGTAAGACCTAATGAGAAAGGATTATTCTTTAAATACATCCTAACGAAGATAACGGGTCCAGCTCGCGAGAAGTTGCTATCACGGGGGGATATCATAAATTGGAGAAACGCAAAGAACGCGTTATGGGAATACTATGGCAAACAAGGTACGTTTGAACTATATTTATGCAAACTATTTCAGTCCAAGCAAGGGACTAAGGATTCCGTAGCTGAGTGGGCTCACGAGGTTGAAGAAATCGTAGTCATGTTCAGAAACGCGATTTTAGAGGAAAAACCGATAGAAGGCCGCGAATATCAGCGCCGAATTATAGTTAAAATAGCCATAGCCGGTTTCACTCAAGGGCTCCGAAATAGGAGGATCCAGCACAAGGTGCAAGACAGAGATCCTAGAACGTTCGAAGAGGCTGTAAGTACAGCCAGGCAGGAAGAGGCATTACTGCTCTCTCAGGAAGAGCGTGAAGCCCTGTACAAGCCACAACCGGTTAGAACCCCTCGTAAGGAAAGTTGGCAGGTAGTGCCTACCAAGGGCAGCTTTAAGGGCAATTTAGGGCGACGTCAGGCAACGGGAAATAGGCAAGGCAAATCCCGAAACGTAGTGGTAACTTGCTTCAACTGTAAGCAAGAGGGCCATATCGCAAAAGAGTGCGAACGGCCAAGAACCAAGTCTGACACACCGGCTCCTAAGTGCACGTACTGCAAAAAGTTAGGCCACAAGGAGCGAGAATGTAGAAGGAAATTAAAAGACCAAGAGAAACCTACTACCGGGGAAGTAAGGATAGTCAGGTCTACGAAAGTACCAATCAAGGTACCATCCCAGCATGCGCAGGGAGCAGGAAATCGTAAGGGGCCATCTGAGCCCGTCATACGATGCTATGAGTGCAATGAAGTGGGTCATAAGAGGCCCGAGTGCCCACGACGAAATAAGGACCGTGGACGCACACGTAAGCGGTGTTATGCCTGTGGGAGGCAAGGCCATTTACGGTGGCAATGTACCACCAAGCAAAGCCGAAGGGCTCAAGTCAGCCCTCAAGGAAGGGGCAAGCAAAGCCAAGAGGCACAAGTTAGCCCTCAAGGAAAGGGTCGGAGGGTAGTAACTCAGGCTGGTGTAACACAAAACAGCCAAGACAAGCCGAATAGTCCTAATAAGACACGGTGTAAAATATGTAAGCGATGGTCTCATGATAGCAAAGACTGTTGGTTCAATACCCGGGACACGTTAAACTAACAAGGGGTCACGAGCAAGGGACTGCTGTGACAACCCCGAAAGTATCAAGTCCCGCCGCAACAGAATTATCTAAGACAGAAGGCTCAATCTTAATAGATTTAACCGGCCAGAAGATCCCTACTAGATTTTTAATAGATACAGGTAGTGATGTATCTCTCATTAAGGAAAAGTGTGGACCTAAGGACGTTTTCGTGAATCGAAAGGAGATCCTCCAGCTGAGAGGCATCAGTGGAGACGAAGTATTCACGAAGGGGGAAGTTCGAATCCCGATAGGAGGAAAAATCCTAGAATTCCACCTGGTAGGCAATGATTTCAATCTGAAGCAAGATGGGATCATTGGGAAGGACATCCTGCATAATAGCATATTAAATTACCAGGATGGGTATGCGCTAATAGCAGGAAAGAAATATCCCTTTGGTGCACGAGAAGCCGTATGGGTCACTTTGGAACCCCGAACCGAAAAGATAGTGGCTATCGAAGTAGATAAGAATAATGCCGGAGGCCTTGTTGAAAAGCAAGAAGTAAGACCGGGCGTTTACTTAGCAGAGTGCTTGACCAAGTCGGAAGATTACACGGCTATTGTCAGTATGTTGAACACTACTGATAAGGCTTGGAGATTACTAAGTCCAGTGGTAGAGCTTCATGCTGTAGGGAAAGAGACAGCTGAATCACCCACTGTAGTAAATAAGGTCGAGCGAGCCGCCTTATCTAGAACAAGCAGCGGAACGCAAGAGCACTCAAGGAATGGCAGTATTAATAATAATAATAATAATAATAATAATAATAATAATAATAATAATAATAATGTCAGTGGTGAACAAGTGGAGATCAGGTCTCCCGTCACCAAGTCCAGGGCTCAAAGATTGCGAGAGCAGCTGCGTTTAGACCACTTAGCGCCTAAGGATCGCGAAGAGATATGTGCGATCTGTACCGCCTACCAAGATGTGTTTTACTTGGAAGGTGATAAGTTGACGCACACAGATGTGCTGCAACATGCCATTCCGACACCCGCGGATCAACCTCCCATACATTTACGGCAATATAGATTGCCCGAAGCCCAGAAAGAGGAAATAGGTAGACAAATCGACAAAATGCTAAATGATCAAATTATAGCTCCTTCTACTTCTCCATGGTCCTCGCCCATACTTTTGATCCCCAAGAAAATGGACGCCTCTGGGAAGCAAAAGTACCGTCTGGTAGTTGATTTTCGTGAGCTCAACCGGATTACTATCGGTACAGCGTACCCGCTTCCGTTAATTACGGAAATATTAGATGCCCTAGGAAAGGCCCGATACTTTTCCACCATGGATTTGGCGCATGGCTATCATCAGGTTATGTTGAAGCCAGAAGACAGAGAAAAGACCGCATTCTCTGCACTAGGGAGGCATTACGAGTACTTAAGAATGCCCATGGGGCTCAGGGACAGTCCCGCGACGTTCACGCGGTTAATGAAAACCGTATTAACAGGCCTAGAAGGCATAAAATGCCTCTGTTATTTAGATGACGTCATCGTGTATGGTAGCTCGATAGATGACCATAACCAGAAGCTACGAGACGTATTGCAACGGCTAAGAGAAGCCAACTTAAAATTAGGACCGGACAAGTGCGAGTTCTTACGAACCGAAGTCACCTTCCTAGGTCACGTCATTACGAAGGACGGAGTCCAACCCGATGAGAGGAAAACCCAAGCAGTGAGGGATTTTCCACAACCCACTACCACGAAACAGTTGAAGGGATTTTTAGGGTTGTCAGGTTATTACCGTAGGTTCATACCTAATTATAGTAAGATAGCGAAGCCACTGTACGAACTCCTAAAGAAGGATGTACCGTACGTCTGGACAGAACAGCAGGAACATGCGTTCCAAGTACTAAAGCAGAAACTCATAGAAAAACCAGTCTTGCAGTACCCGGACTTTGGAAAGCCATTCATTCTAACCACAGACGCAAGTGGGGAAGCGCTAGGTGCTATACTGTCGCAGGGTCCGCTAGGCAAGGATTTACCGGTGGCGTATGCTAGTAGGACACTAAATAAAGCAGAAAGGAACTACAGTACCACGGAAAGAGAAGCGTTGGCCATTGTATTCGGTGTGAAATATTTTCGTCCTTATTTGTTTGGACGGCATTTCAGAGTTGTGACCGACCATAAACCATTAAAGTGGGTTTTCAGTGTACGAGACCCATCCTCTAGGCTACTGAAATTTAGGCTTAAGTTAGCCGAATACGATTGTGATATCGTGTACAAAGAGGGCAAGCGTAATTGCAACGCGGATGCTCTGAGTAGAATTCCTGCTACCCCTGAACAGGAAGTGAGAATAGTTAGCTCTGAAGGCCAAGAGCCGGACATGGCAGGCGATGGGGAACGACGTAACGAAAGGACGTCGATACCTAACCCTAGGTCGAACGGGGAAAGTGAGTAGACAGGCAGACTCAGCTCTGAATCCGAGGACGCTTCGGTAGAGGTGACAGAGCCTGAGAATGAGGTAGGAACGCCTGCTACAAGCAATTCGAAGTCTGAGCTAACAGAGCAGGAAAAACGGGACATAATTGAAGAAGCGCATGCTTCGCTGGTCGGAGGCCACCAAGGCATTACCAGGACGTATGCTAGGGTGAAAGACCACATCCAGTGGGATGGGATGCATAAGGACATAGAAAACTATATTCGTTCATGTCCTTCTTGCCAAAAGAATAAGATTACCCGGCCACAAGTGAGAGCCCCAATGGTAATAACGGACACTCCAGCGACAGTGTTTGATAAGGTCTCATTAGATATCGTAGGCCCTCTAGACCTAACAGAGGCCGGAAATCGATATATACTCACCTGTCAGGACCAGTTATCGAAGTACCTGGTCGTGAGTGCAATGCCAGATCAGACCACAGAAACAGTAGCCAGAACAGTGATAAATAGTGTAATCAGTATCTTTGGAATACCAGGAACGATCTTAACCGATCAAGGTGCGAATTTCATGGCAGACATGTTTAAGAAACTGTGTCGAACCTTACGAATTAAGAAGGTACACACAGCCGCTTTCCGCCCACAATCAAACGGAAGCCTAGAAAGGTCGCATAGAGTGCTAGGTGAATTTCTGAGACATTATGTATGTAGCTCTCAGAATGACTGGGATAAGTATCTCCCAATGGCTATGTTTGTGTATAATACTACCAAACATACTAGCACTGGTTATACACCATTTGAATTGATATTCGGAAGAAAGGCCAATATTCCAGGCGTACTACAGAGAAAACCTGAGCCAACTTACAATGAATATCAGAATGTGGTAGAAGAATTAACACGACGACTCCAGGAGAGTCACGAAATAGCCAGGAAAACTCTAATTAAGAGTAAAGAGCAAGAGAAGTGTAGGTACGATGAATCGCAGAACGAAGTTTCCTTTAAGGAAGGAGACCTAGTATTGCTCCGTATTGATGCTCTAAGACGTGGGCGTAGCGAATCAAAATTATCGCCACCATATCAAGGCCCCTATAAGGTCATAAGGGTAAATGGTGTGAACTGCACACTGGAGCTGAATAAGCGAGGAAAACGGACTACTGTCCACAAAAATAGATTGAAGCTCTATATTGATTAGAAGCGGGCATAAATAGTTGTATTTGGTTCTGATTTCGGCCGCGGTAAACACACTCCCTTTACCTCAACGGCATTGTGAACTTTCGATGACTGCTGATAAGGTTAGTATGAAATACCCTGTCAAGTCACGTGCCAAATTAGGGATACCGATGTTAGAAATTTAACCTAGAAATTTCAGAGCCAAGGATTATTGGTACGGGACGTCAAACAGTGCACGATCCTCAGTACCCGTCAGAAAGACCACAGTGGCGAGGCTGTGAGTCTAGATGTCAACCCTCGCCAAACTTGACCCACGAGGTCTTGAGCTGAGCACAAGGCTCACTCATGTAGTGAAAGCAGAAGGCTTACAATTTAGTTCAGAGTTAATAGGATCATTGCTAATACGCAACATAGTATTTTATTGAACGGGCATGATAGAGACAAGGCTGCACAAAAATCACTAATATGAAAGGTAGGAAATTGTGAATAGGTACAATCACAGAGTCACAAATCGGTGTTAAGAATTAAACAATACGGTCACATACACAGTGATTCTCTCACGAAGGAAAGAATAGAATGAGTCCTGTAGTAAGGCACACGGAAAAACCCCGTGTGGTGCCGGGGATCAACATAAGTAGTCCTGTATACCAGAATAGCACCACAGCCGATCCAGCTTGTCGTAGGATGCGACAAATGGATCCTCATAGGGAGCGGCCTTGCATGTAGTCTTTAGCACAAGTGCGGACGCCCTATGGGAGGTGTGAATCCCTTGGGACGGATTCCACCTGGGGTATGTCACCACTGAGCCGGTGACTTCCCAAGGAGGTGCGATTTCTGCACTACACAGAATCCACCTAAAGAGAGAGAGGTTGTGAACCACAACCAGGTTTTGTTGTTGTTAGAAAGGAAAGTCATACTAGGGACATGAATGATAATGAATCCATACCAAGGAATCATATGCCACTCTGCATAAAACATTGGAAGTATCCAATCATTCCTGGGTGCAAAATCTTACACCCTTAGATCAAGCTCCACGCACGGTTACTCTGTGCCACTCTGCGCACAGCGAATAACTGGGGAATGTATGTCCCATAAGACGTTACCCTCAAGGTAAAATTCTGACCTTCAAATTACATAGCCGTTACCTTGGGCCGGCAACGCTATGTCTCCTATCAGAGGATGTTGAAGGCAGAAGGTGAGCCACCCTTTGGCCGGGAGTCACCCCTTGAGAAGACCCCGTAAGGCGGGTAGTTACCTGAGTGCTTATGGATAAGCCAGGTAAGAAGAACCTTATTCTGCCAGCAATAGCACATTGGAAAGGGTTCTTGTGAACTCAGGACTCATGATAACGAAGATTGCCGTGAGATTAATAAGGAAAAATGAGTTGAATACCATACTCTTAGGATAGAACCGAACCCGAGACCCATGGCTCCGCGAACCAGCGTGCGGTCAGTATAAACAATTCCCCGTAGAGTTACTCGAATATCATTCGGAAATGAATATTAATAGCCTGTTGTGTTAACACCTTAGTGTTGAGATTATCTAACTTAAACGTAAGACAAGCGTAAGACAATGTTGTCAGCATTGCCAGAAGATAAGATGTATTGACTTGCGGGCCAGCACGGCCAAGCATGCATGTTGTCCAGTAAGCGGTCAGAGACAGCGACTTTGATGTTGATAAGGCAGCACCGTTAGACTTAGAGATAACCCATACAGCAAGCCAACCGGCGTGTACTTCGGAAAGAAGAGAGAAACAGAACTGTACGCGACAGTGATTAGTACAATTAAATCGGTTATCTGAATTGTATATCGTAGCCATCAGGACCTAAAAGGGATACAGTTTTGTGCATTATATCAAAGAAAGAATTCACGTGTAATAGATGGGTTCGTGTAGACATATTGAGTATTCAGCCCGAAGGCTGATTGGATCCTCGAAAGGTCCACCGTAACTACCGTAGACGGCCTAAATGCCATTGAATAGGCGCGCTAGAGAAAGAAGAATGAGATAGCTTCCGTTGCTTTCCTCATTTTGGGATAAGGGATACAATAGGACATTTTTCAAAGGGATAGACAGACATGAAAGGCAGGCGAGATAAACGTGAATTAATCCACGTAGTGGATACCATAACTAGGACACTATTTGGCATGTTAGTGTTATTAACACACGGAATGATATTGCCGTGAATGAGATAAATTCAGTGGAAATTGTGAACAACTTAAGCAATGTTCAGAGGCTTTCCGACATTCAGAATTACAGATAAGGTTAAATAAACACCTGATTGAATTGCAAGGTGTGTTACTTCAGCTGCATGAACACTATCAAATAATTTTAGATAGTATTATAAATGCTCGTATAGGACTAGTACAAGTACGCATACTTAGTCCAGATGATATCTTAAAGGCTTACAAGAAGGTACAAGGGGAATTTCCCAAAGGTTATGACCTGCCAATAGAGATAAGAGAAAGTTATGGGTATCTCACATATCAAATTTCAACAGTGAGCGTGTACCTAACAAAAGACTCCTTGGTATATATTTTAAAGCTTCCATTGACAAACGGAATTAAATATTCCCTGTATAAATGTGTTCCCTTCCCTACCAAAATAAAGAACAATCCCAACCATTTTGTATACCTACAGGAAGAAAAAGAGTATGTAATCTTAGACAAAGAGAAGCAAACATACGCACAACTAGGTAAGGAACAAGTGCAAGAATGCAAATTAATAGAGGACAATCAAAGGTTGTGTAAATATAATTTTCCTCTAAGAAATGTAATTACCAAGAGACCTTGTATAATAATTTTGTTAACAGGTGTCAATCACCTCTCCGAAGATTGTGAAAAGAGGGTATTGCCAATTTTCGAGCTCACTTGGATCCCTGTGAATGATAATAAATATATTTACATTTCCCCTAATGAAACCCGAGTGGCATGCATTTGTAAGGAATCTACTAGTGATGTAAAATTACAGTATATGGCCTAGGTATAATAAGCTTCATGGATTTGTGTACTGTATATTCTGTAGATAGTAAGATACAAAGTTCAGGGAGTATAAACTCCACCATGAAAAAGGACATTATACCTGAAATTGCACTGGAATATGATTGTTGTGAATCAGGTTATAGTAATATAAAACTCAGTGAAATTCCTGAATTAAATAAAGTGACTGTAGGTAACTTATTGAATCATGTAAACGATCTGAAATGGACAAGCCAGAAAGTAAGCGAAGTCGAACGCTTGGTGCAACAGCAAGAAACTGAACTCAAGCATAATATAGCATTAAGATATGTAAGTGTGTACCAAATTGTAACTTGGAGTGTTTTAACCATAATGATAGTAATATTGTGTTGTTGTTGTGGCTGTTGTAAAAGCTGTAAGTATAAACCCAAGTGCATTGAGGACTACAAGGAACGCTGCCCCAATCTCTGCATCTATCAAAATATGATTACTGCCAACAGTAAGGCAAGGGTATCGGACGAAGACATTATCGTCCAATTTAAGCAACACAGGGCTACTGGAAGGGCCCCCAGTGAGCCTGTTTTGCAGTCAGAGTTAGAATTAATAGAAACACCAGAGTCAAGGGTGTTACCGGAAGAGATATTGGCACAGCGTAGTCCCACTAATAGGAGAGTAAGCTCCAAAAGATTGTAATTCATAAGTATCATAAGCTGTAAAGATTACAGTTTGAGAGTAACGAAATGAATGCAAGAGATGTTTGCATTCATTTCTCCCTAGGGGAGGGAGGTGTCGTGTCCTCCCAGGGACTTGAACCCAGGACTGCTATTCCCTCCGAGGATCGAACCCAGGGAACGTAGGAGGAATAGCTGTACCTGATGTATTAGCCTGTCATAAGAGGCTAGGAGTCAGGTATAAACATACCTAATAGGCGTACCTGATAATAATTAAAAGATGTAAAATAATCATATTCAGTGGAATAGTTAAGAGTGGAAATCATATTTCTTGCATGTTAGGAAATCTTGAGTAACAGAGAAGTTTGTCATACAGGATGTGACTCATGTTGACAGGGCATGGTTCATCAGCGTAGACGCAGTAAGAATATACTAGAAGGGTCTCTTGGATACAGGCTCTGATTGGCCAGAATCACGGAAAGTTAGGCGGTCAAGTATGCAGGTTACCACAAGCTTCGAGAACATGGGGCGTGGCCCCGGAGGCTATATAAGGGCAAGGAAGTCATTATTCAGGGCTTCTACCATTCACTTCGCGGACCAGTTGTCAGTAGAATCCCTGCCGGTCGGTAGGACGATTACGCAATCAGTAATAATAATAATAATAATAATAATAATAATAATAATAATAATAATAATAATAATAATAATAATAATAATAATAATAATAATAATAATAATAAGTATTATATACTTCAACGGACGGCTAGTAGACAGACTTCTGGCTCAAGACTTGCCAACATTAAGTCTTTATTTTAATTGTACATAGTGTACATATTGTAGTCAACCTTCAGTATCAGAATATATTAACTTCGTGGGAATCCACATCGTCGTCTTCCTCCTGATCTGCACCTTAGTTGAAACTTCCCAACCTATACGTTCCAACCGCTCGGGAACGATCCAAACAACCTTCCAACCAATCTGACTTTTCCTAAGAGCTCACCTATAAGCTCAATTCCTGTCTGTCACGACAGGAACACTTGTAAGGTACGTCAAACAAACTTGGAGAGATAGTTCCTCTTTCGATTTAGCATTCACACTGATATATAAAGTACTTATTCACAATAAATATCAGAAGTGTGACGCTGATTTATGAATAATCCTGTAATGTATGCTACACAACGATTTCACAACTATAACGCAAGCAAGAAACGAACTGATAAAAAAAACTCCACTGCCATTATTCTACTTAAACATGTCCTAATTATAAAATACTAGGAATAAGAGGCTAACAATAGAAATATGCAGCTACAAAATACGTATAGGTACAGGCAGATTAATATAATTACTACTACTACTTGCAAACAGAAAAGGCAAGCCAGGTACTATATAATCAGAAATGTTACGCTACAATTTTAAACGTCAATTAAACCTATTCTAATTACAACAATAAGATTCTGGTAAGAGCTAAATTTCTAGAGATATGTTCCCCTACTACACAAATATTTCCCAATAATAAAATAATTACGCTCAATTTAATCAAATAATGACCCTCCACCCGTTCTAAACTGCGTTTACATGTATCCTAATTACAATAGGTTAACTGAAACAACGGAAAAGTTGTTAAAAATTAAATCCTTATTAGAAAGATATTTTTCCTACAAGGTAATAGAGATATTACACAAGGATCACACGACAGTAAAATCTATATATATATAAAATAACATGTACCGACCGACCGACCGACCGACCGACCGACCGACCGACCGACCGACCGACCGACCGACCGACCGACCGACCGACCGACCGACCGACCGACCGACCGACCGACCGACCGACCGACCGACCGACCGACCGACCGACCGACCGACCGACCGACCGACCGACCGACCGACCGACCGACCGACCGACCGACCGACCGACCGACCGACCGACCGACCGACCGACCGACCGACCGACCGACCGACCGACCGACCGACCGACCGACCGACCGACCGACCGACCGACCGACCGACCGACCGACCGACCGACCGACCGACCGACCGACCGACCGACCGACCGACCGACCGACCGACCGACCGACCGACCGACCGACCGACCGACCGACCGACCGACCGACCGACCGACCGACCGACCGACCGACCGACCGACCGACCGACCGATTCATTATCGCCGAGCCAAAACTACTGGACATAAAGAAATGAAATGTTGACGATACATTTATATTAGGGTGTAGGTGCTCACTAAGGAAGGATTTTGGGGTATTCCGTCGCTAAGGGGGTGAAAAGGGGGTGAAATTTTTAAATTAGCATATCTATACCTCGAAAACTTAAAAGTTTACAGAGGTAAAACTTGGAATCTCCTTTAAAAATAAAGAAACACGTGTTTTTTTGTTTTCACAAAATCCCATTAAGGGGGTGAAAAAGGGGGAAAATTGGTTGAATACCTTTTATGAGGATACTTATATCTCAAAAACTGAAGATGTTACGGACATGAAAATTGGTATTTGGAATCTCCTTTAAAAATAAAGAAATACGATTTTTTGTTTTTGAAAAATCCAATGAAGAGTGGGTGACCGGGAGTGACAAACGGGGTGGAATTAAAAAAATATATCTCAGACACTTAACATGTTACAGACTTGAAAACTGGTACTTGAAAACTGGTACTTGAAATCTCCTGTAAAAGAAAAGAGACATATATATTTTTTTCGGAAAATCCACTTAAGGGGAACTTAAAAAGGGGGGTAAATTTTTAGAATAAGCATATCTACAATATATCTCAAAAACTTAACATGTTACAGAAGAGAAAACTGGTATTTCTAATCCCTTTCAAAAATAAGAAACGTGTATTTTTTGTTCTCGGAAAACCACTTGGGGCGAGGGGGGACGGGGTGGTAGAAAGTACTGAAAAGTGGCTTGAATTATTTTTATTAGGATATTGATATCTCAAAAACTGAAGTCGTTACAGACGTAAAAATTGGTGATTGGAATCTCATAAAAAATGCATATGTTTTGTTTTCGGAAAATCCAATTAAGGGGGGTGAAAGAATTGAAAAATGTATTGAATTATTTGTATGAGGATTATTATATCTAATGAAAATTAAAGGTTGATACAGATGTGAAAATTGGTATTTGGAATCTTTTTTTAAAAATAAAGAAACACGCATTTTGGGGGAAAATAAACTTGGGGAGGGGGTGAAAAGGAATTGAATTCCTTTTATGAGGACACATAACTCAAAAACTGAAGATGTTACAGTCGTGATAATTGGTATTTAGAAGCTCCTTTATAAATAAACGCGTATTTTTTGTTTTCGGAAAATTCACTTAAGGAGGGAGGGTGAAAGGAAGTGGAAAAATTGAATTATTTTATTTGGATACTTATATCTCAAACTGATGGTTACAGTCGTGAAAACTGGTGTTTGGAATCTCCTTTTAAAATAAAGAAACACACATTTTGGGGGGGAATTAACGGGGGTGGGGTGAAAAATGAATTGAATCCTTTATTGAGGACTAGCAAGATACCCGTGCTTCGCTACGGTATTATACTGAAATTTATAATTGAATGCTTATTGTTTTAGATATATAATCCGCCGAAATTCGCGATCTGACTCGTTTTCTGCGAGAATCCACCAAAATTCCCGATCTGACTGGTTTTCTATGATTTTGCGGCACGTTTCCTCCCATTTTTAAATCTTCCTTTCCAGCAATCGATTTCGTACTTCCCGGGCTAGGCTCAGGTATTCCTCCCGGTCAGTTGGGTTCGTAAATCTTTGCCATCTTTTCCTATAATATTTTTAATATGGATAAAATCCTTCAAGAGATCCGGCGTGGTGACATATTGGGTGCCTTGGTGGCACTGAACCCGCGGCCGGACTGCATTCTTAGTCATTACCCGTCCAGGAGCCGTTTCCAGCGCGGTCCGCGCATTTGACGACGGTCCGGAATATTATTATTATTATTATTATTATTATTATTATTATTATTATTATTATTATTATTATTATGTGTTGCTGGAATGGCTGATGACAGAGAAAACCGGAGTATCCGGAGAAAAACCTGTCCCGCCTCCGTTTTGTCCAGCACGAATGCCACATGGAGTGACCGGGATTTGAACCACGGAACCCAGCTGTGAGAGGCCGGCGCGCTGCCGCCTGAGAAACGGAGGATCCTGATAAGTACATTAATAACAGTAAAATCAATTGGTCTCACCTCCTTCTACACCCCACCGCCGTTAAGTTTATTTACCGTCACCCCCACCCCAAAAAAAATTAAAAGAAGGCTTGTTTCTTTATGTTTAAGGGAGATTCCAAACACAAATGTTCACGTCTATTACCTTCAGTTTTGTGATATAACTATCCCCATAAAAGTATTTTACTTTTTTCACTTCATTTCACACTACTGCCCCCCCCCCCCCCAAGTGAACTTTCCCGCAAAAAGTACTTGTTTCTTTAATAGTAAAGGATCTTCTAAATACCAATTATCGCGACTCTAACTTCTTCAGTTTTTGATTTATGTGTCCTCATGAAAGGAATTCAACTCCTTTACACTCCCGCCCTCCAAGATGGTTTCCCGCCCAAAACGCGTTTTTCTTTGTTTTTAAAGGAGAGCCAAATACGAATTTTCACGTCTGTAACAACTTTAGTTTTTATTAGATGTATGTATTCTCATACAATTAAGCCAATTAATTTTTCAATTCTTTCACCCCCCCTCCATCCCCGCTTCATTGGATTTTAAGAGAATACGTGTTTCTTTACTTTTAAAGCAGATTGCAAATATCAAATTTCACGTCTGTAACATTTTCATTTTTGAGATATCAGTAGCCTAATTAAAAGAATTCAACACAATTTTCAGTCACTTTTACGGCCCCCTCCACCCAAGTGATATTTCCGAAAACTAAAAATACACGTTTCTTTATGTTTAATAGAGATTAAAAAATACCATTTTTCACTTCTGTAACATGTTAAGTTTTTTTGATATACTGTAAAAATTCTCATTTTAAAATTTCACCCCTTTTGAGTTCCCCTTAAGTGGAGTTTCCAAAAACAAATCACCTGTTTCTTTACATTTACAGGAGATTCCAAACACCCACTTTTTACGTCTGTAACATTTCACGTTTCCAAGATATTCTGTAGACATAGTCTTTCAAAAAATTCACCCCAATTTGTCACTCCTGTTCAACCGCCAGTAATTGGATTTTCCAAAAACTAAAAAATACTTGTTTCTTTATTTTTAAAAGAGATCCCATATACAATTTTTCAGTTCTGTAATATCTTTCATTTCTGACGTATATGTATCCTCATTAAAGGCATTCAACCCATTTTTCACCCTTTTACACCCCTCCTATTGGGATTTACAGGAAACAAAAATACGTGTTCTTTTATTTTTAGAGGTGATTCTAACTACCAATTTTTACATCTGTAAATTTCAAAGTTTTAAGATGTAGGCACACATCATTTTAAAAAATTCACCCCCCTTTTCACCCCCCAATATTTGGATTTTCATAAAACAAAAAAATACGTGTTTCTTTACTTTTAAAGTAGATACCAAATACCAATTTTCAGGTCTGTAATATCTTCAGGTTCTGAAATATAAGTAGACTCATGAAAGGCATTCGACCCCTTCTTCAACCTTTTCCACCTTCCTATTAGGATTTTCCGAAAACAAAATATACGTGTTTCTTTATTTTTAAAGGAGATTCTAAATACCCATTTTCACATCTATAACCTTTAAAAGTTTTGAGATATAAATACACTCATTTTAAAATATTACCCCCTTTTCACCCCCACCCTTAATTGGATTTTCCAGATACAAAAAAATACGTGTTTCTTTACTTTTAAAGGAGATCCCAAACACCGATTTTCAGGTCTGTAATATCTTCAGTTTCTGAGATATAAGTAGCCTCATTAAAGGCATTCAACCCTTTTTCCACCCCTTTTCACTCCTCCTATTGCGATTTTCCGAAAACAAAAAATACGTGTTTCTTTATTTTTAATGAAGATTCTAAATACCAGTTTTTACATCTGCAAACTTTAAAAGTTTGGAGATATAGATTCACTCATTTTAAAAATTTACCCCCTTTGCACCCTCCCATTAATTGGGTTTTCCAAAAACAAAAAAATACGTGTTTCTTTATTTTTAAAAGAGATCAAATGTACCAATTCTCAGGTCTGTAATATCTTCAGTTCCTGAGATATAAGTACCGGTATCCTGATTGATGGCATTCAACCCATTTTCCCCATTTTCACCCCTCCTATTGGGGTTTTCACAAAACAAAAAAATACGTGTATCCTTATTTTAAAAGAAGATTCTAAATACCAATTTTTACATCTGTAAACTTTTAAAGTTTTGAGATATAGATACACTCTTTTTAAAATTTCACCCCCCTTTTCACCCCCTTGGCGACGGAATATCCAAAAATCCTCTCTTAGCGAGCACTTACATCTTAGTATGAATATATCCCCAAAATTTCATTTCTTTATGTCCAGTAGTTTTGGCTCGGCGATGATGAATCAGTCAGTCAGTCAGTCAGTCAGTCAGTCAGTCAGGACAAGTTATTTTATATATATAGATATTTATATCTCAAAAAAAAAGAAGTTACAGACGTGAAAATTGGTATCTGGAATCTCCTTTAAAAATAAAGAAATACGTCTTCTTTTGTTTTCGGAATCCACTTACGGGGGAAAGAATTGAAATATTCGTTGAATTATTTGTATGCCAATACTTATATCTCTAAAAGCTAAAGATGTTACAGACGTGAAATTTGGTATTTGGAATCTCCTTTAATAATAAACACGTATTTTTGGTTTCAGAAAATCGACTTGGAAGGGGAAGGGGTGAAAAAAGTAAAGAAGGAGTTGAATTAGGTTTAAGTGGATACTTATATCTCAGAAACTGAAGATGTTACAGACGTGAAAGTTGGTGTTCTGAATCTCCTTTAAAAATAAAGAAAGACATTTTTGTTTTCGGAAAGTCCACTTAAAGGGAGAGGGGGTGGAAAAAAGGGAAAAAGAAGTTGAATTCATTTTATGAGGATACTTATATCTCAGAAACTGAACATGTTACAGACGTGAAAGTTAGTACTGTATTTCGAATCAGCTTTAAAATAAAGAAACATGTACTTTTTTGTTTCCGGAAAATTCACATAAGGGGTTGAAAAGAACTGAAAAAGTGGGTGAATTTTGAAAATGTGTACCGGTATATCTACAGCATATGTCAAAAACTTAACATGTTACAGACATGAAACTTGGTATTTGGAAAGTCCTTTAAAAATAGAAGAACACGTACATTTTGTTTTCGGAAAAGGCACTTAACGGGGGTTGAAAAGAAGTGAGTAATTTTTAATGAGGAGGCTTATATCTCACAAATTGATGATGTTACAGACGCGAAAATTAGTATTTGGAATCTCATTTAAATGTAAAGGAACATGTATTTCTTTTTTGTTCTCGGAAAATGGGAAGGACTGATAAAGGTGTTGAATTTTTGTAAAGGGGATTCTTATAGCCTGTCTCAAAAAGTGAAAGCGTTACGATGTGGAGATAGATATTTGAAGTCTCGTTTAAAATAAACTTGTTTTTTTTTTTCGATTTGGGAGAAGACTATTTCTCATATGTACAGTTCTATGTTGCATGGTCATCTTAGCCCCAAAAGGCAATAACACAAACGTGGTGTACAAAGAGTTTCCGGGGTAAATAAAACTCAATTTGTCAGTGAATGTTTATATTTTAGGGATTTTTAGATAATGTCTTAGTACAGTACCGAGGAACGATTACTTTTATTATTTTACGAAATCCACACGAGCGAAGCCGCGGGTAACTACTAGTAAGCAATATACTAATAAAATAACTACACTACAATACTATTTAAGCGTACCGCATTATATTATTATTTCTTCCTAGGCCTACTACACCCTTGCAGATATGAAAAACTGCCGTTACCGGTACTTACTGAATATCGAAAAGAATAGGCCTAAAGCAAGAATTACATAACAGTAAAAAAATAAAAGCAAGATACCATCGTTTCTCATAGCTACACTACAATTCTAAACGGAAATTCAACAGGTTAACTGAAACAATGTAATCATAATAATAAGAGCTAAAATCCCTGCAACACAAATATTACGCAATAGTAAAGTAAGAGCGACCATTTCTAGTAATAATAGCTCCACTACAATAATTCTAAACTGCGTTTAGACGTACCCTAATTACAATTGGTTAACAGAAACAAGAGAAATGTAGTTAAAGCTAAATCCTTATTAGAAAGGTTGTTACCGAGCGAGTTGGCCGTGCGGTTGGGAGCATGCAGCTGTGAGCTTGCATCCGGGAGACAGTGGGTTCGAGCCCCACTGTCGGCAGCCCTGAATATGGTTTTACATGATTTCCCATTTTCACACCACGCAAATTCCTATGCATTTCCTATCCCATCGTCGCCATTACGCCTATCTGTCTCGGTGCGACGTAAATCAAGTTGAAAAAAAAGTTGTTTTTATTATTAACAGCCTACAGACATTAAAACTGCACTTAACTGCTGAAAAACCGATGGTAAAAAGTATAAATTACGCCGAAGACTTTAACTACCTACTCAGAACTACAAATAACTTATCGGAATACAGGAATCAGCTGACTATTATTTTCGTTTTTTGACTACACTATATCCTATGACCTCGACCGTAGCTAACAATACAATATCTCAATACGAAGAGAAGAAATAAATTATAACAATACGACTTGACTATTTCGCCAGTAAAATGCTATACATTCTGCTGAATTCTTTCTTTAAACAATATTTACACGGGTATCATGTCATTTAATAAAAGAAATCCTAATCACCTTCGTTATAAGAGTGACCTGTGAACTGATACTGGAAGTACCGTGCCTATTGCTTGCACGAACGTTAACGCTGCGAATGTTACATCTCTTGATAATATACCGGCACTGTCTTTGTACGTTCTCTATCAACAAATCTACCAATATTTATATTAAAATTGAATATAAATTTTTCTCCAACCCACTACCAAAACAGAGTAAAACCTAACCTCAATCAATCAATCAATCAATCAATCAATCAATCAATCAATCAATCAATCAATCAATCAATCAATCAATCAATCAATCAATCAATCAATGTAACGGTTCAAATCCCGTTACAAGCATTCATCTGTATTATTATTTTATTTGTAACTTATCATTATCATTATTATTATTATTATTATTATTATTATTATTATTAATAGTGATAACGGAAACTGTAAGAAACAGATTGAAACTAGTAATGAAAATTGTAAGAAACAGAGTGATACTAGAAATAAAGAAATGGAAGAAGTGTTTAATAAGTGTAACAGTGCGATCAGTAAGAATACAGATAGGTCAAGTGAATCTCTAAATAGTAAAACAGGCACTAAAATATTAGAGGTAACAGATCAAACATCTAACTGAGTAAATAAGTCAAATAAATAGTGTGTTGAAATTGGAAGTGAAATGAAGTTAAATCGGAATAATCTTCATACTCAGACCGAACAAGTCAAGGAAACAGGTACAGAGAACAGTAACAACATCGTACCGTTAAGTAATAAGATTTCTAGTAATCGGGAAGAAATTCATGAGGTGATCGAGAAAAGATTGGACAAGATTTACAATGCAGTTGGGCAAGAGACGAGGGAACAGGTTAGTAGAATCGAACAGATTGAAAGCAAACTTGGGGGGAGGGTCAGTGAACTACGGAACAGGAAACGCTATCAAAGGAGGCGAGAAAGAAAGAAGAAAGTTTCCAGGAAGAAGTGAGAATAGTCAAAGGGAATGCTGAGAGAGTAGCGGAAGAAGTTTTGAATTGCCAGAGAGTGATAGGCAGAATTTAGAGGTCAGGCGGAGGGAGAGGTGGTAGTAGCGAGTGGTTTGTTCAGTAGGGCTCAAGATTTACCTAGGTTTTCTGGAAAACAGTTCATTCCTATGGAATTTCTAAAACTAGTTGAGAAAAGATTTGCAAGTAAGTTGAGGTATAATATTACTGAATGGGAATACGTGTTGGAGATTTTGTCGAATGTTATCGGTAAAGTAAAATATGGTTCCAAGTGTATCGGAATAATATGTCAAATTTAGGAGAATATAAAGAGAAGTTCATTGACAGGTTTTGGGATGAATGTGTACAGGGTCGCGAGAGAGAGCGTATTATGTTTGGTAAAAGAAGAGCAGTAGAGGGAGGGGGTAAAATGTCAAACAAATATCAGAGGAGAGGTAGTAATTATGATCAGCAGAGTAACCAGAGACAATCCGAAGACGGGACGCGTGAGGATTTGAGTTACCAGAGAGATAATGATGGGCCGAATATGAATGTTATTCACGAGTCGTCATCGAAACAGAGTATTTTAAATTCTCAGGGAATCGGATAAAGTAGGGCACGTGGACAGGCCGAAGGTAGAAGTTGAACAGGAAAGTAGTATAAATAATTGTGTAGTGAAAGTAGATTTAAGAGAACAGTTGTGAACTAAGTAATGTTAAATGAGATATTTTAAGTAATGACGTAGTTATAGTTATTAAAGTAATTAATGGTAGTAGTAAGTGAGCTCTTATATGTAAGTTAATAAGGGCAAAATTGGACGAATTCAGTTTGGGTGAAAAGGTGCTACTCAGAGTTCCATTTTCATCATCTGCAGAGGCGGCAAATATGTTTAAAATCTTTCTTTTGTATCAGGGGTATTTCACGATTGTGAACCGTATCGGGAAGTGCGCATACTCTTTAAAACAGGAAGGAAATATTGTCGGTACTTATACCATCAGAAATTTAAAGAAGTACGTCACGTGAGATTCTTGAGATATTAATAAGATGATTTTTTTTGTACGAAGGTGGCAAAATAAATGTAATATCTGTGAATGTGCGTGTGAATCAAGTGTCGTATTGGTGCACTGAACTCCAGCACATGGAAAAATAAGTGCTATACTGTTGTGAATTGTATGATAAGGAGAGATCGGGACACTTAACGGTCACCTATGATGACAATGTGCGACAAAAGTTTTCATATAAGTGATATTTTACAAAAATGTACTGATGTGTTAAGAATAATAATAATAATAATAATAATAATAATAATATTAATAATAATAATAATAATAATAATTGTTGTATACTCATTTAAAAGTGTTTATATGTGGCAATGTCAGTGTTATATATATTATGTTGTTCATTAATCAATCGATTCATTGTTCTTCGATTTATTTATGAGGGAGGCAAATTACAAGCATTCACCTGTATTATTATTGTATTTGCATTATTATTATTATTATTATTATTATTATTATTATTATTATTATTATTATATCTGTTATTTTGTTTATATTATTATCGTTATTTGTATTATTATTATTATGTTATCTATGTTATTATTATTGTTGTTGTTGTATCTGCATTAATTGTATTATTATTAATATTGTTATTTGATTCAAATCCATAATCTGAATTCGCTATGTATTAATTAATCACCTGCTTTATTGTATTTAATTTATTCTGATATAAGTGTGTGTGTTAGCATTAACATCATGTAGAGTGAGACTAACTGCCTGATATCAGATATGGATATATTTTGTGAAACCTTTTGACATTATAGCATATGGTGTAATACTGCTACAGTAACTGTCGAGTCATCGCTCTATCATTGTGTGCATTTAAGGATTTCGGAAAATCTTAGTTCGCCTGGGGCTAGTTCAACACAATATGTAACTTCTGTATCTGGGTGGGCGTGACATCATAATTATTTTGAAAGATAACGTGTGGGTGACAACTTATGTCTATATATATGGGCTGTATATTATAGCGGGGCTCAGTTGGATAGTTCAGTTGGTTGGAAGCAGTTGGCTGGAAGGAGATGAATGGAAAGACTTGCCATGAAGTCAATTGGAGTCAATTGGAAGGATACGAATGGGGAACAGTGATATGGATACGTAATCGTCAGTGACCAAATGGATTATATGGTCGGAGTGTGTTCCGTTTATCTGTTCGGTCGAGTTCCTGTGTCAGTTTGGTGATAGAAGAATATTGAGTCGTCGTAATGCAGACTAACAGTTATCCGTGTCCGGCTCCATGGTTAAATGGTTAGCGTGATGCCCTTTGGTCACAGGGGTCCCGAGTTCGATTCCAGGCAGGGCAGGGAATTTTAACCATAATTGATTAATTCAACTGGCACGGAGACTGGGTGTGTGTGTCGTCTTCATCATCATTTCATCCTCATCACGGAGCGCAGTTCGCCTACGGGCGTCAAATCGAAAGACCTGCATTTGGCGAGCCGAACTTGGCCTCGGACACTCCCGGCACTAAAAGCCATACGCCATTTCATTTCAACAGTTATTAGTGAATTACTTGTAAATATGATTGTGAAGTGTGAATACAGTTTCAAACCATCTTATATCTCGTTTGTGAAACTAAAAGGATGCATCACCAAATTAGGCTTGAGATACCTATAGCTGATATCAACTCAAAGGAATACGTTGTAATAACATTCCAAGTGTTCAAGGTACAATTAAATGAGGGTGAGGGATACATTTCTTGTACAACTTTTAAATGTCCAGTCAAGAGGATTTCAAATTTAATGCCTACAGTTTCCTTCAGTTGTAATGTCAGAGATTTATATTATCTTTTGAATAATCGCAGTAAATCTCACTCGTTAAAATCAGCATTTAAAAATATATTTTGTATAGTACCTAGCAAAGAAATTAATTGTTTCATTTCAATAGTAGATCAGATAACCTCACATTTTAATGGGGAAAGCGAACGACAGTCCCCTTTTCCCAGAACCTATATGTTATGCTGTCAAAGTAAGCATATTACGCCACACACTAGAGATATTAAAAAATCTCATCCTATTATCATTACATATATTTGTAGCTGGCGCCCATCAACAATTGTATGTGTAAGTAATCAGGTAAGTACTAAGGGTAAGTACATAGTCCGACGATTGAGCATTTTATTTTATGAATATTTTAATATTGTTTCATTTTAATTCAGTCTTATATTTTTAAATAAGTGAGTGGCAGTCACATCAATGAATACTGATGTGCATTTAGGACAGTCGCCTAGGTGGATGATTCCCTATCTGTTGTTTTCCTAGCCTTTTCTTAAGTGATTTCAAAGAAATTTGAAATTTACTGAACATCTCCCTTGGTAAGTTATTCCAATCCGTAACTCCCCTACCTATAAATCAATATTTGCCCCAATTCGTCCTCTTGAATTCCAACTATATCTTCACATTGTGATCTTTCGACTTTTAAAGACACCACTAAACGTATTCGTCTACTAATGTCATTCCACGCCATCTCTCCGCTCACAGCTCGGGACATATCACCTAGTCGATCAGCTCGCCTCCTTTCTCCCAAGTCTTCCCAGCCCAAACTTTGCAACATTTTTGTAACGCTACTCGTTTGTCGGAAATCACCCAGAACAAATCGAGCTACTTTTCTTTGGATTATTTCCAGTTCTTGAATCAAGTAATCCTGGTGAGGGTCCCATACGCTGGAACCATACTCTAGTTGGGGTCTTACTAAAGACTTATATGCCCTCTCCTCTACATCCTCACTACAAAACCTAAACACACTCATAACCACGTGCAGAGATCTGTACCCCTTATTTACAATCCCATTTATGCGATTACCCCAATGAAGATCTTTCCTTATATTAACACCTAGATACTTTTAACCCCGTTTATCATCATGCCATTGCCTGCTCTCCATCTCACAACATTATCGAGGTCATGTTGCAGTTGCTCATGATCTGGTAACTTATTTATTACGCTATACAGAAAAACATCATCCGCAAAAAGCCTTATCTCTGATTCCACTTCTTTACTCATATAATTCATATATATAAGAAAACATTAAGGTCCAATAATACTGCCTTGAGGAATTCCCCTCTTAATTATTACAGGGACAGATAAAGCTTCACCTACTCTAATTATCTGAGTTCTGTTTTCTAGAAACAGAGCCACCCATTCAGTCATTCTTTTGTCTACTCCAATTGCACTCATTTTTTGCCAATAGTCCCTCAAGATCTACCCTATCAAATGCTTTAGACTGGTCAATCGCGATACAATCCATTTGATCTCCTGAATCCAAGATATCTGCTATATCTTGCTGGAATCCTACAAGTTTAACATCAGTGGAATAACCTTTCCTAAAACGGAACTGCCTTCTATCGAACCAGTTATTCATTTCGCAAACATGCCTAATATAATCAGAAAGAATGCCTTCCCAAAGATAACATGCAACGCATGTCAAACTGGCCTGTAATTTTCAGCTTTATGTCTATCACCCTTTCCTTTATACACAGGGGCTACTATATAAACTCGCTATTCATTTAGTATAGCTCCTTCAACCAAACAATAATTAAATATGTTCTTCAGATATGGTACTATAGCCCAACCCATTGTCTTTAGCATATCCCCCGAAACCTTATCAATTCCAGCCCCTTTTCTAGTTTTCAACTTTTGTATCTTATTGTAAATGTCATTGTTATCGTACGTAAATTTTAATACTTCTATAGGAATAGTCACCTCCCTTATCTGGACATTATCCTTGTGACCAACAATCTTTACATACTGCTGACTGAATACTTCTGCCTTTAGAAGACCCCCACATACACACTCACTCTGTTCATTGATTACCGGTATTCCTGGAATGTCCTTCCTGGAACCTGTTTCTTCCTTAAAGTACTTATACCTAGGTATATACCTTTCCGTTTTTCACTAAAATTTGAATGACTGCCAATTATGCATGCCATTATATTATCCTTAGCTGCCTTCTTTGCTAGATTCAATTTCCTAGTAAGTTCTTTCAATTTCTCGTTACTTCCACTGCCATTTCTAACTCTATTTCTTTCCAATCTGCACCTCCTTCTTAGTCTGCTTATTTCTCTATTATAATAAGACGGGTCTTCACCATTCCTTACCACTTTTAATGGTACAAACTTGTTGTCACATTCCTCAACAATTTCTTTAAACCCATCCCAGAGTCTGTTTACAATTTTATTTACCGTTTTCCACCGATCATATTTACCTACTAAAAACTGCCTCATGCCTGCTTTATCAGACATATGGTACTGTCTAATAGTCCAACTTTTAAGACCTTCCCTTCTTTGACATTTATTTTTAACTACGACGAAAACAGCTCCATGATTACTAGTACCATCTATTACTTCGGTTTCTCTATAGAGCTCAGCTGGTTTTACCAGTACCACGTCTAATATACTGTTCCCTCTCGTTGGTTCCATCACTTTCTGAATCAGCTGTCCTTCCCATATTAGCTTATTTGCCATTTGTTGGTCATGCTTCCTGTCGTTCACATTTCCTTTCCAATTGACATTCGGTAATGTCATATCTCCCCCTACAATCACATTCTTTTCTATGTCGTTTCCCACATAGTTGATTATCTTATCAAATAATTCTGAATCCGTGTCAGCGCTACCCTTTCCCGGTCTGTACACTCCAAAGTCATCAAGTTGCCCATTATCTTTAGAAATGAACCTTACACCTAGAATTTCATGTTTGTCATCTTTAACATTTTCGTAGCTTACAAATTCTTCTTTCACCAGAATGAACACTCCACCTCCCACCATTCCTATTCTATCTCTACGATACACACTGCAGTTCCGTGAGAAAATTTCCGCATCCATTATATCATTTCTCAGCCATGATTCAACTCCTATTACAATATCTGGTAAGTATATAACTATTAAATTAATCCTATTTCTTTATTTACAATACTTCTAGAGTTCAACACTAACATTTTTATGTCATCCCTACTTGACTTCCGGATCTCTGTATCCTTATCACCGCTTCCTGAATGTACCTCCCTATTACCCTTCCAAACTAATTTCCTAACATATACGTACCAATTGGTTTAAGTGAAGACCATCTGAGCGCAGACAACACGTAAACTACCGAAAGCCTACGGAATACACTCTTCTTTTTCTTCTTTCGCTTTTCCCACATCTGTGGGGTGGCGGGTGTGAACTGTATCCCACACGTGGATTTGGCCATGTTTTACATCCGGGTGCACTTCCTGACGCCAACCATCTATGGAGGGATGTAATTACTATTGCGTGTTTCTGTGGTGGTGGTTGGTAGTGTAGTGTGTTGTCTGAATATGAAGAAGAAAGTGTCGGGACAAACAAGAACACGCAGTTCCCGGGGAAGAAGGATGAATCAGACGCGATTAAAATCTCCGACCAGGCCGGGAATCGAACCCAGGACCCTTTGAACCGAAGGCCTCAACGCTGACCTTTCAGCCAATGAGTCGGACGCCTACGGAATACACTGAGTGGCCAAAAGTATTGGGAAGACACTGAATGTGATGTTAATAACGAGTTACTCCTCCACGAGCCCTCAAAAACGGCAGCAATACGGCGAGCCGTCGACTCTACAAGGTATTGGAATCGTTCTGGAGGGATCTGGACCCATACGTCTTGCACTGCTGCCCACAAAAGGTCTTGTGTAGTTGGTGCGGGGTTCATGAAGAGTACACCAGCATCGACAGAATCCAGTAAATGATCGATTGGATTAAGATCGGGGGAACTAGAAGTGGATCTGCAGAGCCAATCCATGGTCGTAACTTCCCTGGACTGCTCATCCAAGCACCTGCGTGACACCACAGAGCGGTGACATGGCGCACTGTCCTGTTGAAGCACGGCATCTCCAGCTGCATGGAGCATACGTGCGTGTGCGTGTGTGATCAATTTAGTTATATAAATATTGGTGTTTAGTGTTTTTTGTATTAATTAAGATAGTTTATATTTGCACTGAGTGGCCAAAACTCACAGGAAGGGATGTCCTATTAGAAAACGCGCCGTGTATGACGCCTGAGCGTTGCTGCGAATCTGAGCAGTCTTATCACAGGCACCAGTGTCGTGAACATGACAACACCTCGCGAGTTAAGCGACTTTGAACGTGGGATGAACATCGGCGCATGGCGCATGTCTTCTAGCACTGCGGAGATTACTTGCGAATTCGGGTTTCCAAGGTCAACAGTGTCGAGGGTGGATCTTCAATATCGCACAGAGGATGGTACCACCCGCATAAACTGCCGCACGGGAAGACCACAGATGTTTAACTAACGGACATCACTTCGACTCTGCAGAACCGTACTGGGCGCTTGACGGGCTACTGTGAGTCAGATCACCGCCCAGTTGAATGATGGTAGTCAGGAACGCATTTCTACCAGGACTGAAAGGAGGCAACTGCACCGCATACGTTTCACCAACAGACAACCAATTCGTGGCCCTTTGCTGACACCTCGATAAAGAGCTCAACGACGTGCATGGGCCCGCGAACATAGGCAATGGATCATGGAACAGTAGCGACGTATGGCATGGTCCGATGAATCCCAGTTTCAGTTGTACCGAGCTGATGGGCGCGTGAGAGTGTGATGTATGCCCTATGAAGCTATGGATCCTGCGTGTCAACAAGGTTGTGTCCGGGCGGGAGGTGACTATATCCTGGTCTGGGCGGCTTTCTCATATTCGTAATAAGGCCCCATTTTCCGGCTGTTAGGTGAACGTTATGTGGCCATTCTTTTAAACCATCTGCATCCCTTTCTGGCCCTAGAGTACCCTGATGGAGGTGCCATGATTCAACAGGACAATGTGCCATGTAGCCGCTGTGTGGTAGAACGCAGGTGATTGGAGGTGCGCGCAGTGAAGTTACGACCAGGGATTGGCTCTGCAGATCCCCTGATCTAATGCAATCGATCATTTATGGGATGCAGTCTATGCTGGTGTACGTTCCATGAACCCCCCACCAAATACACAAGAATAATTGTGGGTAGCATTGCAAGATGCGTGGGTCCAGGTCCCTCCAGAACGATTCCAACACCTTGTAGAGTCAATGCCTCGCTGTATTGCTTATGTTTTGAGGACTCGCGCAGGAGCAACTCGTTATTAACATTACATTCTGTGCCTTCCCATGACTTTTGGCCACTCAGTGTATGGTTTTCCTGTCTTTCAGCTCTAATGACCTGGGGCATCGTGTGTTCACGACTGCCTGTTTATATCCCACCCACCCTGTATATAAGGTATCCTTTATCCGGGGAGGGGGTGTATAATTAAATTTCACAATGCCCATACATGGACAGAAGAAACTCTTATGCCATTCACCAAGGTCATTTCCAGCATACTTTTCTATAAATATTTGGGCAGTGAATTTGAGAGATCGGCGTCTTGGAATATCGGAGCTGCCTGCACGACTAACTGGCTCTAGTTACCGCCATTTTCCACAGTCTTTTCTACCAGAGCTTCTGGACGATGTTCCACCCCATGACAGCGGATGTGATTCACTCACGGTGGGGCACTTTACATCAGTATGGACTTTCGTCGGTTTCTAGATTGCCGTATCCGAATCCGTGGATTGGTAGGTATTGTCCCGTCAGCTGGCCGTCGGGGTCCCTCTATTTAAAACCACTCCACTTTTATTTCTGAGGGCATCTCAAACACTTGTGCACCAAGTGGAAATTACCGATGAAGCAACACTATGACAACGTATCTGGGATACCGTCGCAATTGTGAAAGCTGACGTGGAGGTATGGAGGCAGATGAGAGATTTGTGGTGTCACTGCAATGAAGCTTGTCGTCGAGCTAACGAAAGGCATTTTGATTATTTCCTATGAAGGAATAGAACACTAACTTAGGAAGTTCAAACACATGTCCAGTAATTTCGGAGACATGTCCACAGTTATAAGATTAATAATTCGGATTTGTTGACAGTTCACTATTTTATCAAAAATAACGTCCCTAGAAGGAAACCGTAATTATCCCTCAAACACACGCGTACAGGGTAGAATCCACCGCAGGTCATTTTATTTCCTAGTGAAATGTACAAATAACTTTCCTGTGCTTTCCCCGCTCTTATATCTTTCTGGCTGGATCCCCGCAGAAAGAGTCATTCTTACATAATATATCTTAAAATCTCCAATTAATACAGTAATTCATGTTTTACAATGCAATGATATGTGGGGTGGATAGCACCCCAACGCGTGTGTCTGCGTTTTAAGATTTGGCGCGTGTGCTTGAGGGTTATGATTATGAATATAAAGGCCAAAGGCAGGTATTTCCACAAGTGGACGCACATGCTTCCCCCAGTGCACCGTCACTGCATTGTCCTACATAAGAGGCTTGGTGCGGGCATGAATGGGTGGATCTGTAAAGGACAGAAGATTAATTTACAACTTTAACATTTATGTTTCTTCCTTATATCCTTTGTTTCTTTTCAAAATGTACACAGGGTTAGAAAATAACAATTAATCAGGTACAAGAGTTTAGCTCGAAAGCTTGAGTAACAATTTTAGAGAGGTCCAGAATAATCAGATAAGAATAATTGAACATTATGAGCTTGAAGCTCCCTAATTACAAATTTTACATGAGCACAGCTGCTCCTTTCAACCAACAGTCAACGAGACGGATCTCCCAATTTTTACACCAGTAGGACGAGAGTCTTTACTCTATATAATTACTTCCTAGGAGACTTCTCCAAAATTACAAGTTCCAGGCTTATTAAAACACCTACCCACATTTAACAAAACCAAACAGTAAACACTCTCTTATATGCTCAGCAGTCTAATTTACCTCAAAAGTAAAATAATGAAATTGATTTTAACAGTGGCAACAAGTATGCTACCCATACTACGTGGCTTTTGGTAAAAATGAAAGGTTAATGTTACTGGCCGAAAATCAAAAGGTTAGGAGGCGAATACTTGCACTTCTTGAAATTTACATGAAAATACTTAAACCCCTATGTGGGCTTATGGCCCGACATTACAGAGGCTAAGCCTATCCCACAATGGTGACTAGATGAAGAGAAAGTTTACAAAATTAAAAGATAAATTTAAAGGTAACAAAATCATAGTCACCTCAATATCAAGTTGAGAGGGAATACAAGAGGGTTCCTCACCCTTTATTCCCCAAGTTCGAGTAAGTTCTTTAGACGTGAGTGAAAATTTACATTAAGAAATAAAAGTTACATTGCGAAAGAAATTTGAAACTTCCCCTCGAGCTAGCTTTCAAAGACTATTACGTGTTTACGCAGAATCTGCCATTACCTTGAGCGGTGGACCTCCCGAAGATGGACGAGGGAGCCCTTACCTCTGCCTCCGTTACGAACACGCTCTAGACTGGAGCGATCACAAAGACAACATGGTCTGAAATGTCCCAGCTTTTATAGCGGAGAGGAAGGTTCCAGATTTCTCTGGGTCGAAACCCTGACACAACTCCAATTTACATTGGACAACCAAATACATACCAAAAACCGTGAATGGTTACTTAAATAAATGTACAAATTTTCTCATTGGTTAACATATCAAGTTGGCGTGAAGAGATAAAAGTGTTAATAACTTTAGAACACCAAAAACAATCAATACACAATTCAATTTAGGAAACCTTGACACACAAAATTACTTCAAAATTTAATTGTTCATTCTCGCACCAGAGGGTGCATCTAAGTTAATAGTAGAGACATCTGTCAAAAAATGTCCAAACTTCTTGTATCAAACAGTTTGACGATCAAGTTCTCGATGGCCTTACCAAAGGCGCTTAATTTAAATGAACGGGGCGGGTGTACCTCCGGTACAACAATAATAATATTTATTATCATCATTATTATTGACCCGGACGTTCCGTGGAGCACAGAAGTGTGAGAAGGTGCGGGCATGACTGGATGGTCAGAGAAGAGATCAATTCTTAATTTAAAATTCTAAAATCTGAAATTTTATTTCTTTCCTCTTTTTCTATTCAAATTTTAAACTTTGTTAAACAATAACAAATAACCGTTGAATAGACATGAGGGGAGCTCTACAGCTCTAGAAACAATAATTATTTGAAACATAAGAGTAATCAGGTACAATGAAGAGTTAAGTCAGGTAGCTCATACGTTACATTAGTACCTAGAACACTACCGCTCCAATCAATTACAAGTAAGGAGACGGGCCTCCAAAATTTACAACATTCGAAAAAGCGTCTTTGCTCCACACCATTACCTAGGAGACTACTCTACGAAATTTACAGGATTCAAGTCTCTCAAAGGCACAGTTTAACTTTTACATTAGGTCAAATACAACCGGTTTCCGCTGTCTTAATCGATCGACTGTCTAAGTTACATTTAAATAAGAATAGTGAAACATTAACAGAGGCAATAAGTGCCCATTCTACTGGCCTCAATGAAAAAAGTTAATGTCGGCTGTAAATCAAAATGTTAGGAGGCGAACTCTTGCACTCCTTTGAAGTTCACTTGTAAATTCTCAAAACCCTATGTGGGCTCATGGCACAACTTTACATACGCGAAGCCTATACTACGGACGTGCCTAGATGGAGAGAAAATTTTAAATTACAAAAGGAATAGGTAAATTTTAAAGTTTACGAAATCATGGTCACCCCAATACCAAGTTGATAGGGAATAAAAGAGGGTTCACACACTTTACTCCCTAATTTAGACTAAGGTCTTTAAACGTGTTTGAAAATTTACAATGAAAGATAGATTTTTACATTAAGAAAGAATTTTGAAATATTCCCCTCAAGTTAGCTCTCAGAGACTATCACATGATTAAAAGATGTATGCCATTACCTTGAGCTGGTGGGCCTTCCGACGATGGGCGAGACGTGCTTCCTGCCTCCGACATACTCTAAACCTCTTGACTGGAGCGATGGAACAGGCAACATGGCCAAAAAATCCCCAGCTTTTATAGCGGAGAGGAAGATTCCAGAATTCTCTGGGCCGAAGCCTTGTACACACCAACGAATTCCATTGGTTTATTTAAGAAATGTAAAAAATTCCCTATTGGTCGAAAATTTAGAAGAAGAGGGAAGGGATGGCAGTGCTAGTAACCTAAGAACACAAAATGATTTTACAACATTTTAGTTCTGAAAACCTCGAAATTACAAATTTCTTCCAAAATTAATTGTTACCGGGCGAGTTGGCCGTGCGCGTAGAGGCGCGCGGCTGTGAGCTTGCATCCGGGAGATAGTAGGTTCGAATCCCACTATCGGCAGCCCTGAAGATGGTTTTCCGTGGTTTCCCATTTTCACACCAGGCAAATGCTGGGGCTGTACCTTAATTAAGGCCACGGCCGCTTCCTTCCAACTCCTAGGCCTTTCCTATCCCAAGGTCGCCATAAGACCTATCTGTGTCGGTGCGACGTAAAGCCCCTAGCAAAAAAAAAATTAATTGTTCATCTTCCCACCATACGGGGCACATAAGTAGACAGTAGAGGCATCTGACGATAAACCTTCAAACTTCTTCCAATACACAGTTTGAAGTACACGATACTGATGGCCTTCTAAAAGGCGCTCAGTTTAAATGCACGGAGAGGGTGTACCTCCGGTACAATAATTATTATTATTATTATTATTATTATTATTATTATTATAACGTTGTTTACGTTCCACTGGAGACTCGAGGTGTCGAAATTCGAAATTTTGCCCGCAGGTATTCATTAAGGTGCCGGTAAATCTACCAATAGGAAGCAGACGTATCTGAGCACCTTCAAATACCATCGGACGGAGCCTGCTAAGTTAGAACCAGGAAACAAATGCTTTAATAGTCTAAACTACTCAGACTGGCAACCTTGATTTTGATACGTTTAATAAGCACTGCAAAAGCATCAGTAAGTTTTAATGCTTTGTTTTGTCATTACACATGTGCTTTTTGTTTGGAAGCACGAAATAATAATATTTTTGTTTTTACATCCCATTAACTACTTTAACGGTTTTCGGAGACGCTGAGATGCCAGCATTTCGTCTCGCAGGAGTTACTTTTCGTGCCAGTAAATCTACCGACATTAGGCTGACGTATTTGAGGACCTTCAAATACCACCGGACTGAGCCAGGATCGAATCTGCGAAGTTGGAGTCAGAAGGCCAGCACCTCAAACGTCTCAGACACTCAGCCCGGCAATAAGCACGAAATTTAGGTACGGTTGATTTATTTAGTTTTACAACATGTCCATTATTCGTTTGAAAGAAAACGCTCGAAGTACTTCAATAATTCAATTCCGATACCGCTCCTTTGGACATCCTATTCCATGCATTCTGTCGTTGACGTAAGGAACTTTGTTTACGTACACGCCAACACGTTTTCCCATGTTCCTTCTACCTGTACGCAATGCAAAACGGGGATCGTACCATATTTCACGTCTCGGAGCGCGTATCCCAACCTTACGTTCGAATAATTATATCACTCACTCGTACGGTTCAAATCCCGTTACAGGATGATATCTGTATTCTTATTATTTTATTATTTTATCTGTATTAATATTATTATTATGATGTCAGTATTATTATTATTATTTTATCTGTGATATTATTACTATTATTGTAATTATCATTCTTATTCAGTTCAATTTTGTAATGCTTGTCGCTTGCGTGATTGTAGTTAAATGTATACATATATACGTGTATGTAGAATAACACTCAAGACATGTACAGTGAGAATTGTTATATATCAGATGTGGATGCGACATTGCTATATTGTGCTATACTGCTGGGGATTCTGTCAAGTCATTGCTACGTCATGGCGACGTCTTCGTGAGCATTTGGCGATGAGCTCAGATACTCAGGGGATTTCACCATTGTATGTAATATTTGTCACGTAGGTGGGAGTAGGTCATTGTTATTTCTGGAGTTTACGTAGGTGTGCCATGCTGTGCCTATATAAGGTGGCTGCATATTGTAGCGTGAGTCATTAGTTAAACGGAAGCTGAACAGTGAAGAAGTCAAATGGATAAGTGGACAGTCATTATTCTACTGGAAGCAGAGACCACAGTTGGTCATTAAGGGAACGAGATGGAGAAGACTCAGTGAGGCATTAGTCTTTGGTCATTGAGAGAGTGAGGCCAAAGTTGGTCGGTCACTTAGTTGAATACCATATAGATTTACCAAGAAATCATATGATATGGAGAAGAAGCAGTCACATGGATACATCACCAAATTAGGCGTGACACATCTACAATAAACACCAGATTTAAGGAATACGTCGTAATTACACTCAAAGTGTTGAGGCACAGTCAAGTGAAACAGTGAGGGATATATTTTGTATAAATTGTTAAATGTCCGGTCAAGAAGAATTCAAATTCATGCCTAGTTTCTTTCAGTTGCAATGTCATAATTTCATATTCTCATCTGTTTTATCGCAACAAGACTTACTATTTTTATATACAATTTAAAGAATATATTTTGTTTTATCAAATGAATTCATAGTATTATTTCAATGACAGTAAAATATCTTAACCTCAAAATTAATGGGGAAACCGAACGCCAATCTCCTTTTCCCAGAACTTATGTGGTATGTTGTCAAAAGTAAGCTTATTACCCCACACCCTAGAGATAGTCAAGATTCTCATTCTATTATTGCTGCACTGAGTGGTAGCTGGCGCCCTTCAAATAACGTATGTGTAAGTAAGCAGGTAAGAAGTAAGTGTGAGTCCAGGGTTCGACGATTGTGTATTTTATTTAATGAATGTTAATTTTCATAATTTCCATTTCAAATGCAGAATTTCACATGTTTCAATTTAAATGCAGATTAGTGTGTTTTCAAGTAAGTAACCGAGTCAGGAACATCTTACAACAGACACCGCACCGACACAGGTTTTCAGGTCATTTCCACACTCACTAGAGCATGGGGCTAACGACCACAGATGTCCCAATCCCCTAAAGGACGTAACAGCAAATGTACCCAATTTAACACCGACCATTCGATACATCTCCAGTGTCCTAAACCTATGATCAAGGGTGTCTGAAGTCCCTCAGACCGAAAAATGATACTAACTACCTACCACAAAACCAGTCTGGCGAGAATGTTACGTAACACAGCATAACCTAGTAGCGGTAGCCTTCAGCTGTTGTCGTAGTTCAGTTGCTTTTAAACGTAAAACCAGTTTGGCAAGAATGTTACGCAATATTTCATGGTACTGTAGAAGTAGATTTAGCTGTTACCGTAGTTCATTTGCTCTAAACAAGGAACAGAAACCACTTCGTCAAGTTATGGCGCGTAACTTGCCTGTTATCGAAGGAAAGCTATTCATTCACATGAACATGGTATATTACCTATTCTAAAAACATTGTATCCCTTTGCTCACTCAAAGTTTGATATATAGTGGTTCGTCACATCGTTCTCTATTCCTACAAGAAATATTTGCACTCATACCCCCAAGAGCCTGTATAAACCAGTGGGGTGGCAAATATAAACAAAGCAAACAGTGCCTTACATATATACAGCAACAGTTGCAGACGTTGGCATTCCGTCAGAAAAGGACGCAAGACATTTCGCAGTTCGTGAAAATTTCTTGTTCTTGCTTGACTGCTGCTTTTCCTATAAAAATCATACTGTGTTAGTTAGAGAAAACCATCCCTCCTGGAATGTGTATGACATTACAATTCATACCACCTGGTTGCACAACTTCAAACAGAGTTACAGCATTGGACGGCGCAAAATAACGAGATTCCAAACAAAGCGGCAACTTGTAGATGCACAGCAAACCGCAGAATAGGCTCGAGTATTTGTAGTTTAGTGTGGAATTCGTTTTCAACACCGACCAATCGGGATTTGACGAGAAAATGCATAAGAAAGACACCCTGGCAGTTAGAGGTACCAAGAGACTTTTAGCACGAGCAACAATCATCAATGCCTCAACGCATTCGTATATGACTCCTATTAGTCTGGATGGTAAATTGGCTGGGAAGTTAAGTTATTTCTTGTGCTGCGAGAATTTGGAGGCTGTCTGCCTTCAACGACTCTGTCGCGTGCCAGGGACTTTGCAAGGGCAGCAGGGAATGTTTACGTCACAGCAAGCAAGAGTGGGAAAATCGGCTTACCAGAACTACAGCTATGGTATGAACACTGCTTTTGACCCATAGTTCGTGAAAATTTATTGTTGCTTGACTACTGGTCTGCCTATAAAAATCATACTGTGTTAGAGAAAACCATCCCTCCTGGAATGTGTGTGACATTGCAATGCATACCACCTGAAACTACGGGACAAATTCAACCTCTGGATGTCTGTTTCTTCGTGCCTAAAAACATACTGGCGCACCATCTGCAGCTACGCCATAAAGGATAGCCAGTTTCACAATAAACTGCAACAACAGACTGATTCACATTCGGTTACATGCCATCACTTTCCTTCAGTTCTCGTCACCACGTTACATCAATATGATTATGCATTCTACACTCATGCTCATAAATTAAGGATAATTGCATATTGTGGTGCCACACAACGTGGCACTACACAAAACTGGCGCTAATAGCATACGCACATAGTGAATACAAACGAAACATATCTGTAAGTCCACGGTATTGGTGATAAGTTGAGAAAACCGTCCCAAAACCCATGTGCTACAAAACGCCATTAATTCCTGCGCATGTACCCCGACATCAATATGGGATATGATCACCATGCATACGTACACATGCCGCACAACGGGTTGGCATACTCTGGATCAGGTGGTAGAGCAGCTGCTGTGGTATAGCCTCCCATTCTTCCACCAGTGCCTGTCAGAGCTCCTGAAGTGTCCTAGGGGTTTGAAGGCGTGCAGCGATACGTCGACCGAGAGCATCCCAGACGTGCTCGAAGGGGTTTAGGTCTGGAGAACAGGCAGGCCACTTCATACGCCGGATATCTTCTGTTTCGCGGTACTCCTCCACGATGGCAGCTCGGTGGGGGCCGTGCGTTATCATCCATCAGGAGGAAGGTGGGACCCACTGCACCCCTGAAAAGGCGGACATACTGGTGCAAAATGACGTCCCGATACACCTGACCTGTTACAGTTCCTCTGTCAAAGACATGCAGGGGTGTACGTGCACCAATCATAATCTCACCCCACACCATCAAACCACTGCCTCCATAGAGGTCCCTTTCAAGGACATTACGGGGTTGGTATCTGGTTCCTGGTTCACGCCAGATGAGAACCCGGCGAGAATCACTGTTCAGACTATACCTGGACTCGTCCGAGAACATAACCTGGGACCACTGTTCCCATGACCATGTACTGTGTTCTTGACACCAGGCTTTACGCGCTCTCCTGTGAACAGGGATCAGTGGAATGCACCTTGCAGGTCTCCGGGCGAATAAACCATGTCTGTTCAGTCGTCTGTAGACTGTGTGTTAGGAGACAAGTGTTCCAGTGGCTGTGGCAAGGTCCCGAGCAAAGCTATCTGCAGTACTTCGTGGCCGTCTGCTTGCGCTGATGGTGAGATATCGGTCTTCTTGTGGTGTTGTACACTGCGGACGTCCCGTACTGTAGCGCCTGAACACGTTTCCTGACTGCTGAAATCGTTGCCATAATCTTGAGATCACACTTTGTGGAACACGGAGGGCCCGTGCGACGACCTGCTGTGTTTGACCAGCCTCCAGTCGCCCTATTATTCTACCGCTCATACCGTCATCAATATGTGTTCGTTGAGCCATTTTCACCACAGTCACCATTAGCACGTCTGAAAACATCTGCACACTTCCTCGCTGCACCGTACTCTGACATGCACCAACACACCTCTGCGTATTTGGACTGCTGCCAGCGCCACCGTGCGACGACCGCAGGTCAAATGCACCACATGGTCATACCACGAGGTGATTTAAAACCGCAAACTGCCCACCATAGCGTTGTTCACCATGTATCAGCATTATCCTTAATTTCTGAGCATGAGTATATAAAAGTGGATACTTAGCTGATCGTCCTGAACGATTTATCTATAATTCCCAAGGCGTTCGCCTTTGATCTCCCTAACGCTTTCGTTCGGTGCTCATGGCGCAAGTTATAAGTTTGCTTTGAACATTTTGTGAACCACAGAAGGTTGATCTCTGCACCACACGGTCACTCATTAGCTGTTGCCCTCCTATGGACTTGGCGCGTCATTAGCAGCTAATGTTTCCTTTCCCAATTGTTACTACAGCGCAGTAGCGTAGCCAGGATTTCAGTTTGGAGGGGGGGGGGCATTCATCCTGAATTTTATTTTGATAAGTGTCCAAACTTCCAGAATTTAGGTGGTGTAGAATACATAAAAGGGAAATGAGTGATCTTGGATCCAGTAAGAGTGGAAGCGGATTCTCTAACCTAATAATAATAATAATAATAATAATAATAATAATAATAATAATAATCTTCCCCGCTTTTCCCACATGTGTGGGGTCGCGGGTGCGAACTGTGTCGCACATGTGGATTTGGCCCTGTTTTACGGTCGGATGCCCTTCCCGACCTCAACCCTGTATGGAGGTATGTAATCACTGTTGTGTCTTTCTTTGGTGGTCGGTAGTGTAGTATGTTGTCTGAATATGAAGAGGAAAGTGTTGAGACAAACACCCAGTCCCCCAGCCAGAAGAATTAATCAGACGCGATTAAAATGCCCGACCTATCCGGGAATCGAACCCGGGACGCTCTGAACTGAAGGCCTCAACACTGATCATTCAGCCAATGAGTCGGACTCCGGAAGCTAATATTAATATACATTATATTGCACCCATAAGCGAATGTGCATAATGAATGTATAAATTAAATGTTTAATAATTCGCATATGGGAATACTGCAGTAGGCTGGGAAAAGATTGCAGTCTCACAAAGCAACAGTCAGGCGCCGTTCAGACTGAAAATATATCCACAGAGTACGTCTTAAGGCAGGAAGTAGCTAGCCTGAGTGGTACGTCCAATTATGTTTTATGATGCCGACGAGAAGTGGAAACTTTCTATCCAGTTCCCACGGGAATCCGCACATCGGAATTTGCCCTGCCCAGAAGAGCGAGTGAGAAACGAATAACACCCGTCATCCCTTGGCAGAAAATGGAAGAATCCAAACTACTAAGAGCGCGAACGTCTCAGCCAATCACAAAATTGCAAATTTTAATGTCTTGTCATAGCGGGAATCTACAGCTAGTATTTCGCGATTTGGTGCCCGAAGTAGCTGTGAAATATTGTGTCCTGACTTCCAAGCAATATTTGAGGATTTATCACTGCAAATGTGTGGTTAATCAGTGGTTAAATAAGAAAAGTTCAATTTTACATGGAAGAGTGGTATCGCCCAGGAAATGAACAGTCATGGCGGGAAGGCGCCATACTCTTACAGAAAATAGAGCCAGTGACGCGCGCCGTCGGATAAATTAACCTGTGATCGTTTCTCATAACGCAATGTAACACGTAAATCGGACCAAAATTAGGAATGTTTAGAACACATTTCCAAGAATTCTAACCTACGGACATATGATAAATCAGTCCCAAGTGCAGGATTATTACGCCACATCCCTTCCACAGAACTATTTTCGAAGTGGGGGGAGGTCTGTTTACAAAACCGACGACACCAGTGGGTGAATCGTCAGTCTTGTACGAAATCTCAGTCTCGTCAGAATTCTCAGTCTTGGAGAATTTCAGTCTTGTACAGTAGTTGGCATCCGAGTGAGTAATGTATTTATTTGTGTGAGTAATATCTTAGCTGAAATGAACATTTTGACAAACTTTTATTCAACTTATGCAGAGATAATCTGGCAATTAAATTAACGAATAGCAATGGTAGTTATATTCTCAACACTTGCCTTGAATGAACTTATAACGTGCTAGGACCGGAATGTACAATGAATTTCTTCGTAACACGTAGCTGCATAACATTTTCCCTATTTCATGTGTAGCTTGTATATTTTTGTGGAAAAGTCATATTTTGGAGGACGATTATTATAAAATTCTCCACATCATCGGGAACATTACATTTAAATTTTTCCACACTCTCATAGAACTATTATTGCAAGTGAGATATTTGGGAGCAGAATTAGTCAAGCCAGTTACAGGGAGAAAAACTTTGTTTTCACAAGTGGAATTCTGCCGCACTAAGACCTTGAGTCCAGTGTTATGGTCAGAGAAGGTGAATAACCAATAATCCTTTACACAAACAAACTGAGAGGGGTGAAGGAGACAGCGGTAGGAGGCTAGGCAGGTAGCGGAGTCCAGACTTTCAACTCCACGTCAGGTGCTCAATGCAGTGTCATTGAATATTCTTCGTAGGAGTGTTAAAATTGCGAGTGCTAATATAAATATGGACGTGTGCAACGCTATTGTAAAAATGCATCAAGTTTGCGTGTGTGACCTCTTGGATAACATCAGCTTGAAGATGGAGTACTAAATTCATCATGACGGAGTCCGGAGGATGATCTGACCTGCCTCCAGCACAAATAAGGTAAATGAGCAGAATGTAAATATGTAGGACTATGAACAATCGATGATCAAAATGTAGTTTAGAATTTTAGATAGGACTGTAAATAATTCACGGATCGGATGGTATTAATTATATAGGATTGTAAATAATTCACGGATCGGATGGCATTAATTATAGTTTGATATCATTTTCATTTTTGAGTTAAACGTGAGACTACGACAATTATATTTGGCGATTCGGAATATAAATGCCATAGTGTCACAATAATTGTAATTATAAAAATTAGGATCATAATAATAATAATAATAATAATAATAATAATAATAATAATAATAATAATTAAGTGTTAGCGAGTGTTATGTGCGTAGTTTCCTTAAGTAAATGTTTTTCATTTTATTTCTGGATCATTTTGAAGTAAGTCATTTTGACATATGAGAATCCTATTTTACTAAGAAAACTTACATACAGTGTAGTGCAGATTTTAAAGTGATAATAATAATAATAATAATAATAATAATAATAATAATAGCTATGGTGATGAGCGGTATTTTTGTTGACGTTTTGATTTTGTAGATGCTGCCATGTTAGTTTAAAGGTTACTTTTGATATTAGCGCATCCAGTTTATTATTTCATGTTATGTAATCATTCTTCAGATGACCGTTTCCGGTAGCTGTCATACTTTGTATTTCGCGATGATCTGGTTGGTACGCAAAAGTTAATTTCTTTATGTAAACGTGGTTACACATTTCGATAGCCGTGTTTTTTGAGAGGCACTCTCGTTATTTCAGTTAAATAATTAGTGACAGGAAGCCATTGATAAGTTAGCTCTGATATTTCATAATATGTGAAACGGTGGATGAACAAATGCAAAGTAATAGTAATATCCCTGATGATCTGCGTTAAAAATGGAAAATGTGATATTAGGACCATGTCATGAATAATGTCGTAAAAATGGATGTGTGAACGACACAGTTATTTCGCCCGCCGGATACGAGCGAGGCCGTATTATGAGTTACTACGTCGAGAATATTGATGAATAAATAGAATTGAGAGGAGAATAATTTAACCGAGAGTGTTAAATATGCGACGACATGTGTTATGGTTGTAGGCGGAAAGCCTGTATTGTTTCAAATAGTTTCCAGGGAAAATAAATGCTCGGAAATATGCAATTTGGAGTCCGAGGTATATTGTGAACAGAGCGACCGATCAATGTGTGTTTCGACAGTCATGTATAATCATTGATGACAAGTAATACCAATAATTATTGTCCGTAAAGGTTGAATAGTGTCATGTCCAGACATTTTAGTCTGAGGTTAGAAGATTGCCATCAAATTCACATAAATTTTGCCACTTGAATCAGGGTAATATTTTATACTTCGATATTGCGTATTTTTATTTTAAAATTTTATTAAGCAGCGATTTTTGGGATCTAGATTTTTATTATGATGTCATTTCTTTGTATATATTTTGTCACCGTATTATTTTAGAATCTGATACGTGAATTGTGTTTGATTTATATAAATAAAATAGGTGTAGTCAGGTTATTTTAATTTCAGTATTTCTTGGGAGCAGTGTTTCTCCATTAACATGTTCATTTATGCAAATAAGATTTCATGTGTTAGGGTAACAGATCATCGATTAGTTCATAGTCAAAACCATAGTAGTGGTATGCTCATACCAAAAGACAGTCAGTAATCACCAAGCATTAGAAATCCACTACATTTCAGTTAGGCAAATGAAGCGATCTTTAATAAGCAGTTGTATCACAAATGCCGCAAATGAGTCACATAAATACGATGGGATCTGCCTCCATCTAGAGTTGGTACCACAAAAATATGCATTCGCAATGAAAATGCAGGTAGCGGAAAACTAGGTAAAGTTAACGATGTAAAGGGAACGCTTTCATTTGAGATGTAAACTTGAGGCACTTGGCCTAATTAATTCAAGTATTTTAAGCGTCCAGACTATAACAGTTAAGTAAGTAAGGTTTAAATAATTGAATGAGTGGTGGTAGCACTTAGATGTTCAGTTCAATAATTTTCTTGTTTTCAGCCACGAGTAGTTTAAAAATGTGGCAAAGGTTTTATAACGGATAAAGTACCATGTTCATTGTTGTTTTGTTTTCCTCTCTTTCTTTTCTTTTATTGTTACACATGGTTAGTGTACATTACTATTTATTTTAAAGTTGGGTGTTTCCCAACTGATGTTGAACATGGGTCAAATATTTGATAGACACCTCAAAGTCAATGTCAATTGGATAAATTAACAAATTTAATTAATTACTCAAATTTATTTTGAGAGGATACTTTCCAAGGTATTGTAAATCATTTATTCAAATGAGACTGTATTTCTGACCAGTGTTTAAATGTGGTCACGTCATCGTCATGGAGACAGTGGTTCGATGTACTCCAGTATATTTAAAATTTAAGTGACCTTCAGTCGAAATTTATTAAGGCAGATAATTAACTTATTGTAATGCAGTTCTTTTAATTGTTTTTAAATTTTAATTTCATTTCACATTATTTTATTTTACACCATTTTACTTTCATTTTACACTTTGCAAATTTTGTTAAATAAACCATTTTATTTATTTAAATTTTAATTCAGTCTTTGGGTACCGTCATTTAATAGTTTAGTTTACCCATCTTTCATTTCCTCACCCCCCGATCGACGTGTGGCCCATCAACCCGAGGGATCCAAGGACGCACCACCCCTGAGGAAGAAGAGTCTACATGAGGCGGCAGGTATTTTTAAATGTCATTATTTTCAGGAGCAGCCGGCGCACATATCAAGAAAGAAGACCACCGCATTGGGTGCCTTTAAAAGGGCACAATATATGAAATGCTTATTAAAAGTGCATTCGTTAAAACTCCTGGGGTGTCTGGACTCTTTGGACGACAGTCGCCCCCCCCCCCCCCCGCCAACCTCTGTTACTCCCATAAAGGCAACATTTCATATATTCCGAGTACAAGTGAAATGAATGCAAGAATAAACAGTTTGAATAAAGGTGCAATATTCTGGTTTAGAATAAATACAGTAATGTTATTATAATAATGGTCATGTGATAAGCAATAAAGAAGTGACAATTTATTCAAATAATGTGGCAAAGATGTACACGCACGCACGCGCACACACACACGCGTCGAATACAGGTTTCTTGCCCTTCTTGTGCATTGCTAGTTGATGAAACCAAGAGAATGATGGCCTACCCTGACTTGTTATTTCGACATTATAAACAAACCCTAGATGACAAAGACTTCGAATCTTACCGCATCTTAAGAAATCGCATAAAGATGTTAATTAGAAATTAAAAAATGTATATATTTCCAGAATTTAGCTAAGAACTTAAATTTTAATCGCGCATGGGACCAACTTAGAGCTCTGGGAATAATAAAAACATCAACAGAGACAGAAAACTCCTGACGTTCTACTAGACGAACTGAACGATTACTTTAGTAGAATAAATATTCAGCCTACCCCAATTAACTGCACCGACTCACCGCCCTCCCCTCCATCCAATCCACCATTCACATTTCACAGTGTCACAGAAAATCAGGTTTAAAAGGCTTTGTACTCGATTAAATCAAAAACTGCAGGTGTTGATGATATTCCTATTACTTTTATACACATTATTATGGCTGCTGTCCTGCCTATTCTGACGCACATACTGAACTACGGTTTACTAAACGGAACTTTCCCTCCTGTCTGAAAAACAGCCAATATTATGCCGGTACCTAAGAGTTTAGACACACAATCACTCTCTGACTATCGTCCTATGTCCATACTCCCTGCGCTTTCTAAAGGCTTGAACGTTTAGTATACGAGTAAGTTCTGGAATACCTAAATAAAAATGCTCTTTTAGTCTTTTGGATCCTTTGCAATCTGGATTTAAGAAGGGTCACAGTACCACTACAGCACTTTTGAAGGTTACTGAAGACATTAGAAACGCTATGTAGTACAAACGACTGCTCACTATACTTATCCTTCTTGACTTCAGTAGTGCCTCTGACACTATAGTAATTCCGACTATGATAAAGAAAATGGAACTGCTAAATTTCGACCTGGATGCGCTTAAGGTTTTTACTTCTTATTTGAGTAACCGTCAACAGCGTGTAACAGTAAACGACAAAGCCTCTAAATGGAAAATGAAACCTAGTGTTGCCCCACAGAGCAGTATTCCAGGGCCCCTAATTTTCTGTATTTATATCAAAGACATACCATCTGACTATCTTCAAATATATCGACACTACAAGACAACATATTAACAATGGCCTCCGACGACTCAGTGTACATGCACAACGAAACTCTCCTATAGTAAACTGCACAAAATATCAGGCAATCATAATTGGATCACGAAAATTACTGAGCTGCTCAAACAATATCGCAATCCCGCCTATCCTATTGAATGGTAATATTATCCCCTACAGTAAAACGGTTACAAATCTCGGCGTATTGATGAATGAAACAGTTTATTTGTCTGATCACACGAAAGAAACACGTAAAAAGATTTTTGGAGTCCTACTCCCTCTTAAACGGCAGAGGGATGTATTTCCATTTGAGCTACAGGCCAAACTAATACAGACACTCATTCTCCCTATTCTTGGTTATTGTGACGTTGTTTTAGTAGACATGACGAGAGAATAAACACTTAAAACTTCAACGAGCACTGAATTCCTGAATGCGATTTATTTACAGTATCGGGTACGATGTTCATATCACCCCATACTATTGGGCTGACTCATGGCTGATGTCTGATAAACGTCGGCAGCTTTAACGATGATGTTTAGAGTGGTAGCTGAAAGTCAGCCACTGTATATTTCTTCTAAATTCATCTTTTTAACATAATTTCAAAACTTAAATACACGTTCTAGATTCATTCTATTCCACTGCACCCCACAAATTAAATTAATAGATCATTTGTGGTGACTGTCGCCAGATTATGGAATACCCTGCCACCTCAGGTCACAGAAAGTAGGATTTTTTTGCTATTTGATTTACGTCGCACCGACACAGATAGGTCCTATGGCGACGATGGGATAGGATAGGCCTAGGAATGGGAAGGAACATGCCGTGGCCTTAATTCATGTACAGCCCCAGCATTTGCCTAGTGTGAAAATGGGAAACCACGGAAAACCATCTTCAGGGCTGCCGACAGTGGGGTTCGAACCCACTATCTCCCGATTACTGGATACTGGCCGCACTTAAGCGACTGCAGCTATCGAGCTCGGTGTAGATTTCTAAAAAAAAATCACGATTTAAGGTCACCTGCCGAGACTACCTGCTGAGGACAGCTGACTGAATGGTTGAAGTATGAATGTGTGCGTGCCTGCGAATTAGTCATTTTAAGAGTTTTTAATATGAATTCATTTAATATTAATTTAGTTAGTAAATTATTTAAATTCACTTTCAATTCTATTAATTTATGTATTTATGTAGCCCTGAAAATGATTTCCCGTGGTTTCCCATTTTCACACCGAGCAAATGCTGGGCCTTTCACATCCCACCTTCGCCATAAGCCCTATCTGTGTCGGTGCGACGTCAAGCAAATTACTAATTACTTTCCCCCGCAAGCCTGGGATACAGAATATAGTACCGTAGTATAAAGTTACAGTTTTGTGACGCTAATATTCGTATGTATAATTTTACCAACGGGCCAGAAACCAACGACATGGAGCTGTTGCCATTTCAACACCGTTTTAAGTGCCACCGACCTAAGCCAGGATTTGAACCTGCGAACTCGGACTCAGAAGGACAGCGATTCAACCAGCTGAGCCACATGAAAAGGAAGCGTTTGTGATTATTGTTACAAATAGATGCAGTTAGTATTTTTACAAATGTTTTATGAGGAACATTTATTAAGGCGTACGTTTGACAACTGTCCTCAATGCACGAGGGCGGACAGAAAAACTAGCTGGAAGCTAAAGAGGCTTGCAGGGGTGTCGCTTCCTTCTCTGTTTACTTTTCCAAACCAAACTCCATGGCGTAACAGCCGCTGTTCAGCCCGGAGCCTGCAGATTACGAGGTGTCGTGTGGTCAGCACGACGAATCCTCTCCGCCGTTATTCTTGGCTTTCTAGACCGGGGTCACCACCTCACCGTCAGATAGCTCCTCAATCATAAACACGTGGGCTGAGTGTGCCCCGAACTAGCCCTCAGATCCAGGTAAAAATCCCTGACCTGGCCGGGAATCGAACCCGGGGCCTCCGCTAAGAGGCAGGCACGCTACCCCTACACCACCGACCGGCTGGTTACTTTTAGGACTCCTTATTTTAGAATTTGACTTAAGGCATCCTGCATTCGATTCCCGGCACTGACAGAGTTAAGAAAGGCATGGGATGGGGAATATACAGCCTTGTTTTGGGGTGCATTAGTGTTGGCCTTGAGTCTCCCGTAATCGAAATATCTACGACCTGGTAGGTAGTCACCTTCACGGGTGTAGTACCGAAGTGGTTCCTTTTTATGTTGTTGTTGTTGTTTGAGTCATCAGTCCATAGACTGGTTTGATGCAGCTCTCCAAGCCACCCTATCCTGTGCTAACCTTTTCATTTCTACGTAACTATTGCATCCTACATCTGCTCTAATCTCCTTGTCATATTCATACCTTGGTCTACCCCTACCGTTCTTACCACCTACACTTCCTTCAAAAACCAACTGAACAAGTCCTGGGTGTCTTAAGATGTGTCCTATCATTCTATCTCTTCTTCTCGTCAAATTTAGCCAAATCGATCTCCTCTCACCAATTCGATTCAGTATCTCTTCATTCGTGATTCGATCTATCCATCTCACCTTCAGCATTCTTCTGTAACACCACATTTCAAAAGCTTCTATTCTCTTTCATGTTTCACTTCCATACAATGCCACGCTCCACACGAACGTCTTCAAAAACATCTTTCTAATTTCGATATCAATATTTGAAGTGAGCAAATTTCTTTTCTTAAGAAAGCTCTTCCTTGCTTGTGCTAGTCTGCATTTTATGTCCTCCTTACTTCTGCCATCGTTAGTTATTTTACTACCCAAGTAACAATATTCATCTACTTCCTTTAAGACTTCATTCCCTAATCTAATATTTCCTGCATCACCAGCCTTCGTTCGACTGCATTCCATTACTTTTGTTTTGGACTTATTTATTTTCATCTTGTACTCCTTACCCAAGACTTCATCCATACCATTCAGCAACTTCTCGAGATCTTCTGCAGTCTCAGATAAAATAACAATATCATCGGCAAATCTCAAGGTTTTGATTTCCTCTCCTTGGACTGTGATTCCCTTTCCAAATTTCTCTTTGATTTCCTTTACTGCCTGTTCTATGTAAACATGGAAAAGGAGAGGGGACAAACTGCAGCCTTGCCTCACTCCTTTCTGGATTGCTGCTTCTTTCTCAAAGCCCTCGATTCTTATCACTGAAGATTGATTTTTATACAGATTGTAGATAATTCTTCGTTCTCGGTATCTGATCCCTATAATCTTCAGAATCATAAATAGCTTGGTCCAATCAACATTATCGAATGCCTTTTCTAGATCTACGAACGCCATGTACGTGGGGTTGTCCTTCTTGATTCGATTCTCTAAGATCAGACGTAAAGTCAGGATTGCTTCACGTGTTCCTACATTTCTTCTGAAGCCAAATTGATCTGCTCCCAACTCAGCTTCAACTTGTTTTTCCATTCTTCTGTAAATAATACGCGTTAAAATTTTGCAGGCATGAGATACTAAACTAACGGTGCGGTAGTTTTCACACCTGTCAGCACCGGCTTTCTTGGGAATAGGTATAACAATATTCTTCCGGAAATCGGATGGGACTTCTCCTGTCTCATACATCTTATGCACTAAATGAAATAACCTTGCCATGCTGGTTTCTCCTAAGGCAGTCAGTAATTCAGAGGGAATATCATCAATTCCAGGTGCCATGTTCCTATTGAGGTCACTCACAGCTCTGTCAAACTCTGACCTCAAAATTGGGTCTCCCATTTCATCAGCATCAACACCCTCTTCATGTTCCAGAACCAAATTATCTACATCTTTACCTTCATACAACTGTTGGATATACTCCTGCCATCTTTCTGCTTTGTCTTCTTTCCCTAGAAGTGGCTTTCCATCTGAGCTCTTAATATTCATACACCTAGATTTCCTTTCTCCAAATGTTTCCTTGATTTTCCTGTATGCAGGATCTACCTTTCCCAGGACCATACAGCCTTCGACATCCTTGCACTTCTCCTTCAGCCATTCTTCCTTAGCTACCTTGCACTTTCTATCCACTTGATTCTTTAATCGCCTGTATTCTTTTCTGGCCTCTTCATTTCTAGCATTCTTGTATTTTCGTCGTTTATCAATCAGGTCTAGTATCTCCTGAGTTATCCACTGATTCTTAGTTGATTTTTCTTCCTTCCTAACATTTCTTCAGCAGCCCTACTGACTTCATTTTTCATGACTTTCCTCTCTTCCTCTATAGTGTTTCCTTCGGCCTTTTCATTTAGTCCTTGTGCAACATGTTCCTTGAAACAATCCCTCACACTCTTTTCTTTCAACTTGTCTAGATCCCATCTTTTTGCATTCTTTCCTTTCTTCAATTTCTTCAACTTCAGATGACATTTCATGACCAACAAGTTGTGGTCAGAGTCCACGTCTGCTCCTGGGAAAGTTTTGCAATCCAACACCTGGTTTCTGAATCTCTGCCTAATCATAATGAAGTCTATTTGATACCTTCCAGTGTCTCCAGGTCTCGTCCACGTATACAGCCGTCGTTTGTGGTGTTTGAACCAAGTATTGGCAAGGACTAAATTATGATCAGTGCAGAATTCAACCAGCCGACTTCCTCTTTCGTTCCTTTTCCCAATCCAAATTCTCCTACTGTACTACCTTCTCTTCCTTGGCCTACCACTGCATTCCAGTCTCCCATCACAATTAGATTCTCGTCACCTTTTACATATTGTATTAAATCTTCTATCTCCTCATATATTCTTTCGATTTCTTCATCATCCGCTGAACTAGTAGGCATATAGACCTGCACTATTGTGGTGGGCATTGGTTTGGTGTCTATCTTGACGACAATAATTCTTTCACTATGCTGGTCGTAGTAGCTTACCCGCTGCCCTATTTTCTTATTCATTATTAAACCAACTCCTGCATTTCCCCTGTTTGATTTTGTGTTGATAATTCGGTAGTCGCCTGACCAAAAATCTTGTTCTTTCTGCCAACGTACTTCACTTCTACCAACTACATCTAACTTTAGCCTATCCATCTCCCTTTTCAGATTCTCTAACCTACCACAACGATTCAAACTTCTAACATTCCACGCTCCGACTCGCAGAATGTCAGTATCCATCTTCCTGATGATCGCCCCCTCTCGTGTAGTCCCCACCCGGAGATCCGAATGGGGGACTAGTTTACCTCCGGAATATTTTACCCGGGAGGAAGCCATCATCAGTACATCATTCATACAGAGAGAGCTGCATGTCCTCGGGAGTTAGTTACGGCTGTAGTTCCCCGTTGCTTACAGCCGTGTAGCAGTATCAACACAGCTAAGCCATGTTGAGTATTATTACAACGCCGTATCAGTCAATCATCTAGACTGCCGCCCTTGCAACTACCGAAAGGCTGCTACCCCCCTTTCGATGAACCATTCGTTAGTCTGGTCTCTCAACAGATACCCATCCGATATGGTTGCACCTGCGGCTCGGCTATCTGCATCATTGGGACACGCAAGCCTCCCCACCGCGGCAAGGTCACATGGTTCACAAACGGAGAACGATATTACCAATTTTACGAACAGTTTCAATAATGCAGCCGGTTTATGTTAAGAGTCTAGAAGCTATGATTGTACATTATAACAATCAAAACCATCAATATCTACTGAAGATCCGTCACCGCACTCGGTAGGACCGGCTTTCTTTTCATATCCACCGGGGGAGTTGGCCGTGCGGTTAGGGGCGCAGAGCTGTGTGCTTGCATCCGGGATGTAGTGGGTTCAAACTCCACTGTCGGCATCCCTAAAGATGGTTTCCGTGATTTCCCATTTTCACACCAGGCAAATGCTGGGGATGTACCTTAATTAAGGCCACGGCCACTTCCTTCCCACTCTTAGCCCTTTCCTTTCCCATCGTCGCCATAAGACCTACGACGTAAAGCAAATTCTAAATAAAAATTTTAAAAATCTTTTCACAACCCCTTCCAAGGAAAAGTTGTATCCACGCTACTGGCCTCGACTTACACCCCACCCACTGAAATTATTTTTTGGGTACGCCACTGCATCCACTCACCATTTAAGGTACAAAGTAAACCCGAAAAATGGTTGGATACTCAAAATACGCCACCATAAATGATGCGATTATGGCTCAAAGGTACAAAGAAAGGTAAAGGACGGGATCTAGTGCTTTAAGTAGAATCCGTATCAATAGAACGTGACTTCTCATTTTAAAAATGTTTCATGCATCGACTGCGATTCAAGCCTGGGCCGTCCTGATGAGAAGATAGAACCATTGGAACTGAATTATCACGCCCGCCAATTACAAAATAGTTACCCGCACTTTGAGGTTCCAATCTCTTCTCGGGCATTTGGCAAAATATATAGGCCTACCTATCGAACTTAGGCACGCATCCGCGATTGTCTTGCTACTGTTAGATTTTAAAAAAAATTTACATAACTTACCAAGGATGCACATAGTTCTGACTTCTCGGTGACAAAACGGACCCTCTTAAAAAAAGTTGCTTATATGGCACAAAATGAGGAACTATGTGCAGCTCACAATCCTGTCACAGTCCTCCCAACGCTGCAACTTAAACACAGCACATCTCTCAACCACGGTACAACCCGAGGATCCCTAGGACATTGCTGTTTCCGGGAACCGACGTGCAAAAGCTGACACGATGTTGTAAGCTTGCAACTGTTTATGGCCGTGGCACCCGTTATCTCGGTGATCACTTTCTGGCCCCCTATTGAGTGATCCCTTGCTAATTGCCCCTTTCCTCATGTCTTGACATTTGTCGACGCACGTTCACATTCCCAATACTGAGGCCTCTACAGGGAAATATCCCCGCGCATCACAATCCTAAGTGTTTTCCTTTCATTCAAGCAGTACAAATATGGAGAATTATGTATGGCCCTATTGTATCTTGCCTTATTAGTAGATTCTTTGTCGCTACGTTAATTTAACATTTCGGCGTAAGTTTTTACGTTGTTCGTACCGTACGTACAACAACGGCTGATCCTTGCTCTAGTTTCAGGAAACATTTTTGGGGGGCCCGGCCCCCCTGCCCACCCCACCCCCCTTGGCTACGCCAGTGCTACAGCGCTTTCAAATGCTCCTTACTAGATATAGCACCTGAGACCTCGCACTTGTGAGGATTCCACTCGGCCCGGCACATGAACTAATGTTCTCTTGGTTTCTGTTACCAATATCACAGTCTTTAGTCATTTAATCACAAATACAGCTGTTTAATTACGTAGGTTTAGCCCATATCCAGTCCGGCTCCTGGGCCGAATGGTCAATGTAGTGGCCTTCGGTTCAGAGGGCCCCACGTTCTATTCCCGAACAGTCCGTGGACTTTAAGTGCGTCTGGTTAATTCCTGTAGATCGTCTTAAGGTACATCTTCATTTACTTACAACACACCGCACGTAAATACATCCCTTCACATAGGGTTGGCGTCAGGAAAACTGGGCTAAATCCGCACAAACTGCCGACGCCAGGTACTGTGAAAATGCCACGAAGAAGTAGTAGTTTATACGGAGGCCTCCCTCAGTGTTGCCTTTTCCCAGGCATGGACTAAGCGAGTGGCAATGAGGCTCAACCACTGGCAAGTATGAGATAAACCATACATTTTTGGTCTCCGGCCATTCCTTTTTATCATGTGACAGATTTTGCACAGATTGAGAAACGTAAAAAGGTAGAAAAGTGCCAAGTTCCTAAGGACCTGATCAAACTTATGGTGAATGCAACGCCGAACAATCCCTTTACGGTTACTATGCTTCAACCTGACGACTTCTTTGATTACAAAAAAGTAGCCGATTCATACATCAATACGACAAAACTAAATATTTCCAAACGCAGTTGAATTTAATTTCAAACAAACCGCACCCGGAGTCGTTAAGACGAGAGCAATGTTTTATGAATTTGTAGCATGCAGCACTTGCAAGGTTCTCAAGAAAGGGGTTACCACTAATACAATCAAGGACTTGGTTTTACTATCACAACCGTGCCGAAACAACTTGTCAGCTGAGAAGAAGAGAGATCTACAACAGATGCTGCCGTATTTCAAGGAAGAGATTCGAGCATTCTTCGAAGAATCAATCAACATTGTTTTGTATTCTTATAAAAACTATACCAGGACTTCGTAACACGAAGTAAAAAAAGTAATTAAATACATGACCATGTACTAGGACACCTTTTATTATTGTAGAATTACTGAAATAAAATTAATAAAAGCTTGAGATTTTCATTAGCACCTTACCTCGTTTTTGCTAATAAAGATGTGGAACTTACCACGTTCTACATATTGCTGACAAGTATGGTGAGAAAAACCATACATTCTGAATACATTTTTGAATACAATTGTATTTTTCATTCATAAGGGAAAGGAAGTTTTTAAAAAATCAACGGGAATATGAATATTACCGTACATAATAAATAAAAAATTGGTTCAGGTTTTTATCAAAAGTTTTTTTGACAAATACAAAAACTGAATAACTCAAAATCAAATGTTTTTGCACTTAGCCCATTACTGATGTACAGCCTTCAATTATATCATTATTAAAACTAAACAAACAAGAACGTATATTACAGACTTTACCTGTATATATATATTTTTGCTAGTTGCTTTACGTCGCACCGACACAGATAGGTCTTATGGCGACGACCTGTATATCAAGAGGGGTGTAAATAGTCTTTTAAATATAAGTTGCCGTGGTTTCCCATTTTCACACCAGGCAAATGCTGGGGCTGTACCTTAATTAAGGCCACGGCCGCTTCCTTCCACCTCCTAGGCCTTTCCTATCCCATCGTCGCCATAAGATCTATCCGTGTCGGTGCGACGTAAAGCCCCTAGCAACAAAAAAAAGATAAGTTGACGTGAAGGGATTATACCGCCATCTTGACCCACGACGACTTGGCTATGAACATGGACATTCTCATGGTTTTCGATTTGGACAGTTATTAGTAGGCTGTGTACCTGATCTTGTTAGACTTTATTATGAAAGTTTACGTTTGTTAAATAGTCTGTTGACAGTGCAAGTGAAATTTGCTCAGTGTATCTTGTGCTTCGTAAATAAATAAATAAATAAATAAATAAATAAATAAATAAATAAATAAATACAGTAAATAAATAAATATTAAATTCATTAGGCCTGTACCAAGAAAATATGATACGAATACAAAAGCCAAAACATTCATTTTTTTATTTTTAAATACGACTTCCTTTGTGCATTTTCATTAAATAAACATAACTGTGCCATTAAAAGCCTTTGTGAATGTAATCATGCATAGTGCAATAGGTAAACACCAAAAATATTATGAATCAAAAATACATAAATATATAAGAGTATAACTGAAGCGTGGACCAAAACAACGTTTTATGCGACACAATTGTGCGATTTTAGATTTCCGCGCAAAATGGTTGTATGTCCCTCTGCTTTTCTGGAAATTATCGTAACGATCATTACATCAGGATGTTTTCAAATACTGGCTTCCGTGGTACAACGTTGCACGTAAGAGAAAATGGAGGATGCTAGACCCATCTTAGTGTCACCCGCTGCTCAGAAACAAGACAAATCGTGGCAGAGAACGAAAAAGAAGTATGGCAGAGTGGAAACACATTCAGAAGAGACGCAGAAATGAAGGAGAAGAATACACTGAGTGGCCAAAAGTCACGGGAAGAGGTGTGCCATTATAAAATGTGTTGTGTATGAACCCTACGCGTTGATGCGTAGCTGAGCAGTCTTGTCAAATACATCAGTGTCGTGAAGATGGCAACACGTCACGAGTTAACAGACTTTGAACGTGGGATGATCATCGGCGCACGGCGCATGGATCATAGCATAACGAAGATTAGACGCGAATTTGGGTTTCCGAGGTCAAGTGTCGAGGGTGGATCTTCAGTATCGCACAGAGAATGGTACCACCCGCATAAAGTGCCGCACGGGAAGACCACAGATGTTTAACGAACGGGCATCACCTCGCCTCCGCAGAACCATACTAGGCGCTCGACGGGCTACTGTGAGTTAGATCACCGCCCAGTTGAATGTCGAGAGTCAGGAACCCATTTCTACCAGGACTGTAAAGAGGCAACTGCGCTGCATAGGCTTCATGAGCCGACAACCAACTCGTGTCCCTTTGCTGACACCTCGACACAGAGTTCAACGACGTGCATGGGTCCGCGAACATCGGCAATGGATCATGGCACAGTGGTGGCGTGTGGTATGGTCCGATGAATCCCGGTTCCAGTAGTATCGAGCTAATGGAAGTGTAACGTATGCCCCAGGAAGCTATGGATACTGCGTGTCAACAAGGTAGTGTCCCGGCGGGAGGTGGCTCAGTTCTGGTCCGGGAGGCGTTCTCATGGTGGCAATTAGGCCCCATTGTCCAGCCTCAGGGAACGATGACAGGTGCACATTATGTGGACATTCTTTCAGACCATCTGCATCCCTTTCCAGCCCTAGAGCACCCTGATAGATGCCATGTTTCAACACGATAATGTGCCACTGTCACCACTCTGTGGTGGCACAAATGTGGTTGGAGGTGCACTCCAGTGAAGTTACGGCCATGGATTGGCCCTCCAGATCCCCCCAATCTTAATCCAATCGAGCATTTATGGGATGCTCTCGATGCTGGTGTACGCTGCATGAACCCCGCACAAACTACACAAGACCAATTGTAGGTTGCAATGCAAGATGTGTGGGTCCAGATCCCTCCAGAATGATTCTAACACCTTGTAGATTCAATGTCTCGCTGCACTGCTGGCATTTTGTGGGCTCGCGGAGAAGCAACTCGTTATTAACATCACATTCAGTGTCTTCCCATGACGTTCGGCCACTCAGTGTACACTGACTGAGCAAATGTCATGTGATAGCGGAGCACTGATGCGCAGGTGTGTTGTCTGCGCACCACACGCCCCCCGTGCCAGCGACAGTTGTATAGGACACCTTGTGAGCAGTGGCTGTGCATGTGACAGGTGTAACATGGAACGTCGTCGTGAACTGACACCGTTCGAACGGGGTATGGTGGTCGGTGCCCGACGGATGGGAAGTGCGATTTTGGAAGTGGTGCAGGAATTCGGCTTCACACGATCAACCGTGTCCAGGGTGTATCGTGAATGGTTGAATGCGGGTGTCACCGTCCACAACAGACGAACGACCGGCCGTCCAGCCACCCTCGATAACCGTGACCGGCGACATCTGAGACGGATTGTCAATAGTGACAGACCGGCAACCGTGCAACAAATCACGGCTCAGTTCAACATGGGCCGTGCTAGACACGTCTCCCAGTGGATAATCCGTAGGAACATGGATTCTATGGAGTATGTGAGCCGGCGCCGCACACGGGTGCCACTTTTAACCCAACGTCATCGGACACAACGACGCGCATTTTTTCGCCAGTCACCAGGGATGGACACTGGAACAATGGCATAACGTGATGTGGTCGGACGAATCACTATTTCAACTGCACCATGCCGATGGGAGGCACCGTGTATGGCGCAGACCACATCAAGCGATGGATCCCGCCTGCCTTGAAGGTGTGGTCCAGGGCGCTGGTGTCTCTGTTATGGTCTGGGCTGCATTTTCCTGGTATGGAATGGGCCCCCTAGTTGTTCTGGAAGAGACTTTGAATGGTATGTGGTATGTTGAGCTGCTCGGAAACCATCTCCACCCATTTTTGGCTTTCCAGCGCCCAGACGGTCCTGCGGTGTTTCAAGATGATAACGCGCCGCCATATCGCTTCCACGTCACCCGGAAATGGTTCCAGAAGCATGCAGTGGAGGTCCGACGACTGCCATGGCCACCCAGGAGCCCCGATATGAACCCTATCGAGCATATCTGGGATGTCCTGGAACGCAGGCTCCATGCCATGGATCCTGCACCCACGAACAGGCCAGCATTGGCAGCCGCTCTGCAAACGATTTGGTGTCAGCTGCGACCAAAGGACTACCAAGGACTTGTCGACTCACTTCCACGGTGTCTCACTGCAGTTCGTAGGGCCAGAGGAGGCCCCACATGCTATTAGGTGACAATCCCATGACCAAGTGAGGTATGAATAGCAAAACTACGGTGTATGTACTGTAGTAGGAAATGGGTTCTTTTTAAGGTTAGAATTTCTATAGCTGATAACAAAGCCATTAACTGTTTTGAGATGATAACTTACGTATTTACTTGAATCGAAGGCACACCACGATTTTAAAACACTTGAAATAATCAAATGTTTGTTCGTTCATTTGCATAAGATTCGAGTAAATATGGTAGCTTTGCTGGTACCTACGCAATCACACTTTAACCCACCGTTAGATAATAGTAAATACCTTTGGTACATTGTATTCATTTCAGGTCATAGCATGTGCTTATAAGAAAGTTTTATCTGCCGGTATCGTAAGTGTGCAGGGGAAGCAGGAGCTTTATACTGTATGAACTTCCCTACAATGGACTACAATACTCGGACATTATATTTAGCATACTATGTTCTTGAAGCTGGAGAACCCAAGAGGCGGCAGGTACAGGAAGCTGTACCTCGACAACAAGCCACTGTAATCTACTGCCTGAAATGCGACACACGCAAAGTGAGGGTTTGTAGGAAAACAGTGTGTGACCCCAAGAAGGCTTCAATGCCTTATAGAAAAAATCAAGTACAACGTTCAGCTGCAGCTTATGAGAGGTAGTCATCTAATCGTTATTTATGAGTTTCATGTCCGTATTGACTGATTACACATGTATGGATAAGAAAGAAATTCCACCTGTCAATACTGTTTATTGTAAATGTAGACTTACATCAGTACTGGTTTCGACTCTATTTGGTCATCATCAGCTGACAAATTATAGTATTGCATCTATTAGGCATTGGTTTGCATTAGTTATCTAAAAAGATGTCATCCATTAGCACATCCGGATGTCTAATGGGGATATGAGTTGGATATTATCGTCATTTCATTTGTGATTCCGTGAGATTAAATTTGTGTTTAAGATTAAAATATGATAACTTAGCAAAAAACTTAACCTAAGCTTAAAACTAATTGTATATGCAAAAAAACACTGAAAACATGTATATAAAACACTTGGTGAATTTTAAAGTTCATCTTTCATATTCCTTCTTCAGACTTCCTTGTTAGGGTCTTGTGTGCCTATGTTTATGTTCAGTGATTTTGAGCTCCTAATAGTGGTGTAGGTTCTTGAGAATGTCCTATTTGACTGAAAGAAATCTTCATGTATGCTTATAATAAAACCCAAGTCATTAAATGGTCCAATATTGTGGATAGAGATAATATGTGGCTCCGCTGTAGACTTGTTATCAAAAGTTAGAAGCAGATGATGAAGTCTTGGTTTTTGAATATGGTTGAATATAGATTATTGGTGGTAACTTCTTCCTTGTCTATATTTTTGTACCGGTTTACAGCGGAGCCACATATCTCTATCCACAATATTGGACCATTTAATGACTTGGGTTTTATTATAAGCATACATGAAGATATCTTTTACTCTAATAGGACATTCTCAAGAACCTACACCACTATTACGAGCTCAAAATCAATCAACATAAACATAAGTGCACAAGACCCTAACAAAAGGAAGTCTGAAGAAGGAATATGCAAGACATGAACTTTTAAATTCACCAAGTGTTTTATATACATGTACAATTAGTTTTAAGCTTAGGTCAAGTTTTTTACTACCATATATTAATCTCAAAAACAATTTTAATCTCACGGAATCACGAATGAAATGACGATAACATCCAACTCATATCCCCATTAAACATCCGGATGTGCTAATGGATGACGATGTCTTTTCAGATAAGTAATGCAAACCAATGCCTAATAGATGCAATACTATAATTTGTCAGCTGATGATGACCAAATAGAGTCGAAACAGGTACTGATCTAAGTCTACATTTACAATCAACAGTATTGTCAGGTGGAATTTCTTTCTTATCCATATATGGTACTCATCATAATCGACCTCTTAAGTGTTAACGACCCTACCACAGTTTTAATTTGTCAACACACTTAGTTATTCCCCAAATAAGAAGTTCACTACAGTAGAGGAAATTGCCATACGTATGTCTTCCTGCTGAACTTAGCCTATCATGCATAGATTCTTTATTGATATGTATCCATATTCCAACATTTCTTGGCAAACATATTCAGCATTATTGTACAGCAAGTATAAATTAAGATTCAGCATGCCTCGCTCTGATAGTTGCACAGCTTTACATTAAACTGTGTTCATGTGACTACGGGACCTACATCATCTTACAACCACAGATATTATAACCTCTTCCAACAAATCCAACAAAGTGTGTCAGCATATCTTGCCTACAATATATTTTACAATTACAAGCAGCATAGCTGACACCACTTCCTATCAACCCAGCTGACAAGAAGGATAGTTTAAACCAGGGCCTCTCAGGGTGCATGCGCTTGGTGCATGCACTGTGCACGGTGCAGAAGACGACTTCGCTTGGTTGACCAGAGTGCAGACCCCACTCTCCTCGATATGGAGCAATAGCGCTTACTCTCTCTTTCTTCACGCCTGTCTTGCTCGCTCCCCCTGTCTCCCTCTTCCACACTTGCCCCGTAGAGCTCCAAATCCGAGCTGAGTTGCGCCAAGTAGAGCCGAGCTTAGCCGAGATTAGCCGAGATTAGCCGAGTAGCCCAGAGACGAAGCGCTGGTACGAGACAAGCCGAGCGCGACCAATGCACAGTGCACGGAGCTGTTGCGCCTCGATTTGCACGCGTGAGATTTTGGGCGTTTGAGAGGCCCTGTTTTAAACATTTCAAACATGTGACATTTTCTTTTGCCTGAATATAGTGTTTTTTATGAAAGTCTGCCAATTGAAAATGAGTGTGGTTAATGCTAATGTTTATAACACATAACATTTCTAGGAAACATGTATTATGATACATTTTCCTTTTTTAAAAATAGGAATGTGCATGTCCTCTTTTTATGCTTGAGAATGAGTGACAACTGAAGTCAATGTTAGTAATAATTAAAGTTATATAGCTTAATGGAGTATTGACTATTAATTAGTTCTTTATGTAACAAAGTTATATATCACTGCAAATACAACATTGTTATGTGTAATATTATTTAGTTGATGAACTTTCCAGGATTTGTTATAGCTAGCAATTACTGTACATCAGATCAGATAGCACCTGTATCTATATCAGAATAATAATATTGATCATCATGCTTTGACAACATACAATTATCTCATTGTTGAACAGGATTTTGAGTTTACAATACCTCAGTAAGGATTCCAAAATTAAAGCTCATAATTATGTGTGTACCACGTGGAAAACCTAAGATATGCATTTGGAAATATAGGGCATGTATTTATGCATAGTGCCTGAAAACAAACTCTCACTTCAGGAGATTCTTGTAGGAAGGTGACAGAACACAGGCCATTGGTAAATATTGTTTTATTATGGTATAGACACCAAATACACAAGACTACATACAAAGGACAGGTCTCCATTGGTTACAGACCTTCGAAATAAACACCCAAGGTTTCCACTGTGCGTTGCCAGCGGTGGGGCAGGCGTTTCATACCATTCGCTGCATGTGTATCGCTAACGTGTGACACCTCTCTCCGAAATGCTGTTACGATGACCTCTTTGTTGAACGCCTCTACCCACCTTCCCACTGCTCTATAGGGCATGGCATGCACGCCTAATGCTTTCTGCAGTTCTGCATGGCATTGGCGTGCATTTCTACCGTGGAGAACTGCTATTTTAATATACGATTGTTGCTCCTGCTTGTTGATTTCCATTTTGTGATGCTCTCACTCACACACTGAACATGGGGGCATGCTTAGACTCACACTGTTGTTTACATACACCATCTAGTGGCATCATACTCAAGTACATACCGTACACTTCCAAATGCATATCTTACATTTTCGGTGTTGTCTCCTGTTCGCGAGAAAAAAAAACAGTTGCCATGACTTATGACTCGACCTATGTAGAAAAATTAGAATTATGAAATAATGTAAGGAAATGAGCTACGATTTAATTATTTGTCGAGATGTAAATAAGGATTTCTTGAAATATGAAAGTAGAGAATTACTAACACCACTTGTAAATTCATATGGGCTTAATCCCACAGTAAATAAACCCTACAAGAATAACAAAATTTAATAAAACAACCCCTGATCAAATTTTTATAAAAACAAAAAATTCAAAAGAGGTTTATTGTCCAGGTTTTAATGATCACTGTGCACAAATATTGAGCACAGATGTCAATCAATCAATCAATCAATCAATCAATCAATCAATCAATCAATCAATCAATCAATCAATCAACTAACCAATCAATCAATCAACTAACCAATCAATCAATCAATCAATCCTGAAACATTTTGAAAGCTCAACGAATCAAATATTGCATATTTTAACAGCTTGTTAAAAAGGGAATTATGGTCTGATGCAAGTTGCTTTACGTCGCACCGACACAGATAGGTCTTATGGCAACGATGGGACAGGAAAAGGCTAGGAGTAGGAAGGAAGCGTCCGTGGCCTTAATTAAGGTCTATAAATTATATATGTTTGTCAGCATATTTAAATACTATTTTGAAATAGCATTTTCTCTTAAGTGCGCTTCAAACCCACTATCTTCCAGTTGCAAACTCACAACTCCGTACCCCCAACCGCACGGCCAATTCGCCCGGTAGAAAGAAAAAAATTACTACACAGAATATATATATACTAAACTGTACATCTAAATTCTACACATTGTATCAGACCGCAGAGTACATGCTGTATTTATTAAGAGTAATGTCGTATAACTATCACACATGCCGAGAACTCCAAGCTCTCTGTGTTACATCTGCCAGGACTAGGCAGCGAGAGAGCAAACACATGTGCATGGCACAAATGCAGGAGCAAGGCATTCTAGTCCCACCCAACTTGTCAACCTACCTCGTGGCAAGAACTGGATGCATCTGGAATCCATGAGTCATGCATTTGAGAATTTTTTGTTCAGGAATTTACAAAACTGTTTTAATAATGGTCATATCGTCTTGGGAGATACACCATTCTGTAGCCAATCACAAGAACTCTGTTGTCAAATCTCAAGAAAATCCATCAAGGAATTTTCGAGTAAATCCACTTTGAATTAATCACATTATCATACGACGTTTAGGCCTTGACAGTATAAAAGACGGGGCCTACTCAGCAATAGACAGACATTCTTCAGCAAGGGCTCTGCGTGGTCAGGCCCTGTGTTATTTTGTCCATCGGAAAGTAAAGTCAAGTGACGACGTGGTGATTGTAAAATACAACTTGTAAATTCTCACACCAAGAATTGAACTTAGTGTAATTCCCGAACTGTGGAACTTATTGTTTCTTCAATCAAAAACCAAGTTAAGTGTTTAACTTATTTCATTGCTGTGCAAGTGTTAGAACATTATTTAATATTTCAGTAACTGTGATATTTGAAACTGTTGTGATAACTCATCATTATAACACAAGTGTTTGGATATTTCTTGCCATTCAACAATTAAGTGCTCCTTAACTAGTGATAATCTCTGAGTACGATTGCCAACCGTACTATTAAACACGAGTGACTTAAACTGATAATCCATTACGGTGTTAAACTTAACTGGATTCAAACTGATTTCTGCAAATAATTGTATACAATTGCTTCTAAATATTCTGCAGTGAATTTCTTATTTCATGAAACTCACTGTGCTAAGAGTGACTGACCAGTTATTTATTTCATCGCTATTAGCAGTGTCATACAGATAAACTCTTAAATAGCTCTTTTTTGTGTGTCAAGTACGACAGTATTATTTTTACACTGTGGCAAGTGATCACAGACAGTATATAGCAAGTGAACTGTGTTTAGTTTCATCGTTTTTCAGTGGTAAATAACCATAAACTGTGTTCAATCATTACTTCATTTTTTTGGTAACATTTTCGTTTCTTAAATCAATGTTATCTGCATTTCCAACTTCAACATTTTGAAGTGACATTCATTAATTTCTATCTGCAAGTGTCAAGTGAAGTTTGTTGACATATTCCAAACAACGTTTTGTCTGCCTATAGAAAATAAAGACAGTACTTTGCAAATTTTGGTGACAAGTGAATGTGAACGGGTCGGGGGAGTGTACGACTGTGGACATTCATATAAAGCTAAACCACGAGTGATTACCCCGCATTAAGATTGCCGTAGACCTCCGAAAAATTCGAGACCTTCAGGTACGAGGTACGGATTTGGTTCCATGGTGGTGAGTGGACTTGGGAGCACGAGTCCATGGTAACGAGAGGGTCCTGGAGTACGAGTTGCCTGGAGAACCATTCTGGAAGATGATTCGGGAGATGGTGGTTCACTGTACCAATGTGATATGAATTTCAAACTTGCCAAAATTTTGAATAAACCAAGAGTTTAAAGTACATCTTCACTTACTGTAGATAGAACCTATCCTCCTATACCAAGCCCTAGCTATTTTTGCCTAGGAAGCCCCTTGAGAACATTCATTCATGCTCTTTTCAAATAACAAGTTAGTATGGGGTATCTTTTACTGGTTCAATATACTACAAAAAATACACCAGCATATTAAGGGAAGTAATAAGACTAGCAAAGAAAATGCATAATGATAAACTTATTGTCAAATAAAAACAGGGATAAGTAAGAAACAATAAAGACAGAAACAGGTGACACTGCAAAAATACATCAAAATATCACACTGCCATGCGATAATGAACTGATTAAAAACCCTGAAGAAACTGCAAATATTTTGAACATCATACCTGCCAACTCTCAAAAAGAGAAATCCAGAAGATCCTAAAGTGGAAAAATTTTAACACGTGTATGCGTCACAAAGTCTTGAGACATAATGAAAAAGGACGGCATGGAAGGAGATTACTAACAATTACTAATACATGCTATATTCGCCCCTGAAATTAAATACTTGCACAAATTTACATCTTGATGAGTGCTTATCTGTTTTCACTTAACAATGGGAACAGTTCACACAGTACACAAACAGTGTTTTTCTGCACTTTAAACTTGCAAACAGTCAAAATTAAACTAAACATGTACACTTATTTACAACATTCTGTCAAGGTCACAGTAAGCAGGCTATTATCCATCACAGGTTGGAGGGGACAGATGGAGATGAGTTGCTTTCTTTACTTTCTTCAGAAATTCTGGAGGAAAACTACTCGAGTAACATGGACCAGTACTTCTGGTTTTCAAAACAGAAATAGAATCCAAAATTTCATTTGACATTGAGGACCTAAACTATTTTGGTTCTTTTTCACCAAGCTGAACACACGTTCACACTCAGCATTGCTGTGCAGTACAGTCAGAACAGAAAGCATTAGCCTGGATATCCTATCATACTTACTACACCATCAGCTACACGAATGTTCATCAAGCGAGCCCATTTGGTGTCACCTGTCAGATTCTCACTCTCAACAGTAGCACAGTCATCAATCTGAAGAGCTACAAATTGGTTCTGAAGCACATACATTGCATGCTCAGCTGACTCACTGTCCTACTTCAGCAGCAATGGTGGAAATCTTTCTATAAAGAATTGTACACAAGAAAACTGGGCATCTTCAATCTTTGAAACATCTGCAACCTTAGCATGTTTCAGCACTTCATCACCGAGGGAACTTATTAATAATATAATCACATGCTGTGCAGAAGTAACCCCTGGCAGATGAAAAGAATGATGATTTACCTCTATCGTTAAGTTTCTTCATCTAGTTCATTGTCTTAATGCCAATGACTAGCACATCATTGTCTCTCTGATTCTCAATAGAATAGTATGGAACTTTTAATAAAAAGGAACTTTTGATCACTTTTGGTTTAACAAATCTAGAAAGCAGCTGCTTTAACAGGTTTGTCATTAGTTCTAGTAGTTTATGAATGTGAGGGGAAGCACTCTGAAGTGTACAAAGGAGATTCTCAAATAAAGGAATGACAGCCTACAGAAAGGCACAGTACCATATGCCTTATTTAAGCCTGATGACAGACGATCAAAAAAAAAAAAATTCTTCATGATGTTGAATAATGTTCTTATAATTTAGCACAGGAGTGTGATTTTGAGGCACATGCAAATGTTTTGGAGCGTCCAATTTTGATGACTCAGTAGCTTTCCTCTTTTCATGGAATTTGGAACTACCAGGTTCGGCTTTTGAGATCGTAAATTATGTTAAGTAGTAGTTGATGCACACTGAGCATTAACAAGCACCTCACCTTTAAAGAAACTAAGTAGTGGATCCCATTGCTCTAACAGCCTCTGCAGACACCTTCCTAACGATAGCAATCTTGTGCAAACATGTTTCAGTATCTTCTTCGTTTCCTTGCTGTGAAACTCCTGGAATTTCTTAAAGCGTTCTTTCCTCTTACAAATCTTTTCTAAATAATAGAAGATGTTGACTAATAGTTCATCAACTTTAACAGGCAAACTGCTTGCACCTTTCTCAGCAGCCAAATTAATTAAATGGCATGAGCAACCCCGTACGAAGACAGATGACTGTGCTTCCCTTAAAACAGCAGCAACTCCATTTTTCTTCCAATCATGACTGGAGCATTGTCCAAATAGAACGCTACACAATTTTGAATTTGTATTTTGTAACACTCTGTGAAATTACTAAATTACCAATATTACGCCCCACTGAATCACCCACCAAGGCTGGGACAGACAACACTGAGCTAACTATCTTTCCCTGTTTTGCCACAAAACAGGTAACAACAATAGGTTAAAGCTTAGCATTACTATTATTGCTCCCATCCATAGCTAAATAAAATAGTTCGCATTGCAAGTAACCAACGAGTTCACTTCTTGAATACGCAGCCATTTCTTTCAAAATGTGTGTGGTTTTCGTATGACCATAGCCACATTTTTTTGGAATTTCTGCACCTGGACACATTTCCCTAAACAGAGCACCAGCATGAAAGGCAGCAGCTAATGGGATATTATGTTCAATTAAAAACGAAGTGAACAAGCATTCCGCTCTTACTACATCAAGGTCGGCTCCAGAAGAGGTAAAAAACAAATTAATTTTCTGACTGCCATCCTTAAATTTTATATTGGAGACGTGTTTAACAGATTCAATGTGATTTACCGGTACTAATTCTGTTCTTCCTCTGTGAGAAATGTTTATATCACACGAGCACATGGAACAGAATGTGAATGTTTTGCCTTTCCGTGATTTAGTTGAACTCATTACAAACACCTCTAAAATACTAAATCGCTTTAAATTTGTCACACAATTCCACGAGTTTCAGAACTACCACCAATGTTACTCATACCCACACACAAATAAAGCCCTTCAGCCCCTACGAAGCAAGACGCAGTTACTAATATATAAATTCACAGCCTGCTACTTTTCACCGATTTCTTTTCTTCAAAATCACAGCCTGCTACTTGTTTGGGAACATCTCAGTCAATCAAGACCGAGTGAATGAAAAAGCAGTTGAGGTCAAACAGGTGATAAAAGCACGGCGATAATCGATACATTTACCAGACGAATTTCAAACACTGCATATCATGTTACCCGCTACTATCAAAAGTGAAACGAATTCAATTTGACCGCAGAATGCGAAAACAAGCGCGGATATTCAAAATCCGTACAGTAACGCTGTTCATCCGTACAACCATAAAACGCCCTCAAAATTCGTACATTTTACGGAAAAACCGGAATACTTGGCAGGTATGCAACATGTATATGTTGGAGATTCCTGAAGTTACTGGAGAAATACTGTCTAGGTACACAAACATTTAATAATAAGATAAACACATGCTGTGAATCTCTGTTTATAAATCATATCACATTAGATGAGGTAAGAATAGGTTAAAGGAACTAAAGACTAATTTCTGTACTGGTATTCATGGCATCCCTGATACAATTTTAAAGAAATGTACTGAAACTATAATTTGTCCATTAACTCATTTATGTAATAGCTTACTTCTTAATGGAACTTTTCCTGAAATATTAAAGCTCTCTGAATTTATTCCAGTATACCAAAAAGGGCCAAATGATACATCAGATAACATTCAACCAATCACTTTACCAAATGGCATTAAAAAAATAGTCAAAAACTAGTAGGTTTTAGAAAAAGAATAATATACTATCAAATTATGGATTCAGAAATGGGAAGTCAACACAATCATTTATGAATGTATTAATAATACAGTAGAACCTCGATAATTCGAAATCGGTTAATTCAAAATCCCGCCTAATTCGAAGAAGCTCTCGTTCCCGGAAACATGAGATACAGTTTTGCATGTTATTTCAATTGTTTAATTCGAAATACGGATAATTCGTAATTCGAAGTACAATGTTGGCCCCATTACCGAAATGCAGACTTTTAATTCGAAACTGCCTTTACATTTTAAAACAATAGTATGTTACAGAGTGATTTCAACTTGAAATTTATCCGCTCCGCGTCATAATAGAACGCGCGTTCCGGAACGAGGAGGGGTAGCTTTCCGCACTTACACTCACGTCGGTGGGTCTACAGTGCGCTTCATGATTGCTAAATTGAATGAAATCTGAATTCTTTCGTATTCAACCTTTTAAGGAACGCCGTAATATCACGCAACAGGCAGTGTGCGGGAAAACAGAATCCGCGAACACTGGCGATGCCGACAGTTGACGAAAAAACGTGGCAAATATAATAAATTCGTAGGCACCGAAAAATATTGTCATTGCCGGTGAAACTGCATTGCTTTATTTTAATGCGAGCCCAAACGGTCTTAGGTCTGGTTTTAAAGGAGAAATTGCCAGCCGGGAAATCGTACAGTGTGAGGGGATGGGGTCATAGTAGTGCGTTGCAATTGCAATGCACATGGAAGCGAGATACTTTATCCCCTCGTCATAGGAAACTTCGATAAGACACAATGTTTTAAGAGCGTCGGGCACTTTCCATGCCAGCACAAAGCATCTATAATAAAAATGCAAACAGTAAAGAAATCCAAAAAATAATGCATTTGCACAGGGGAACCGGCATAATTTATCCTCGTCTTTGAATTGTGCGATTTTTTTCTTTCCTTGCGTGAGGTTATGTTTGTCAGTGATTTATCCAAGCGCATTATTTGAACATTGTAAATGCACCTTCTTGGATACATTTCGGAAATAGTTTTTTTCCATGGCATTTGAAAGGTTTAAACTGTGAATCGGGGTGATTGCATGTATTAATGGGTCTTAGAATACTTCGTGACGCGGCAAGTGTTTACATTTCTGAAGTACGAAGGAAGTGCCATGGCGGGAAATCGTACAAGGATATTCATAGGAAAGTTCGATTTTAAGGACATCGGGTACTTTCTGTGTAAATACAAGGCATCTAAAATGCATACAGTATAGTAATCCAATTAATAAAGCACTTGCACATGGGAGCGAGCATAGATTTCTCCTCGTCTTTGAATCGTGCTTTTTTTTTCTTTCTTTCGTTGTGTGAGGTTATGTTTACCAGTGAGATTTCCGAGTGCATTATTTGAATACTGTAAATGCACCTTCTTGGATACATTTTGTAAATAGTTCTTTTTTCATGGCATTTGAAAGGTATAAACTGTGAATCAAGGTTAACTGCATGCAGTAACGGGCCTTAGAATATTTTGTAACGCGGCAAGGGTTGGTACTTCTGAATTGCGAATTGGCGGTTAATTCGAAATCACGTAATTCGAAGTCCGATTTTTGAGTCCCAACGACTTCGAATTAACGAGGTTTTACTGTATATTAAAACTAATTGACAACAAAATAATTTGTTTCTAGTTAGGTGGAAACAAATGGTTAGCTTAAAATACGATGGTGGTGAAAACACACTAATTAATGAACAGTTATCTGACGAGGGTACAATTAAATTTGGAATTCCACAGGGGTTAGTCCTGGGTCCTTTTGTTTTTCTTTACTATATAAATAACATGACATGATTCATGTGAGAAGATTTTGTTTGCGGATGATACTATCCTTTTAGTGAAAGTAAAATGAATGAGGGTCTGCAGCAGTCTGCTGATGTTGTTGCAGAGATCGTCTAGATTTTTTTTTTTTTTTTTTTTGCTAGTTGGTTACGTTGCACCGACACAGATAGGTCTTAGGACAAGGAAGGGCTAGGAGTGGGAAGGAAGCGGCTATGGCCTTAATTAAGGTACAGCCCCAGCATTTACCTGGTGTGAAAATGGGAAACCACGGAAAACCATTTTTAGGGCTGCCAACAGTGGGGTTCAAACCTACTATCTCCCGAATACTGGATACTGGCCGCACTTAAGCGACTGCAGCTATCGAGCTCTGTTCGTCTAGATTCAAACCCCTCTATGGCAAGATTTTCAAATTTTACAGGAGAAGGCAAAACATGTTACACTATGATGTAATACATTTATAAACATAAAACTTATGAAAACTTTACGTCATCCTAAACCGAATTGATTGAGCTATAGTATTTGTAAGTAGTAATAATATTTTGAACATAATAATTAATGATAAAATCGTATAGGGGGTTTTGCAACTAATTTTCTTCCATAGTGGGTTTTGAACTTAGTAATGGTAAATGTTGCATAAAACAGTGGATTTTGTACCTAGCTGGAAAATGATAACACACTTAAGTTTTGCAGAGCTTCTAGTGCATGTATTGATCCTTCAGTTTGCAAACAACTTATAGTATTATTTTAATCACTGAAATAGTAACATTTTCACTGAAAAAATTACACAAAATAATAGTACTGCTAAACAAATGCTAAACAATGCAGAGCTTCCTCTTCCATTGGTTCACACACTAAGTCATCTTCCCGAACATCAACCTCTGGAGCTTCAAATAGATAAAACTGGAGGTTTCCTAACTCTTTCCACTGCGGACTGCGGTCCATAATGTTTCAGTAGAAGTTGGTGGCTGTCATTTACCTTTGCAGCACTTAAATATCTTACTAACCTCACAGTCGTAGGAAGGATGTCGGAAGCCTCAAGTACATTTATGTAATGTACTTTATTAAACCTATATTAACTCGGTAATTCGATTCTCTGTGTAATTTAATGTTTCCTTTGGTTTTGAATAGTGTAAACCTCTTACACGAGTTGAAGCTGACATGCCAACTTCCAACACTCTTGAATACTCACTTTGCTTCGCTCTTCCAGTCATAAACACATACGCCATTATCACCAAACTTGTGAAGCATTCAATGATTCTGCACAATTTCTTCAGAGTCCTTTGGTTCCAATGACATCTTTTTCCTCACTTCCTTCTCCACTCATGCAAACATCCTGTCCGGAATAATGATCGAATGCCCAGCAACAAGAAATATGAATTGTACACTTTGTACTGAACCAGGAGCATCGCAGGACAACCACTTACTTGCTATACAAATCATAGTGCAATTCTTGTTCTGTCCACCGCAACCATCCATGACAAGCCTTACAGTGTGTATGCCATTCATAGATGTGCTTGCTATCTCATTTGAGCTTTTGGGGTACTCATTCTCTGTCCAGCACTATGAGTGTACATTGTCCTCGTGAAGTTTTGTTTTGGAATGTCCCCGTACTACCGCAAAATGATAGAAATTCAGCTGTCTACTAAAATAGGCAGACTGGTCTGGAACCTTTGGCAGAGAAAAATTTTCTCACAGTCATATGAAAAGTAAGAACATTAAGTTCATCCCGTCTTAAAATATCAAAACATCCAGTTACTGAATCGTGTATATGGTAATTGTAGTTTACATTATCTTTGTTCCTTTGGTTTTTCTTTGCTTTGACCACAGTATAGTGTTTGAGAATGAAATAATTCTGTTCAATTTTATTTCTGGGACTGTAATATACAGTACCTTGTGAAATTTCTTTATGTCATGCATTCTTATCTGAGTGCACTTGAGCTTTGTCGGACTGTGTACACATGTTGGTGGTTCGAAAAGACCCTTGGCAGAATACCTCTCTCTCTTCTTTACATTTCGCTTTCACTTTTCTGGCTGCATAATTCGTATCCTTGATTCATGAGGAGCCACTTTAGAAGCATACTGATTGTGGTCTGACATATATACATCAAAAACTCACCCACAAACTCACTTTAAAATCCTTCAGTTTAATCTTGTTGTCAACAAGATGCCCATTATTGGCTCTAATCGATTCCGTCACAAACCTCGTGACTACTTTTATGCTCGCTCATTGGACAACTATCTATAGCGGCTTTTGAACCTAAGTGTATATGTTAATAGTGGGTTTTGAACCTCACTCCAATTTTTGAATGTGTAAAACTAGTGGAAAATAGTGGATTTTGCTCCTAAGGGTACTCAATTCATATCCTCATAAGAAAAACGAACCAGGGTTTGCAATAAACGCAATATTGAAAAAAAGTTGCCATAGAGGGTTTTGAATCTCGATGATTCAATTATCTGAATAGTCTCAAAACAATCGTCTAATAATAAATTATGGAAAAACAGTACTGATTTCCATAACACTCAGAACAGGAAAACCTGCAACTCCAAATATAATTTTAAATAACTACCAAGTACAAAACAAGTTAAAAACAAAATTTTTAGGGATTTCCATTCAGCATGATCTCAAATGGAATAAACATATACAGTATTTAAATTCAAAACTGAGCACTATTTTGCTTATTGTATTTTGAAATCTTGCACAAGCATGCTAACGTTAAGAAATGCATACTTAGCTTCCCATCTACATTTAAAATATGGAGTAATATTTTGGGGATTATGTCGCCAGATGTTTCAAGTACTTTCAGGGTTCAAAAGATAGCAATTAGAATTAATATGAATGTTAAAACTAGATAATCTTGCAGACCTCCATTCAAAACCTTAAACATTCTTCCATTACCCCGTATCTACATCTTTTAAAGTATTTAGTTCCCAAAAAATGAATAGCTGCATTCATGACCATTACACAAGGCATAAACAAAACATTCATATCTTACATGCAAATAAAAGTATATGTATTGAAAAAGGAACGTTTCACATAGGGATAAAATTATACAATAAACTACCACAGGACATCAAATTTGCCCCCAAAATAAAAACATTTGGAAGACTGGTATACATGTATCTGGCATAACATTGTTTTTATTCTTTGGAGGAATATGTAAATAGGTTATAAAAAAATTATTAAATGCTGTAATTATAAGATTAGACTATAAAATGTTCATAACGATTTATTTGTTATAACAGAATGATTTATTTGTTGTACATAACAATTTATTTGTTTTATATCAGATAGCTACGACATATTCAATATCAAAATGTACTTTGTATACACGTATTTTTCAAATCAAAAGACCGGCACCTGGCGAGCCGAACATGTCCTCGGACACTCCCGGCACTAAAAGCCATACACCATTTCATTTCATTTGATGGAAGAATAAATATACTTTATGTTTTGCTTTAGATCATTTCCATCTGGTAGGAATTCACAAAAGTGATAGCAACTAGCAAATAATGTTTATTCAGATCACATTTAGCTATTTGAGGCAATCCGTTCCAAAACTTGTCTTATCCATTTTTTTTTTAAATGAGTTAGAGGTAGCATTGCCTTCTTGGTGATGTTTGTGATAGTCCTAACACAAAATTAAGCACCAGAACGCGCCTTTTCCCATAGAAATCTGTCACCAAACTTAGGCTATTGTTCCATAACTCGCCTTATCCACGGCGCTTGTCGTTCCAAAACTCGCCATATACAATCAACCAATAGGAGTGGATAATTTCAGCACATGACTCACGCTACAATTTACCCGCGTTTCATGCCAGTCTTTCCACTCTTTGAGTTGTTCTTGAACTGTGTTAGTCTTTCATGCAGTTTTGTGCTGTGAATAGAGTGTATTAAGATGACCGAAAATATTGCTCTTGTTGTGGAAGGTATATAAAACTTGCTAATACAGAACAGTTTCACATTCAGGTCTGCCAAAAGACATTCTTGAATGTACTGCATGTCAGCAAAGATCGGGTTCAGAGGATTGCCAGAAATCCCTTCACGACAGGGAAACTTCCAACAGAAAAGAGGGGAGGAGCTAGGATCAAACCAGAGTACACTGAAAAGAAGCACTCTGTGAAACGCTTCATTGAAAGTTTGCAGTGTTGTGAAAGTCACTATTGCCGTGGAAAGTCACCGGTCAGACAGTATCTACCTGGAAATTTAAGCATCGCTAGGCTTTAAAAAATGTATAACAACAAATCGCCTGAAGAACTCAGGGTGAAGCGGTGGTTCTTCCGTGAAATTTTTACACGTTGCTACAACATAGGATTCGGAACACCAGTTACTGACGCTTGCTCAAAGTGCATAGAGTTCAAGGAGAAAATTAAACTTGAAAGTTCGAACGTAGCACTGAAGAATGATTTAATCTTGGAACTTCTAACTAAGGGCTGCAGCTTTTTTCAGAAAGCTCCAAGAATAAAGGGATAGCATGGCAATATTTTCATTTGACTGCCAAAAGAAT